>NC_141695.1:674772850-675425123 GCF_964263255.1 Lissotriton vulgaris | reverse complement strand
AATTGTCGCAGCGCCAGGGAAGCGAGCCATCACTGCATCTCCCAGGAAGCGTGTTTTCATCGAAGCTGCCTTCTGTCGCAGCACCGGAGAAGAGTGACGCCATTGAGAGAGTCGCCATCGCATGACCGGAGAAGCGCGTCACAGGGCCTGTCGCGGCTTCCAAGTACAGAGTTGTCGCAAGGCTGCCAGGGCGTCATCGCATCGCCGCATCAAGGGCTCCATCTTATCGCAACCGGATCATTGCATCGCATCAAGGCGCCATCCTGCGCACTGCAACGGGCCCGTAGGCCGAGAATCTACGCATCACCTCCGCACCGGTAAGGCTCACGATGAGTTCCCTACTTTGATCAAGCATTGAGGAAGAACGCAAACTTTCCCCCGGGTCACGGAACCGACGTATCTCCCCTATTGCAAGCCTTTTATTCACTTTGCGTTACGCATCCAGGTACTTTGTTGAGAACTTTGTCGCATTTACCAACAACTTGAACTAAGAGACTTTAATCATCTTTTAAGCAACCTTAAGTGTAGTATTGTAGATTTTTGTCGTTTGTGGTCTTGTGTTTAAGTCTATATAAAGAATACTTATTTTTATAAAACCTGTGTTGTGTCCATCTGTAGTGTTATCACTGTATTACTGTGTATATTCACAAATTCTTAACACACTGCCTCTGGGATAAGCCTGTCTGCTCGTGCCAAGCTACCAAGGGGGTGACAGGGGATATCAAGGAGTGTAATCCCCTTATCCTGACTTAGAAGTAAGGGTCCCTATTTGGACAAAGGTGAATACCATTGCCAACTAGGGACCCCCAGATCTAACATTAGGTATCTAGAAGAAGCTTGCTTATGTGTTTCTACTAATCATAATCCGCTTGCACTAAAATGGCCGCTGCTACGCAGGATTTCCTACTGCGCATTCGTCTGTCATACTCATGTGACATGATGTCTTACTCGGCTTGGAGGGAAACTTTTGCTTCTGCGCACTAGAGCTAAGATGGCTGCTCTGTGTTACAGCATGCATGAAGCTTGCACTGCTGCTTTTGCAAAGCTGTTCGTTTTGCCGAATCATTAACGCAATAGTTAAATTAAAAATAATGGGAATAGAGTAGAGATAAGTGGTATACAGTACATTCATTTATTCTGTGTTCTAAAACTGTTTCTTTTCTATTTTTCATGTATCGTAATCTTTGGGCCTGGAAGGTGCTATTACTCCAATTTGAAAACCCATACCGCGCATGTCAAACTCCAGAAGGAGATTAAGTCATTCGTCATTGAACCACAGTCAAGCTTACAGTACACTAGAAGATGTGCTTGGGAGTGTGAACTTTCAACCACAGGTGAGGAAGCTGGACTGTACAATACTGAACGCTATTGTTACTGATTGATACATTCATTGCCGGGTGGAATAAAAGTGCATGGGAAAATAAAGTTATGGGCGGGAACGTTAATTTTAATATCATAAAGAAAAGTTTCATTTTGGTATGGTGTGATGACCTCCCCTCTCTTCTTGTCCAATCAAAATTGGGGATCCTTACACTTGCAACATTGGGGGGTGGTACACTGACCTGGAAAATACTAGGATAGGCTTAGCTAGTTAATTTTTCCGACTTGTCCGAATAGCTGACCTGTCACTGACCCAAGGCACTCATAGGTGATCGGGAGCAGAGGTGCTGGCGGAGCCCTCTGTCAGAAGGTTCGAAACCCAGATCGGTGTTTGAGAGCTGAAGGGCTGGCGAAGTACTTAGTCAGAGAAATCAATACCTCTTACCGGGTTCTGGCTGTTAGCTGCAGAGAGGGAGTAACACAGGCGTTGCAACTTTAACTGCGGGTGCTGGTCTTAGCCCTTGGTGGTCCTGTCCTGATCCAATTTGGCTTTACCTGTCTTGATTCTGATCTGCACCTGCTTGCCTTTATGGCGCCTGCACTTTCGGGGTTCTGTCCTTTAAACTGACCCGTGGCCAGGGTTAGTTCTTCACACCATTCTAGGTAAATATTCAATGTGGGTATGTCATTGTTTTGTTTCCTTCTCTCTCCCCACCTTAATGTTAAATGAGTAAAGACTGCTTTTAAAAACTCTGCATACTTTCATTCTAATTGTTATTTTTCTAATTGAGAAATTTCTATTGTTCAATGCTTGGATTATAACATTTTAAAGATTTTAGATAAAGAGTTTAAACCTTTCCCGAGTTGTGGTTATTTTATGAGTGCAAATGTTCTTATTCTACCTATTATTCTAACACCTTTGATCCCTTAGGACTTCAGGTACCAATGACGAAGATTGTTAAGACAATGGTATAGATCTTAAAATGAAATTTATAAATCACTGATTAGAGTAAGTGCACAGGTTACCTGATAAAATCTCATTGTCTGTTGTTTATGGGCCCAGGTGAGTATGGTAATCTGAGTCGGGTGACCTGCGCGCTCAATCAATCTGGCCTTCCACCCTGGTGAAAAAACTGAAGTGGTGACTCTCTGCAATGATGTTGCAGATTGTTGTGCTCAATCTTATGCGGTCAACATATTTCTTACCTGTTAGTCTAGTAGATCTGGCAGCAATTTTCAGGACCTAGTGAAAAAAAGGTGATGTGTCTACACTAAAAGCAAATGGTAATGTGGTGGTTTAACCTAGTTTTAGTATAAAGTTGCACCAGAATTGTGTAGTACCTGTTGATGCAGTGGCCACTCTAAAAGACCACTTAGGGTGAACATGCCAAACACAACAAGATGGTGGACGGAGTGCTGTTGGACTCAGAATGCGTCTAGCCGACTCCTTCTATCATTGTGCGAGTTAAGTTATCATTTGCGGCACCATTTTGTATTCAGCCTCCATTTTGTACTATGATCAAAAGTAAGCTTCTGTCTCATACTGCCTGTCTCAGCAGAAAGCAGCCTCGTTTGTTTCTCTTCCATTTTCAAGGCTGAGCTTCACTGCACTAATGAATAGATCATTCTGTCTTTGCATGCCTTTCCCAGTAGGGAGCCCTACTCCCACTCTCAGAGAAGACGGGCACGCGCAGAGTAACCTTGAAACTAAGATTGCATGCACCCGGTCTCAAGATGATAGCTCATCCTTCTGTACCTCCTTTGTTCATCAGCGCCCAGACTGGAAAATTCCAGTCTGGGTGGGTCTTTAGGGGTGTTGGAAATGTATATCTTGTATAACCATGTTGACAGGAGTCAGTCCCTCTACAGCATTCTAAGGAGGATGGTCAGACTGGTGTCCACTCGAGTGTGTGACTAATAGATAACTTTGGTTTGTATTCTCTACTGTCTGACCAACTCTTCATTTGTATGGAAGGCTGAGAGATCGTCATGAGTGACCCGGGTGACCCTAATCAGGTCACTTCCTTCAGTTGGCACCCGAACAGGAACCCCATTGGGTGAGTGACCCTTCCTTGCCCATGGACAGGTGAAGGGGACAGGGCCACATCGGGTCGTAGGGGTGGACCGGGGATACCTGCACAAGAAAGTCTTTAACTCGCAGCTGCCTCATCTGTCTGATTGGGTGGTGCCTCGTCCGGTGGTCATCTCAGCAGGGGTCTTCAACGGCGAAACCCCTGGATCCGACCATTTGGTCTGAAGAGTCGGCAGTGGAGAATAACTTCGTTTTTACATGTGTGCACCAGGTGAGTTTGCTTTGGTTTTGTTTTGTGGCTATGGAGCCACTATGGTTTGTGGTTGGTATGGTCTGAGGACTGTTTTTGGACAAGCACTTGAATTTGTTTGAGTTTTTGTGAACATGGTACCACTTTGATTTGGATTTGGTGAGGTCTGAGGACCAACTTTGGTAAGGTATTTTCAAATATCTGCTCCACATAAATAGCAAACACGTTTTTGTTTGAAAAAACGCCCTGTTTTAGTAAATTGTGCTGTGTGAGTTGTCGTTGCGGTTCTGCTGATGCTTGATTGGAACAGAGTCAGCACTTCGAATTTCAAAATGTATGTTAAGCATGGCCTTGGCCCTATTATGTTAAGTACATTATGGCGCAAATATACGAGGAACAAGGCCGGGTTGCAGTGGCCGCTTACAGGCACTTTTGATGAGCAAAAGCATAATTTCCTGCAGGATAAATTGTTTGCGAAAAGAAGCAGGCAGTCAATGTTTGATTCTCTTAGAACATGGCAAAAGGAAGCTAAACAGAGATGAATGAAAGCAGAAAAGGAGGACCGAAAGGGAAGGATGCAGACAGTGACCCAGAGAGCTGTTGTGTGTGATAAAGAGAAGACTGAGAAGGGGATAGTGTGTGCGGATAGGCAGTTTCGATTGCAATATGAAAAGTCTTATGTGATTCGAGAGAAGGAAATGATACATTGTGAAGGACATTTTAGACACACAACCTCCGCCTCCATACCCCCCGCAGAGAGTGTTCGAGGGAGATTTAGTACTGGGCAGAAGGGCAAGGGGCTGGGCGCATTCTCAGATAGCCACCTGGGTCAGATTGCATTTATATAATTTTCTAATAGTCAGAGAGAGTCTAAACCTTAAGGACACATTTAAGATTTGAGGTAGATTGCATTAAAAAAGCAAAGTACATTTTATCTGGGAATACTCACATCTGCCTATAAGTGAAAAATCCTGCAATTATAATTTGAACGCTTTAAATGTGACAAGGTGAAAACAAAGTTACAGAGAGCATAGCAGATATAACATTTCATATGGCAGAACAAAAAATAGTACAATACAGTTAGTATACATATTAAGTCAATCAATTGGTCAAGAGCTCTTGGGAACAACCCGCTTGCCCGATACCTACAAACAGACGAGGAGTTGTCCAACGATATCTCTGTGGACCTCCTTTTTATATTCTTTAAGGCTGGTGAGAAGTCCATGATAACGTCATCTCACGCCACCTCATGCCACTTCTCCTACCTACGTCACTTACGGCCCAGTCCACACTTTTCCCTCTATACATTCAAGTGCGGCCCTTCCTGTGTGATGTGGCACGTAAGCTAGGCTAAAGGTCAAACCTCTTAGACGGGAAGTCTGTCATATATTTGCTTCGGGCAGCAGAATAAGAGGCTATTGTAGGGGATATAAGTATATGTAAATACAAATTTGTACGCCCTATTTCGCCACATCCATCACTTCCAGCTTGACGTGGCTGTGGTGGGTAAGTTCCCTTTTTCTCATGGAGTCTCAGGATGTGGCCCATTGTATGTCGAAAGAACAGGGGGGATGTTGAACTTTAATGTTTGTGAACTTAGCACACTGATAGGGTGGGGGCTCCTTAGGTTGGAGCAGGAGGCCTCGCAAACAGTGGAGCTGATTAAATCTTGATCGACTTGCCCACTGCTTGCTTAACAGAGAAATGGTGGTACTCTGGCCAATCTAACCAAGGCCTACATTTTAAACAGAAGGGCCTACACAGGGGTTCATGCTGGCTAAGTGATAAGAATGTCCCAGGATATTATGTGGTAAAATCGGTCCCTCTCTCATGCCCCCCTTTTTGTTCATTATTGAACACCATACGTACCGCATATTTAGCTGGCGGCGGGGGGAGGGGCCAGGGTGAGTCATGAAGAAGCGGCTCTTCTGGGCTTTTTAGTTCAGGGCAGCTCCTAAGTCCCCATGTGGTCCCCCTGATTGGTCGCACATTGTCTCATATGGATGTACGAAGGCTCTCCCCAAGGGAAGTGGTGTACTATGCACCTGGGCCTTGTAGTGACTATCAAGAGGAACCTGTAATATGAACGAGTCAGGGATGGTGAGTTCTACTATATTTAACATTGCTACTTCTTCCCCGTCCCCTTGTCCCCTGCGTATTCCTGTGTATACTCCTGAGTCTGCATAATTCATCCCAATCACCTTAGAGCTGAATCTCTTAACACAGTGCAGCAATATCTGTATCCCGAAACACAACAGCAACACACAAAAGATAGGCATTATACATTTTAGTACTGCAGACAGCCATGAAGGCATCCAGTCCAAGTTGAACCAATTAGGTAAAATGTCTGCTTGAACATCTCCCTCCTCATGCATCTGTCTTCCCAGATTTTCCAAGTCCTCAATGGCCTTTGTAAGTGTTCCATTGTCCGCATCATTGGCCAATATGAAAGTACAGCAGGACCTCTCCCCCTTGGCGCATTCACCACCATTCATTACAGTTAACTGATCTAGAACATATCTGTGCTCCAGAACCATAAATCGCAACGGTCGAAGTTCTTCTTTCACAGCGTTGAATCCATCACAGGTGTTGTTGACGAGCTGCATAAGTTCATATCTTGCGACTTGAAGCCAGCGGGCATTGGCTTTGGTCTGGAACAGGGGGATAACGCCCCCGAAGAAAAGTTCAGCATTGTTCAAAAGGCAGAATTCTTGTGGAATCTCCTGAAATGGGCCATCTGAGAAATACTTCTTGACTTCCCTTTTTCGGTGGTGGAGCAGGGTGACATCACCTGTGATCGGGTGGGTATGGATGTGGGAAATGTTGGAACAACCAGGTGCAGTTCATGCATCGTGACGATAGAACAGAGTCCTTGCCAGTGGGGAGGCAGCTGCAGGTAGATGTGCTCTCTGCAGGCCCAATACATGTCCATGAGGCTGGAGGTGCCGGACTGAAGGTCCGAATTAAAAAGTGTGTTGCTGCAATTAGTGTTCCAACCCCGAGGAACTGTTCCGTTACCTAGGAAGCAAAAGAGAGGAGACTTTAGCCTATATGCTCTTTTTGGTTTGTATGTTGTACCCTGATTGAAAGTGTATCTTCTAGTTTCCTGCTCCCATATCTCAGCACACTCCCTCCAAATATCCTCATTGATATAATGTTTGTGCTCTTGTCCTACAATTGGGCTACCTAAGGAGGCTGCCTTACATATCAAGTCATGTGGGCCATTCCACTTGCTGTTGAAATAAATATTAGCCTTCAGGCGCAGAATTGGTCTCCACTGACAAGGGCATGTGTCACGGGTATGGTTGGCTCGTTGATGTTTGGGTGAGTGGCATTTCGATGGGGGCATTGGGAAGGTGAAGTACCCTAGTATCTTAAAGTGATATTCCCAAACCTGCATTATGTTGGCAGGCACTTTCATATCACGGTAAACCTCCCATGAGGCACAGGGTCAGACTGATTTGCATATAGCCATGTCTGAACTGGGGTGGCAGAGTGGGCTAAAGAACGGTGATGGATTAAACCCAGATCTTTTGAATGGGTGTGAGTGTTTGATTGATTCAGATGCTCCGTCCATCAACACCCCCTTTTGTACCGCTTTTGGCCGCCATAAGTGTGGTAGGGTATGCTCAGACGTGAGTCCCTTGCTCACTTTGCCACTGGATTCAAGCAAGCCTGGCTGAAGACGGCTGGAATCCCAGAAACTGGTCCTCGGAAGCTTGTTTCCGGTCCAGGGAAGACATGGCTTGGCAGTTCGGGCTGGACTGTTCCCATGAGGCACAGGGTCAGACTACTTTGCATATAGCCATGTCTGAACTGGGGTGGCAGAGTGGGCTAAAGAACGGTGATGGATTAAATCCAGATCTTGTGACTGGGTGTGAGTGTTTGATTGATTCAGATGCTCCGTCCATCACCACCCCCTTTTGTACCGCTTTTGGCCGCCATAAGTGTGGCAGGGTATGCTCAGACGTGAGTCCCTTGCTCACTTTGCCACTGGATTCAAGCAAGCCGGGCTGAAGACGGCTGGAATGCCAGAAACCGGTCCTCAGAAGCTTGTTTCCGGTCCAGGGAAGACATGGCTTGGCAGTTCGGGCTGGACTGTTTCCATGAGGCACAGGGTCAGACTGATTTGCATATAGCCATGTCTGAACTGGGGTGGCAGAGTGGGCTAAAGAACAGTGATGGATTAAACCCAGATATTTTGACTGGGTGTGAGTGTTTAATTGATTCAGATGCTCCGTCCATCACCACCCCCTTTTGTACCGCTTTTGGCCGCCTTAAGTGTGGCAGGGTATGCTCAGACGTGAGTCCCTTGCTCACTTTGCCACTGGATTCAAGCAAGCCGGGCTGAAGACGGCTGGAATGCCAGAAACCGGTCCTCGGAAGCTTGTTTCCGGTCCAGGGAAGACATGGCTTGGCAGTTCGGGCTGGACTGTTCCCATGAGGCACAGGGTCATACTGATTTGCATATAGCCATGTCTGAACTAGGGTGGCAGAGTGGGCTAAAGAACGGTGATGGATTAAACCCAGATCTTTTGACTGGGTGTGAGTGTTTGATTGATTCAGATGCTCCGTCCATCACCACCCCCTTTTGTACCGCTTTTGGCCGCCATAAGTGTGGCAGGGTATGCTCAGACGTGAGTCCCTTGCTCACTTTGCCACTGGATTCAAGCAAGCCGGGCTGAAGACGGCTGGAATGCCAGAAACCGGTCCTCGGAAGCTTGTTTCCAGTCCAGTGAAGACATGGCTTGGCAGTTCGGGCTGGACTGTTCCCATGAGGCACAGAGTCAGACTGATTTGCATATAGCCATGTCTGAACTGGGGTGGCAGAGTGGGCTAAAGAACGGTGATGGATTAAACCCAGATCTTTTGACTGGGTGTGAGTGTTTGATTGATTTAGATGCTCCGTCCATCACCACCCCCTTTTGTACCGCTTTTGGCCGCCATAAGTGTGGCAGGGTATGCTCAGACGTGAGTCCCTTGTTCACTTTGCCACTGGATTCAAGCAAGCCGGGCTGAAGACGGCTGCATTGCCAGAAACGGGTCCTCTGAAGCTTGTTTCCGGTCCAGGGAAGACATGGCTTGGCAGTTCAGGCTGGACTGTTCCCATGAGGCACAGGGTCAGACTGATTTGCATATAGCCATGTCTGAACTGGGGTGGCAGAGTGGGCTAAAGAACGGTGATGGATTAAACCCTGATCTTTTGACTGGGTGTGAGTGTTTGATTGATTCAGATGCTCCGTGTATCACCACCCCCTTTTGTACCGCTTTTGGCCGCCATAAGTGTGGCAGGGTATGCTCAGACGTGAGTCCCTTGCTCACTTTGCCAATGGATTCAAGCAAGCCGGGCTGAAGACGGCTGGAATGCCAGAAACCGGTCCTGGGAAGCTTGTTTCCGGTCCAGGGAAGACATGGCTTGGCAGTTCGGGCTGGACTGTTCCCATGAGGCACAGGGTCAGACTGATTTGCATATAGCCATGTCTGAACTGGGGTGGCAGAGTGGGCTAAAGAACAGTGATGGATTAAACCCAGATATTTTGACTGGGTGTGAGTGTTTAATTGATTCAGATGCTCCGTCCATCACCACCCCCTTTTGTACCGCTTTTGGTCGCCATAAGTGTGGCAGGGTATGCTCAGACGTGAGTCCCTTGCTCACTTTGCCACTGGATTCAAGCAAGCCGGCTGGAATGCCAGAAACCTTTCCTCGGAAGCTTGTTTCCGGTCCAGGGAAGACATGGCTTGGCAGTTCGGGCTGGACTGTTCCCATGAGGCACAGGGTCAGACTGATTTGCATATAGCCATGTCTGAACTGGGGCGGCAGAGTGGGCTAAAGAATGGTGATGGATTAAACCCAGATCTTTTGACTGGGTGTGAGTGTTTGATTGATTCAGATGCTCCGTCCATCACCACCCCCTTTTGTACCGCTTTTGGCCGCCATAAGTGTGGCAGGGTATGCTCAGACGTGAGTCCCTTGCTCACTTTGCCACTGGATTCAAGCAAGCCGGGCTGAAGACGGCTGGAATGCCAGAAACCGGTCCTCGGAAGCTTGTTTCCAGTCCAGGGAAGACATAGCTTGGCAGTTCGGGCTGGACTGTTCCCATGAGGCACAGGGTCAGACTGATTTGCATATAGCCATGTCTGAACTGGGGTGGCAGAGTGGGCTAAAGAACGGTGATGGATTAAACCCAGATCTTTTGACTGGGTGTGAGTGTTTGATTGATTTAGATGCTCCGTCCATCACCACCCCCTTTTTTACCGCTTTTGGCCGCCAAAAGTGTGGCAGGGTATGCTCAGAAGTGAGTCCCTTGCTCACTTTGCCACTGGATTCAAGCAAGCCGGGCTGAAGACGGCTGGAATGCCAGAAACGGGTCCTCGGAAGCTTGTTTCCGGTCCAGGGAAGACATGGCTTGGCAGTTCAGGCTGGACTGTTCCCATGAGGCACAGGGTCAGACTGATTTGCATATAGCCATGTCTGAACTGGGGTGGCAGAGTGGGCTAAAGAACGGTGATGGATTAAACCCAGATCTTTTGACCGGGTGTGAGTGTTTGATTGATTCAGATGCTCTGTCCATCACCACCCCCTTTTGTACCGCTTTTGGCCGCCATAAGTGTGGCAGGGTATGCTCAGACGTGAGTCCCTTGCTCACTTTGCCACTGGATTCAAGCAAGCCGGGCTGAAGACGGCTGGAATGCCAGAAACCGGTCCTCTGAAGCTTGTTTCCAGTCCAGGGAAGACATGGCTTGGCAGTTCGGGCTGGACTGTTCCCATGAGGCACAGGGTCAGACTGATTTGCATATAGCCATGTCTGAACTGGGGTGGCAGAGTGGGCTAAAGAACAGTGATGGATTAAACCCAGATCTTTTGACTGGGTGTGAGTGTTTGATTGATTCAGATGATCCGTCCATCACCACCCCCTTTTGTACCGCTTTTGGCCGCCATAAGTGTGGCAGGGTATGCTCAGACGTGAGTCCCTTGCTCACTTTGCCACTGGATTCAAGCAAGCCGAACTGAAGACGGCTGTAATGCCAGAAATCGGTCCTCAGAAGCTTGTTTCCGGTCCAGGGAAGACATGGCTTGGCAGTTCGGGCTGAACTGTTCCCATGAGGCACAGGGTCAGACTGATTTGCATATAGCCATGTCTGAACTGGGGTGGCAGAGTGGGCTAAAGAACAGTGATGGATTAAACCCAGATCTTTTGACTGGGTGTGAGTGTTTGATTGATTCAGATGCTCCGTCCATCACCACCCCCTTTTGTACCGCTTTTGGCCGCCATAAGTGTGGCAGGGTATGCTCAGACGTGAGTCCCTTGCTCTCTTTGCCACTGGATTCAAGCAAGCCGGGCTGAAGACGGCTGGAATGCCAGAAACGGGTCCTCGGAAGCTTGTTTCTGGTCCAGGGAAGACATGGCTTGGCAGTTGGGGCTGGACTGTTCCCATGAGGCACAGGGTCAGACTGATTTGCATATAGCCATGTCTGAACTGGGGTGGCAGAGTGGGCTAAAGAACGGTGATGGATTAAACCCAGATCTTTTGACTGGATGTGAGTGTTTGATTGATTCAGATGCTCCGTCCATCACCACCCCCTTTTGTACCGCTTTTGGCCGCCATAAGTGTGGCAGGGTATGCTCAGACGTGGGTCCCTTGCTCACTTTGCCACTGGATTCAAGCAAGCCGGGCTGAAGACGGCTGGAATGCCAGAAACGGGTCCTCGGAAGCTTGTTTCCGGTCCAGGGAAGACATGGCTTGGCAGTTCGGGCTGGACTGTTCCCATGAGGCACAGGGTCAGACTGATTTGCATATAGCCATATCTGAACTGGGGTGGCAGAGTGGGCTAAAGAACGGTGATGGATTAAACCCAGATCTTTTGACAGGGTGTAAGTGTTTGATTGATTCAGATGCTGCGTCCATCACCACCCCCTTTGTTACCGCTTTTGGCCACCATAAGTGTGGCAGGCTATGCTCAGACGTGAGTCCCTTGCTCACTTTGCCACTGGATTCAAGCACGCCGGGCTGAAGACGGCTGGAATGCCAGAAACCGGTCCTCGGAAGCTTGTTTCCGGTCCAGGGAAGACATGGCTTGGCAGTTCGGGCTGGACTGTTCCCATGAGGCACAGGGTCAGACTGATTTGCATATAGCCATGTCTGTACTGGGGTGGCAGAGTGGGCTAAAGAACGGTGATGGATTAAACCCAGATCTTTTGACTGGGTGTGAGTGTTTGATTGATTCAGATGCTCCGTCCATCACCACCCCCTTTTGTAGCACTGCTGGCACAGTCTAATTTTGATTGAATTTGTTTTTCAGGAAATCCATGGTGGAAAACGGGAGTTATGGCCTATCTGCACAGCGCGTTTGGACAGAATTGAAAGAAGGCTGAAAAATATTGTAAGTATGAGATTTTCCATTTTTGCTTTTTGGCTGTTTGGGGGTGTTGTGCTTTTTTGCGGGTGGGTTGGCGGGTCTGGGGGAATTGCTGGGAAGGTCTAATACCGGATAAAAGTGGTTTTGACAAAATCCATGCTGAAAAGCCTTTTGGCATTTTTTGTAACTTAGGGTTCGTTAGGGTTAGCACTAGCAGCAGTATTCCATGTGTTTGGGGGTGTTCTAGATTTTTGCAACTGGGTTCTGGGGTCTTACAACACTCGTGGGAATGTTTAATCTTGGTTGCAAGTGGTTTGAAGAAAATCCATGGTGGGAAAGGGGGGATTTGGCCTAGTTAAAGAAAGCGTTTGCCACTATTCTTAACTTAGGGCTCGTTAGGGTTAGCACTATGAGGTGCCGGGTTTTTAGGAACCCGGTGGTGCCAGGGGATAACACCCAAAGATCTCTGAGTTCTCCCTGTTCCGGACCACAGAAACACAGAGTCTTCTAGTTGAAGTCAGAGATCGAGTTTTATTGGCTGCAACCAAGTAACAAGCGTCCTAGAAGTACAACAGCTTGGGTCGTAAATTCTCAGGAGATTGCTCGTTTTTCCAGAACCAGCCTTCTCTCTTTATACAGAAATAACAGCTGCAGGCAAGAATTCTTGAGTTTATGATACGGTTATACACATATTTCTATAACAAGGCAAAGAGCGAAGTCATGCTGGCCAACCCATATTTTAGATGTCCAGTTTGTGATAGATGGCCCAGCCCGACCCAGAACTCCCATCAGATATCGATGAAAGACCAATAAAATCGGGCACCTCCTCATCGTAAAACTGGCCATAAACAAGAAACAGGGACTGGTGTATGTGTGTGGATAACATGGTTTGCACGTAGTGAATGGTTTATGGCATGTTGCACCTTGATGCTATCTTACTTGGCCACTGGGCGAGGGACTGCCTGAACAGGTTTGGCTGGAGGCAGTGGAGTCAGCTCGGCCAGGTCATGGGGAAGTCAGCTAAGGTGGACGTGTCCTTTTAGACCAAGCTCGGCCTTAATCAATTGACTTATATGAGGGCAAGCCTCAAAATGGATGCCGTTCACAAGATGGAGTCCGAGGGTTTGGAACGGAAACCACGATCTAAGGGTGTTAGCATCACTTAATCATGACGCAAATGCACAGGGATGATGTCCTAATCATTACATGTCTGTCGATACCAAATTCGTCATTGTACGATGATATTTTGGGACACGAGTGTCGGGCCTCGGTACCATATTATAGCAGGGTCCAGAATTTCAGAACCACAGACCCTCCTTTTGCCCTCATATTAGGCAATAACTCATGCTAATCTGAGTCCAAATCTGTATTCATGAAGTCATGTAGATGCTGCTGTAGCATCATCCTGTTACTCAATTCGTCCCTTGACACAGGCTTCCTAACACATGATGTAGCACAGAGGCCACATATTGCAGGAGCGCACTGCACAAACAGGCAGAACAGGAACAGAATGGCTAAGATCATCCCAACGAATGTCAGTGTTTTCCATCCCCAGGCAGATAACAGTTCCCAGAACCACCCTAGCAAGGACCAATCCCCTTTCTCCACGTGAAGGGAATCAGATAATTTGGAGATGGCCTGGTACACTGTCGGGGCATTATTAGGGATGAAAATGCAGCAACTGGATTGGATCACTCTGCATACACCACCACGGTCTGCAAGTATGATGTCTCGGGCAACCCTGTTCTGAAGGGTCATTAGTCGGTCCGACTGGAGCTCAGCTGTCAAGTTATTAAGGGCACCGGCCGTTTCGGTCACGGCGGATTCAACTACCCTCGTTAACTGGCAAATGTTCCTGCTGTTCACCATAGGCCCCCAAAATGGCAGCAAACCCTTTGCGAAGTCTCCAAACTCTTGACCCGCAGTGTCGTCTTGATTCACGACACCACTAACTGTCCTTGTCCGATGGTAATCTGCATTGGCCGTGTAGGTGGGTGGCAGCAGAAACGAGATAAAACATGTGCCCGAGAAGTCAGGGGGCAACCAGGTGTATGCTCTGTCATGGCAGACGAAGTATGTACCCTTAGCCGCTAAGAATGGAGGGGAAGTTCGGGATGCAAACACGTATGTTTCCGTGCATACGCTCTTCCCCAACTGTGCTTTGGGATTCGTCCAATACGTGTCGATATCCCTGCTCATATTTCTTATTCCTGCCACTAGTGCCTTGTTGCTGGAATTGCTCCCTGTGGGACGCGGGGGATATGGTTCTATGGCAAACAGGAACATTGTCTGGAAAGCCCACAGAGAACCATAGTAACTGAAAGGCAGGACAAAGTAAGGGATGCCTTTATCTGTTGCGTGCGGCATGAGTCCACATATCCAACAATTTGATGTGTTCATTATAGATTGGTGCTGGTGTAGGAGTTGGATGAATGAGTTATTTACAAATTCTAGTCTTCTGGCAGACTCGAGTTCTGGTAGGGGGAGAAAGGAGTGCGGGGAAACAGTAGGAGGAGGTGTGGGCTGAGTGTTATGTACAAAGGTAACTCGAAACGTGAACAAAGTATAGCCAATCAAGAACATCATTATGCTACACAACATTAAAATACATGTCGTCAAGAATCTTTTTCTGGTTATCACAGTGCATATTTTCCTCTTAAAGTTCGTCGGTCTAGCAGGTCTCTCTACCCTAGGAAACTCCATCCTCTAGTTGCTGCCCGCGGTGGGAGATTGATTCTGCCAAGGAGTGCGCTCCGTTCAGTCCGGGGTAACTCCCTCAGACCGACCAGAACCGTTGACCTAAACGTCCCCAGCTGCACTCCTCAGACTATCAACCGCGACCCTAGCAGCAGAACCGGATGGCAATTCGAAAATCAAAAATGAGTAAGTTCCCTGGGCGAGAGAGCTGTAAAATCAAAAATAGTTCATGGGGAAAAGGGGGAAAATCGCATTAATTTGCTTTTATTAGTTCCTTTGTCTTGACCTCAGATTATATCGTTGTTTCCCAGGTACGGTGTGGTCTTCAAACAATGTTTCAGGTTCTGTAGTGTCCAACTGCATTGACGGTGGCACAAATCCTTGCAAAATACGATCACTCTCCTTATCGGTACCAGTTCCTTTTAATCGTGCGTCGCTGAAGGGGACAAGGCGTGGTACAGATTCGGTCTCAGAGTCAGTGATTCCCTCCTGGACCCACCAGCCATATGGAAGGGGCAGAGGGACCCGTTTGCAATGGGTCCCGTGGATCCAGGTCTTCTTTCCTTCCACCCGAACAGCTGATCTTGTGGAAAGAAGGACGAGGTACGGGCCGGTCCACCTGGGCTGTCCGTTGTTCGTGCACTGAAAATTCTGCACCAGCACCCAGGTGCCGGGTTCGATGGAGTGACCTCGATCATCAGAGGCTGGCGGAGAGGAACTGTGAACCTGTTGGTGTAAAACACGCAATTTAGTTGTCAATTCGTACAAATAGTCAAGCAGTACAGGGTGCTCTATTTCACTTAGTTTCTTTGGCCTTGGCACTCCCCTTATGTTTGCTGGTCGCCCAAACACGATTTCGTGGGAGCTAAGTCCCAGTCGAGAATGGACAGTCGTCCTGGTAGATAGGAGTGCTAAAGGCAAGGCGTCAGGCCATTTAAGACCTGTACTGGCTTGGATTTTGGCCAACTTCAGTTTTAACGTGCCGTTGTAGCACTCAACTAAACCAGCTGATTGGGGGTGGTTTGCAGCGTGAAATTTCTGGTGTATGCCTAGACATTCACACACTCTCTTCATCACTCGTCCCACGAATTCACTTCCATTATCACTCCAGACCATTCTAGGCATGCCAAATCTAGGGAAGAATTCTTTAACAAGGGCTTTGGCAGTTGACAAGGCAGTGTTGTCCTTAAGGGGATACGCTTCCACCCACCTGGAGGAGGCGCAAACAACAACAAGCACATATTTCAGATTGTTGCACCTTTCCATGTGGATGAAATCGAGCTGCAAGACCTCGAACGGATACGTTGGAGGTGCAAAATGACCAGCTGGAGTTGGGGTTCCCCTACCTGGATTGTACTTCAAACACACCATACAGTTCCTGACCAAATTCTCTGCACATTTTGGGATACCACTATTCTGCCATACTGGGGCCAATAGTTCGCAGATTCCCTTTCACTAATGTGAGCCATTCCATGGGCCATTGTCACCACTGCAAGCACATATGCATCGGGTAACAGCCATCGCTGATGTTCTGACAATTTGACCCAACAACCATTCGCGTCCAATCTACCCTTGCTTTCTCTCCATTCATTCACCTCTTTTTCAGTGGCATCACCTTGTATGGATTTCACACTTTCAACAGTGTCCTCACACATACCCACATCGGCAATCCATCTCGTAGGACCTACAACATACATTCGACTCATTGTGTTCCTTGCAGTTTCTTTCGCAACTTCATCTGCAAATGCATTCCCACGACCAACATCATCTTGAATCTTTCTGTGTGCGCTGCACTTCACAATCGCAACCTGTAATGGCAAGGTTAGTGACTCGAGAAGCTCGTTCACTAGCTGACCATGTTGGATTCTTGCACCGTGTGATGTCAGGAACCCACGTTCACGCCACAGTCTTCCAAAGCTGTGAGCTACGCCAAAAGGCGTATTGGCTATCAGTGTACACATTCACTCGCTTTCCTTTTGCCAACACACACGCTCTTGTAAGTGTGATTAACTCTGCTGCTTGCGCAGAATTATGGGGGATGCGAGCTGTCTCTACAATCGTGTGTAATGTTGTCACCGCATATGCTGCAGTCGTATCACCATTTGGCAACTTGAAGCATGAACCATCCACCCATCAAGCATCATTGCATTCAGGAAGGGGAGTGTCCTGCAAGTCTACTCTCCCTTTTGTCTCTTCTTCTGTCCTAAAGCAGCAATCATGCATTTCGACCTCATCTGTCTTTGTTGGAATGGGCAATAACGTGGCGGGGTTGAGTGTATCGCACCTTTTTATGTGAATGTGACTCGCTAATAGTGTCAGTTCATAGCTGGACAGTCGAGCGCTAGTTAAATACTGCGTCTTCGTTTTGTTTAGTAAAATGTCTACTGCATGTGGGACCATAACAGTCAGAGTGTTATTCATTACTAACCCAGCAGACTGTCGAATACAGACAGCTGTTGCAGCAGTGGCCCTCAAACAACTTGGTAATGCTTTAGCTACAGGATCTAGAGTCGCTGAGAAATATGCACATGGGCGCTGTTTGTCCCCAAAGTATTGTGTCAGGACTGATAAAGCGCAACCTTCCTTCTCGTGGACATATAATGTAAAAGGCTTACTGTAGTCGGGGTTGCCCAACACAGGAGCCGAACATAATGCATCACGCAACTCGTGGAAACTTGTCTGACAATCTTCAGACCAAGGCATAGGAATGGGTGTGTCTTTACGGATTACTACCAGCAAAGGTTTGGCCAATAGTGAGAAGTTCGGTATCCATTGTCTACAGTACGATGTAATGCCCAAGAAAGCACGCACTTCTCTTTGTATCCTTGGGGCACTCAATTTTGCAATTGCCTGTATTCTCTCTGGGGTCAGTCTCCTTCCCTCCTTCGATAATATGCGACCTAAGTAGGTAACTTCTTGTCGACAAAATTGTAGTTTCAAAAGAGAGACTTTGTGTTTCATGTCACATAAATGACGCAACAACGACAATGTGGCTTCCTTGTAAATCTCTTCAGTATCTGCAGTGATCAACAGATCGTCTACATACTGAATCAGGGTTGCACCATCATGTAGAACAATCATGTCAAGTTGTGATTTCAGTGCTTGACTGAATAAAGACGGACTTTCACAGTAGCCCTGAGGAGCGCGTTTGAAGCGGAAGCTTCGTCCTCCTAAATTGAAGCCGAAAATATCTCTGCTCTCCTCGGCAATCGGGATGCTGAAGAAAGCGTTCTTCAAATCAATCACCGAAAACCAAGTTGCTGAAGCTTGAACCATGGTCAATAAGGCAGTGATGTCAGGGACAACTGGAAACTGTGGTACAACAATTTTATTCACCTCTCTAAGGTCAATCACAAATCTGTACACAGGTGGCTGCGAAGGATCAGTACGTTTTAAGACTGGCAAAATAGGACTGTTACAAATGTTGCCTGTTGTCTCTTCAATGACATCTTTCTCAATCAGATCGTAAATGATCGCTAACAACGCCTTTTCACATTCGCTAGAGATCTTGTATTGGGGAATACGTGGCAACCTGACATTTGCTCGCAACGTTATAACATATGGTGCTATCTCCAAAAGACGTACATCATTTGATCCACTAGCCCAAAGTACATCGGGGAGAGATGACAATTCAGTTGGAATATCCTCCTTGGCCAAATACATTGGAGAAATAACTTTCCTACCTAGGGTAAGCTGTACTCCTGAAGGGGAACAGTACAACGTCGCATATAATCTCTTTAACAAATCCAGACCTAACAAGTTCTCACCACACCTGTTGTAAGAATGAGGGGTGCTTCTAATTCACATGGGCCAACAGAAAGGGGCATCGGACTAGAAATTGGGTTTTTATCAGGGGCGCCAGAAAAACCCACTGAAACATTCATTTCGCCAGACAAAGGTGCGCCAGGAAGTTTTGAGTGCATAATCGAACTTTTCGTAGCACCAGTATCCAGCAGAAATGGCTCTGACACTCCTGATGTAATCACCTCGACATAGGGTCCATTCTGATCTACTGGAACTGAAACAACTCCCTCTCTTTGTCCATGGCTGTCCTAGCAATTATTACCCTCATTCTCGCTTTCTGCGTAATTGTCATCGGTATAATACTGAGCTGAACTAGAAGATGCATTATTCTGTTGGTCAAAGCTATTCATAGAATTCTGAGGCGGAAAAGAAGTGGTATTCTGGGGGAAATTTCCACGGCCCCTACCCCTAGGAGCCTGTTGAACACCTCTACCTCTTGCACCGGAAACGCCATTCAAACGTCGCGATAAAGCTGGACAATTATTCTTGAAGTGACCCTCTTCTTTGCAATATGCACATTGGTTCGGACCATACGGTAGACGCTGATGAGAAAACTCGTTTCCTTGCGAGTTTCTCCAATACTGCTGTGGTTGCTGATAATTGGGCTGACTAGGAGTGCGAGGCGGATAGGCTTGCTGGAGAAGAACTTTTGTTTTTAAATCTTTAGTCTTTCTGTCTGCCTTATCCAGCTCATCTTTACGCCTATTTTCGTAGTACTGGGCTGTGGCTAAAATCTGCGCTGACGTGGAAACAGCCCAAGCACTTTCTGAATCTTTTAATTTATTACACAGTTCAGGAAGCAAATTATGTACAAATTTGTCTACAAACAATCTTTGGCCACCCTCGGTAGCCATATCTTGACCACTATGATCGGCGAAAGTCTCTTTGAATCTTGTGAAAAAGTCAGACACGTTCTCATCTTTTTTCTGCTTGCACGCAGACAACTTCTCCCAATTCACACGCAATTCGGGCATTAAGGTCTTCATATACGCGATTGTTCTGAGGAAATATAAAATTTATGGTCGAGAAATGTTCCCTAAGGTATACCCCACCGTCTCCATGTACGAGCCTAAAGTGCATGTAATTTCCCTCCTGTGCCCGTTATGAAGACGCAAATACATTTGCGTCCAACGTTAACATGTCCTCTTTCAGATCCACCCTGAATGGGTCGGATATTCCGTTCCTAAATATGCCTTGCCACCGTCTTTGTATGGTGCACTTTCACGTATTCCTGGCTCTGTGCGAGTTAGGCCCTGGTTTCTGTCACCGAGCCTCTTTTCAAAGTCATCTCTGCCTCCCGAAACTGCAACGTGGGATGCCCTCCCCCGTGAACTCTGTCCTACTCCCTGCGAGGCGAGCGGAGCCTGGCTCGGCCTGCCTGCCTGCCAAAGACAGTATTTTTACCTTCATGTTATCAGTATAGCCAAGCTCAGCTTCCCGAAAACACATTCCAGTCCAGTAGAATAGATAAACAATCCCCGGCTGCAGAGCAAAGGGCCCGGCCTCTCTGTCTCCATGCAAGTAATTCATAGCTCCCGTTACCATGGTAGGCCCATGGCCCCCTCGCTTTACACACAGACACGTAGTATAGGATAGCCTCTGCCCATGAGACCTTTCCTTCTAGATAATATGGTTCCCAAACATCAGATATCAGATATGATATAGGAACGAGTTGATCTGACATGCCAGACTTCTGTCTCTTTCCTCTAGTGTAAATGTCAAGTCCCCTGCACCCTCCAGCTTCACGCCAATCACACGTCATGCAGCTGCGCGCGCATCCAGACCTCAGATTTCTGCTGACATTGCAAGATTTTGCCATGTACCCACCCACTTGTGACACTTTCATATGACGTTTTCTAGCACACACGCTCTGTACACGCTCTAGTTCACGCCTTCTGATTACGTATTGCTAACACGTGTGTGTTCTTATCTTGTTTCTCTCAGCTGTTACGCCTTCTGCATTGGTTTTCATTTTGTGCATTAAGTATAAAAGTTATGTATTGTCAATAAAGTATGCTCTATCCCTTCCTGAACCCCAGTGGTGTCAGGAATCCGATATCCGGTTCAAGAACCATTCCTTTTTAAGGAATAAAACCCCTAAGAACTCTAACACCACGGACTCTGCGTCTTTCTTTCCGATTGAGTTATTTTATTTTAAGTACTTACCTGCATAGAAATTAGGACGGTAATTAAATATTTACCACATTAATTTGGCGCCCGAATAGGGACCCCTCCCCCACCCCACGCGCCGGTTGGTGCGTTGCAGCCTGTGCCCCCTGCCACAGTCGAGACGGACAACTACGCGTACCCGCAGGATTTCCTGTATCTCCCTCAGACCTACGGAGGTGACGGAGACTGCGATCAGCACCCAGACGAGGCGGTGAGGAGTGCGGAGGATCCAGACCAGAGCCTAGCCGAAAGAAGCAAGGTCCGAGGTGTCAAGAGGCCCACCAGTTCCGAAGTATTCACGTATCGAGTCGAGTCGAGTCCAGTCCGGTCCAGTCCAGTCAAGTTTTCCGAGGCCTTCTGTTCCGTGCTTCATCTAGACGGGTGCATTATTATGTATCCGGTAAAGACGGGTTTGGGTACACAAACACGGTCTGCACTGTTTTAGACAGTGTATCTGTGCTGTTTAGCAGTACATCAGGCATTCAAGTTCTTGCACTGTTCTTGGCAGTGTATCTGTACTGTTTAGCAGTATATAAAGTATTCAAGGTTTCGATTTTTGTTCTCGTTTTCTGGAATCCAAGGGTAGTCCATATGTGTTCAAAATGTTTCATGTGATAAATGTCGTGGTATGAGTGACTGTTTTGATGTACATTACTGTGTTTTTGTGTAACTAGCTGTGTTCAGAGTAAGTAACAAGTATCGAGGGACCAGTACCACGTATCAAGATGCCGTTTTTCAATAAACTAAGACAGATAGGAACCAGGAAAGGGATACTAGAGGAAGAAATTCCTGTCCCCCCTAGGGACACTCCTGGAAATTTTATGTACCACAAGCATGGCTTAGATGCCATACTGTATCTAGATTTATGGGCCGATTATACCAAGCACTTAGAAGAGAGACACAGGTGGCCTGCTACAGGAACATGGGATGCCGAGGGCATCATGAGAGTAGAGGAAGCGCTATGGAAAAAGAAAGCCAGACAATCCCAGAAAGATGCCATAGAATTGTGGCGTAAAGAATCGCATAAGCGTACAGAAAAAGCACTCCGAAAAGCTGAGAAACATAGAGAAGAGTCAGATGAAGTCCGAGAAAATGAATTAGTTATTGAAGGTATCCGAGTAAAAGCAGAACAAGTAGACCGCATGCGAAACACTCTTGCAAAGGGCATGTATTTAGTGGCCGAGGGTTTGCCTAAGGCCACTCCAGAAATACCGAAGGACCTGCCGCCACCATTGGTTCCGACTAAAGTAAGTCACAGGACCACCAAAGATATATTCCTTGCTTCCTATCTAGACGATGTAGCTCCCGCTTACACCAATTCACGTACTAACGTACCACCTACTGACAGTGACGGTGGTGGCAACCCACTCCAAGACAATGCCCAGCCCGTACCGCAACAGAGTTCACCTGTTCGAAATCCTGTTCCACCTGTTCCTCCACCACTTCCTACACCTAAGCTGAATACACTGAATCCGTTTGGGCCTGATCCTGGTAAAACACCAGTTCAGTTACTTACACAGACTCAACAGACAAGTCATGCTCAAGCCTCCGCCTCAGGAGGTGCGACAGGAGGTCACCAGACCCCGCCACAAACACATAGGTTAAACATTAGGAACATATTAAAGAACCGTACACCCCGAACACCAAATTACGACATGCTTAAAGAACCCCTTCCAATTTGCAGATACGATCCAGTACCCGGTAAAGACGATAGGATGTTGCTAGCATCTTTACGCTTACGAAAAGTTACAGATTATTTAGTGTTATTCCCAGGAATGACTGAACACCTAGATAGAATATATCATTTTATCCAGACTGGGGAAGATCCTGAAAGTATTAAAGAGGCCCTGGCTCACCAGAAAGTTGACACTCAAGGTTGTATATTACGCTTCTTCATAAATTGTTTAATAAGAGAACGAGACAGGCCTGGAGTAGACAAAGACGAGATGGACGCACTAAACAAGTGGGGTCAGAATATAGCCGATGGAAAACACGATAAACAGAGCTGTATAGCAAGTATGTATAAAAGAATCAGGAAAGAAGTAATAGAAATACACGAAAGAAAGGAACAAGAAAAGGATGGAGATAGCGACAGGAATAACTCCTCCGAGGAGGACGAACCAGAGGAACAAGACTCGGCTAAAAAAATAATAGCATATGTAGGTAAGGGAAATTACCTTAAAAAAGGCATTCGTCCAGAAAGCAAGAGAGTTTTTCTCTCTGGCATCTCAAAAACGAGTTCTCCTGAATATCTGTTTCAGGTTACCGATAAAATTCTTCAAGAACGAATGGGGTACCATGTACTCAATTCTATGGATGAACAAGAACTAGCCCGGTCAGCAGTACTATGGGCTGACAATCCTAGCACATATAATGATGATACAGTAGCACAGACATTTTTGAACCTTTCCCCAGACGAGCAGAAATTAGCTGGTATATACATGATTCAGCATCTCATCACGTTATACAGACATCAACAGTCTGATCCAGGTCCTTTACCTGATACATTAGAAGCACTACTTATGAATAGATGGAGAGGCCTAAGCACCAGGTTAATTCAAATAATTCTAGAACAACGGCACAGATATAACGCTTTCTTAGGCCCACAATATGTTCCAGCTCCGCCCCCAGAAAGGAAAATATTTCATTTTGACAGGCAGAATCCTTTACGAGAAGTACACCCAGTTATGAATGCTGATAATACCCTACGACGTGTGTTTGTGTACACACCTTTAACAAAGTTGGAATTGTTAGAAATGAAGAAACTAGTGCCCTGTCACGATAAAGACCCTGCAGGTTTTCACCGAGAACTTAAGGACATGTTACTCATGGGAGATTACACGTATACGGATATTATGAAATTGTTAAAAGTACTGCTGCCCACGGGTATTTACGAGAAACTAAAGGAAAAAGAATGGGAGGTGGGAGACAAAAAGATTATATGGACGGAAATAGAAGACGAGGAAAAAGGTCGTACTCCAGGGCTAGGCCTTGGGGACAAAGCTAAAGCATTACCAGGTTTAATAGTACAGGTTTTGCCAAGATTACTGACAACCAAAAAGGAAGACTGGGACGCGATCTCAGCTTGTAAACAGAAACACGATGAAGACACTAGTGACTTTTATTCAAGATTCGAGAAATGTTTCATTATAAATAGCGGCCTGAAACCAGGTAGCGAGTCATACCCGCACCTTTTTGTAACAAAATTAGTCGAGAATTCCCTGACACAAGTCAAGAACCGTGTATATAAAGTCGAAAGTACATGGCAAGCAAATACGCCCTCCCAGATGTTACAAATGTTACAATATCATCAGAACAGAATTAGAGAAGAACAAGATCACGAACAGAGACGTATGAAAGACACAAAAATGAAAATGTTAGTGGCCCAGTCGGTTTCAGCCGACGGTCAGAAAAGGGGTGTGACCCAAACAAGTAATTCAGCAGCTCCTGTTAAAGGGACATGCAACTATTGCAAACAACCAGGTCACTACGTAAACGAATGTCCAGTCCTGAAACACAATATATCAACAGGTAAAACTAAAGAAAGACCGCGTCAGCCTAGACAAGACCAGGTCCAGCAACAGACTTCACAGAATATACAGCCTATGCATGCTTCCCCACATACAGCGCAGACCGTAGCGGTATCACAGCCACAGCCCATTGCCGCGACCCAGCAGGTTTCGCAGCAGATGTACCAGTATGCCCAATCTGATTATCCCGATTATCAGCGATACACATGAAACAGCCTAGAGAGGGAGGTTGGCTTGCCTCTTATTGAGATTCCTGTAGATCAAGAGGGTCCTTATGTGCATAGTCAAGTATTAGGAAAAGGCAGAAAGTTTCTAATTGACACAGGGGCAAGTCGCACCACGATCAGTCACGACGAGGTTCCAGGGGCACCCCACTCAGGCTCACAGAATGTTTCCCTTGGTTTTTCAGGACAACCTATTGTAAATGAAGTATTGCAACCTGTCCCCCTAGCAGTAGGTCCATTATCACGTGTTACAGATCTGTTACTCACGAAGTCATGTCCAGAAAACTTGCTAGGTATCAAGACACTGAAGGCTCTAGGAGCAGTGATATGTTGTTCTCCGGAAGGAGTTAGACTTTTTCTACGTGACTTTAAGGGTCACTATGTATTACGAGAGTTTGATGTCAGATTGAAAAATGTACCGAAACACCTGTGGGCACAAGGCCCAACCGATGTGGGTTGTATGCACATTACACCATACCGTGTTACACTCAAACAAGGAGTTGTTTTACCCCGAATCAGACAATACAAGTTGCCGCCCGATGCTGTAGTGGCTTTACTGGAAATCATTGAAGAGCTCATTGCCCAAGGAGTGGTCGTTGAAACCGACTCCAATATCTGTAATTCCCCTATCATTCCGATTCTTAAACGTACTGATCCCAATGCACCGCCAGTATATCGGCTGGTGATTGATTTACGAGAACTGAACAAATGCATTGTCCCACAGTATCCTGTGGTTCCCGACATCTCATCCTTATTGACTGCTATTGATTCAGAAGCAACGTTCTTTACTGTAATTGACCTCAAGAACGCCTTCTTCAGTGTACCCATTGATCCAGAGAGCCAATATCTCTTCGGTTTCAGTTTAAATGGCCGAAGCTTCAAATTTTCACGCGCACCTCAAGGATTCACAGAAAGCCCCAGCATCTATAGCCAAGCGCTAAAAAGACAACTTGACTGTATCCAAATGCCAGTTAACACTGCCTTACTCCAGTACGTCGATGATCTGCTGATCACCGCACGAAGCGAACCCGAATGTGAACAAGCATCACTGACAGTTTTACATTTTCTGGCCGACAAGGGACACAAGGTGTCTCCTTCGAAGCTGCAATTCTGTGTTCAGCAAGTGGTGTACCTTGGGCACTTGCTGTCCAAGTGGGGAAGACAGCTCACACCTGATCGAGTTCAGTTAATTGCACAGTTACAACAACCCAAGACACAAAAGGAAGTGCGGGCCTTTATAGGCCTCACCTCGTTCTGCAGACAATGGATTCCTCAGTATGCATTTCTAGCTAAACCTCTGATACAGTTGACAACACAGGAGGCAGCAACTTCGACTGTCCTCCCTTGGACTCAGGAACATACACAGGCTTTTGAGAAATTAAAGAAAGCATTATGTCAAGCACCTGTTCTAGCGACACCATGTTACAGCAAACCTTTTACACTTTTTGTTACAGAACGTGATGGTACAGCGTTGTCTGTCCTCACACAAGATCAAGCAGGTTCACATAAGCCTTGCGCTTATTTTTCAAGTACATTGGATCCAGTGGCCCAGGCTCTGCCTGCGTGCCTAAAATCAGTTGCAGCGACAGCCTTAGCAATCAGACAAAGCGATTCAATAGTATTAGGACACCAGTTAACAGTACAAGTTCCACATTCTGTAGAAGTCCTTCTAAACCGAACACAGACTCAACACCTGACTATAGCACGACTGACAGGTTATGAACTGACACTATTCCAGCCACACATAGAAATCAGACGCTGTAACATTCTAAATCCTGCAACATTGTTACCCTCGGTTGTGACAGAGTCAGCCCCGCATGATTGTATAGAGATCATTAATGCAGTAACAAAGCCCCGACGAGACTTAACAGATGTTGCACTGACCAATCCAGACCTGACACTTTACGTGGACGGTTCATGTATGAGAACAAGCACAGGAGAATTAGTGGCCGCATATGCAGTGACCACTGAAACTGAAGTCAAAGAAACACACCGTATTGATACACTGTCCCCTCAAGCAGCAGAGCTTATCGCTCTGACCCGAGCCTGTATACTAGCCAAGAACAGAAATGTTAACATATACACAGATTCACGTTACGCTTTCGGAGTCGTACACGACTTCGGAGTGTTATGGCAAGAAAGAGGTTTCTTGACCTCTCACGGTGCCAAGATCCAACACGGTCCCCTCATTCAAGCACTGTTAGAAGCAATACATCTGCCTTCAGGCATATCCATCATGAAGTGTAAAGCACATACTAAAGTTACAGACTCTATCTCCCAGGGTAACGACCTGGCAGACCAAACAGCAAAACATACCGCATTGACTCACACCCAGACAACTGATGTGACAAAGACAATAGTACCGACACATTGTATGACAGTTAGGGATCCCGCACTAGATGTAATCGATATTCAGACACATGCTACTCCAGACGAAATCAAGAAATGGACTGAACTAGGAGGGATCCAGACATATCAGGGATGGGTGACAAAGGGGAAAGCCACATGGTTCCTCCCCGACTCTATGGTTCAAGTCATAATAAATACAGCACATAGTCCAGCCCACCTGGGAGAAAAAGCTATGTTAGACAGTTTACAGAATCTCTGGTTCAACAAACATTTACGAGCAGCAGCAAAACAGAAAGTGCGTACTTGCATGATCTGTTGTCAGTTCAATCCAGGTAAAAGCGTCCCTGTAGAGCAAGGTGGATTTCATCCTCCCGATCACCCTTTTGAAGTCCTCCAGATGGATTATATCCAGATGGAACGTTGTCGAGGATTCAAGTACGTCCTCGTAGTTGTTTGTGCACTTTCCCGTTGGACCGAAGCATATCCAGTCCCAGATTACACTGCCCCGACCACTGCCAAGCAGCTGGTTCGAGAATTCTTCCCACGGTACGGCTTGCCTCGTATCGTGTACTCAGATAACGGACAGCCATTCTCATCCGAGCTCATGAAGCAGGTTTCACTCCTGCTAGGATACCAGTGGAAATTCCATTGCGTCCGACATCCCGAGGCCGCTGGCCTTGTAGAGAGGCACAACCAGACACTGAAAACCCGACTTGCAAAAATATGTAAAGAGAAAGGGGTCGACTGGATAGTCGCCCTGCCAGTTGCACTATTCTATATGAGAATGGTCCCACATTCGAGATCAGGGCTATCCCCGTATGAGGTGGTCTTTGGCAGGCCACCAAATATGTGGGGGATGCCCATGCCTAAGAAAATAACCGATGTCGACTGTAATATGCTGACAGATTACCTTGCCTCCTTGATGTCTGCACTCCAATCATGTCGTTCACAGGTTGCCGCAGCTTTTCCCGACAACACTGATGTGAAGCCACACGATGTCCGTCCCGGAGACACTGTCCTGATACGTAATTTCGACAGGAGGAGTCCGCTGGAGCCCCGTTGGCAGGAGCCGAAGCTCATCCTTCTGACCACGAGGACTGCAATCAAGGTCGAGGGCCGCAAGGGGTGGATCCATACGAGTCATATTAAGAAATGTAATGAACTGTTGCCAGAGACTGACTCTTCCTCCCCCTCAAAGGACTGCCCCGATTCTAGTGACTTTAAACTCCCCATGGTAGAGAAAACTCTGCAAGAGGAGTATAAATTAAAATTGCAGTCTAGCAAGTCAGACAGTTTAATTGTTTAAGTCCTCCCCTAGGTGAATCGGTTAAATAGTTTCTGACATGTATCCCCTAGACCCCAATAGAGAGAGAGATAGAGAGAAACAGATCAAGAAGCAACGATATTGCAAATCTCTCAAAAGTTACTGTATTGTTACCTTATGGATTATGTTTTCTTTAAGTCTTACTATTATTGTCACAAGTATAATTTTGCATATCTATTTTCCTATTGCTACACGTGCACATTCTAATAATACTACCGAGCATTCTTTTAGTGAGTTACCCCCTCACGAGTTGTCTTACCGACTTGCGCTGCGCAACAATACATTCATTAGTATGTTACATCACTCTCATCAGACCAGCAACGCTACTAATTGTTGGATATGTGGCCGACTCCCTCCTTACCAGAAATACAGGGGAGTTCTGCCCCTCTTCCCGTACCCGTTCACACACAATGGTTCATGTGGCGCCTGGTTTAGTTTGATTAATGCCTTAGATTCAAATTCCGTAGTTTATCAGGGTAACTGGGTATGGGGAAACCTGAACACAGTTCTGCATAAAATATGTTATCCTGACAAAGAGGGACTTCCCAGAAGGACAGGGACTGATCTAGAAAATGAAGTATATGGATTAGGGAAGTTTACACTTAATCTCATGATTCTGAATGTTGAATCCGAAACCGAGCCAGACTTGCCCACTATGTCAGTACTACCAGTCAAAGGTGAATTATGTGTCAGAAAGAATGGTTCCGTACACCTTGGTCATAGTAAATGTACTACTGTGGTCGAATTTAGCGATAAGGGCAAGTCCACATTTAAAGCTACACGTCATTCCTATTTCGTTTGTGGTCAAACAGCATACATACGTTTGCCTCTAGATTGGGATGGGACCTGTTACATTGGATTCTTACTGCCACCTGTTTTCCTAGCTCCACCTGATTATCATAGAAACTCCCGCCTAGTTCACAGACCCAAAAGAGATCTCCCAATTGTCGACTATACTGAGACAGCATGGGAACAGTACACAGATTTCAATAAAGGTTTCTTTCCCTATTTAGGAGCTATTTTTAATAGTAAGTCTATCCGTCACTTGACCAGAACCCTTGAAGCAGTAGTAAAGGAGACTACTTCCGCCCTAGGTAACTTGACTGAGGAACAGTCTGCTATGAGACTTGTCGTTCTTCAAAATCGTCTTGTTATTGACGTCATACTAGCCGATCGAGGAGGAGCCTGTAAGGTCCTCGGGTCAGCTTGCTGTGTTTTCATCCCAGATAATGCTCCGTCCGTATATAAGGCTATTACACGTCTCCATAAGATAGCTAGTCAGATACACCAGAATCCAGGCACTTGGACTTGGTCCGGTTGGCTCTGGACTACCATTTCAGCATGGGGATGGAAAATACTGTCACTCCTTGGAACTATACTACTCATAGTGTTCAGTTGCTGTCTATGTTTACAATGTGGGCCAGCGATTTGCGGCTTGTGCGCCACATCCTGCACTCCCCATTCAAGTGAAAGTTCTAAAACTCGTGTGAAAAAGGATGAGCAGATGATGCTCACTACACAGATAAATGGATTAATGAAGATTGATGTATCATGAAGGGTCCGTAGGGAACAAGGAGGGAATGAGGAAATATAAAATTTATGGTCGAGAAATGTTCCCTAACGTGTACCCCACCGTCTCCATGTACGAGCTTAAAGTGCATGTAATTTCCCTCCTGTGCCAGTTATGAAGACGCAAATACATTTGCGTCCAACGTTAACATGTCCTCTTTCAGATCCACCCTGAATGGGTCGGATATTCCGTTCCTAAATATGCCTTGCCACCTTCTTTGTATGGTGCACTTTCACGTATTCCTGGCTCTGTGCGAGTTAGGCCCTGGTTTCTGTCACCGAGCCTGTTTTCAAAGTCATCTCTGCCTCCCGAAACTGCAACGTGGGATGCCCTCCCCCGTGAACTCTGTCCTACTCCCTGCGAGGCGAGCGGAGCCTGGCTCGGCCTGCCTGGCTGCCAAAGACAGTATTTTTACCTTCATGTTATCAGTATAGCCAAGCTCAGCTTCCCGAAAACACATTCCAGTCCAGTAGAATAGATAAACAATCCCCGGCTGCAGAGCAAAGGGCCCGGCCTCTCTGTCTCCATGCAAGTAATTCATAGCTCCCGTTACCATGGTAGGCCCATGGCCCCCTCGCTTTACACTCAGACACGTAGGCACATATGCACGCATTCATAGTCAGTATAGGATAGCCTCTGCCCAAGAGACCTTTCCTTCTAGATAATATGGTTTCCAAACATCAGATATCAGATATGATATAGGAACGAGTTGATCTGACATGCCAGACTTCTGTCTCTTTCCTCTAGTGTAAATGTCAAGTCCCCTGCACCCTCCAGCTTCACGCCAATCACACGTCAGGCAGCTGCGCGCGCATCCAGACCTCAGATTTCTGCTGACATTGCAAGATTTTGCCATGTACCCACCCACTTGTGACACTTTCATATGACGTTTTCTAGCACACACGCTCTGTACACGCTCTAGTTCACGCCTTCTGATTACGTATTGCTAACACGTGTGTGTTCTTATCTTGTTTCTCTCAGCTGTTACGCCTTCTGCATTGGTTTTCATTTTGTGCATTAAGTATAAAAGTTATGTATTGTCAATAAAGTATGCTCTATCCCTTCCTGAACCCCAGTGGTGTCAGGAATCCGATATCCGGTTCAAGAACCATTCCTTTTTAAGGAATAAAACCCCTAAGAACTCTAACACCACGGACTCTGCGTCTTTCTTTCCGATTGAGTTATTTTATTTTAAGTACTTACCTGCATAGAAATTAGGACGGTAATTAAATATTTACCACAGTTCTACCAGGCTGTTCTGCTACTAAAGGCTCAGGTTTAGCACCACCAACTTGTCTAGCGTTAGCAGTGGCCACATTAGCCCACGTGTCACCTAACTCCTGATCATGATTTGTATGACGAATCTTACTCCCTAAAGGCTGTGGAACAACATTCCCAAACAACATGTCTACATCTGCTAAATTCATTATACATGAGCTTGGAGTCTGTGATAACTCCTTATAGTACCCTGCAGGGTTTTTACGAGGATCAGGTAATGTCTGCTTGACTTCAGATCTTTTCCAGGGGACATGAACCCATACACGCTGGAAATGTGGCAGAATTGGTGGATTTACATTCACATCACCTTCCCTCCAAACTGGAGGAACCTCTCTCATGGGGTACTGTCGTGGCTTCTTCCTACCTAATATTTCATCCTCATACAGTGACCTAGAGACGTTTCCCTTACTCCTATAAGACAACAATAAGTCTATTGCTCTTTCAACATCGGCACCTACAATCATGCCTTCATAGAATTTAACGATTCAGAAAAGGGGGTGGTGATGAACAGAGTGTCTGAATTAAGCAGACAACTCTTACCCAGTCCAAAGATCAGGGCTTGATCCATCACCGTTATTTATCTCACTGCACCATCCCAGCTCAGAACCCGTCTATATGCAAATCAGTCTGTCCCTGGCCCACTGCATCATGGGAACAGGGCAGACTAAACTACCAAGCCAATTCTTCACCAGAAAGGAGACAAGCTACCGGGGACCGGTTTCTGCGTGGAAGGGTATACTCAGATGTGAGTCCCTTGCTCATTGCACCATCAGGATTCAAGCAAGCCGGGCCGACGACGGCTGAAATGCCAGAAACCGGTCCCCGGAAGCTTGTTTCCTTCCCAGTATAAGAATTGGCTTGGTAGTTTGGTTTGCCCTGTTCCCATCATGCACTGGGACAGGAACAGACTAATTTGCATGTAGCCAGGTTCTGAGCTGGGATGGTGCAGTGAGCTAAAAAACGGTGATGGATCAAGCCCTGATCTTTGGACTGGGTAAGAGTGGTCTGCTTAATTCAGACACTCTGTTCATCACCACCTCCTTTTCTGAATCATTTTGTCCACCATAAGCGTGGACGGGTATACTCAGATGTGAGTCCCTTGCTCATTGCACCATCAGGATTCAAGCAAGCCGGGCCCACGACGGCTGAAATGCCAGAAACCGGTCCCCGGAAGCTTGTTTCCTTCCCAGTATAAGAATTGGCTTGGTAGTTTGGTTTGCCCTGTTCCCATCATGCACTGGGACAGGAACAGACTAATTTGCATGTAGCCAGGTTCTGAGCTGGGATGGTGCAGTGAGCTAAAAAACGGTGATGGATCAAGCCCTGATCTTTGGACTGGGTAAGAGTGGTCTGCTTAATTCAGACACTCTGTTCATCACCACCCCCTTTTCTGAATCAATTTGTCCACCATAAGCGTGGAAGGGTATACTCAGATGTGAGTCCCTTGCTCATTGCACCATCAGGATTCAAGCAAGCCAGGCCGACGACGGCTGAAATGCCAGAAACCGGTCCCCGGAAGCTTGTTTCCTTCCCAGTATAAGAATTGGCTTGGTAGTTTGGTTTGCCCTGTTCCCATCATGCACTGGGACAGGAACAGACTAATTTGCATGTAGCCAGGTTCTGAGCTGGGATGGTGCAGTGAGCTAAAAAACGGTGATGGATCAAGCCCTGATCTTTGGACTGGGTAAGAGTAGTCTGCTTAATTCAGACACTCTGTTCATCACCACCCCCTTTTCTGAATCATTTTGTCAACCATAAGCGTGGAAGGGTATACTCAGATGTGAGTCCCTTGCTCATTGCACCATCAGGATTCAAGCAAGCCGGGCCGACGACGGCTGAAATGCCAGAAACCGGTCCCCGGAAGCTTGTTTTCTTCCCAGTATACAAATTGGCTTGGTAGTTTGGTTTGCCCTGTTCCAATCATGCACTGGGACAGGAACAGACTAATTTGCATGTAGCCAGGTTCTGAGCTGGGATGGTGCAGTGAGCTAGAAAACGGTGATGGATCAAGCCCTGATCTTTGGACTGGGTAAGAGTGGTCTGCTTAATTCAGACACTCTGTTCATCACCACCCCCTTTTCTGAATCATTTTGTCCACCATAAGCGTGGAAGGGTATACTCAGATGTGAGTCCCTTGCTCATTGCACCATCAGGATTCAAGCAAGCCGGGCCGACGACGGCTGAAATGCCAGAAACCGGTCCCCGGAAGCTTGTTTCCTTCCCAGTATGAGAATTGGCTTGGTAGTTTGGTTTGCCCTCTTCCCATCATGCACTGGGACAGGAACAGACTAATTTGCATGTAGCCAGGTTCTGAGCTGGGATGGTGCAGTGAGCTAAAAAACGGTGATGGATCAAGCCCTGATCTTTGGACTGGGTAAGAGTGGTCTGCTTAATTCAGACACTCTGTTCATCACCACCCCCTTTTCTGAATCATTTTGTCCACCATAAGCGTGGAAGGGTATACTCAGATGTGAGTCCCTTGCTCATTGCACCATCAGGATTCAAGCAAGCCGGGCCGACGACGGCTGACATGCCAGAAACCAGTCCCCGGAAGCTTGTTTCCTTCCTAGTATAAGAATTGGCTTGGTAGTTTGGTTTGCCCTGTTCCCATCATGCACTGGGACAGGAACAGACTAATTTGCATGTAGCCAGGTTCTGAGCTGGGATGGTGCAGTGAGCTAAAAAACGGTGATGGATCAAGCCCTGATCTTTGGACTGGGTAAGAGTGGTCTGCTTAATTCAGACACTCTGTTCATCACCACCCCCTTTTCTGAATCATTTTGTCCACCATAAGCGTGGAAGGGTATACTCAGATGTGAGTCCCTTGCTCATTGCACCATCAGGATTCAAGCAAGCCGGGCCGACGACGGCTGAAATGCCAGAAACCGGTCCCCGGAAGCTTGTTTCCTTCCCAGTATAAGAATTGGCTTGGTAGTTTGGTTTGCCCTGTTCCCATCATGCATTGGGACAGGAACAGACTAATTTGCATGTAGCCAGGTTCTGAGCTGGGATGGTGCAGTGAGCTAAAAAACGGTGATGGATCAAGCCCTGATCTTTGGACTGGGTAAGAGTGGTCTGCTTAATTCAGACACTCTGTTCATCACCACCCCCTTTTCTGAATCATTTTGTCCACCATAAGCGTGGAAGGGTATACTCAGATGTGAGTCCCTTGCTCATTGCACCATCAGGATTCAAGCAAGCCGGGCCGACGACGGCTGAAATGCCAGAAACCAGTCCCCGGAAGCTTGTTTCCTTCCCAGTATAAGAATTGGCTTGGTAGTTTGGTTTGCCCTGTTCCCATCATGCACTGGGACAGGAACAGACTAATTTGCATGTAGCCAGGTTCTGAGCTGGGATGGTGCAGTGAGCTAAAAAACGGTGATGGATCAAGCCCTGATCTTTGGACTGGGTAAGAGTGGTCTGCTTAATTCAGACACTCTGTTCATCACCACCCCCTTTTCTGAATCATTTTGTCCACCATAAGCGTGGAAGGGTATACTCAGATGTGAGTCCCTTGCTCATTGCACCATCAGGATTCAAGCAAGCCGGGCCGACGACGGCTGAAATGCCAGAAACCGGTCCCCGGAAGCTTGTTTCCTTCCCAGTATAAGAATTGGCTTGGTAGTTTGGTTTGCCCTGTTCCCATCATGCACTGGGACAGGAACAGACTAATTTGCATGTAGCCAGGTTCTGAGCTGGGATGGTGCAGTGAGCTAAAAAACGGTGATGGATCAAGCCCTGATCTTTGGACTGGGTAAGAGTGGTCTGCTTAATTCAGACACTCTGTTCATCACCACCCCCTTTTCTGAATCATTTTGTCCACCATAAGCGTGGAAGGGTATACTCAGATGTGAGTCCCTTGCTCATTGCACCATCAGGATTCAAGCAAGCCGGGCCCACGACGGCTGAAATGCCAGAAACCGGTCCCCGGAAGCTTGTTTCCTTCCCAGTATAAGAATTGGCTTGGTAGTTTGGTTTGCCCTGTTCCCATCATGCACTGGGACAGGAACAGACTAATTTGCATGTAGCCAGGTTCTGAGCTGGGATGGTGCAGTGAGCTAAAAAACAGTGATGGATCAAGCCCTGATCTTTGGACTGGGTAAGAGTGGTCTGCTTAATTCAGACACTCTGTTCATCACCACCCCTTTTCTGAATCATTTTGTCCACCATAAGCGTGGAAGGGTATACTCAGATGTGAGTCCCTTGCTCATTGCACCATCAGGATTCAAGCAAGCCGGGCCAACGACGGCTGAAATGCCAGAAACCGGTCCCCGGAAGCTTGTTTCCTTCCCAGTATAAGAATTGGCTTGGTAGTTTGGTTTGCCCTGTTCCCATCATGCACTGGGACAGGAACAGACTAATTTGCATGTAGCCAGGTTCTGAGCTGGGATGGTGCAGTGAGCTAAAAAACGGTGATGGATCAAGCCCTGATCTTTGGACTGGGTAAGAGTGGTCTGCTTAATTCAGACACTCTGTTCATCACCACCCCCTTTTCCGAATTCATAGAATTTAAAACGCATACGGAATAATTCCTGCATCTTGCGTTTGGGATCATTCGTCTCCAAATCTTCGCAAAGATATACACACATCTCTTCGAATACGTATCTCTGAGTGGGTGCATCCCATTGACGGAAAACTTCCATAACAGACTGAACATCATATTTTACAGTATCAGTAACCCATTTGCGTGCCAACTCATTCAGCACTTCTCGCTCCTCGTAATCAGGCAGTTGACTACGCGACTGTCTACGTCCTTTTTTAGGGGTCGTTTTAGGCGACCCAAAGAAAGGTGAAAACAGACCAGTGACAGTACTTGCCACTCTCTGTCGAACAGAAGGAGAAGCTTGCGGAGAGGCAGATGTGCTGGACAAGACAGGATGATGAGAAGAGGAAGTCGAGGCCATAGCGGAAGAAGTCGAGGCAGTGGCAGAAGTAGTATCAGGATAAATAGTTGGAGCAGTAGGCAAAGTTGTAGAAGAAGTAGATGGAGTATGTAGCGAAGGCGGCGGCTCTTGAGAGGGCAACGCCGGAGAAGTAGGAACCAGCTGAAGAGGAGCTGGTGCTTGTGCAAGAGCTGTACTTCGTGCGCCAGGGCGCGGTATAACAAAGCGTTTTGGGGGTGCAGTAACACTTGATGTATATGGGGGTGGTGAATTCAATACATGGGACATTAATGGATCTTTCTCGGATGTTCCCTTTGAATCTTGTCCTTCATGGGGCAACATCGGGTAGCATTTATCTATCGCTAATTTCTTGCTTCTGAGCATTTGTTCGCTTTCCTGCTCTTCCTCATTATCCCTGTATGCAATGGCGGCTTGCACCATTGACATACCTCTTTTATTCTTCTTTGCTAATTTCATTTCTTTCTGTTTGGCTTCTTTGCGCCATAAGCGAAAAGAGTCAAACATCGCCGGCCGGGCTTTTTTCTTGAACAATTTGACCTCGAGGTTATCTAAAATTTCTGAGTCAAAGCTACCATATTGGGGCCATTTTAAAACACCATCTTTGCGGGTGTACTTTATCCACACTTCATTATATGTGATAGGGCCTACTCCGTGCTTTATGTATAACTCATATGTTGGAGTTCCAATCGGAGGAACCGGACACGAATCCTCCAATCGGGAGTCCCTATTATTACGACCAAGACAAAACAAGTTTCCAAGTCTGCTAAGACCAGGCATCTTTGCTCACTAGTCTAGCTTCAAACTTCAAGGGATTATCGAATACGATATTTTCGTGAATACACGAATCCCTCGGTTTTGGCGCTTGCAAGCTCCAATACAAAACCGTATCTCGAGGATACCAAAAACTAAGAACCAAACTAAGGATTGGGAGACGCTCCACTTATACTTAACTGAAGTTATTGAAGATCGATGACGTCACTAGAAGACTCGTTTATCGTTTCGCTCTACCAAGGATCACTGGGTCCAAAACAGGGCGATAGTCAGGGCAGCAGTCCTTCGTAGCCGTCGGGACGCGGGGAACCTCGCAGCAAAGACCTTCGGAACCACGTCGACATACAGAGGTCGCTGAAGTGGCTGGCCGTCCTCCGGAATTTTCACACGAAGCTCCTCACGAACATTTGGCTTGGACCGATACCGCTTGATACCGCCCCGAGTTGGGCGCCAACTGAGGTGCCGGGTTTTTAGGAACCCGGTGGTGCCAGGGGATAACACCCGAAGACCTCTGAGTTCTCCCTGTTCCGGACCACAGAAACACAGAGTCTTCTAGTTGAAGTCAGAGATCGAGTTTTATTGACTGCAACCAAGTAACAAGCGTCCTAGAAGTACAACAGCTTGGGTCGTAAGTTCTCAGGAGACTGCTCGTTTTTACAGAACCAGCCTTCTCTCTTTATACAGAAATAACAGCTGCAGGCAAGAATTATTGAGTTTATGATACGGTTATACACATATTTCTATAACAAGGCCAAGAGCGAAGTCATGCTGGCCAACCCATATTTTTTTTTTTTTTTTTTGGAAAACCTTTATTTATAGGAAAAAGTACACCGCTATTCAGCCATACATCCCGGAGGCCAGGCAGCATTAAGGCAATAGGATAGGTCCTGTACCATATCGGAAGCAGGAGCAATCAGGTTTAATTTTTAAATAACATCAAAGCTGAAACAAGTAAACCATAAGATAAGAGGGCCCAGAAGGCCAAGAAAAAGAAGTGTGCAAGAGGCACAGGAGAAAAAGAAGGGAAGAGAGGGTAGGCTGAGGACAATACAGATTCAGCGGACTTGCGTGGCGGCAGGAGGTCGGGTGCTGCACACCCAAGGTAACACACTGACAATGACAACAATGAGGCATGTGGGAAGTAGTACCGCAGGATAAACAATCTGGAGCCACAGGTAGGGGGCACTACGGGGAAAGCTGGATCTCGGGATCAAGTTCAACGGGGGGGTCGCAAATATCACCTCTATAAGTGTTCCAGGCACCCCAAACAGATCTCCACATTTTAGGTTTACCCCTGGCTACATACACCGTCTTTTCACGCAGCATGCACCAGTCCATATTAGTTTCCCATAGGCTGAGCGAGGGAGGAGCAGGCACACCCCATTTCTGGGCGATGTCTCTCTTAGCCACCATATTGCCCAGGGTGACCCAGCGGGTCTGTGCGACATTGTAGTCGGTCGGGCCCCAGATGTTAAGGAGGCATCTCCGGGCCTCTGCCGGCAGGGCCACACCAGTCACTTCTTCCATAACCTCATGCACACGTTTCCAATAACGGGCCACATCCGGACACTCCCATATGATGTGCAGGAAGGTCCCAAGCATACCACACCCCCGCCGGCACATGCCGTCCATAGAAAGCCCCATACGTAGAAGTCTTGGGCCGGTGACATACACTCTGTGCAGTATCTTCAGCTGCACCAGGCGGAGCCGTGCAGATATGGCCACCTCCCTAGGGGAGGAGATCGCCGATTGCCACTCCTCGTCATCCACCTCTATACCGTCATGCACCCACAGCTCTCTCAGTCGCACCAGCAAGTCCACTCGTACATTAATAAGTTTTTTATACGTTAGGGAGATAGCGCTGTCCGGCATATGGCCGTCCAGCACCCGATCCTCCAGGGGGGATGATTCAGGGATAGGCTCCCCTTCCACTACATAGGGAGAGAGGGCATGACTAAGCTGGGCGTGTCGGAAGTATTCCGTCGCCGCCAGTTGGTGTTCAGACTGCAGCACTTCAAATGACTTGACCCGTCCCCTGGCCACCATGTCCCCCACCTTGGAAATCCCAATGGTGTCCCACCTGTCGAAGCCCTTAGTATGCCACAGCTTACCCAGTATATCCGAATCAAACAGCGGGGTGGCCATAGTAACCTTATTATGCCAGCCCAGAGTTTTAGTAATTGTGCGCCATATACGCACCATCGTCATAGTGGGACCTGTCAGCTTCCGATCCAGAGATCCGGAGTACAACGCTCTATAGTAATTCCCATCTCCCACTAGCCACCGATCCATAGCATAGCCCGGGTTGACCGCCGGGCCGTAGAGGCCATGATTGATTGCCGCCAGCTGGGACGCCCAATAGTAGCGCCTTATGTCAGGTAGGGCAATGCCCCCGTCATAACTTGGTATAGTCAACTTAGCCAACGAGATTCTCGGCCTACCATCCCACAGCAACGCCCGCTGCAGTGATTCGATATCAGTAAAGTATTTCGCCGGTACGGGATCCTGTGTATTCTGCAGGGCATATAAGAAGCGAGGCAGCGCCATCATCTTAAAAAGCGCGGCTCTACCCATCAGGGAGATCGGCAACTTCTTCCAGCCTTCGACGTCCCGGCGCAATCGCTCCAACGGCGGGAGGAGGTTGTGCGAGTACCGGGCTCGGGAGTCCCGCGACACGTAGATGCCCAAGTACCGAAAGCCCTGCTGGGCCACCTGAATTGAGCACCCACGGGGGAGGCGCGGCGTGTCTCCGGACAGTACGTACAACGAGGATTTAGACCAATTGATCGCCAGGCCCGAGTGGGTCCCGAAGGTCCGCAAGAGTTCAAAGGCCATTATGAGCGAGTGGCATGGAGAGGAGAGGTACAGAAGGATGTCGTCCGCATAGAGCGATATCCGGTCCTCGAAACCCGGGGACCACGGTATCCCAGAGATATCGGGGTGCGTTCTAATCCAGGCCGCCAGTGGCTCAAGTGCTAAGGCAAATAGGAGCGGGGAAAGCGGGCAACCTTGCCTAGTGCCCCTGTGCAGCGCAAAGGAGGCAGACAACCGACCATTGACCGTCACATTGGCCATTGGAGCGGAGTACAGCAGCCGGACCCAGCCGATGAAAGCGGGGCCAAACCCCAACTTGGCCAGAACTGCCCACAGGTAGTTCCACTCCAACGAGTCAAATGCCATAGTGGCGTCGAGGGAGGCGAGGACAGCGGGTTCTCGGAGCAGATGGACACGCGCCATTACTGCGTGAAGCCGTCTCAGATTGAGCGCCGTATTCCGATGCGGGATGAAACCGGACTGGTCCGGGTGCACCAGGTCCGAGATCACTCCCACCAACCGATTAGCCAATAGTTTGGCCAGAATTTTGGGTTCGGCGTTTAAGAGGGAGATGGGTCGGTAGGATCGACAAAGATCGCGAGGCTTCCCCTCCTTATGTATCACCACAATGGTGGCCAGCCGCTGGTCGGGGGGGAGTTCTCCCACCTCGCGGGCCTCAAGGAACATGTTTAACAGAGGTGTCGCAAGTGCGTCGGCCCTGAGTTTGTAGAGCTCAACCGGGATGCCGTTTGGCCCCGGCGCTTTGCCCGAGCGTAATGATTTAATAGCCAAGGCCGTCTCATCCACCGTTAGGTCCCTATCCATATCGTCGCGCTCGAGGTCCGAGAGGCAGGGAAGCTCAATGTCCTCCAAGAAGGATGCCGACGCAGACTCCGGGAGGGGGTCCGCCGAGGCGTAAACCTCCCCAAAGTAGTCCGCGAAGGACCCAACTATAGCCGCCGGGTCCGTGAGGGACAGGCCCTCCGCACTGGTCAGCTCCGGGACCACCCGAGACGCGAGTTCCCTTCTATCTAGCCACGCCAGGAGCTTGCCAGCCTTGTCACCCGCGTCATAAATTCTGCCTTGCTGTTCCCTGCTCAGGGCTTTCGCCGCGTCAGTGGCGGTCGCCCGAAGCTCAGACTGTTTGAGGGAGAGAGCGTGGAGTAGCTCGGGAGACGGGCCCAGCTCCAGCTGGGAGTTTAGTGCAGCAATGACAGATTCCAATCGAACTACGTCCTCGTCCCGCCGCCGGCGGACCTCCGCAATCAGGGAGAAGGCCACGCCGCGAAGCACAGTTTTGAAGGCCTCCCAAAGGGAAACAGACGAGGCAACCGATCCTGTATTCTCGACGAAGTACCGATCCATAGCTTTAGCCAGGAGCGACCTGGTCTTCGGGTCGCGAAAATACCAAGGGTTGATGGGAGCCACCCGCGAGGACACGGGGGTTCGAAAGTCAAAGGAGACCCAAACCGGGGAGTGATCCGAAATGCCCCTAGCCAGGAGACGCGCAGTGGACACGGACTGCGCCTGGGCAGCCGGAGTGAGGACGTAATCCAGTCTAGAAAGGCTACCATGGGCGCCGGAGAGGAACGTGTACTGTCTCTGGGAGGGGTGCAACAGACGCCAGCAGTCAACCATCCCCATGGAATCTAAGAAGTCAGACAGCCAGGACTGGGAAGGACGCAGATCTCTGGATGGGAAGCGGTCCAGGTCCCCGGAAATGACAGAATTAAAGTCACCACCCACAAGCAGCAGCCCCTCAGGGAGACCCAAAATGGCGCCAGCTAGATCCCTGAAAGTAGTCTCTTGTAGCCCCGGGGGAACATAAACCGAAACTAAAACTAGCGTGCGGCCCTCCCATTTGCCCACCACAGCAACATATCTGCCCCTCTCATCCGCAAGCACCGACTCCACCTCCAGCGGGAGGGACATGCGCACCATGATGCCCACCCCTCGTGATCCCGAAGAGAACCCTGAGTGTGCCACCATTTTGAAACCACGTCTGGTCAGAGCTTTACAAGTGTGCCCCACTAGGTGGGTCTCTTGCAGGAAAACCACATCTGGTGAACAACGTTTGAGCATTTGCAACACCACACCCCTTTTAATACGGTCCCCCAACCCGTTTACATTCCAGCGTAACAAGTTAAGAGTTCTACCCCCCATCATCAGGGACGTTCCGCCCCCTTCCCCCCACCCATGCCCGCAATGGCGCCCACAGCAGTAACATAGCAGCGCAATAAGACCTCAGCCAGGACAAAGAATAAGACAAGAAAAGAAGTAGAAAAAACACACCCCCAACTACCCACCACCCTGCACCCCTGCATAAGACTAAAATCCACCCCAACTAGCAGTGTGCCTGTCGCCCCTTAACTAACCTACAAAAAGCCCACAGAGGAGAAAGGAGACATCCTATCACCCCCCGTCATCCCCCATATTATTGACAAAACGAGTCAAACCATAGCAGCAGTGTCTGAAGTGAAAGTCCCATACGGCTACCCAGCTCACAGAACGTCAAACAACAAATATTCATTCCTGCGCTTCCGCGCCCCGGGTGGAATCCTCCGTCTGGTCAGCCGGTTCGCGTCGCTCCTGTGGCAGGGTATCCAGCCAGTGCCCCACCTCGTCTGGATAGTCAAAAAACAAAGTCCGGTGGTCCCGCTCGATGCGGAGCTTGGCAGGGTAGAGCATGGAGTATCGCAGGCCCATTTCTCTCAGTCTTCGTTTCACCCCGGTAAAGCTCTGACGCTGTTTTTGCACCGCCTGGGTGAAATCCGGAAAGAAGTTCACGTCTGAGTTCTGGAATCGCAAAGGACCCGCGGCTCTCGACGCCTGCAGGATAGCGTCTCTGTCCCTGAAGTTAAAGAGCCGTGCGATGATGGGGCGAGGGAAAGTGCCAGACTTGGGTGGTCCCCCCGGTATCCTGTGTGCCCGTTCCACCGAGAAGAACTTACTCAGGCCCCCCGGCGCTAAGTTCTTAAGCACCAGCTCCTCCACGAAAAGTTCAGCCGAGTCCTCCTCGGCCTTCTCCGGTACCCCAGTAATACGGACGTTCTGGCGCCGCGCACGGCCTTCAAACTCGTCCAGTCGGCGCGCCAGCATTCCGTTCGCCAATTTCAGGCCACGTACCTCCGTCTGGATATCGGACACATCAGTGACCAGGCTAGTCGTCTTGAGATCCAACGACTTCACCCGGTCATTGGTTTTCCCGAGGTCCGTCCTGATGAGGTTCATATCGATCTTCAGGGAGTCGACCTTACTGGACAGTTCCTCCCGGAGTGCGTGCATCTCCGTCTGCACTCCCGTGATCGCACCCAGAACGTCCCGAAGCGTTATGGCAGAATCGTCCGGTGATCCATCCCGTTTCGAGTCAGTAGTGCAGCCCACCTGCACCGGCGAGCTTCTTGACTGGGAAAAGCGTTCCGGGATAGTAGACTGGGACTGGGACGGTTTTTTGGTGACCCGCTGGGATTTGCCTCTGTCCAGGTCTCCTTTGCCCGCCATGTTGGTACCTCGGGCCAGACGGCCAGCAGGGGTAAGGATCCTCTTGGTAGGCGCGCCACACACACGATGATAAAACCAGGGTCCGGTACGTTGGCCGAGTAGCGGGGCATGCAGATATCAGAGTTGCTCCCCGGTGGAACTAAGCTCAGACAAAGAGGCGCCCGTGCGGAAGCACCGCTGTACCCCTCAATGATGTGCAATGACACGGGAGGAGCCTCCGGGCTTCGTCGAGCTAACTAAGTCCAGGAATGTCCGATTTTCATTCCGAAAGCGGGCGCCGCATCAGGACCCACTCCGCAGTCGGTTCCCACCATCGTGGGACAGGATAGATAGCAGGATTATTGCGGAGGACCGGGAGGTCTTCGGAGCTCCGAGCTCACGCGGCCATCTTGATCGCCGGCGAAGCTCCTCCCCCCCAACCCATATTTTAGATGTCCAGTTTGTGATAGATGATTTAGAAAAGGGGGTGGTGATGAACAGAGTGTCTGAGTTAAACAGACCACTCTTACCCAGTCCAAAGATCAGGGCTTGATCCATCACCGTTATTTATCTCACTGCCCCATCCCAGCTCAGAACCTGGCTATATGCAAATCAGTCTGTCCCTGGCCCAGTGCATCATGGGAACAGGGCAGACTAAACTACCAAGCCAATTCTTCACCAGAAAGGAGACAAGCTACCGGGGACCGGTTTCTGGCATTTCAGCCTTCTTCGGCCCGGCTTGCTTGAATCCTGATGGAGCAGTGAGAAAGGGACTCATGTCTGAGTATACCCTGCCACACCTATAGTGGCCAAAAACGATTTAGAAAAGGGGGTGGTGATGAACAGAGTGTCTGAGTTAAACAGACCACTCTTACCCAGTCCAAAGATCAGGGCTTGATCCATCACCGTTATTTATCTCACTGCCCCATCCCAGCTCAGAACCTGGCTATATGCAAATCAGTCTGTCCCTGGCCCAGTGCATCATGGGAACAGGGCAGACTAAACTACCAAGCCAATTCTTCACCAGAAAGGAGACAAGCTACCGGGGACCGGTTTCTGGCATTTCAGCCTTCTTCGGCCCGGCTTGCTTGAATCCTGATGGAGCAGTGAGAAAGGGACTCATGTCTGAGTATACCCTGCCACACCTATAGTGGCCAAAAACGATTTAGAAAAGGGGGTGGTGATGAACAGAGTGTCTGAGTTAAACAGACCACTCTTACCCAGTCCAAAGATCAGGGCTTGATCCATCACCGTTATTTATCTCACTGCCCCATCCCAGCTCAGAACCTGGCTATATGCAAATCAGTCTGTCCCTGGCCCAGTGCATCATGGGAACAGGGCAGACTAAACTACCAAGCCAATTCTTCACCAGAAAGGAGACAAGCTACCGGGGACCGGTTTCTGGCATTTCAGCCTTCTTCGGCCCGGCTTGCTTGAATCCTGATGGAGCAGTGAGAAAGGGACTCATGTCTGAGTATACCCTGCCACACCTATAGTGGCCAAAAACGAATTCTTGAGTTTATGATACGGTTATACACATATTTCTATAACAAGGCAAAGAGCGAAGTCATGCTGGCCAACCCATATTTTAGATGTCCAGTTTGTGATAGATGGCCCAGCCCGACCCAGAACTCCCATCAGATATCGATGAAAGACCAATAAAATCGGGCACCTCCTCATCGTAAAACTGGCCAAAAACAAGAAACAGGGACAGGTGTATGTGTGTGGATAACATGGTTTGCACATAGTGAATGGTTTATGGCATGTTGCACCTTGATGCTATCTTACTTGGCCACTGGGCGAGGGACTGCCTGAACAGGTTTGGCTGGAGGCAGTGGAGTCAGCTCGGCCAGGTCATGGGGAAGTCAGCTAAGGTGGACGTGTCCTTTTAGATCAAGCTCGGCCTTAATCAATTGACTTATATGAGGGCAAGCCTCAAAATGGATGCCGTTCACAAGATGGAGTCCGAGGGTTTGGAACTGAAACCACGATCTAAGGGTGTTAGCATCACTTAATCATGACGCAAATGCACAGGGATGATGTCCTAATCATTACCGGTCTGTCGATACCAAATTCGTCATGGTACGATGATATTTTGGGACACGAGTGTCGGGCCTCGGTACCATATTATAGCAGGGTCCAGAATTTCAGAACCAAAACTACAGTATTGTATTGCATGTGTTTGGGCGGGGGTTATAGATTTTTACGACTGGGTGGGGTCTTGGAAAACTTGTTGTAATGTCTAATTTTGATTGCAAGTCGTTTGAACATAATCCATGGTGGGAAAGGGGGGTTTAGGCCATACTTTCTGAGTGCGTTTTGACACGATTTAAAATTAGGCCTCTGTGGTAGCAGCAGTATTCTGCACGTTTTTGGGAGGGTAATGTGGGGTGTTCTAGATTTTAGGGATTGTCATCTCTGTAAGTGGCAGTATAATTTTTGCACTACACAGCGTGCCTTACATATTTTTTTCTCCGAGGTGTCTTTAACACTTACTGTTGTATTTTTTCATCATCAATTATAGGCAGGCTTTTACCCTGTGCCATCGATGTACTACTCAGGCTTACAATTAGCGATCCGCAAATCCGCATCAGGCAGGCAGTGGACAGTGTGTCTGGTCACCAAGATTGATCGACGGAGCATCCGATGGAATGAAGGAGTACCGCGAATAAGAGGAATGGCTGGATGCATCGACTTCACAAATTCAACGGGACAACTACAAAAAACAGTAACAGTATCCAAAATTCTCCTTATCTTTTAAATTATATTGTTGTGAACTTGAACTTACTTCTACGAGTGTGACTGTGCGTTTGTTTGATCTCTGCTTCAAATTCATCCCTCCCTCCAGCAGTTAGATACATTTTTGCTATGTTTAACACTAATTTAATGTTCTAAGTGTTTCTTCTCTCTTAGGGCAGAGAGGCAAGTGAAATTGCGTAATGACTGCATCCCTGTACTGTCAACTTGTTTCTTCGTAGTTACTAGTAAGTTGCAGTAAGTAGTAGTACTACTTTTCAGTACCCTAACCATCCATTTACTACTTATGGCATGCAGTAGTGCACTTCCTTTATGTCCCTTTCAAGATTTATCAATATCTTCTAATCCAAAGATTTGTTTCTCTTCATTTGTTGTTTGACTGTCCATGCTGTGTTTTTTTCCTCTCTACCAAACTTTCCCAAAAACCCCATTCCCATCCAATTTTCAAACCCTAACCCTCTTCCCCCGGGCTGTGTGGTATTTCATTGAGTTGTGACTGATAACAACAATAAATTCCACACACTTGCTGGGGAGGATAAGGTCAAAGCAACCAGAAGTTCATGTGCGTCATCGCGGATTGATAAGAACATCCTCCTCCTACACGACGTTAACAACAATGAAATGATTAATGCTTACCTTACGTTAGCACTGCTTAGGCTAGGGCACTGTTCTGTACCGTACTATCTATTGTACTGTTTCTAATGCTACGCTCAGGCCACTCAATGTTTAATTTCCTCTTTTTTTCATATGGTGATACTGCCAGTGTGTACCACTACTGCTACCAGCACAACAATGATATTGCATCCGTCGAGGATTCAAGTCAACAACCAACCTTATTCACCAACCGTGATTCGCAAATCACAGGTAAGATAAGCATATTGGGGAGGTAGTAGAATAATGGGCTAGGACTAAGTTTGGATGAGAGCAGAGACTAACAGTACTACTAGTAAAGTACAGTAGTAGGGCTACTGAATTGACTAACTCGGTTACTTGCATTTTGGTACATTTCAGGACAAGATGTTTCATTCATGCTGGTATGTTTGAAAAACCAAACGTCCATTAACCACCGCCAACCCCCACACAAAATAATATGAGCGCGTATACTGTGTTTTTGAATGAAAAATATAATTATTAAGAAATATAAATCATGGAAGTTGTTGTCGTCACAAAAATAGAATTACCCCAACTCACCCCCCTCCAAACCAAACCAATGTGCAAAAATCAAAAAGTACCCTTTCCCAAAAACCCAATTCCCACCCCCCAACAGTCTTTAAAAAAGGGACAAGGGACAGTCACTTCCTCCGGTGGCGTTTGGACAGCTGGTGCTGCACGTCCCGCAGCTCTTTGCGGAGGTCCCGGAGCTGGCGCTGATGTTTTTTGACCAACCGCTCCAGGTAGTCCACTCGCTTTCGGAGGAGGCGCTGGCGTACCATCCAGGCTCTGGGGGGGGGGGGCAGCTGTTGTTTTTGCTGCTGTGCGGCGGCGGCGGGAGGCTGTCGGGCCACGGCTCCGTTTGGCTGGAGGCTTGTGGCTGGTGGACCTGGGGGCAGTGGAGGAGGATATACTGGAGGTTGTTGTAGTTTCCTCCTCATGCTCCCGAGCCCACAACCGTCGATACTCGACACAAATAGCCTCCAGCTTACGGGCCCGGACAGCCATCTCCTTACGGGTGAGCTTTTTGGGAGTAGCATCTATGAAAAAAGAAAGAAAAATACTGTAGCCAATAGTCTTTAACATAAAGTCAAAATATTTCAACAGAAAGTTGACACTCAGTAACACCAGCATCAGTAACACCAGCAAGTAGCAAACACAGTATAACATTTTGAAGATAACGGACCAGGTTTTTTTTGATTGTCGATCCACAACTAGGGCCTCCCGTATGTGACGTTATTTATAATTTCTAACCACTATTTTGAGGGTGCCCCAGATAGGAGGAAGAACCTAAACCTCCAATTAGGACCAAGATCCAAACACAATTGATACAGCAGGTATCTGTGCACACGTCGCCTTTTACAGAGTAAATGCTGTTGGTAATCAAACAACACAACCAATAGACAAAGAATGTGGAAGTAGTCTTGATAGAAGTTTTTCTTCAATTCAGATTTTATCTACCACGCCCAGCCAACACGTGTTTCGTCGGGGCTAGTAGCCCGCTACTTCATCAGGGCTCCCGCGGGCAACGGTTCCAAAGCTATTGCCACAATGGCTAGGTGCTCTCAGCCGGTTCTAATTCCGACCCGGCCACCGGGTACTGTCGAGGTTCTCGCTGATTCATTTCAGCCGTCCGTGTGATGGTTAATACCAAAGATGCAACACATCATAGGAGTATCCGTGTGAGCGGCAGGTTAAGCTGTACTGCTTTCCAGCGTCTCCGCGTGTAAATGCGGAAGTCATTTACAGTTTACACGCGGAGATGCTGTAAAGCTGAGACGGCTGAGATGAATCAGCGAGAACCTCCACAGTACCCGGTAGCCGGGTTGGAATTGGAAACGGCTGAGAGCACCTAGCCATTGTGGCAATAGCTTTGGAACCGCTGCCCGCGGGAGCCCTGATGAAGTCACGGGCTACTAGCCCTGACGAAACACGTGTTGGCTGGGCCTGGTGGATAAAATCTGAATTGAAGAAAAACTTCTATCTAGACTACTTCCACATTGTTTGTCTATTGGTTGTGTTGTTTGATTACCTACAGCATTTACTCTGTAAAAGGCGACGTGTGCACAGATACCTGTTGTAACAGTATAACATTTTGGCATGTATCTTTCCGCTGTCTTTGTAAGCCTGTGACATTACTGGGAGTTTCAGGAATTCCACTAGCAGCACTATGGGTGGACTCACTACTACATACATAGTCAGAGAGTACTAAAAAAAGGCCTTTTTTTACTTTTTTTTCTCTTGGGTTGCAAGAAATCCCTGGTACGTGAACTTGTGCTCGCCTCCATAATGGCAGCTCACTCTGCTTTCACCCAAGAAATACAGACACAGGCCATGATGATGCAGACTTGCAGTACTTTAAGCAGTACATGCAAGTGGGGAGCTGAATGTCTTACTTTTCTATAGGGGTGGCACTGCCACTGGCCATACTTCTTCCACTCAGCGTCTGCTCTACTACATCATACACCTCTGCTATCGACGAGGAGGATAAAGAAGATAACATCCAGGCTTCGAAAGTACGTCTATGATTCTTCTTGATGTCTCAAATATACCAAAATTTATTTTTGTCAAAAACCAACTAACACCCTTTTCATTATATTTTGGAAAGCGCTGTCTTCTTATGTTGAATTGCATTCAACAAAACCATTCTTTACAGTCATAAATATTAAGACTCGCTCCTCCTTCGTTTCACCCTTCTTTAACTTTTCGTTCTTCACATCCCTAAACTTCATCTGATATGACTTGGCTTCACAAATCACAATAAAAATTTGCCAGCTGAGTTGAAGTGAAATAGAGGGGGCCATTGGTTACCAGAGAAGTACCGCAGCTAATGCTATTAAAAGTCAAGGTTGACTGTCTTCTCCGTGATAGCCCAAAAAGTAGTTCTAAATTAGTAAATGTTCTGAATCTTGACAGTACAGTGTACTTATACTAGTGTACTGTGTACTACTGTACAGTACATCGTACACTCCTTTGCGAGGCTACTCAAAAAAATTTCAATAAGTAAGGAGTATAATAACTTACTACCGTCCGCCGCAGCTGAGTCTTCCCCCCCAGCTCCTCCTGTTGGCGCTGCCGCATCCTGAGTGGACCCCTCCGCACTGCTGGCCCCGGCACTGGTTGTCATCTGTGCCACGTCAGATGTTGTGACGTCTAGGAAAAACATGTCATATTTTCAGATGCCATACACAACCCCCTATTTTGTCTCATAACGGAAGAAAATGTTACATAACACATTTTTTTTATTACTGGGATTGAAAAAAGTAACGGTTTTGGGGAGGGTATTAACCTTTTATATGCTTATTCCTTTAAATGCTACACTTGTTCTTATGACAACTGATGAATGCTTCCTTAACGGGCACCATTTTTCTCATTACAGAAAGAAGATTCCATTGCCCTTCTGCCAGACAATTCTCCAACTACTAGTAAGTCATCAACAGCAGTACTTTAAGTACTTTAAAGAAGGTGGGGGCTTCCGCACAGTTATTCTAATAATTTCATGTGTCTGTTGACTATTATTAATTTTGAGTCATACTAATTTCATTCATGGGAATGTTGTTGCAAGTGCAACTTTAACGTCATCTTCATCCATCAGAATACTACGCTATTAAAAATAAAGAAATAGTGTTTAAATTTCTTAAATGAAAATACAATTTTAAAACTAACAAACACTGTGTGGTTTTTGTTTACGAGTGAGTGACCGGAAAGGTTTAAACTACTGCACTTGGCAGTCATGTTTTGAGTGACTCAGATAGGCCGGGACTCGGAGGTAGTCTTCTTCTGTTCTTCTGGGTCGTAAAAATCATTGGTCAGACATTTTAGATAGTCGGTCAGGGGATTGGGGGTTCAACTTCTGCTCGGACTGAGGTATGTCGAAAGACGAACTGCACCTATCATCTTGTACATACTTCTTTGTGTGCAGAATAGTCCCTGAAACACTAGCAGTATGGGATGTGCTCCTCTCAAATCAAAAAGGACACTGCTACCTTTTACTTGGTGTAAACAATTACATTTTGTTGTTGCAAATTGTCAAAGCACTTACATTAAGAAGACTGGAATAGACAGCAAGGGCAACCCAGAGGACTACACTCAGTGCCTAGAGCTATTGCTGTATCAGAGTTTTGTTTCAGACCGTTTGCCGAATGGGCAAGCTTAGCTACCTACACAGACCGACTCATAATTGTAAATAGTAGTAGCACAGAGAGTGATGGTAGAGGCAGGATAAGAATGTAGAAAGTAGTCTACATTAGAAGAAGATCCAAGACTATTTTGTAAAACATAGAATTATTAGGAACCAGTTTATAATAAATAGGAGCTGTAAAAGTTAGGGAAGTTTAAGTATTAAGATAACAATAAGACAACTTACTGGGGCCAGCAGAAGAGCCTGGAAGGGACTGCTCCTGTCCAACTTCTGCCACCGGAGTCTCTGTCTCCGCCGTCAACTTGCCCCTGGGAGTTGCTGGTGATCATGAAATAAAGAAACACAACATGGATGATTGTTTTTTGGGAAATATTTGATTTCTTTGTACTCAATCTAAAATTATGTCGGGGAAACAAATTAACATCAATTGTATCTGATCTGGTCAACTAAGAGGATAGTAGTACAGTATTGCAGGATTCGCAGACCGTCTAATAGGAAAGTTATGTAATTCACTAACTACATCAACAACAAAAAGGTTCTACTACGACTGCCATCACTCAGCAGCACGAGACGTCACGTGACAGACACAGTCCGTCATCATGATTGCAGACCACTAACAAATGTCCTAGAACAAGTAATAAATAGTATACTCAACGTATCAATCCACCACTATCTCTTCAAAGTGGCAGCAGCAGGAGTACAAAGAAGGACTAGACTTGAGTCTACTGTCTCTAGCATTACATAGTAATGCTCTCAAATGACTAAAAAGTTGCAAACAAGTAAGCATAGTAGCAACGCCAATAACCAGGCGAGCACCTGCAATGACAGAAGCTATTTAAACATTAATTTACCTGCAATGTAATCTAATCAGCAGCATTCGTACTCTTCTGGAAAAAAATAGATTAGCAATATAACAGAGCAGAAGGAAAAAAAGTAGTTATTAAATAGCTACTTACCAAGCCCAGGGATCTCCACACCAAGCAGGTCGAGCATGTCATGCTCCCGGTCCAAGATGTCAGTCCACCGGTGCGTCACTTGCTGGTTGGTGCGCCGGACCCCAGACTCCTTATACATGCGCCGGCACACCTTCTCCCACAGCTGGCGACGCTCCCGGAGGCTGTAACCGGAAGCAATCCGCCCACCTGCTGCCACGGTCTTAGGGAGGTGGACCAGGAGAAAAACCAGCAAGGCGGCCACCTGCACCGCAGAAAAGATCTCCCTGGGCTGCACTTCCTGCCCCCTCCAACGCCCGCAAGGGAGCCTGGTACGTGGGGCTGGGCCCTTCCCCTTGCCCTTGTCGCCTCCCTTAGCCATGGTCCTGGGCACAAGAAGAAGGAAAGAAGAATAGGTGTGAAAAAAAAGAGAGAGAGCAAAAGAAATAAAGTAGGTAATAAAGTAACCAAAAGTTTAAAAAAACACAAAATATAGATATAGGAAATTGAAGAGAGAAACAATAAGCAAAGAAAACCCCAAAAAAGTTCAGAAAAACATAGGATTGCAAAGATGTAAGGTGGATAGAAAGGTAGCATGCCCAAAACCATAGCAGTGAATGAAAAACAAGATGGCCGCGCCCATAGAGGACTGCTTGGGTAAGTTTGCGCAATATTTCCCCCGCGAGCACGCAAAAACGCCCACGAATACGTAATCGCACGCCGCATACAACGCGAACTTGCAACGAGCGCCCGGAAACGGAAACACGTCACGCAAACAAGATGGCCACACCCGTACATGACCTCATGGGCAACCTCAGGGTTGGTGCGCTGCAAGCGGCCCTCGAATAAGCAAAAAACCGCCCGAACACGCAAAAAAAAGAAAAAACGCCCGAACATGCAAAAAACATGAGAAATCAGCAAATTTGCACGAATTTGCGGATTGCAAGTTCGATTTCGCGTCCCGCAAATCTCGCGAAATGGAAGAAAAACACATTTTGGAAAACTCTAAGCACTTAGCAGGTGCAAAAGTTCAAACTAATTTGTAACCATTCCCTGTAGTGCTTCCTGAGGGGCCCCTCCAGAGTTCAGTTGCCTACTTTCAACTATTCTCTGACTCTGCTCTGATCCTCAAAGCAGGGTCCGAGAATAGTTACAAGTATGGCACAATGCTCCTGTAAAAAAAATAACTGCAACAGGAAGGTCTTACAGCTAAGGAAGCAGGTGCCAGACTTGAAGCACACATTCAGTGACACATTAACCAGCCCCAAATTAATTCATCTCAGTTGAGGCTGGGAAGGTGTGCTTTGCATTCCCCCCATAATCTACAGTGGTGAACAAGAGGGTGGTAGTGGTGAACCAGAGGGTGCTGTGATAAACCAGAGAGGGACAGTGAGGATCCAGAGGGTGGCAGTGATGAACCAGAGGGTGGCAGCCTTGAACCAGAGGGGGACAGTGATGATCCAGAGGGTGGCAGTGGCAAACTAGAGGGTGGCAGTGATGAACCAAAGGGTGGCAGGGATGAACCAGAGGATGGCAGCGATCAACCAGAGGGTGGCATTGATGAACCAGAGGGTGGCAGTGATGAACCAGAGGGTGGCAGTGATAAACCAGAGGGGGACAGTGATGATCCAGAGGGTGGCAGTGGCAAATGAGAGGGTGGCAGTGATGAACCAGTGGGTGGCAGGGATGAACCAGAGGATGGCAGTGATCAACCAGAGGGTGGCGGTGATGAACCAGAGGGTGCTGTGATAAACCAGAGGGGGACAGTGATGATCCAGAGGGTGGCAGTGGCAAACCAGAGGGTGGCAGTGATGAACCCGAGGGTGGCAGGGATGAACCAGAGGATGGCAGTGATCAACCAGAGGGTGGCAAACCAGAGGGTGGCAGTGATGAACCAAATGGTGGCAGGGATGAACCAGAGGATGGCAGCGATCAACCAGAGGGTGGCATTGATGAACCAAAGGGTGGCAGTGATCAACCAGAGGGTGGCAGTGATCAACCAGAGGGTGCTGTGATAAACCAGAGGGGGACAGTGATGATCCAGAGGGTGGCAGTGGCAAATGAGAGGGTGGCAGTGATGAACCAGAGGGTGGCAGGGATGAACCAGAGGATGGCAGTGATCAACCAGAGGGTGGCAGTGATGAACCAGAGGGTGCTGTGATAAACCAGAGGGGGACAGTGATGATCCAGAGGGTGGCAGTGGCAAACCAGAGGGTGGCAGGGATGAACCAGAGGGTGGCAGGGATGAACCAGAGGATGGCAGTGATCAACCAGAGGGTGGCAGTGGCGAACCAGAGGGTGCTGTGTGTGAGAAGTTGGCCTGGTATATGATGATCACTATTCTAGTGAGCACCTTGCACCAGTCCAAACGACCCTTATGGTGATTGGTTGTAAGTCAACCTTATAGACCAGCTATCTTAGTGGTAGCATGGACAAAAGCAGTCTTAGGCTAAACTCAAGAGGGCATGTGAAGCCAGCTGTTTTACCATATGCAATCCTTTAAATCTCAAATGAAAGGACACCACACAAATTATATATTATAAAATATATGTATTTATTTCTAGAATAATCCCCTTGACTCTTTATGAGCACAGGAGCACAAGCGTTAAACAAAGAACACAGTATAACATACAATAAGATGCACAATTATGGATAGGCAGGGTGGCCACTCAAACCATATATTAAGAAAGTGGTATAAGTACCACGTCACGAACAATGAACAGGCCTAGGGCCTAGGGAATTGCTGAGCCTACACTGGACTAATGAAGGTTAGGACATAGGAGGCCCACAGGATGCGGGTGCAGTGCCTATAGGCAATCGCGTTTACCATACAAGTCAATGGTGCGTCAAAATCAGAAAGTTATAGGTTTAGGAGTCTTCCGACTGGACTAGAATTTACCCACTAAAAATTAGGACACTAGAGGTGTAAACCACTATAGGAGCACCGGTGTAATCTCGTTAACTCACCCACAGGAAGCGGGTGCATAGGTGCCAAAGTGCGTCGGGTTTCTTCGTGGAGTTCTATGGAGCCTGGATGGTAAAGATGCTGCAGGCGGCCAGGAGAGAAGAGTCCGGTTGGATCTAAGGGTGGATCGAAGATGTAGAGTACCTGAAAGCAGAGGGGACAGAGTCTAGGTCAGTAGCCAGTGACCAGGCTGGAACCAGTACGGAACCAGGCAGTGTTGGGTTGCGATCAGGTGCTGTTGAGTAGTTTGTCTCCGCTGCCACGTGGACCAGGAAGGATCAAAGATGACCAGCTGGTGGACACGAGCTGTCCTACAAAAGCTCTTGCTGTCGGCGGTGTCGGTTCTCGAATTGGAGTCACCAAACCTTGGCAAATGCAACCCAAGCAGGACTCAAAGATGTCTTCTGGATCAGACCGTGAAGGTCAGATCAATGGCTCCTTTTCAGGGGAGCTAGGGCCAGTCTGGAGCAACCAGACCAGCAGTGTAGTTTTGATGGATTGTCGTCACAGAGGCCACTAGCCAACGGGCAAGTGACCGGACAACATGTCAAGCAGGAAAAGTGCAAAAGGGCCCAACGCAGCACTCGGTGAGTGTGGAGGGGTGATCTTTAAAGCACAGGCTGCTTGGGGCTGGGGCTTCTCAAACCCCAAAGCACAGCATCTAGGGTGCCTCGGGAACTGCACAGGAAGCACTTTGTCAACACTTCAAGATGGCCGGTCCCACGTCTCTCGTCGCCTCCACGGGTCTCAGCTTTGCCAGGACTGTGGATCGGGCTGTTGGATATCTGGGAGTCTGGGTCTTGTCAATCTCTGTTGTTCGAGCTCTGGCGGGAGCAACAGCAAAGATAGTCTTGATGCGCTGATGGTGCCTGCTTGCACAGGGTGGCAACTCCTTGACCACAAAGAAGATTCTTCAGTCTTCCACGTCGAGTGGGATGTCGAAGGGTCCAGAGTTTCATTTCAAAGTTTCAGTCAGGATGATCTGGTTTGCATTGGCACAGCTCCTACCTTTATTCCAAATCTAGGGGCTGGATCTCCTGCTAGGTCCCTCCTATGGGTGGGACCCAGTGAGGGGGTGGTTACACCCCTTTCCCTTTGTCCAGTTTCACACCAGAGCTGGGGCTGGAGAGCCCCAGCACCGGTTTGAACTGGACTTGGCATGGGACACCTTGTGTGCCCCAGGCAGTGTCTAGTTTCATTCAACCTCCCTGCCCCAATCCACAGCCTTGAACCAGAGGGTGGCAGTGATGAACCAGAGGGTGGCAGTGATGAACCAGAGGGTGGCACTGGTGAAGCAGGGGGTGGCAGTGATGATCCAGGGGGTGGCAGTGATGATCCAGGGGGTGGCAGTGATGATCCAGAGGGTGGCAGGGATGAACCAGAGGATGGCAGTGATCAACCAGAGGGTGGCAGTGATGAACCAGAGGGGGACAGTGATGAACCAGAGGGTGCTGTGATAAACCAGAGGGTGGCAGTGATGAACCAGAGGGTGCTGTGATAAACCAGAGGGTGGCAGTGATGAACCAGAGGGTGGAACTGGTGAAGCAGGGGGTGGCAGTGATGATCCAGAGGGTGGCAGGGATGAACCAGAGGATGGCAATGATCAACCAGAGGGTGGCAGTGATGAACCAGAGGGTGCTGTGATAAACCAGAGGGGGACAGTGATGAACCAGAGGGTGCTGTGATAAACCAGAGGGGGACAGTGATGATCCAGAGGGTGGCATTGGTGAACCAGAGGGTGGTAGTGATGAACCGGAGGGTGGCCGCGATGAACCACAGGGTCGCAAACAGGCTGGACACGTAGAAACAACATGGTCGCGACCGTTGCGACCACACAAGTAAGTTCACGTTCCCGAACTTGTACAAAACCCCTGCGAACTGGCAAAAACAGCAAATTCGCAAATTCGCACGAATTCGTGGATTTTGCGGATTGCGACTTCGTGAATACGCAAATTTGTGAACCGCGAATTCGCAAAATTCGCCCATGCTTAGTTTGTACTTACCAGCCTCAAGTCCCTCTTCTATTCCTTCAAGGCTCTCAGGGTGCAGTATGCCCAGCACCTTCTCCTCCCATTCTGTAAATGGTATGGGCTCCGGGGGAGTGCCGCCGCCAGTGTGGTGTGCCCGCAGATGGTTCTTCGCCCTGATGCCTTTCACCCTTGCCTTGAGGTCGTGCCACCGCCTCTGGATCTCGTGTTCGGTGTGTGGCACGGTCCCTGAAGCATTCACTCTGCTCACTATCCTGTTCCACATGTTGGTTTTGGTTGCCAAGGTGGTCTGCTGTACTAGGTTGCCGAATTGATGTGGTTCGACACGGATGATTTCATCCACCATTACCTTCAACTCAGTATCTGTGAACTTGGGGTTTTTCTTGGGTGCCATGGTGTGTGTTGTGCAAGGTGTGGGTGGTGTGGGGTGGGGTGGGGTGTGCAGGTGTGTGGTATGTAGGGAAGGTGTTGTGGAGGTTTGTGTGGTGGGTGTGCTGGTTTGCAGGTTCTATGTGTGTGTATGTGTGTCTCTGCTGTTTGTGGTATTCTGCCTCTTTCTTCCAGGTGTGCTATGATGCAAAGGATTGTGGTAATGGGAGGGATTCATTTTATACTCTTTGTGGTTCTTGTGTCCCAATGGTTGTTGGCAGTCAGGTGTTCTGTGGGTGTGGTGACTTGGGGGCTCTTGCTTGTGTTGGGGGGGCCTTGGGGCGTGTAGTTGGTGGTGGTGGGTGTTTCAGGTGGGTGGGTGTCCTGTTTTGTGTCTTTTGTATTTACTTCCGTCCGCCATTTTAGAATCGGTTTGACGCAGGGGTGATGTTCGTTTGGTCCTTCCGCAGTCATGCTCCGTTTTCCGCTCATTCTGCAGCAGTCGGAGCTGGTGAGTTCCGTTGGGGTTGCGGGGTTATCCTAATCGTGCAGCCGGACCCTCCGCAGCTCGTGCGGCGGTTGGCCCTGTTTCCGCGGTGTTTGCGTCCGCGGCCGAGGGAATTTATGTAGTACCGTCCGCCTGTGGCGGTCTTTCATGTTATCCGTCCGCCGCGGTCGGTGTTTGATGTGATCCGTCGGCCGCGGTCGGTGTTTGATGTCAGTTATAACCTAATCGCTACCGCAGATTATCCGCGAAGCGGTCGGGAGAATTTTTACCGTGACCATGGCGGACGGAACACGTTTCCGTCCGCCATCCTAATCGACCCCATAATTTGCAAGGCATTAATATATTGAGGTGTTAACATCTCTGCCCCTGGAGAGTGTTGTTCAGTTGGAACTGGCGGGTGCAGCAGCAGTTTGTTTTCCAGAACATAGCACTTCTTATTTCACTACCAAATAAGATTTATATTAAAAAAAGGTTGATAGCATGGTTTATAATTCTAAGGTGTTTGAGTGTCCTCCAAAAAAGTATGAATTTTGTGGCTAAGGGTTAAGTGCAGATATGTTGTTTCTATGGAGATTTCATGAAGATTAATATAATGGTGACTTTCAATCAATCACTTTTTGTATAATAGACCCTCTCTATGATATCATCTTACTAAATGATGATTTAAAAATAGGTAAGGATAACCTTTTCAATAATATTCAATATCACCAGATTGAGAAGCTATGTGTATGGATACGTGTTTGAGAACTAGTTCAGTTGCACTGGTATGAATCTGAAGGATTAGACCTAGCTCCAGTAAAGAGGGAACAGCCAGGGATCGAGACTGCCTAGGCAGCACTTTCAAAGGTAGAAGGTAGCTGCTAACAGATGGCAGGCTGCCACACAGAAAGAGGGTTCTGTTGAAATTGCAACAGCACCCCCTAAAGCTCAAACCTCTCCTGAGTGTGGAGAGAACTAATGACTTTCTTCACCTGAAATCACCAGAAAGGCATTTGAAATGGTCATCTTTAGTCTGGATTAAATTTAAAGGGACATTGAGCAGACTAGCTCAAAGTTTTTCATTTAACTGATTCTTATGCTATAACACTTGAAGAAGACTGGCACTCACAAATTATAATAAATGCTCCTTCTGTGGAGTAAGATATAATGAGAGCTCTTCTTCTTTAGAGGCCCAGTCACTTAAATACTGGTTGGGCACAAATTGGGAGTTACAAATGGCTACGGAGTTACATATGAATGAAGTGGACTGTAAAAAAATGCAGTTTCACATGTAATCAAATTACAAGATGAATCACAATATCCAATGAAACCAGAGGCCAAAACAGATCTCAAACAAAGTTTGGATGAATTACAAAATTATGGAATTGTTAATCTCTGCCCGTCAACCATGAATGATTGACCTGCTGATGAAGCCAAATAAAATATTGGATATTTGTACTGAACAATCACAATCTAAGTGAACACTGTAAAACTTATGCTACACAAAATGAGTAAAAAAAAACATTTACAACGCTGTTGGAATGACGCATGGCTTTACAAAGTGGTCTTTGCAATGAAACGTCTTTACCACTACATTCCTTTATCATGCAAGTCTTTAGAATAACTTGCCATAGGAAAAGAGGCGTTGGACTTGGATAAAGCTGTCCCTGCTGTTATGCAGACTGGAGTTGGAATAGTAATTTTTTGTCAAAACTGGAGGTTCCTATTATGCTTTCTAATATTGCTTGAATTGCTGGCTGAACTGAACTGGCTGAAGACGGCTGTAATGCCAGAAAGCGGTCCTAGGAAGCTTGAATCTGGTCCAGGGAAGGCATGGCTTGGCGGTTCGTGCTGGACTGTTCCCATGAGGCACAGGGTCAGACTGATTTGCATATGGCAATGTCTGAACTGGGGTGGCAGAGTGAGCTAAAGAACGGTGATGGATTAAACCCAGATCTGTTGACTGGGTGTGAGTATTTGATTGGTTCAGATGCTCCGTCCATCACCACCCCTTTTGTACGAATTTTAATAGCAGCCAAGATAACAATACACGATACCTCCTAAAAGGCCAAGCAACAACCTGCCCAATGACAGAATTTAGAATCAACACTACAGAAGCCAATCGCATAAGGGCACCATGTATAATGTCCTGCTTAACTGCGAACAGCACTCTTTTCTTGCTGCTCGCAGTCAAGATCAGTATGTTCGTTTCACATTTATAGATATTTCATTATTTATTTCATTGGTATTTTATGCCCTTATATGCTTGCTGTTTTTCCTTGTCATATTGTTGCTTTGATTTAAACGTGCAGCTTGCACTTACCATTACTGTTTAACGGCGCTCGCGCTCTGCACACGTTCCTGTCAGCCCGGCTTGAGTTAGCCATTTCCCAAGCATCTTACCTTTGTCGGTCGGGTCCTTTGGGCGGCCTTCTTCACGGTGCCTTGCAAGCCAGCAGTTTTTCTGCCTTCATTCCTAGCTCTGATGTGCTTGCTTCTGTAGCTCAGTGCGTCCCTTCGCCCAGCTGCTCCGATATCGGGCAGCCTTCGGGGTAGAGCCTTCTTCTCTTCAGTTTTTTATCCTTGTTTTGCTGCTTTGAGGTAGTGTCTTTTTATTTTTTGGATTTTCCAATGGAGACTTTTAGTTCTCCTGTTTATGATATAGAGAATGAGGAAGGGGAGGCATTTAAATGTTTTTATGTATTCTTCTGTAGAGCAGGAAATTGCGGCCACCATGAAAAAACTCTCAAAGAAAATATAAAATTCCATGTTAAATATGATGTCCAAAACGTAACTGTCTATTCTGCGGGCTGGGCATATGGCATCACTCTTCATCAGCCAGGATAGCTTGAATACAGTGGTGTTGTGAGCACGGGACCCACATCTGGGTATAGATTCTGCGGGGGATAGCAGAAAGAGAAAATCCGAACCTGTTTCCAATTTAAAAAATAAAGTTCCGGAAAATGATGCTTCATGGGAGTAGAGTTAGGTCTCCTCACATCAGGTTGAGGACCAGGTTCCTCCCAGGCCTCCTTCCAAGGAGGGGAACTCAATATCTTTTGTTATATGTAAATCTATGTCAAAGACTCTGAGGTACCTAAACAAATTGTGATTTCTCAAACATTGGACCCTGACGACGACATGAGTGATGCGGATGATATAGTGTACATGTTTGGTGCCAATGATCTATCCTCCTCTATGGCCACATGCAAATTAGTCTGTTCCTGTCCCACGGCATCATGGGAACAGGGCAAACCAAACTACCAAGCTAATTCTTACACTGGTAAGGAAACAAGCTTCCGGGGACATGTTTCTGGCATTTCAGCCGTCGTCGGCCCGGCTTGCTTGAATCCTGATGGTGCAATGAGCAATGGATTCACGTCTGAGTATACCCTCCCACACTTAGTGTGGACAAAATCGATTTTGGAAAAGGGGGTTATGATGGACAGAGTTTCTGAATGATGCAGAATACTCCTACCCAGTCAAGAGATCAGGGCTTAATCCATCACCGTTTTTTAGCTCACTGCACCATCCCAGCTCAGAACCTGGCCACATGCAAATTAGTCTGTTCCTGTCCCACGGCATCATGGGAACAGGGCATACCCAACTACCAAGCCAATTCTTACACTGGTAAGGAAACAAGCTTCCGGGGACCGGTTTCTGGCATTTCAGCCGTCGTCGGCCCGGCTTGCTTGAATCCTGATGGTGCAATGAGCAAGGGACTCGCGTCTGAGTATACACTCCCACACTTAGTGTGGACAAAATCGATTTTGGAAAAGGGGGTGGTGATGGACAGAGTTTGTGGGATTTCAGACTTCAGAAACAAAGAGTCTTCTAGGTGAAGTCAAAGATCGTATTTTATTGGCTGCAGCCAGTAACAGGTATCCTAGAAGTACAACAACATGTATGTTCTCAGGAGACTGCTCTCTTTTACGAAGCCAGCCTTCTTCTTTTATACAAAATAATGTGCTTTAGGCAAACATTCCTTATTTTACAGTTGACCATCCAAATATTTTCACTACAAAGGAAAAGCAGAGTCATGATGACAAGCCCACATTTCTGTTCGTCCAGCTCATAATTAATTACCCGGCAAGGTCCAGTATTTCCATCAGATATCGACGGACCCCCAATAAAATCGGGCACCTCCTCCTCGTAAAACAAGTCATAAAGCAAGGAACAGAGACAGGTGTGTGTAAGATTAGGCAAGGTTTGTGTGCGATGAAGGGTTTATGATATGTTGTGCCTTGATACGAATCTAGCTCGGCCGCTGGGAGAGGACCTGGCCGAACAGGTCTGGCTTCGGGCAGTGGAGTCAGCTTGCCCAGGTCACAGGGGAGTCAGCTAAGGTGTACGTGTCCTTCGGACTGGGTTTCGGCTTCAGTCATTTGGCTATGTGAGGGCAATCACAAAATGGATGCTGTTCATAAAATGGAACCCGAGGGTTCATGGCGGAAACTCTGATTTAATGGTGAATTCGTCACTCGAATATGACGAAAATGCTTATGCATAGTATACTCGTCATTTCGATGTGTTGATACCAAAATCGTCATGATACGATGATGTTTATAACACGGGTCAAGAATTCTCAGTACCACAGACCCTCCTTTTGCCCTTACATAGGCAATAACCTATACTCACGCTAATCTGAGTCCAGGTCTATATTCACAAAGTCATTGAGATGTTGCTGTAGCATCATCCTATTACTTAGTTTGTTTCTTGATACAGGTTTTCTTGCACATGATGTAGCACAGAGGCCACATATTGCAGGAGCACACTGTACACACAGACAGAACAGAAAAAGAACGGTTAAGGTCATCCCAATGACTATCAGAATCTTCCATCCCCAGGCAGATATCAGTTCCCAGAACCACCCCATCAGTGACCAGTCTCCTTTATCCACGTGAATAGATTCAGAGATTTTATGCAGTTTGGAGATGGCCTGGTATACTGTTGGAGCGTTATCTGGGATGAAGATGCAGCAACTTGATTGGATCACTTTACATACCCCACCTCGGTCCGCAAGTATGACCTCTAGGGCGACCCTGTTCTGAAGAGTCATAAGGCGGTCCGACTGGAGCTCAGCGGTCAAGTTACTATGGGCACCGGCAGTTTCGACTATGGTAGATTCAACTACCCTCGTCAATTGGCGAATGTTCCTGCTGTTCACCATGGGCCCCCAAAATGGCAGAAAACCTTTTACGAAGTCCCCGAATTCTTGTTCCGCAGTGTCGTCTTTACTCACGACACCTCTAACTGTCCTTGTCCTATGGTAATCTGCCGTGGCCGTGTAGGTGGGTGGCAACAGGAACAAGATGAAACATGTGCCCGAGAAGTCAGGGGGCAGACATGTATATGCTCTATCATGGCAGATGAAGTAGGTACCCTTAGCTGCTAGGAATGAAGGGGAGGTCTGAGACGAGAAGACATACGTTTCAGTACAGACGCTCTTCCCTAACTGAGCTCTGGGGTTTTTGCCATTTCCCTGCAGACATAGGTGACCCTGATGGGTTACAATCCAAATTGGGGAGGATCTCCTTGCTCGCTTGTTTACACTCAAGGTAACTCCATACTCTGTTGCGTTCCATCTACTGTAAGCCTGCAACTCATCTCTAGGAATTGTTCTATACGAGTCAATATCTCGGCTCATATTTGTTATTCCCACCACTAATGCCTTATTGCTCGAGTTACTTCTCGTGGAACGTGGGGGATATGGTTCGATGGCAAATAGGAACATCGTTTGAAACGCCCATAAAGAACCATAGTAGCTAAATGGCAAGACAAAATATGGGATACCTTTATCCGTCGTATGTGGCATAAGTCCACACACCCAACAATTAGTCATGTTCATTACTAACTGGTGTTGGTGTAAAAGCTGAACGAATTAATTATTGACAAACTCCAACCTTCTAGCAGACTCCTGTTCAGGCAGAGGGTGAAAAGAATGCGAGGAAACAGGAGAAGGAAGGTGTGGGCTGTGTAGTGGGCGCAAATGTCACTTGAAAAGTGAATAAAACATAACCTATTAAAAACGTCATTACACTAAGCAACATAAAAATACATAATATCAAAAATCGTGTTCTTGTCATCAATGTGCACATTTTAGTTTTAAAGTTCATCGATTTGGCAGGTCTCTCCATCTTGGAAAAATCCATCCTCTACAATTGCTGCCCGCGGCGGTAGGGTGTTCTATGCTAAGGAATGCTTCTGTCAGTCCAATTCCCTTAGACCAACCAGAACCGTCGACCTAACGTCTTCGGCTGCACCCCAAAGACTTTGGCAACCGCGACCCTAGCAGCAGAACCCGTATGGCGGTTCGAAAAACAAAAATAAGCAAGTTTCTCAGATGGGAGCGCTGCACTTTCAAAAATAGTCAAAAAGCAATATTTTATTTGTCCATAGTCATAGTTCTCGGCCTCAAATTGTAACGTGTTCTTCCAGGTATTGTCTGGTTTTCGAACAACAGCTCAGGTTCTGTAATGTTCAATCGCATTGACGGTGGCACAGATCCTTGCAGAATGTCGTCACTCTCGCGTACAGAGTTTGTTCCTTTTACCTGTGCATCACTAAAGAGCAGGAAGCGAGGCAAAGTTTCAGTCTCAGAATCAGCAATCCCCTCCTGGACCCGCCGGTCATGAGGCAGAGGTAAAGGGACCCTCTTGCAATGGACCCCGTGGATCCAATGTTTCTTTCCTTCCACTCGAACAGCTGATCTTGTGGAGAGAAGTACTAGGTGGGGACCGGTCCAACGGGGCTCATAATTCTTTGTCCGCTGAAAATTCTTTACGAGCACATAGGTTCCAGGATCGATAGGGTGTCCTGGAGCTTCAGTAGCTTGAGGTAGAGTTTCATGTACCTGTTGGTGTAAAACAAGCAATTTAGCCGTCAATTCGTACAAATAATCAAGCAGTACAGGGTGTTCTAACTCGCTGAATTTGGCTGGCCTTGGCACTCCCCATATGTTGGCCGGACGGCCGAACACTATTTCGTAGGGACTAACAGCCTGATTCATCAAGCTTTTTTGCGCTCGCAAAGGGCCAGATTCTGAGAATCTGGCCCTTTGCGAGAGCGATTTTTGCATTTGGGATTCAGCATCCCAAATGTAAAAATCGCTAATTGCGATCTCGCAATTTTGCGAGGAATTACATTTAAGGAATCTCTATTTGAGATTCCTTAAATGCAATTCATCATCCTATTTTTTTTTGCGAATTCGCAATTTCTAGGCGCAATTTACCGCGAGGTCAGACCTCGTGGTAAATTGCGAAAACTCAGAAAAATGCATTTAAATGCATATTTCAGAGTTGCATGTTACACACACACATGTCCTTTGGACATGTGTGTGTGCAACACATGTGTAAAATTTCATTTGAGGGGTGCTACAGGGTGTCCTGTGGACACCCCTGGCACCCTTCAAATCGCTATCTTATTTGCGATTAGCAAATTGCTAATCGCAAATAAGGAATACTCCCCATTCATTCCTATGGGCCTTTTGGCCCATAGGAATGAATGGGGAGTTATTCCTTATTTGCGATTAGCAATTAGCAAATCGCAAATAAGGAATTGTAAGGAATCGTATTTTTTTGCATATTCCTACATGAATCCCGTTTTGCGAGTCCTTAATAGCGATTCGCTATGAATCGCTATTAGGGCCTCGCAAAACGGGAGCATGATGAATCAGGCGGCATGTCCCACCCTCGAGTGCACAGTCATTCTTGTTGATAGGAGTGCCAAGGGCAGAGCGTCAGGCCAAGTAAGACCAGAACTCGCTTGAATTTTGGCCAGTTTTAGTTTTAGCGTACCGTTATAGCACTCTACTAATCCAGCTGCTTGGGGGTGATTTGCAGCGTGGAATTGTTGATGAATGCCTAGCCCTTCACATACTTTCTTCATCACTCGACTCACAAATTCACTCCCATTATCATTCCAGACCATTCTCGGCATTCCAAATCTAGGGAAGAATTCCTTGACAAGGGCTTTAGCTGTGGATAAGGCAGTGTTGTCCCTCAGGGGGGTAGGCCTCTATCCATCTTGAAAAGGCACAAACAACAACGAGTACATATTTCAAATTGTTGCACCTTTCCATGTGGATGAAATCTAGCTGCAAAGCCTCGAACGGGTACGTTGGAGGCGCAAAATGACCAGCTGGAGTTGGGGTTCGCCTACCAGTATTGTATTTCAGACACACCATACAGTTCTTGACTACATTCTCTGCACACTCAGGAATTCTAGCGTTCTGCCATACTGGAGCCAACAACTTGCAAATCCCTTTCACACTGATGTGAGCCATCCCATGCGCCATTGTAACTACTGCAAGCACATACGCATCGGGTAACAACCAACGCTGATGCTCTGACAACTCAACCCAACAATCAGTCGTATCCAATTTACCCGTGCTTTCTCTCCACACCTTGAATTCTTTCTCTGTAGCTTCAGCTTGGATGGACTTCACACTCTCAATCGTATCTTCACACATACCAACGTCACCCACCCATCGTGCAGGGCCTGCAACATACATTCGACTCATTACATTCCTTGCGGTTTCTTTCGCAACTTCATCCGCAAACGCATTTCCACGACCAACATCATCTGTAATCTTTTTGTGTGCACTGCATTTCACAATCGCCACTTGCAACGGCAAGGTCAGTGACTCAAGAAGCTCATTCACCAACTGACCATGCTGGATCTTAGCTCCGTGTGAAGTCAGGAACCCACGTTCACGCCACAATCGTCCAAAACTATGAGCAACACCAAAGGCATACTGACTGTCAGTGTACACATTCACTCGTTTTCCTTTCGTAAACACAAACGCTTTTGTCAATGCAATCAATTCTGCTGCTTGCGCAGAGTTATGTGGGATACGTGCAGTTTCAACAATCGTATGCAAAGTCGTAACAGCATATGCTGCAGTCGTGTCACCATTTGGAAGCTTGAAACACGAACCATCAACCCACAAAGCATCCTTACATCCAGTAAGAGGAGTGTCCCTAAGATCTACTCTCCCTTTTGTCTCTTCTTCTGTCCTAAAGAAACAGTTGTGCTGCTTTTCAGCCTCCTCTGTCTCAACTGGAATCGGCAACAACGTGGCTGGGTTTAATGCATTGCATCTTTTAATGTGGACATGACTCGCTAACAATGTTAACTCATAACCTGACAATCGAGCACTAGTTAAGTGCTGCATCTTGGTTCTATTTAGCAAAGTATCCACTGCATGTGGAACCATTACGATCAACACATTATTCATCACTAGACCAGCAGACTGTCGGATAGAAACAGCTGCTGCTGCCATGGCTCTTAGACAACTCGGCAACGCCCTAGCTACCGGATCCAAAGTCGACGAGAAATACGCGCATGGACGTTGCTTGTCCCCAAAAGACTGTGTCAACACTGATAATGCACAACCTTCCTTCTCATGGACATATAGTGTAAAGGGCTTACTGTAGTCGGGGGTACCCAACACAGGAGCCGAACACAATGCATCACGCAATTCGGAAAAACTTTTCTGACAATCTTCAGACCATGGGATGGGATTCGGTGTATCTTTACAAGTCAATGCTACCAAGGGTTTGGCTAGCATAGAAAAATTCGGTATCCATTGTCTGCAATAGGATGTAATACCTAAGAAAGCACGCACTTCTCTCTGTGTTCTTGGCACACTCAACTTTGCAATTGCCTGAATTCTTTCTGGGGTCAGTTTCCTTCCCTCCTTCGATAAGAGGTGACCTAAGTAGGTCACTTCTTGTCGACAATATTGCAACTTCGAAAGAGACACTTTGTGATGCAAATCAGACAGATGACGCAACAACGACAAGGTAGTCTCTTTACAAATCTCCTCAGTGTCTGCGGCGACTAACAAATCATCGACGTACTGAATAAGGGTAGCACCACCAGGTACAACAATCGTATCAATCTGTGCTTTTAAAGCCTGGCTATATACTGATGGACTTTCACAGTAGCCTTGAGGAGCGCGCTTGAAGCGGAAGCTTCGGCCTCCTAAACTGAAGCCAAAAATATCTCTGCTCTCCTCGACAATTGGGATGCTGAAGAAAGCATTCTTCAAGTCAATCACTGAGAACCAGGCAGCTGAAGCTGGAATCATAGTCAATAGGGCAGTGATATCAGGGACAACTGGAAACTGTGGCACAACGATCCTATTCACCTCTCTAAGATCAATCACGAACCTATAAACAGGTGGCTGGGAGTGGGAAGGATCAGTACGCTTCAAAACAGGCAGAACAGGGCTATTACAAACGTTGCCTTTTGTCTCTTCAATCACATCGTTATCAATCAGGTCATAGATGATCGCTAACAATGCCTTTTCACCTTCGCTAGAGATTTTGTACTGGGGAATGCGCGGCATTCTAACATTGGCTTTCAATGTCACAACATATGGTGATATTTCCAAAAGACCCACATCATTAGGACCAGTAGCCCAAAGAGTATCCGGAAGAGAAGACAATTCTGTCGGGAATTTATCCTTAGATAGATACATTGGAGAAACCACTCTCTTACCTAGTGTGAGTTGTACTCCCGAAGGAGAACAGTACAAAGTCGCATATAGTCTTTTCAACAGATCTAATCCCAACAAATTTTCGCCACAACCTGTTGTAAGAATAAGGGGTGCTTCGAATTCACAAGGTCCAACAGAAAGAGACATAGGACTAGAAATCGGGTTCCTAACCGGGGCGCCAGAAAAACCTACTGAAACATTCATTTCGCCAGACAAAGGTGCGCCAGGGAGTTTTGAGTGCATAATAGAACTCTTTGTAGCACCAGTATCCAACAGAAAAGGCTCTGACACACCTGATGTAATCACCTCAACATAAGGTCCACTCTGATCTACTGGAACTGAAACAACTCCCTCTCTTTGTCCATGGCTGTCCTAGCAATCATTACCTACCATATTTTCATCCTCTGCATAGTAGTCATCAGCATAGTACTGAGTCGTCCTACCAGACGCGTTATTCTGTTGGTCAAAACTGTTCATTGAATTCTGTGGTGGAAACAAACGTGCGTTTTGTGGGAATGCACCGCTCCTCCTACCTCTAGGCGTTTGTTGAACACCACGGCCTCGCACACTTGAAGCACCATTCATGCGTTGTAACAAAACCAGGCAATTATTCTTAAAATGGCCTTCCTCTTTACAATACGCACACTGATTGGGGCCATACGGTAAACGCTGTTGAGAAGACTCGTTTCTTTGCGAGTTTCTCGAATATTGCTTAGGCTGCTGATAATCGCGCTGATTATTAGTGCGGGGTGGATACGCTTGTTGCATCAGAACTTTAGTTTTTAATTCTTTAGTCTTTTTATCCGCTTTCTCTAGCTCATCTTTGCCCCTATTCTCGTAGTACTGGGCTGTAGCCAAAATCTGTGCTGACGTTGAGACAGCCCAAGCACTCTCGGAATCCTTCAACTTAGCACACAACTCCGGAAGTAAATTATGCACAAACTTGTCGACAAACAATCTCTGGCCACCTTCGGTAGCCATATCCTGACCGCTATGATCTACAAAAGTCTCTTCAAACAGCGTGAAAAAGTCAGACACAGTCTCGTCCGTCTTCTGCTTACATGCAGACAACTTGTCCCAGTTGACACGTAATTCAGGCATTAGAGTCTTCATATAAGTTATTATTCTACCAGGGAGTTCCGCAATTAAAGGCTCGGGCTTAGCACCACCGACTTGTCTGTTATCTACGGCAGCAATATTAACCCATGTATCACCTAGCTCCTGATCATGATCGGTGTGGCGAATCTTTCCCCATAAAGGCTGTGGAACCACGTTCCCAAACAACATGTCTATATCGGCTAAGTTCATAATGCATGAGCTTACAGTCTGTGATAACTCCTTATAATACCCTGCCGGATTTTTACGGGGGTCAGGTAATGTCTGTTTGAGAGCCAAAACCTCAGATCTCTTCCAAGGAACATGCACCCATACACGCTGAAAATGCGGCGGAATGGCTGGATTAGCATTTGCGTCCCCTTCCCTCCAAACTGGGGGAACCTCTCTCATGGGATACTGGCGCGCCTTTTTCCTACCGGGTGTGTCATGCTCAGATAGTGATCGAGATTTGCCTCCCTTACTCCGATACGACAACAATGTTGCAACCGCTCGCTCAACGTCGGTGCCTACAATCATGCCCTCCGAGAACGTGAACCGCACACGGCACAACTCAGGCATGTCATGTTCAGGATCATTTCCCTCCAAATCGTCACAGAGAAATACACACATTTGTTCAAAAATATATCTCTGCTTCGATGCTTCGCATTGACGGAAGACTTCCATGACGGACTGTACGTCATATCTTACAGTATTGACAACCCATTTACGCGCTAAATCATTCAGTAATTCTCTCTCTTGTTGTTGTTGTAAAGCTTTTATTTCGACATATTTGTCATAAAGCCATAAAAACATTTTTTAAATACATTTACTTACAAAAAGGTAGAAGAAAACATAATTACCAAAAGGTACAATGACTACATCTGTGGTGGACAAAAACAACGTCATAAAGGGATGTATACAATTTGAATAGAAATACATTACTATTTCATTATAAGTATTTACATTCAAAGTACAATTTGCTGCAATTTGATAGCCAGTTACAGAACCGAATTTTAAAAGCCTATCTACATTGTATAAATAATTAAAATGCCAGAAATTAAAAGCATATTTTTACATAATTGTGAATTTAAGAAATTCATTATTGAGATCAGTGCTATGGGGTATCAAGCCCTATAATTTAACCCCAAGTTTCTTCCTGATCAAACAGACACTGAGGAGATACCTACTGACTCCAAAAGCTACCAGCTGAGAGGTTGTAGATTTAAGTATCCTCTCTGCCTCTTTGTAAGATCTTAAGCCCAAATTTTTACAAAGTGGTTTGATCCATTTCATACGTGGGTGTTTGTACACCGGACAAAAGAAGAGAATATGGGCCTCATCTTCTTTATGTTTGAGTTCACACAGTTTACAATTATACAACTTGTTTCCCGTGCTTTTTCCCCATCTGCAGGTATTTACATTTATTTGTAAAACGCCATACCTATATTGTAAGTATACAGTTTTGGCCAAAGGTGGTTCAATTTCGTCCATAAACTGCTCAAACATGGGTGTATCCTTAAATTGCAGAAACCTCAAAGTTAGGGAGCCGTTATCACATTCATGTAAGAATGCATTGTTGACATCGGACCAAAAAGCAGCTTCTGCATTTTGTTTACAATTAGTAGACAGTACAAGTGAGTTATTCCAAAAGTGCGAAAGACCTATTTTTGTGAACCAAGTGGATATATGTCTCAGCCATTTGATTGAATTAAATATATCCAGTTCCATGATTTCTAGTAAGCCGCTTCTATAATCAACGAGTTCCGGGGTTGACCATAATCTTACCCAATAAAGGAGTGGCCTTAAACACCATAATAAGTCTGTACGTTTTACATTAATGTCCAGGTAAACGGGTATTAAGGGCGTTCTTAAGGGTAATTCTCTCTCTTGATAGTCAGGCAGTTGACTCCGCAACTGTCTTCGTTCTGCGTTAGGGGTCGTATTAGGCGACCCAAATAAAGGTGAGAAAAGACCAGTAACAGTGTTAGCCATTCTCTGTCGAACAGAAGGAGAAACTGACGGAAAGACAGAAACACCAGGAAAGACATGCTGAGGTAAAGCAGAGGTGGAGGCAGTAATAGAGGGAGTATTAGGATGAGCAGTCGGAACAGTAGACAAAGTTGTAGGGAACACAGATGGAGTAGGTAGCAAAGGCGGCGGCCCTTGAGGGGGGCTGCGCCGGAGGAGTAGGAACCAGCTGAAGAGGAGCTGGTGATTGTGGTAGAACATGTGGTCCAACAATGGGAGGTTGCACAACCAAAGGTTGTTGGGGTGCTGTAGCACTCTGCGCATAAGGAGGTGGTGAACTCAGTAAATGAGACATTAAAGGATCTTTATCATGTTTTTCCTTTGATTCTTGTCCTTTACTTGGCAAAACTGGGTAGCACTTATCTACCGCTAACTTCCTACTTCTAAGCATTTGTTCATTCTCTTGCTCTTCCTCATTATCCCTGAACGCAACGGCAGCTTGTACCATTGACATACCTCGTTTATTTTTCTTCGCTAATTTCATTTCTTCCTGTTTTGCTTCTTTGCGCCATAGGCGAAAAGAGTCAAACATTGCCGGCCGGGCTTTCTTCTTAAAAAGTTTAACCTCTAGATTATCTAAAATCTCTGTGTCAAAACTACCATATTGGGGCCATTTTAAAACACCATCGTTTCTGGTGTATCGGATCCATACTTCATTATATGTGATGGGGCCTACGCCGTGTTTCACATAGAGCTGATATGTTGGAGTTCCAATTGGAGGAACCGGACATGAGTCCTCCAATCGGGAATCCCTATTACAACCAAGACAAAACAAATTTCCAAGTCTGCTAAGACCAGGCATCTTCGCTCTCTAGTCTAGCTTCAAACTTCGAAGGATTATCGAATACGATAGTCTTGTGAATACACGAGTCCTTCGGTTTTGGCACTTGCAAGTTCCAAACAAATTAATCCCGAAGGATACCCAAAAACTAAGAACCAAACTAAGGACTGGGAGACGCTCCACTTATACTTAACTGAGGTATCGATGACGTCACCAGAAGACTCGTTTATCGTTTCGCTCTACCAATCATCAAGGGTCCAAAACAGGGCGATAGTAAGGGCAGCAGTCCTTCGTAGCCGTCGGGACGCGGGGAACCTCGCAGCAAAGACCTTCGGACCACGTCGACATACAGGGGTCGCTGAAGTGGTTGGCCGTCCTCCGGAATTTTCACACGAAGCTCCTCACAAACCTCTGGCTTGGACCGGTACCGCTGATACCGCTCCACGTTGGGCGCCAACTGGAGTACCGGGTTTTTATGGACCCGGCGGTGCCAGGGAACACACCTGAAAACTCAGAGTCCTTCCTGTTTCAGACTACAGAAACACAGAGTCTTCTAGGTGAAGTCAAAGATCGTATTTTATTGGCTGCAGCCAGTAACAGGTATCCTAGAAGTACAACGACATGTATGTTCTCAGGAGACTGCTCTCTTTTACGAAGCCAGCCTTCTTCTTTTATACAAAATAATGTGCTTTAGGCAAACATTCCTTATTTTACAGTTGACCATCCAAATATTTTCACTACAAAGGAAAAGCAGAGTCATGATGACAAGCCCACATTTTTGTTCATCCAGCTCATAATTAATTACCCGGCAAGGTCCAGTATTTCCATCAGATATCGACGGACCCCCAATAAAATCGGGCACCTCCTCATCGTAAAACAAGTCATAAAGCAAGGAACAGAGACAGGTGTGTGTAAGGTTAGACAAGGTTTGTGTGCAATGAAGGGTTTATGATATGTTGTGCCTTGATACGAATCTAGCTCGGCCACTGGGAGAGGACCTGGCCGAACAGGTTTGGCTTCGGGCAGTGGAGTCAGCTTGCTCAGGTCACAGGGGAGTCAGCTAAGGTGTACGTGTCCTTCGGACTGGGTTTCGGCTTCAGTCATTTGGCTATGTGAGGGCAATCACAAAATGGATGCTGTTCATAAAATGGAACCCGAGGGTTCATGACGGAAACGCTGATTTAATGGTGAATTTGTCACTCGAATATGACGAAAATGCTTATGCATAGTATACTCGTCATTTCCGGTCTGTTGATACCAAAATCGTCATGATACGATGATGTTTATAACACGGGTCCAGAATTCTCAGCACCACACTACACTGACACACAGCCACATGCTCATACCATAGGTCAGCAGCAATGGAGGACAATACATGGGCCAGCCAAAAGTGAAGTGGACAGTGCTGGAAAACCATGGAGCAAGCCACATAGCATGTGTACATCACATGCAAGAGAAGGAACATATCACATCACCCTTAGGCATCTTCAAATCAGACATGGGTGGCACAGTGAGTGAAATTAAACCAAAGTGACCTCTGTGCAACAACTCAGGGATACATCAACACAAGTGATGCATAGGCACTGGAGTGTCAGAAGTAATAACGTTACCAGCCACACATCTGTGTCAACTTACTTGATATGTGTATGTGATCAGCACAACACACATGGCTCATTGTCACACTCCTTGACTGTCAAACACAAGTAGGACCTTCACACATACCCCTCATCTGCCCACCTTACACCTGCACCACTCAGCACCTGTAATAAACACAAATAATGGTCGAAATTCTGTCCTGTGAGTTCAATGACAACTAATCACACTCCCTGTGGTGCATCGACAAATGTCACATTCACACTCAGGGATGCCTGAACCAATGCTGACACAAAAACAATAGCCAGACACATAGCTTACAACCAACATCCACAGAAGTCCAACATGCCCAGATATGTGCAGCCAAAAAGTGGAAAGGCAATGTGACCCCAGACAGAACAGGAATACACAGCATTGTCACTCAGGACAAATGCACAGACACAATACCCCAACACAAACAAGAATTGCATCATCAAAAAACAATCAAGAATACTAACTGGGATCAATGGGACAAATCAGTTAACACAGCCAGAGACACCACACCAGTCATCATGTGAACATGGTGTCATGGTGTACCACAAGCATGCATATGCACAATCCTGACAAGTGACAGGTCAAAAATAGGAGGACAAGCCACCATTGTGCACTCAAAACAAGCTCATGAACAAGAATCCACCTTGCTGCATGTGACAGACACACAAGTAATGCACACTAAAATTGCAACACACATCTGAATGTATCACACAGCAACAACTACTCACACACAATGTCATGCAAATAGAACATCACACACACATAGGATCTGGTATTTGAAAGAGCCAACACAGGCCAAACACTGCAGACATCCACAACAAAAACACAACAGATGCACATACCAATCCATCACATTGCAAACTCAGCTGGACATCAGAGGGATGCACACCAGGCAAGTACAAGACAACATACACGGATAGCACTGCATGCGCACCAAACAGTGTGTGCACACCAACCAAACCAGTAGCACAGATATCTGAGTGCCACACCATGAACTCCAACAACACAAATCATCAAAGCACAAACATAATATCACATTCAGGAAGGGTAGCAGTACCACAGCAAACACACATACAGCTTACCCATCACCCACAGATGCACAACTCAGGAAAAACCAGATACAAATAACATGACTAGAGTACTGTGCTGCTCAAACATATGCACTGCACATGAACAACCATGACTGCAAAATAGTAGAAGAAAATAACACATAACTAATTGTGAAACTGTCCTGAGTGGCACATTGGTCCTATACACAGATCAGCCTCACACAGCATAGTGTCACACTATGAAGTGGTGGGGAGCCTCACACACTGGCAAGCCATGGGGTGGAAGACATGAGATTGAAGTGGTGAGTACTTCAGTAGTGGACAGGTGAGGAGTGCACAGTACATAAACACACAGAGGAGTTACTCACAATGTGTAGGCATCAGAAGCACATATAGGGGATGGCATGACTCCACATACCACCCTGGAGCCAAAAAAGGGTCAAGTTGCAGCGATGCATGAACAGTAACAAGACACATTACTGATCAACAAAACACAACACAGACTTGACAGTCACACACTCTGCGTACTCACAACTCGCAGAAACAACAAGTAGGTGTCCCCCAGGAGTGCAAGGACATACCAACACACTGCCCAACCTATAACTCCTACATGTGCCTAAAATCTGAAGCACATGGCAGACAATTGAAACAAACAAGCACTCATTACCAGGATCATACATGTGTGCAGTTGGCATTGCAGGGGCACACACACATCAACACTACTGACAATGGCAGCCCATTCATATTGTATGACCACTCAAGTTCACATATTCAAATGTACCCATGTGATTAGGAAGACAGGCCTACACATGATGACCACACATCAACACTGCAGTTCACACATCAAGAAAGATCACACAGATATGATGGACGCTGGCCAGCCTGCAAGTAATCCTGTGGATAGAATTCACCTCTGTTGTGGTATTGCATCCTAACATGACATGTGTACAAATTAGCAAACCTGACCATAGAATGATTAGGGTAATAGTAGATCATCAGAAACAACCATCATACACCCTCAAGCCTCAGAGTCAAGAAGAACTAAAGTGCCGCTCACCTCTGGAAAACTCTGAAAAAGTAAAAAAAGCAATTGGTAATGTTAAAGTGGCATTCATAGCATATGTCACATGCTACCATACCCATACATAAAACCTTTTATTTAGCAAGGACATTGACAAAGCAGACAATAGGAGTAACTATCTGTATTACATAATACACAGATAGGCATCAAAAGTAGAAAACAGCAAGGCCATTGGCCTGTACAAAATCAAAGTAAGTACATATGTGCATGAGAAACTGCACAGGGAATGGGCATCCAAAGTGACAAACAGCAAGGCCATTGATCAGTCCATAGTTCAAAGTATGTACATGTGTGCATGAGATACTGCACAGGGAATGGGTAACACCGTACACTGCCATGGGAATCACCACAGCTCTGGGGATACAAATGGCAGTCCCGGCACCGCTGTGGGAGAGATGGGTTTGAGAGGGGGTCTTTGCCTCAGACTTGGCTGTCAGTTGAACTGGGAGGTGGCTGATTGTCGGGCCAGTTGGAGGACTGGACCCGGGAGAGAGAGGACCAGCTAACGTAGATGTATCAGTGGCTATGGGAGCCGGAGGGCTGCTTGGACCCGGTGGCATGCTGGCACGGGAAGGCGGAGACATGCTGCTGTGAGACACAGTGTGTGAGGGTGAATGTGGAGGGCTGAGTCTACACTTCTTGGGTATTGTATAGGCAAGAATTGTCTTGGTAGGAGTGGGAAGTGGGGCGGGCATAATAGCCTCACTCACCACCAAAGGTGTATCAGGTGCAGGTAGCTCTCCCTGTGGGGATTTGCTGGATCTGGTGGTACGCTTGGGCTGGCCTTGCCTTTTCCCCTCCATTTCCTGTTGACCAGGTGAACCCCGCATATTGCTCTCCTGCCCCAGCTTCACAGGGGTGTGGGTGGGAGTAAAGGTAGTGGGTGAATCTGCCTTAGAGAGCTGTTTGTGCTGACTCTTTGCCGGCACCAGCTTCACAGCAGGCAGGGCAACTGTTTGTTTGTCTTTGGGAGCAGGTGTGGGGATGGGAGTGTCCTTGGATGGGGGTGATTTGGATGAATGTGAGCCTGAGGCCTGCTTCTAGGCCTGATGCCCCTGAGTGTCAATTGAAGGGCTTTTGCCTTTGCGCTCATGTGTGCCTTTTTTGTTTGTTTTGGGGATGATGTCTGTGTTCTGGGCCACTGGGAGTGCAGTTGTTGTGTGCTGTGTGTGCAGTACTTGGAGCCTGAGCGCTGTGGTGTGTGGTCACTCTCGTCAGATGTTGCCACTGGCACGGTGGTTGCTGATGGGACTGGAGCTGGACTTTGATCCTGTGACAGCTGAATGGCTGCCATCACTGTGGAGGACAAAGACTGGACAGTTCTGTGTAGCCTGCTGCTGCTAAAAACTATTAAATCTGGCTCACCTAAAGACCCATTGCCATGCTCAGTCTTAAAGCAACTTAACAGCAACGTCTTGGTTACCATCACTGATCTTCTCAATGCTTCGTTACTGGAACAATTTGTGCCCAGTGAATGGAAGCATGCAATGATTCATCCGCTCCTGAAGAAAGCTGGCGCAGACCCCAATTTGCCAGCTAACTTCCGCCCAATATCCTTGCTGCCCACCTTTGCAAAAATATTGGAGAAACATGTACATCGTTGCCTCACTGATTTCATTACCACTCATGACCTATTACCATCCCACCAGTCGGGATTTCGTGCAGGCTTTTCCACAGAAACTACCTTGCTGGGGGTAACCGAAAATATCCGCCGCATGGTGGACAAGGGCGAAACAGTGGCACTTGTGCTGCTCGACCTCAGCGCGGCATTCGACACTGTGTCGCATGCGGTCCTTGCCCAAACACTCCAATCCCTGGGCATCCGTGGGGCAGCTCTCAACTGGATTAGATCATTATTGGAAAACCGCACGTTCCAGGTCTTCTCACAAACTGCCTGCTCCGATACCATGACATTCAAACACGGAGTTCCACAGGGCTCTATTCTTAGCCCGTTGCTTTTCAACGTGTATATGAGCCCCCTGGCCAAAATAGTGGAGGAAACAGGGCTTTTAATGTTTTCCTACGCTGATGATTCCCAGCTGCTTTTTTCTTTATCAGCTGCAGATTCTGATAATTCCTCCACCCTACAACTCGGACTCTGTAAAATCGCCGACTGGATGCAAAAAAACTTCCTAAAACTTGCCGGCGAAAAAACCGAGTTAATCGTGTTGGGCAAAAATAAAGAACTTTGGGGACCCCAACATTGGCCAACTGAAATGGGCACCCCCCCTACCCCGGTTACTCATGCTCGCAACCTGGGCGTCATTATTGACGACTCACTCAGTTTACATCAGCAAGCGGTAAAGACTTCAGCCACCTGCTTTGCCATATTAAAATGGCTAAAAAAGATCTGTTGGATGCTGCCTGAAAACACCAAGAAAACAGTTGTCAATGCCCTAATAACATCTAGGCTAGATTATGGCAACGTTTTGTACCTGGGGGCGAACAAAGCTACTGTCCGCAGGTTGCAATCAGTGCAAAATGCAGCAGCCAGACTACTCTGTAAAATTCCCATCTCTACTCCAACCACTAAATACATCAGGAAGTTACACTGGCTAAAAATTGAAAACCGAGTTAAATTCAAATCTCTATGTTTTATGCACAGGATTTCCACCAACACCGCTCCTAAATATCTGCAAAACCTGGTGCGCCCCTACCGTCCTTCCAGATCTCTTCGGTCTTCCACGGCAAATCATTTTGAAATTCCAAGGACCAGGCTGTCACGCATGGGTGGCAAGTCCTTCTCATTCCTAGGACCTTCTCTCTGGAATTCAATGCCACATACATTGCGGTCTGAGTCGAACTACATCAAATTCAGAAAAGCCTTAAAAACATGGCTCTTTAACATCTAGTTTTCTGTAACCGCATTGCTATTGGGATCTGCCGCGCCGGGAAACCCTTTGTTGGGTAGCTGTGCGCATTACAAATGTAAACAAATAAATAAAAATAAATAGCCCACCCACGTCAGAATGAATGCCCTCCATGAAGGCAACTACTTGTGCCAGCTTCTTGTCATGATCCTGGAAGGCATTCAGGAGAGTAATCTGACCCACACACAGCTGGCACAAAAGGTCCACCACCTCCACACTGAGGGCAGGAGGGGAGACAGGGGCAGGGGCAGCGTTGCCTCGGGGGAAGGACACTCTACCCTTCTTAGTGCTGCGGGCATGGACACTACTAGTGATAGTAGCCGGGAAGGTGGGCACTGGATGATAGGTGATGGAAGAAGAGGCAGATTTCCCACTCCATGTGCCCGCCAACATCGAGTAGTCACCGCTGGAGTTAGATGATGTTGAGGTCGGTGTTTCTGGGCGTGATTCTTCCGGGGCACTTCTGTCCCCCTCCAAGGTGCTGGTCACATCAGTGTCAGTGAGCTCATGTGTAGCAGTCGTGCCAGAAGCTTAACCACTGGTGTCCGTCCCCTGTGCTTCCGCGCCCACTGTAGATGCTGCAATAGACAAAGGCGTAGGTTCAGTATAGTGCCATACTCACAAACATCATATGCCAGCAAAGCACAAAACTAGAATATGATACCCCCCATGTTGCACACCACCCTGTGCAGTCTGTGCAACCTTAATGCTAAACTCACAAGATGCATGGAAACATGCATAGTTGAATTAATGACCCATGTGATGTTCACACAGCGAAATAGCTCGCCCATGTCTCCTTGTAACCTAACATACTGATCTCTGTAGCATACCTATGTGCCTGTAGGTGAGATAGCCATACATCTCAACATGTTGTCTGGGTCACATATGGAGTCACTTTAAGGGGACAACACAAATACTGACTTCAAAATTTCCTTTTAAAATGGCCATGAGCTACCGATGTCCACCATGTTGTGCTTTGAAGCACAGTGACCGTTGTACATTGGTGTCAGATGTGTAGTTCTCACAATTTCCAAGTCAGGCACTGCACACATCGACGAAAGCACAGTAAGATGATGCACACTGCTGTTCACTGCCTGGTGATGTCTATGACACCCATAATGCAGCAGATGCCATTAGGCCACAGCTCATCTTGCAATGTCAAGGGCCATTGTATTAAACGCATGAGAAAGTACATCTAGCAAAAATGCATGACAGCTGCACTCAACACAGAGGCCACTTAGAAGCCATTGCATCACACTAGAAACATCACAGAGCTCCGCACTGGCTCAGGGTTGGGATAGATGCAGTCACTCACACCCAAAGTCACCCTTTGCAGAATACTCACCCCCAACTTGCTTCTGATGGGCCTCAAACGTCCATCCAGCTCTGGCTGTGTAACTGACAAGATGCGGGCCATTAGTGCTGTGATGCTCCTGCAGCCAACCTTCCAGTCCGAGGGAGCATCCCCAGCGTCATCTCTGCCACGTTTTTGCTCAGCCGGCAGATGTCATCCCACCTTTTGTGACAGTGTGTGTGCCATCAGTTGGAGACACCCAGAGCCCGCACCTTGCGTGCAATGGCCCTCCATAAGGCCTTACGCTGGTGGACTTTAAGCCGCAGGCATGGGAGACAAGAAGAGGAAGTTTCAGTGACACTGTGTCATGTACCACTATCTCTCAGTACAGGAACATGCAAAAACTTACCACAGCTATACAGAAATGTTGAGCAGAGGCCATACAGCGTGACACGTAGTACATTTGCATCCGATAATTGCAGAGAAATGCATGCAGGTATGAAGATGGACACAGTACCTGGCCATCTCATACACATGCAAAATGCCAGCACAGAAAGAAATGTGAAGAAGGCCCTCATCTGTGATGCAGTATGTGAGGGAGCAAGACATACATTTAATTATTTTACTTATTTATAAAGTTTTGTATAGCGCGAACAACATCCCAGAGGATATCAGAGCACTGTACAAAAGGATGGCAGGAAGGCCATAAATGCAATGTCGACATCAAGTAAGAATAAAAACAATTAAAAAAAAGTAAAAGTTGTATAAAAACCAGACAAATTAGTCAAGGAGAGTAATACAATTAACAGATGTATAGTAGGCTAAGCAGGGGGGGGGCACACTATGAGGTAAGAAAGAGCAGGTCCAAATGAATAGATTGGAAATGATGTGTCAGGGAAGACTTACTGTGTCCAACACTACACACCCAACAATGTCCTTGGCCTGGGAATGGCTCACTGTGTCATGGAGGTCACATTTAGGGACATGATCTTACATTCCCACACCCTTCTCACAAGATCTGTCTTGTGAAATCCTCAGGCCTAAGATAGCTCATTCAGAAATAGGGTGGAAGACAACATATATGTTTCACTCTGTTCATTTACTGATGGGTCCTTGTCAAATTGGGCAGGCCAGGGGGACTCAGACTGAGGTTAAACGTGGGCCATTAGAACATTCACATGCATGTACAATATGAACTTACCATAACATCAGGAGCACCATATAGCCTCCCATACCTTGAAAGCACCTTGTCCACCAGGACCTCCAGCTCTTCTGTGGTGAAAGGATGGGCCCTAATGTTTTCACTCAGTTCTCACCATCACTGGGTCCAGGAGACAGGAACAGCAGCAGTTGGTGGAGAAGAATGTCAAGCAGCAGTGTCTGGATGCAGTGGAAATGTGTGGCTCTCTCCCAGACATATTTAGCACCCTGGGGGTTGTTTCAGTGGTACTCAGATGCTGCAATTGGTGTTCCAGGTCAGCTTTTTTCAAATGTAACCAATGACTGGGCCCGCGGTGGCTTTGCACGCCTACCGCGATTTCCAAAAGTGTATTTCACTACCGCTATTGCAGTTCCCATTGGCTGAAAGGACATGGGCATTGGCGGAGTCAAACCGCGGGGCCAGGGTGGTCGCTATCGCAATCGTGCATCTTTCAATTGTATCCAATGACCAGCCCCGCGGTAGGGGAGCATGCCTACCGTGATTTTCAAAAGTGTATTTCACTACCGCAATTGCAGTTCCCATTGGCAGAAAGGGCATGGGCATTGGTGGTGTCACACCATGGGGCCCAGGTGGTCACTACAGGGAATTGGCATCTTTAGTTTGGTGCCAATGACTGCGATTGCGGTGGCGGTGCACGCCTACTGTGATTTTCAAAAGTGTATTTCAGTAACGCAATTGCAGTTCCAATTGGCTGAAGTGGCATGGGCATTGGCGGTGTCACACCGCGGGGCCCAGACGGTCGTTACCACAAATTGGCATCTTCAAATTGGTGCCAATGACAGGACCCGCAGTAGCAGAGCAGGCCTACCGCGATTTTCAAAACTGTATTTCACTACTGTGATTGCAGTTCCCATTGGTTGAAGGGGCATGGGCATGGGCATTGGCAAGGTCACACCGCGGGGCCCAGGCAGTCTCTACCGCAAATTAGCATCTTTAAATTGGTGCCAATTACCGTGCTTGAGGTAGCGGTGGACGCATCATGCTGTAGCAATGGCAATGGCCAGTTCTCAGCATTGAACAGTAGACACTTACTATGAATCATGCCACCAGATAGTTAAATTCAATGCTAGTGTGACATTTAACTCACTGATGACTACACATGCCATGTCAGTGCACAGGATTACATGCATTGGCATGTGGAAGAGGTGTGGCGCAGCAGCCAGGGGGCCTGACTCTGGGTCAAGGGGTTCATAGTTCAAGCCCCAGCACCGGCGGCAGGTTAGCCCAGCACTTTGTGACTCTGAGCATTAGCTCGGTTAATCTTCCTGACAGCCCCCTGTGCCAGGACACCTCTCCGGAGGTAGCTGTGCGCTTTACAAATGCTGGTATTTAATGTACTCCCTCACATGTGACTTGTGATGTTGTTGTGCATGTACACAGATCTGTTGTGTGATGGCCTCTCAAATATGTAAACATGTCAATGTGTGAGATGGCTATGCAACCCACAGTAATGATGGACTGACTACATAATGTGCCTATTTCACTGTGTAGATTGCTGAAGTCATGTTGATACTTGATCTTTATGCACACACTGTCCTCATTGTGTTGTTAATGTGTGCCCTGTCCGAATCACGCAAGAAGGTGTGGCAGGTACAGCAGCTACGTAGAAGCCAGCAGTGTTGCTGTTTCAGACATGTGCTGTGTCAACTACTCTCAGGGCTGGTGACACAAGATGTTGGAATGTACCATTTGGCCTTCACATAGTCTGAAACTGTTTTGGGGTACTCACTATGTACATACTGAACACGTGTACAACTACTTTAGATCAAGGTGTCTCTGCATGTGACTTGTGCTGTAAGCTGTAGTTTCAGGCCAGTCATTGTTGGCGCTGTGACAGCCAAAACGTAAAATGTTGAAATGCTGGACACATCTCACAGGGGAATTGAATTGACATGTGTCCCCTTTTATCTTATCTAGGAGGCGACCAAATGTGCATCGTCCATTCACATTGCTTGTGGACATTGAGGATGAGTACATCATACGTAAATTCCATTTGGATCGACCTACCCTTCAAGGCCTATGTGCTCAGTTGGAGCCTCATCTGAGTTCTCGCAGAACCTATCCAACTGCATTGACACCAACATGTAAGGTGATGGCGGCCCTGCATTTCTTTGCAACTGGTTCATTCCAGTACATGGTGGCCAGGGCAGGTGGGATGTCTCAACCAATGTTCAGCATGGTGCTACGTGATGTCCTGTCCGATATAATGACCTTCAAGAACAGCTACATCCATTTTCCCAGGAGACATGAATTGGCAGCTGTGAAGGGTGATTTTTATGACCTTGCCCACATCCCTAATGTTGTTGGTGCCCTTGACTGCACACATGTTGCCCTAGTTCCACCACATTCAAGTGAACACATATACATGAAAAGGAAGCATTTCCATCCCATTAATGTGCAAGTGGTATGCCAAGCGCATATGATAATCTCCCATGTCTTTCCCAAATTTCCAGGATCAACACATGACTCCTACATACTGCATAACAGCATCATACCACAGCTGATGGCAAATCTGCATCTGGAGCGTTCGTGGATTGTGGGTGAGTACGCAGAGTCAAGTAGCGTGCTGTATGTGTGACATGCTGTTCTCAGCCACAGTTATTTTACAAAATTGCTCTGTGTAGATCACACCTAGGTGACCCTGCATATCCCAAACGGCCTTGGCTGCTGAGCCCAATGGGGAATCTCAGGACCCCGGGTGAAATCCGCTACAATTAGGCCAATGGGAGGACACGTCGTGTGGTGGAGCGTACTTTTGGTCCTCTGAAGTCCACATGGTTGTGGGTGTGGGGAGTGTTCAATCCTGCTGCGCTGTGGGAAAAGGGGGCCTGGTGAGAGTTGTAGTGCTGACTTCCCACCCAGAAACACCCCTCCCTGTTAAGATGGCTACTTACCTATAAGTTTGATGTGAGCAAACACCCCTTCCTGTTAAGATGGCTACCCACCTGTAAGTTTGATGTGAGCCATATGAATGGCTGTCACATGCTTCCGGGTGTGGAGAGTGCTCCATCCTGCTGCGCTTTGGGATAAGGGGGCCTGGTGGGAGTTGTAGTGCAGGCTTCCCATCCACAAACACCTATCCCTGTTAAGATGGCTACCTACCTGTGAGTTTGAAGTGAGCAATGCAATGGCTGACACATAGTTGTGGGTGTGGGCTGGAGTGTTACATACTGCTCAGGTTTGGGACTAGGGTGCCTGGTAGGAGTTGAGGTGCTGGCTGCCTGACATGACCCCATGGAAATATTGCTGGCTACCTTTGGGGTGAATCAGAGGGAGTAGATGTTAGATCTGTGAGACATGTGTTGGGGAGAGTGTAGTTCACATGAATGTATTTGGGCCTAGGAGGTGTCGCTTTGTAGTTGTGCAAGACAGTACATAGCAGTTTAATGGGAGACATTTATTGGTACCTACCAGCCTCCACTCCCCGGCTATTCCTGTGAGACTCTATGGATGCAGTGTGGCAAGCACCTTCTCTCATTCAGTGAATGTTCGTACTGGAATGGGAGGGCCACCGCCAGTCATCTGAGCCAGCTTAATGTTCTTGTTGTTCTGCTCTTTCACCTTGTTCTTAAGGTCATTCCACCTCTTCCTGATCGCCTTCTTGGAGGGTGGGATGGTCCCTACTGCATTCACCTTGTTGACTATCCTTGCCCACATTTGATTTTTGGTGGCTACTAGTGTCTGTTGGACCATGCTGCCAAACAATTGTGGTTCTACTCTGATTACCTCATCTACCATCACTGACAACTCATTGTCAGTGAATTTGGGCATCTTCTTCTGTGACATGGTGTGCGATGTGCAAATGTGTGATAAGTGCAGGTGTGAAGGTGGTGGTGGTGGTGTGTGTGTCATTGTGATGCGTGCAGATTTGCCTCTCCTTTGTGCTGTGGGTTTGGGCCCTTCAGTTGTGGAGTAGTGTAAAGGATTCTGGTCAGGAAAGGGGCTGGTCTTATACTCAGCTATGTGGATGGGTCGAATGGAGTATTCCTGTCAGGTGTGTTGTGTGGGTTGACCTGGGATGTGTATTTTTTAGTTGTCATGGGATGCGTCATTCGGGTGTGTTAGGTGTTTTTGGAGGCTGAGCCAGATTAATGGCCACACTTGGTAGTCTTGTCATGTTTTTTCTTTGACCAAAGATTACTATTCCGGAGCGACAGCGGTGGTCGGAATACAACAACCCTTTCGCCTGCTCTCCCATTCATCAATAGTTGTGATCACGGCAGTCAGAAACAGCTGATCCTGCCTCAGTTTTGGGTCTTTCCCCAGCAAATCCAACTGCACGCTCCCGGCGGTCTTTCGTGGAATCCGTCCATTGCGGTCAGATTTTTCTGAGGATTCTTCTTAATCTGACCACCGGTTTTCATTTGGGACCTGCGGATGGTTAATTTTTGGTACAACGGCGGCGAGAATGGTTTTCCGACAGCCATCCTAGTCGACCTTGTTACACCTGGCACCATTGCCGAGGGTCTCCCTTCCATTTTTGCTGTTGCCTCATGTATTTTTGCTGGTATTAGATGCTTTGGGCCCTGTGCCACTGCTATCCAGTGCCACAGTGCAAGTGCTCCCTATTGTAAACTGATGTATTAATCAGTGGTTCCATGTTAGGCTATTTGGTTTACTTTTCAGACCCTAGTCTAGTGCACTGAGTGTGCCCAGGGCATGTAAATCCAAATGCTGCTGGTGGGCCTGCAACACGGGTTGTGCCACCCACAGAAGCAGCCTTGTAAAGTATGTCTAAGCTCTGCCATTGCAGAGCCTGTGTGCAGTCTGGTACTGTCATGCTGACTGGGTACGTGCACCCACTTGCCAGTCCCTGAACTTTCCCTTTTCTTCATATCAGTCACCCCTATGGTAGGCCCAAGGGCAGGGTGCATTGTAAGTGTAAGGTAGGACAAGCCCTGATGTGTGTGGCATGTCCTAATAGTGAATTACAGCCATTTTTGTTTTTCACTATTGCAAGAATGGGCTGTTGAAGTTATTACATTTTATAATCCTAACTGTCTCAGAGAACATGGTAGAAATGCGAGTTTAGTATGCCTGAACTCAGAATGATAAAATACATCTTTTAGTGAAGTTGGTTTTAACATTCTGTGTTTGCAAATACCACTTTTAGAAAGTAGGTATGTGCTTGTCAAACCATTCAAACTTGCCTCTGCTAGGTTTTGTATTCCTTTGTCTAGTTTTGTGAGTGACAGGGCAGGGGAATTCCAAGAGACAGGCTGAGTCCCCCAGTGGTGAATAGAGAGATCTGCATCTAGATGGGAGGGAGGAGTTGCACCTGAACTTTGAATAGGGCTGTGCCTGCCTTCCACAATGCTGGCTCCACCTCCTGGGGAGCGGTTGATGTCTCTGCACTGTACACTGAAAGAAGAGAAGGAGTCCTGTAAACAAAGTGCGCCAGGACTGTACTTGCCTTCCACAATGCTGGCTCCACCTCCTGTGGGGCGTCTGATGTGCCTGCCCTGCAATGTGAAAGGAAAGGAGAAGTCTGGTAAACAGAGTGCTTCAGAATTGGTTTGGACTGGCCAAAGGCCCCTCTCCCCTCAGAGAACAAAGGATTTTGGAGTATAAATATTGGGACCCTAATCCCATGAAATTAGATCACTTTTGGACTACAAGAAGAAACCTTTACTGAGCAGAGGAACCTGAAGAAACTAAGGAGAGACTATTCCCAAGCTGAAGTGCTGCTTGGGGGATTGGCATGCAGTGGTTGCCTTACTGCCAAAGGAAGGAGAAAGGAACTTTGTGTACTTTGCTTTCAACTTTTGAAGGATCTCCAAGGGCTTGGAAAAGAGCGTGCCTCCTGCTGAAGTCTCAGGCACAACAGACTTCACCCCGAGCTCCCCAGAGTTCTTTTGGAAGTGCCTGCTGCTTTTTTGGGCCTTCTGAGGAACTGCGTGTCGCAAGGAGCTGGAAGCGCAACTCAATGAGAAGAAGCATGTCGCCCTCGCATCTCCGAAGGAGGGTGTCGCCGCTGGAACTGTCGCACTGCACCACATCGGAGAGAAGCGTGCCGCAACGATGAGGAAGCGTGTCACAGTCGCTGCTGCTGCCGTTGCAAATCCGAAGGAGGGTGTCGCCACTGTAGCTGTCGCATTGCACCACATCGAGAGAAGAGTCTCACAACGAGGTCAGAGCACGTCGCCGTCGCAGTGCCTGCCGTCACAACTCCAAAGGAGGGTGTCGCCGCAGGAAATGTCGCACTGCACCGCATCGAAGAAGAGCACCTCGCATCCCTGAGAAGCGTGCCGCCATCAGAGCTGCTGCTGTCGCATCGTGGATGTCGCCGCTATAGTTGTTGCATCAAGCGGAAGCTTCACGCATCGTGGGAGAAGAGTGTCGCCCCTGGAGCTGTTGCCGTCGCATCGTCAGGGTGTCGCCGCTGCAGTCCACACATCAAACCAAGAACTGCTCGCATCCCTGAGAAGCATGCTGCATCTGAAAGGTATTCACGTCTTTGGGGCAGATTTATGTTAACTGGCGCATGCCGAGGGATGCGCCAGTTAACATGCGCCACAGTGCGCCACAGCTTCGCCACCCATGGTGCGCCGCATTTATGATGCAGCGCACCATGGGGCAAAAACGGCACAGATGCGTGACGCATCTGTGCCGGAAATGTGGCGCATTGCTGGAGTTGCGTCGCAAGCGCGACGCAGCTCCAGCAATGCTCTGGGGGGCCTATTCTTTCAATGCTGCCTCAAGCCTTACGCCTGCTTCAAGCAGGCGCAGGGTTTTGACGCAGCATTGCCCTGAAAGTGACTGAGTGAAATCTCATAGATTTCACTCAGCCACTTTCAGGAGGCGTTCCTGCGCAGGAACGCCCCCCCTGCGCAGGAACGCCTCCTCATGGCGCAGTGCTGTACAACGTGACGCATCTCCTAGATGCGTCACGTTGTAAATAGGGTGCAGGGATGCGCCACGTTTCAGTGCCGTTGCGTCACGCAACGGCGGCGTAAACGTGGCGCAAGCCCTTCATAAATCTGCCCCTTTATTTCTTTGCACCTGAACTTTGCCACATTTCCATCGCTGCGACATTGCTGTCGTGGAAGTGCAACGCAACCTAAGGTACATTGACGCAAAGTGTAAGAACTGAACTGAACTGAACTAAGCTTAATCTACAATCTTAAAATAACAAGTATTGTGTATTTTTGTTGTTTGTGGTCTTGTGGTAACTCTATATAAAGTCTACTTATTTTGTATATAAAACCTGTGCGATGTCCATTTGTAGTGTTGTCACTGGGTTACTGTATGTGGTCACAAATGTTTAACACTACGCCTCTGAGATAAAGCCTGTCAGCTTGTGCCAAGCTACCAAGGGGGTGAGCAGGGGTTATTTTAGGAGTGTACTCCCCTTATCCTGACTAGAGGCGAGGGCCCCTATTTGTCACAAGTACCTACCTGTGCCAACTAGAGACCCCCAAATCTAACAGACCCCATAGAGACTAAACATTGGTAAAGCTGGTAAGTCTGACTTTAAAGCAATAACACATGAAAATAAATATATGCACAAATGCTCATTGAATAACTACCCTGTCAGCAGTTTTTCCACATCTGTGTATGGGCTAACACAGCAAGCCAAGACCTATTGGCTTTGCCATTGCTTGTTGTCATTGGATTAAAGGTATCTAGATTTAATCATTTCTGTTTGTAATTTAGCATGGGGTCTGTTAAGATCGAGATTTTGAAAGTAAATGATAAGTGGCCTGACCAATGCAATGTGTATGATTTTTTTTAATGAAAAACAAGTCAAGACTCCCTAATGTAGGTAGGGAATATGCCTTTCTAAAATAGCTGGAAGTTCTCCATCCTGAGATCTCAACATCCATGGACCCATTTGCCAAATCTGGTTATCTCATCAACCAAAAAATAACTGTGAGCCAACATATATCCAAGATCCACACTTCCACCTCCATCCAACTGCTATTAAGGAAAGTAAAATTCCTGTCTCCCCCCCCCCCCCCCCCCCCCAAGCAAGACTTCAGAATTGTTGCTCGACACTCATGCTTTCCCATCTAAATGCAAGCACCTCTACCAAGTCTGAATTGTATATAGTAATCAGATATCTCGTATGATTTCAGCATTGCGTTCTTCATATCATTTCCAAATATTTGATCTTATTGGATGGACATTTTGTAAAAAGAACTTAAACGATGCAATATTTTTTCAGACAATATTTGGAGCACAATATTTATGTCAGATGATATTTTAACAACAATATTTGGGTCCCACATCTTCTGTGTGGCCTACCGAAAGCAGCCCTGTTTCCTCTCAAGGCCATCATGCAAACAGCTGCTCGCCTGGGGCATAAGAAGTCTGACCATATCACACCCCTTCTGACGAACTTATTATTTGCGATCACTAGAAATAGATTACTTTTCAAGATGGCCTACGTCATTCAGAGACCCATCCATCATGGCTTCTCAGCTATTTTAAAAAGAAACCGGCACACAATATTCCTAAGGTAAATTGTGTCTTCTCATGGAAATTCCAAAAACTAAACGATTGAAGACATTGAAACAGTTCTTTTCTTGCCAGTCACCAAGTAAACAACCTAAGGTTCAACCAGAAATTAAAATTAAAATGGAAAAGCAACATTAAGAAATAAAACGACCCACTGGTTGTCTAAGAAATGCGGATTCACATTTGTAGGCGCTAATCAAATATTATTAACACAGCACGTGGGTTGGATTGGGCCCTTGAAGAAAAGATTAGAGGGAGACTGCATTATATTCAAGTTTAAATCTCCTGCTTGGGCAAGAGATGTACTGGCTAATGTAGCCCCGCCATCACAATTAGAATACAATACGACTCTTTTATCACTAGGTTATTTTTATAGACACCTTAGGGGGAACACTGCTTCAGGTGACACTATCGGTAATCTTAAAACCAGGCACCAAACCTTTATACCACAACCGCAATAATTTTTACACCCAAGTGTCCCCATCACAAACAGGTATCAGATACTGGGTTCCATGGAGGATAACGATTGACTTATGGAACATGAGAGTACTCCAATTATATCAGCCCCAGACTCCACTGGGAACCACCTGGGAATAAGCAAGAACAAAAAAATGGCTACGGACATCTTTGATCGGCCTCTGTTAAATACTGGGCAGAATGATAAAGTATATTGTGTGGTAACCCCGGGAAATACTCTATCAACAACTAACACAACAGGGCTAATTGCAATTCAGTTTCTGTCTAATAATACTACAACAGAACCTGTACCTGTTGTTGGAATACGGCCTGAGTACCCAATTGTAACACCTACTGTAGATAAACAACAAGAGGTTGGCGCGACAAACGAACAAGCAGGCCATTCCTTTATGAGCTGGAATATAGCAGGTCTGAATAGCAAGTTAAACACCCCACAGTGGAAAGACCTGATCAGCTCTAAGTATGATGTAATTTGCTTACAGGAAACCTGGCATAAAGACCTAGTTTATATAGAAGGGTACACTGCCAACTGGGTGAAAGCGGATGACTCCTCTTCGGGCAGTGACTATAAAGATTTATGGATAACAGAACAGGTGGTGAGCGGCCACAATAGCTTTTCAATAGACCTATTATGCTGGGGAACTAAACAAATAAACGCATCTAATTGTGTTATTGATATTACCCCCGCTAACTCAAATGGTATGAGATTAAAGTGGGCAGCTGTCGATCCAAATAAAGTACAAAAGGAAGTTATTACGAATTGTAAATAAGAAATAGATTACTGTCTAGGAGAGGGAGTGGATTTTATCACCTGATCATTAACTTTTAAAAGATTAATGGTTTAATAGAAGGACTTCTTATAAGGAAGCACAAGGCTAGGAAATAGCAACATACAGGATGGTTTAACAAGAACAGTACCAATGCCCTACATAATCTAAAACAAGCGCTGGGCACAAAACTACATAATAAAGAGAAGATTAGAGTATTACGCCTCGATTATAAACTTATTATTAAGGCACGGAAAACAGAATTGCAAAATGAGGCGTGGGACAATTTTAGCTTGGCGGCAATAACAAAGAATAGTAAACTCTTCTGGGAAACGGTGAACTGCCCTTTCTTAAAAGATGATAACCAACCAGAACTCACCTCATATGTAAATAGCGACAATTGGATTGAACATTATACTTCCATTTTTACCCCAGATAGGACTGACATTAGCCAGTCATTTAGTACCACCTGGCCCATTTTATCATTAATGATACAATTACACGATGTCCATGAAGGACTATCTGATAGTAAAGGAGGGAAGGCCCCTTCGCCTGATGGAGTACCCATTGATTTATATAAAAGTGAGAAGGACCTCTAGGCACCTATTTTAACAAAGATTTTTAATACAGCTGTTGAAGGCCAAATTCCTCTAACATGGGGCCAGTCATTAATCATCCCCCTCTATAAAAAAGGATGCAAATCTGAGGCCAGCAACTATCGTCCTATATCGTTGCTGGATTCGTCCCTCAAAGTAATGAGCAGGGTCATGCTGAAACGCCTTGAAACTTGGGCCGAGGACAATACAATTATTTCTGAAGCCCAATATGGATTTAGAAAAGGCATGGGTACCCTGGAACAATGTGTAAATTTGGATCTGCTTATAAATAAATACACTGTGGCCAAGAGGGGCAATTTATTTTTATGCTTTGCGGACCTAAGCAGCGTTTTTGATCTGGTAGATCACTCCATACTGTGGCAGATACTATTGGATACAGGTGCCCCGAAAGAAATTGTCTACTTTCTGGCAAGAATGTACGAGAATCTGTCCAGCAAGGTGCGCTATGGTCCTGCGGGTGAATGCACCCCATTATTTAAGGTAAAACGGGGTATACGCCAGGGATGTGTACTTGCGCCATTTTCATTTTCTTTATTTATTAATCATATGGACAGTACACAAAAAAAGATCCCGGCCGACGCACCATCTGTTGAGACGATGGTTATCCCTATTTTACTTTACGAAGATGATGCGGTTTTGATTTCACGTACCCCGATTGGCCTTCAACGTCTCATAGATAATTTTACTACTTTTATTAATGACAGGAAACTCCGAATTAATAAAACTAAGACATTTGTAATGTCGTGCGGAAAGCCTCTAAATAAATCAGGAAGGAGCTTCTTTCTAGAAGGGATAAAAATGCAAACAGTTAAATCATTTTGTTACCTCGGGGTAACTTTCGCAGGAAACGGTAAATGGCAACAGGAGTATGATAATATCCGCCTTAAAATGAATCGAAATATAAATGCATCTTCCGATTCGCTGCGAAAGTTGGAGCAAGAATAGTTAAAGATATGGTAACCATATATAATACTAGGTACGTATCGTCTGCACTATACGGAGCGGGAGTTTGGGGTCACCACCTTGAGCAACCATTACAGCATGACGAAAACGCATTTATTAAACGACTGCTGGGTGCACCATCGTCAGCTTCGACATAAATAACACATCAGGAAGTAGGTTTAAAATACATCTCAGACTTGGCAGGACTCCGCCCTCTTTTACTGTGGCGCTCGATTTGGGCAAAACGTGAGACTGCATTTACACAAAAAATAATAAAGGATTGTATTAAGCTAGACCGCATTTCTAGTATCCCCTGGTTAAGCTACATCCAACATTGGTACAGCCTTTTATTTAACTGTGATATTTTTAGTGAACATGAGGGGGTAGTTGCAATTCCCAAAAAAGACATTAAAGAATCTTTTCTGGCCCATAAAAGTGATACAAGAGGAAAACTAATCAAAACGCAGTCGACTGTTGCATTTTATAAAGATTTAAACCTTTCGACAGGTTTTCAGCTATATATAGATGAGGATACAATACCATCCCATCGATTTGTATGAACTTCACTAAGGTTAGGGATTGTACACCACCTAGTAGCCTTTCCTGTTCTGAAAAGAAGCTCGAATACATTATGCCCTTGCGTCAACATGTCCGTGCAAAGTTCCTGCCATTTTTTGTTTTGTAAATTTTACTATTTTTTAAGAAAATACTATCTGAAACAGCTGTTTTTAAAATATAATGTTCATACCACCAAAAATGCCCTGAAATTGCTATTTTCACTTGAAAGTCCTGATATTTGTTTCTTTACGGCATCATACATTATAAAAAGTATTGCCACTAGGAAATTGATTATATTATAAAAGTTATACTTTTGAAGTCTTAATTTTGCACTTACTGGCAAATAACAATTACTGTAAATGAAATTGAGGATTAAATGCATTTCGTCACTTTATATTCATCACTTTAAGCATACCTTTGTACACGCCTTGTAATGAATCTTTTGGATCCTTTTGCACATTAGCATAAGTCACTTTACTGCGCTTCTTTTACACATTGTTGAAATGTATTCTGTAAATTTGTTTTAACTACTACGTTCAGCAACTGTATAATAATGCATTAAGAATCTGTATTTTATGTCTATGTATGCATTTATGGTTGTTTATAACACCGAATAAAGCTTTTGAAATTGAGATATATATATTATTTTTAATAGATACTGTAATGCCATTGAAACGTGGAGGAAATAGGGCATTCTAGAAACTAGATACATATTAGAGCTCGACAGTAAAACTCCAGGAGGTCTTAATGCCAGTGAAGATCTTTACACTTGCATATAGTTCTAAGTAAACAAGTTTTATCTGTGTTTTTAATAATGATTCCCTTTATTGACATTATGATATAGTTGAGTGGCCTGTCTATGAAAGTAGAAAATTAATGAATAATCATGGAACAATTATGAAAAAGCTGATCTCTTGTCCTATTTTTAATTTTTGCACAAACTTCACTTTATAGTAGGATTTTGCACACAACAAGCACTTTATTTTTACACCAGGAGAAAGGAGTATGTAATTTACATGTTGATTGAATTGATAAAGTTCAACATAAGATAAAAAACACTTGGGTTGTATTGGCACTTTAATTTGCATTAAGAAACTGTTTTGACAAAAATGATTCTAAATGAATTTATACTATTAAGTATGTAATCATTTTTGAAGCGTATTTGCACATATTTATTATTATATGCTGATTTTATAATGGGTACACATTGATTTAAGACACTTTGTCTTTGATTGAAATTGCGATTGTACCATTGTAAATATGTTTTCAGTTTCTATGAATGGAGTGCATTGGACGTGGCCATTAATCCCCGCCTTTTTTAAACTATAAGTACCCTCTCCAGTGTTCAGCAACATATCATGTGATCAAGCCTCTGGACAGAGGCGAAACGCGTCATGGCGGACATGCTGGGCGATTTATTGCACGAATAAAGCACTGAATATCTAGCCCCAGAAACGGGTGTTGCTCATTGTCATTTTTTGCAACCAGTGACTGGTTGGAAGCGTGCTGGCGTGTGGTGAGGATTTGTTTAATATATATATTACCTACTGGCGTAGTTATAGTTAGGAATATTTTCAATACAAAATCTCAACATTCTATTGTGAATAACTTTGGCGCCGGTTGAGGACTCTGCCTGAAAATTTCCTCAAATGTGCCTCGGGGCACCCCGGTCCTTCCCTGAAAGTTTGGGGGGGATTTGTCAAGCGGGGGCCGAGATAAAAGGGGGGTCCCAAAACATGTTTTCCCCATGTTAATTTCCATAGGGCGGTCGACCTCACTTTTAGCCCGAACGCCTGAATGGATTTCCACCAAACTTGGCAAAATTGTAGGGACTGGTAGCCCGATGTGCCTTTGCTATGTCTCAAGATATGTGCTCCAGTGGATTTTGAGTAATTTAGGTTCAAAAAAATATATATATCTATAAGCGCTCCCCGGTACACGCACCGGGGCGCTAACCAGCGCTCTACGCGAGTTCGTGCGCGGAAAGCTGATTGGCTCTCGGGTGTCTGTCAACATTCCAAACTGTCCGGAGCGGCCGCCATCTTGTGTCTCGGTAGGATCGAGACACAAGAGGTGGTAAAAACAAAGGGGGAAATGACCATAAGGGGGCAGAGTAGACCCCCCTTGACCCCCTAGGTTTGATGTGCGGGCTATAAAAGGGCCCATCAGTGATGTCATGAGAGATGTCACTGACGATGTCATGAGTGATGTAATATGTGACGTCATCAGCAGTGCATTGCAGGCGCGCTTGTTATAGTGAGACCAACTAACTATAACGTTGGAATTTCTATGGTTTTATGTTAGTGAAATTTCCAGCTAACTATAACTGGTGTGAAACCTATGGTTTTTTCATTGAATTTAATAGGTTTTTTAAATGCTAATTCCTAACTATAACTGGTGTGAAACCTATGGTTTTTTCAGTGAATATATAAATATATATCATAGATCTGTCTACAAAACACCCGAGGGGGCTAAACAGCGGGGAAGAAATGGCTATCCATTTGGGCAAATGATGTTGGACTGTGATGTATTGCTAATGTTGAACATGCCGAATCATGATTGTGTATTTTGCTTATCAAGAGATACATATATTCCTGAATGCATATATGAAGATAAAGATACACACACTTGCAAATTTTCTTTGAGAGTTCAGGAGATGAATTACTTGATACTATATGAATTTGATCTAAAGTTAGTTATTGCAACCCTGATCCGCTTTTTAGAAGTTCCATTGAGTTTCTTTGAGTTTTTTGTGCTTTCTTGAAAGCTTGAAATGTGGAATTGATGGCCTATTCTATTTTAGCCATTAATTGTACTAAATTGAACTTCTATTGATTTTTTGTCTCAACCTTTTTTCTCAGTGTATGTTGATATAAGAATGGCAATATGGGCCACAATCTAACATAGGACATAGGCTGATCCACGTCTTAATAACAATGTTAATGTATTACATCATGATACCTTATAACCTCAGACGCAGGGCAGTCATCTATCTCTAGGTTAAACAATTTTTGTCATGTGACTGCATGGATACAAATTGTGTATTTAACACTGTTACAAGATGGCGCCCACGGTGTCTATGAGGGGTTGATGTCCTATGTTTGTGTCCATGCTATGCTGAGATGTAGCGAAAAAACTTTATTAACATGCCTGACACTGAGTGCTTTACACAGTGACGAAGGCAGCACGTCGAAACGTGTCTGTGTAGCTCCTGCACGAAAATAAAAATGTGGTTACCCGTACCCTCTTGAGTGCTGCGACTTTTTCCTGAGAATTGGAAAGGAAATCTTGAGCGTATTATATATATATATAGCCGTGGGCGCCATCTTGTAACAGTGTTAAATACCTGGAGCGACAATATAGATATATATATATACATATAAAATTTCCTACAGAATGGACCTCATTTGTCTATCCGCCTTTCCTTTATCCCCTCTAATTTTTATCGTTAACCTTGTTGTATTGTTCTAGAATTATGTACATTTCTCTACTGCCTTGTTATATACAAATACTGTAAAAAAATTTAAAAATGAATTGCAAGAGCATGGTGTTTGCGTGCTTAAAACATCAATGTCAGATCTATGGCTTTGCCAGTGCATGTTTGTACAGCATCGTGCCTTCGGACATAATAAGAGGGCTGTGATGTTTCATTCAAGTTTTTATTTTTTGGCGTGTACCCATATTTATTTTTTGACTAGGAATGCATCGTGCCGGCCTGGTTTCAGCAAATAACTATTCATCAAGTTGTTTTTATTAGAAAACCAGGTATTACAAGGTGTGCCTTATAAACATTATAATGCATTTCGTACTTGCCAGCATATGTAGTAAGTTGGTCCAAGTGAAATTAAATTCCTATAGTAGTCAGGGGTGATGGAGCACGATTTTTGTAAATAAAATCTGCTTGATGAAATCCACTCTGATGCATGCTTTTTAGGTCTCGCCTAGTGTCGCAGCACATGCGCTGTCGCGCGGCAAGATCTTTTGTAATCGAGGTGATTTCAGAAGTGGAGTGGAAGCTCCGCCCATGCTTTTTATTGGCGGGCGTCACACTTTCTGCTGAAGGCTCACTTTCTATTTGAAGTGAGACTTGTTTGTTCCCTCCCCGTCTCCATTTCGTCTCATCCATCCGGACTGGACTTTGCACTTGCAGCGTAACATGGTAGAATTTAGATGTTGTTTCAGTATTATTTTATACACATACTGTTCGGGACAATGGTAGCTTTGCTGTATTTCCAGTATGTGATTTCATTCACTTCGCAGTGTTTTCCCTTTAACAATGCACGGTGTTGAGAGCGAGAGTGAGAGCGGGGCTGTAGCCGAGCACCCGCGCCATGAGCGCCTCCCTGCTGCCAGAGCACTTTCAGCTCCGAGATCTATGCCTGTCGCTGCTCTGCACCGGCTTCTTCCTGTGCGACATGGCCGCTGACCTGTGGGTGGCAGGGAGCTACTTCAGCGAAGGCCACTACTACTGGGGTGGGCTGGTGCTGGCTCTATGCGGCCTGTCCTCTGTCTCCATGCAGCTCTTCAACTGGGGCTGGTACTAGGCACAGGAGCGTCAGCGAAAGGGGGCTGTGGAGGCGCCCGTCCAGGAAGACGAGAACCCGGAGCTGTGTTTGCCAGACTTCACCTCCTACAGGCTGCTGTCCTCCCTACGCTGCAGGACCTTTCAGCACGTCTGTCAGCTGGGCTTCTTCCTCAGGTAGAGCCACACTGCGTGGGGCGGGGCGATGGCACGGTGCTCTCTAGGTATGTGCGGGTCTGTCAACTAAAGTGACCGAGCACTCTGTGTTTAGGTGATAGACAGGGTGTTCATGCTCATTAATGCCCTTAGTTTCTCGGGTGACAGTGGGTCCGGTAAAGTTATAGCACTTTGGTACTATTGCTCAGTAAAACACTTTTACTACCCATGTAATTGGTTGGGTGCAGCAGGGGTGTGTATACAAAGAGAACTCACCTGCAGCAGATCACATGGTGTGCTCACTTCACACAGCACTTTGGGTTAAAAATAGCTCACCTGTCGGAGTCTGACATTCAGGGCTTAAGCGGTCCCCCCCACCCCCGTCATTAGCAGTGACGTCAGAAGTGCTTCATCCAGAAGGGGTGGTCAGACGAGGGAGTCCCAGAACACCCTCACCCGAAGCGATGGTGAGGTTGCAGGACGGATGGTTAAGGGGCGGGCGGAGCCTTTCATCTCCCTGGTTACACAATAAATGTGCCCCCCACCCGTTGTGATCTGTGGCGCAGCTCCGGAAGAGGGTTGGCAGCATTTTGTAGACATGTGCTCAGTAACTTCCTCTCCCCCACCTCATACTTCCTCTTGTCAACTCCGCTCCCTCCCACTGATCCACCCTGCCTACTCCTTGTGGTGTGTGGTGCTGCCTGTTGTAGGGACATCTGAAGTGCCTTCCTGCCCTGAAGACACCCCACACCCCGTGCTTGCAACCCCTCTTCTGGCTTCACCCCTCGGACTGCAGTATAGCCCTACCCCTTCCCCTCTGCTTGCCCCCCCTGTCCAGGCTGCACCCCTAGGACTGCAGTCCAGTTCCCCCTCCACCCCACCCCCCTTATTGCACCCACTGTCCTGGCTTTACTCCTCAGACTGCAGCACAACCCTCCCCTCCACCCCGCCCCTGCTTTCCCCCCCTGCCCTGACTGCACCCCTCAGACTGCAGTACAGTTCTCCCCTCCACTCCCGGGCCCCCTGCTTGCCCTCCCCTCCCTGCCCCGGCTGCACCCCTTGGACTGCAGTCCACCTCTCCCCTCCACCCCGTCCCCTGCTTGCCCCCACCCCTGTCCTGGCTGCACCCCTAGGACTGCAGTACAGCTCTCCCTCCAATCCCAGCCCCCCTGCTTGCCCCCCTGTCCTGGCTGCACCCCTCGGACTGCTGTACAGCTCTTCCCTCCATCCTGGCCCCCCTGCTTGCCCCAGTCCTGGCTGCACCCCTCGGACTGCAGTACAGCTCTCCCCTCCATCCTGGCCCCCTGCTTGCCCCAGTCCTGGCTGCACCCCTCGGACTGCAGTACAGCTCTCCCCTACACCTCTGGACCACATAATTGCCCACCCCTGTCCTGGCTGCACCCCTCAAATTGCTGTACAGCTCTCCCCTCCTCCTCCGGCCCCTCTGCTTGCACCCCCTGTCCTGGCTGCACACCTCAAACTGCAGTACAGCTCTCCCCTCCATTCCCTTGCCCTGGCAGGTCTCTTTCCTGCCCCCCTCCAGACTCTCCACCTCTCACCAAATCTTTCAGGCTGGATATACCTCTCAGCACAATCAGGGTCCCACAGACCTAGAAACCCTTCCCTCCCCCAACAAAATATTCCTCTTGAATAGCGCTCCAGCACCTTTGGGTAATGTCAGCGCTATATCATTACACATGAATGAATACATAACAAGCATTTGCAAAGCAATAGGTCTCGCATTTACGAGTTTGATCTATTGGCATTGTAAATGACAATGCCTTTGAATTATGTTTTAGTTTTTAAAACACAAATAAAAAAAGGCATTGCCATTTACAATGCCATAACTTAAACTTGTGTAAATGCTATATCTATTGCGTTGCATATGCGTGTCAATCATATGCGCTGAACAACTAATATATAACACAAGAGTATACAACACGTGAAATGTGCACAAGGCACAACAAGTTGATTTTCTAAGCCAAAATAATGAGAATAATACTAACTGGGTGTTATTTTGTCTTCCTAACTGCAGACAATAAACAATTGAGAAAATGCATTATTCTTCGTGAAAGTATAGTGTAGGTGTTTAGAAATTATTCTCTGTTTTGCTAAATATAATGTAGGCCTTAGAATTGTTAGAGAATGTGCTTTTCCATGCTCCTGCCCTTCAAATGTTACCAGTGCTTTTCTTAGAGTACAGATATTTTGCCTAAGTTTTAGAATTCTTTTCTGTCTAATCGAGGGACTAAACACATGTGTAACCAGGTTCTTTTCCGTCCTCCTCTCTTAGAAGTTATACAATATTTAGACAGAGGTGTTCAGAAAATAGTAGTAAAGTCACTTTCAGTAGACTGTCACCCCCATTGTGAATAACCAATGGAGAGGCTTGCTAAAGAGAGAGAGAATGCAACATATTAACTGAAGAACGGAAGTAGTGTTACTATAAAAATTCCTGTGGGAAAGTGTTCCTTCGGCTTGTTCACAAGATTGGTGACCTGTCCCTGCATCCATGGTATACTGAATTCCGTGCTGATTTCTGATTCTGGCTGCTGATCCTAAGAGAACTTTCCCAGAGACTACATCATGGGCTGGTGATGCTGCTCTTGATATTCCCTAACAGCATGGGGTTAGCTTCTCAGACTATTTGAACGCTGTGCATTAGTATTTCTTTTTGTAAGTGAACTGTTGTTTCGCGGATGCTTTCTATCTCTCTCACTTCTCTATACCTGATGTTTCTGATGTTTTTCATAAGTGAACTGTTGTGATTATTGTGAATCTATTCTGTATTTTTTATGAACTAAACAATGACATTCTAATTTGCATTTTGTGCTTGACCATTCATTTTATGAAATAACAAGAAAAAATGAATAGAAAATAATAGTGTTTGTCTTTATTACTGAGTTATTTGGATATGTTTAAAAGACTAATGTTTAGCGTATTTCTTCGTTGTAGGTTCTCGTGGATAATGTGTGATAATGACTTACGGGCCCATCATTAGAGTTATGGTTCGGATTATTATATAGTGTTGGTGTGGATAAGTGAGCTGACAAAAATCCCCCAATGTTTCCGCTGCATCAATTTTTAGTAGTTGCATCGGATGGTTAGCTGAGACTAAAATACTAGGTAATGAAGCAGCGGAGCTTAACGTCAGGACAGACTTTAAACAGTTCATGATATATGTATGTTTGTACCATTATGTCACTTTGAGGTTTGTTGAATCTCAATGGAATTAGCGGGTCTGTCGTAGGCCTGAGATCCTGGGATAAACCTAAGGGCTGTCTTAGTGTGCATACACTAAGCTTTATGTGCATTGTCTGCTATTGATGCGGTACTAGGCGGTCGTCAAACTGAAAGTTACTGCACAGGGAACTTTGTTGAATGAAATAGTGGAGGTTTATTTGGGTCACTTCAGAGGCGCAACTGGTGAAGTCCAGAGAATTATCCACTTGTAAGAGAGCATAAGTGCACTGGTCAAGATTGTGCTGGAGTGTAGGATTTTCTAAGAGTGCATGAAAATACTTGCGTCTTTCTTATATTGGAGCAGACAAGCTGTGTTTATGTAGTTTATTATTGTTTGTCAAAGACTTGTAAAGACATTGATGCACAAGTTACTACTTGTGTAACGATATATCTGTAAGAGACATTAGTTAGTGATAGATTCCTTACCTTAGAATATCCCCAGGCGTCAGACTGGATCCGGAAATTTTTGCGTAGCAATACCCCTGCGCGCTGGTAGGCGTCGTCTGCGGCTCCGCGTCCGTCGTCGGCGTCGTGAGCGCCGGGATGACGTCATCGGAGTATATAGACGGCGCCCATGCGCGCTGACGTCAGTTCTGATAACACAGCTTTTCCGCGCCAGATACGCAGAGCCATGATAGAACTAACACTGGTGCCATGAAACTAGGGCCCTGAAAGGGGATGACCTTAACCCTAAATATCGGTTCGCAGAACGGGGAGGATGGGAGGGCGGTAAGGAATCTATCACTAACTAATGTCTCTTACAGATATATCGTTACACAAGTAGTAACTTGTGCATCTGAAAGAGACACGTTAGTGATAGATTCCTTACCTTAGAATAGATACCCTAGCAATACCAACCCCGGTGGTGGGTCTGCGAACCAATATCACACCAGAAAGTCCTGGAGGACGGAACGGCCAAAGAAGCCATCCCTCCGGACTTGACTGTCCAGGCAGTAGTGTCTCGCGAACGTGTGCAGCGAGGCCCACGTGGCTGCCTGACAGATGTCCTGCAGGGGGACACCGCGGCCCAGGGCAGTTGTCGTTGCCGTGGCCCGAGTGGAGTGAGCCCGCAATCCAGCCGGGGGCTCCTTCCTCGCCATGGAGTAGCATGCTTGGATGCACAAGATGATCCACCTGGAGATGGTCCTCTTGTGTACAGCCTTTCCCTTCTTCGCGCCCACGTAACCAACGAAGAGTTGGTCATCCACCCGGAATTGGCGAGTGCGGTCTAGGTAGTAGGAGAGCGCACGTTTTGGATCCAGACGGTGGAGCCTCTCCTCCTCTTTCGAGGGATGCGGAGGCGGAAAGAAGGTGGGCAAGGTGATGGACTGCCCGATGTGGAAGGCCGTGACGACCTTGGGCAGAAAGGAAGGCCGTGTACGTAACACCACCTTATCAGGATGAACAGACAGAAAAGGTGGAGAAGAAGAAAGAGCCTGGAGCTCACCCACCCTCCTGGCAGAGGTGATGGCAACCAGGAAGGCCGTCTTCAGAGTAAGGAGACGAAGAGGACAGTTATGAAGTGGCTCAAAGGGAGCACACATCAGATAGGTGAGAACAAGATTCAAGTCCCACTGGGGCATCACGAAGGGAACAGGAGGGAACATGTGCGTGATGCCCTTCAGAAATCTACTCACTATAGGGGACTTGAACAAGGAAGGCTGATCTGGTAGCCTCAAGAAGGCTGAAAGAGCAGAAAGGTACCCTTTAAGAGTGCCCAGAGCAGAGCCCTGCTGGGCAAGGGAAAGAAGAAAGAGCAGCACTTCCGAAAGGGGTGCAGAGAGGGGATCCACAGCCTTTGCTGCGCACCATGCCACAAATCTATTCCACCGGCAGGCGTATACCGACTTCGTGGAGGGACGCCTGGCTGCCAGAATGATGTCACAGACTTCGGGAGGCAAGTCAAATGGCCTCAACTGCCGCCGCTCAATCTCCAAGCTTGTAGGTGGAGACTGGACAGGTTCGGGTGCAGGACCGTCCCCTGCTGCTGCGACAGAAGGTCCTCCCGAAGAGGCAGACGAATCGGGGGATCGACTGACATGCTGAGTAGCTCGGGATACCAGTATCTTCGTGCCCAGTCCGGAGCCACAAGGACGACCTGGGCCCGGTCGCGCCTGATCTTCTTCAGCACTCTGGGCAGAAGTGGTATAGGCGGAAAGGCGTACAACAGGCCGCAGCTCCACTCGCAACGAAAAGCTGACATTGCGCGTTCTCTTCTGTGGCGAATAGATCTAACCAAGGCTCTCCCCACTGTCGAAAGAGACCTTGCGCCACGTCCGAGTTCAGACGCCATTCGTGATCCATCATGCACCGGCGGCTGAGTTCGTCCGCCCTGGCATTCAGAGAACCTGCCAGGTGTTGAACCACCAGAGTCACGCCCTGATGTTCCAGCCACTGCCAGAGGCGCAGAGCCTCCTGGCAAAGGGTCCACGACCCCACACCGCCCTGTTTGTTGCAGTACCACATGGCGGTGGTGTTGTCGGTGAACACTTGCACCACGCTCCCCCGGACAGAGGGGAGGAATGCCTTCAGTGCAAGACGAATCGCCCGCAGCTCCAGAAGGTTGATGTGGAGCCGGGACTCCGCCGGAGACCAGAGGCCTCTGATCTCCGCCTCTCCCATGTGGCCTCCCCAGCCCTGGAGGGACGCGTCCGTCACAACTACGTGCTCCGGCTGGGGTAGAGAGAGGGGTCTGCCACTGACCCAGTCGCGGTCCGTGAGCCACCACTGCAGTTGCTTCGCAGTGCCCTCCGAGATCAGGACATGATCGGACAGGTTGCCCTGATGCTGGGCCCACTGAAACTTCAGGTCCCACTGCAGAGCCCGCATCCGCCACCTGGCGTGACGCACCAGAAGGATGCAGGAGGCCATCAGTCCCAGAAGCCGCAGCGTCAACCTGACCGAGACCCGGGATAACGGCCCGAAGACAGGAATCAGAGCCTGAATATCCCGAACCCGCTGCTCGGGTGGGTAAACCCGAAACTGCGCCGAGTCGAGAACCGCTCCGATGAAAAGGAGCTTCTGAGAGGGACACAGGTGCGACTTCGGCACATTGATGGAAAACCCCAGCAAGTGCAGGAGGTCGGCCGTAGTCTGGAGGTGGGTGACGACTGTCTGGGGCGAGCCCGCCTTCAACAACCAGTCGTCGAGGTAGGGGAAGACTGACACCCCTTGCCTGCGCAGATGGGCTGCGACCACCGCCATCACCTTCGTGAACACCCGTGGGGCGCTGGTAAGGCCGAAGGGGAGCACGGTAAACTGAAAGTGCTCCAGGCCTACCGTGAACCGCAGGTAACGCCGGTGGGCCGGCAGGACGGGGATGTGGAAATAGGCGTCCTGCAAGTCCAACGCTACCATCCAGTCTCCTGGGTCCAGGGCAGCCAGGACCTGAGCCAAAGTGAGCATCTTGAACTTCTCCGTCCGGAGGAAGCCGTTGACGTTCCGCAGAACCAAGATAGGGCGTAGGCCCCCTTTGCCCTTCTTGGGTACCAGAAAGTAGTGGGAGTAACAACCACGTCCTACTTCTGGCCCAGGAACGCGCTCGATGGCCCTCTTGGCCAAGAGGGCCGAAACCTCCTCTTGCAGAAGTCGCAAGTGATCCCCCGACACACGGTGGTATTGAGGTGGCATGGATGGAGGGGAAGACTCGAAGGGGAGGGAGAAACCCCTTTGGACAATTCGCAGCACCCACCTGTCCGAAGTGACTGTATGCCAGTGGGAGAGGTGATGGCGAACCCTGCCTCCCACAGGCGTCACATGGGCCTGAAAACTCGGACTAGGAAGGTTTTGAGGCGGGGGCTGCTGAGGGAGGTGTGGACTGGCCTCGCCGCTGGCCCCGACCACCGCCACGGCGGTTCCCACGGCCGCCACCGCGTTGCTGAACATTCTGCGGCGCGTGGCTGACGGTCCGTGGTGGGGCGCCCCCTCCGTGGCCACGAAAGGAGCGAAAGGCACCCGATTGCTGGCGTGGGGCCGCAAGGCCCAAGGACTTGGCCGTGGCCCTGGAGTCCTTAAATTGTTCCAGCGCATGGTCTGCCTTGTCGCCGAAGAGGCGACGGCCATCAAACGGCATGTCCAGGAGAGTGGCCTGGACATCGGCCGAGAAATTGGCGGACCTCAACCAGGCGTGGCGTCGAACCGCCACCGTCGTTGCCATCGCCCTGCCCAGTGAGTCCGTGGTATCCAGCCCACACCGGATAGAAAAGCGTGCCGCATCTCGGCCGTCCGCAAGGGTTTGGCTGAGTTTAGCCCTGACCTCCTCAGGGCATTGTGGCAGCACCTCCGCAACCGTGTCCCACAGAGTGTGGGTGTAGCGGCCCAAGAGACAGTTGGTGTTCACTGACCGGAGCCCTAGGCTCACAGACGAGAAGACCTTCTTCCCGAACTGCTCATATCTCTTGGATTCCCTGTCGGGCGGGGCCGACGGGAATGCGGTCTGGGAGTTGGAGGCCTGGATGACCAGGCTCTCGGGGGTGGGGTGGGTGGACAAAAAGCAAGGGTCGCCCGGTGCCGGGCGGTAGCGTCTGGCCACGTTCCTATCCACAGGGGGACCTGTGGCGGGCTTGGACCAAGTGCCCAGCAGAACGTCACACAAGGCCTCATTGAACGGCAGAAGGGGCTCCGCGGAGCCGGACTGCTGTTTGAGGACCTCAGTGAGGAGATTAGTCCTCACGGCCGCGACGGGGAGCTCAAGGTTTAGGGCCTTAGCTGCCTTCGTCAACACTACACTGTAAGCAGAACCCGCCTCCGAAGCCACAGTCGGGGGCGACGTAAATCCAGTGTCTGGCGAGGTGTCAATACCACTGGCCTCCCCAAGCTCATATGTCCAGTCCTGATGAGACTGGCAATCACGTGCCAGAGGGTCCTCGGACCCCTCCCATTGCTCCTCGTCACCCGGCTCCTGGAGACCAGGATTAACAGCCAGGGCCTCCTCGTGGAGATAGAACTCTCCGAAGGCCGACGGAATCGGCGCCCAGCGGCGCCCCTCCGACACCTGAGTAGGACCGTAGGAAGCATTGGGGTCGGCAACCACTTCGGCTGCCGGGGACGACACCTGAAGGGACGTCGCCGGCGAGGTCGTAAGGTCGACCGGCGAGGCCCCGGACCCGGAGCCGGATCCAGCGAGGCCGCGCGGCGCCGGGATCGAAGTCGCCAGCGGCGCCGGGGCCGAAGCACCCGACGTCGTCGGGGCCGAAGCGCCCGACCCGGAAGGACCTCCAGACGGAGCCGATCGGCCCGAAGGCGCCACGGGAACCGACTGAGGAGGGAGGGCCCTCATGGCCATGAGGTACCTCTCGACCTCCTCCTGCGACGCGCCGTGCCCAGGGACCCGAAGGTGTGGGGCAGGCGGCGACGCTTGCGACTCCCGCGGAGCCGCGTGGGCGGTGTCGCCCGAATCCCCGGTCGCATCGTGCGAGCGACGGGGCGGGTCGGAGGACCGATGGTGTCGCTCCGACCTCTCATGCCTCTTACCTGAGGACTTGGAACCAGACGATCGGTGTCCACTCCAGGAACGTCGATGACTCCGACCTCGCGACCTGTCCCTCGACCTCCCGTGGGACCGGGACCGGGACCTGGAGCGGCGCGGGGCCGACTGCCTCAGCTCGAGACGCTTGCGGGACCGCTCCCGCCTAGCCTTCGACGTCAGGGCCCGGCAGTCGGAGCAGGTTCGATCGTCGTGGTCGAGGCCTAAGCACTTCAGGCACCGGCGATGGGGGTCCATGACCGACATGAGTCGGCCGCACTTCGAGCAAGGCTTGAACCCGGGCATCCCTGGCACCGATAGTCGAGAATCGACTAACTAGAGGATCAAAAAGATCAAAAAAGTTTTCAGTCAAAAAGTGACTGGGGGTAGAGCTTCTTCCGGATCTGCGCTAGCTGGCGCGGAAAAAAGAAGAACTGACGTCAGCGCGCATGGGCGCCGTCTATATACTCCGATGACGTCATCCCGGCGCTCACGACGCCGACGACGGACGCGGAGCCGCAGACGACGCCTACCAGCGCGCAGGGGTATTGCTACGCAAAAATTTCCGGATCCAGTCTGACGCCTGGGGATATTCTAAGGTAAGGAATCTATCACTAACGTGTCTCTTTCAGATACTGATTTTGTAAATGTAGGGTCAGTAGAAGGAGTAATACTGACGTAACAAAGAGCCGCGCTTGTATTGGCCAGTGGTGTACATGTCACCAAAGTTGCGCATTGCTATAGGTTAGTTAGTGGGAGTCACGCTGAGAATGGACAGGGTAAATAACATTGATTGGAAGTAGAGAAACGTAACACGGAAGGAAGTTTGTAGACTTATTTACTAGCACAAACGTTACAGATTTAAAAAGAAAACATGAAGTTGATTAAATTGTTGAAAACATTGTTGAGCATAGATCAGCCAATAGTGATTAGAGAATGAGTTTCTATAGCTCCTGAAGGAACGCCTGCATCATTTATGGTGATAGTAAGGGGATACCATACTTGTATTTGGTTGGAAAATTGGATGCCATATACAGAACAAGATGGTAATTTGGCATTTCCAGCATACTATGATTTTAGAAGATTTGAGGAGACAAATGAATTATTTGAGTCCAAATCTAAGCCCTATGCCATACAAAACTCTTGGAGAGTGGGATTACAACGCATAGAAGAGAGACAGAGACCGACAACAGAATAGATACAAAAAATACAGTGAGAAGGTATTCAGAAGCAAAATGTGATGCTCAGAAACAATTGTGCAGAAGAGACACTATTGAAGGAACTAGGATGTTTCCAATTAGAGAGATTGAGTCAACGGAAGGAGGAAAAATTAAAGAGAAAAAGAAAAATACTGAATCACAAGAGAAGTAGACTAATATGAATAATAGTACAGATGAGTTTGATGAAGATTTCTTGAATTAATTATTGATGAATAGACCTCTGTTATATCAAGAAGAACAGATTAATGTAAATACAAACACAAATGGTTTGAGTGTTTCACCAAATGCTGCTTTATTTCAGATTAGGGAAACAATAAATAGATCACCTGAAGTTGTAAGTGAGATTCAAAATGTAAATAGAAAAGAAGTAGTGAGAATGAAATCGATAATAACCCAGATGTTTTGTCAGTTCCAATGACAATCAGCCCAATAGTTCCAGTGTATAATGATGGGCAAAGACTTACTTGAGTACAGCCTTAACTGTTCCAGGAAGGAGTAATGAATATCCTCATACAGACCATAGAAAAATAAGAAGAACAAATGAAAACAGTTGTGCGAATGTGAGTGTTGTTACAGGACAAGTGGAACAATTGATTAGTGTTTCAGAAAGGAATGAGATACCAAAACGAACTATAGATCTTGACCCAAAGAGATTGATACAAGTTGAGAGAAGACTGAATATACAGACAGCGAACAGGTCAAGAAGTGAAACGAGTGAAAATGTACAGAGATCATTAGATCCATCGCCGGACAAATTAGATGATTGGATTAGAGAGATGGCTCCTGGTTGCAGTGGTCAAAATAAAGATGCATACATTTATTTATTTATTTATTTACAGGTTTTATATAGCGCTGGCTGGACCCAAGAGTATCAGAGCGCTTTACAGTTTTTAGTAATACAGAATTTCAATTTCACTTTAAAACAATGAGGTAATGAGATAAAAATAGCACTGGAGGAAAGCAAAGGTTAGTTAGTGTGAGAGGAGGGCAAGAAGGTGAAGGACAGCAGTAGAGGGTGAGGGGTAAGGGGAAAGTAAGTGGTAGAAGGTAGACATTACCCAAAAAATAAAGAAGAGGGGTGGAAGGGGTCGAAATCAAAAACAGAGTGGGGGGATGGGGTGACACAATAACCTAGACTGATGGGGTAAGGGTAGGAATTATTAGCCAGTGACAGTACATTAAGAACTTCAATATTTATTGAGCAGGAGCAGCATGAGGTCTTTTTTGAAGCTGGTGTAAGAAGGGTTGCAAAGTAAATCTTTAGGGAGGGCATTCCAGACGCAGGGCACGTTTACAGAGAAAGAGCGGGACTGTGTAGATTTCTTTTTTAATAAAAGAGGGACAAGGACAAGAGCGTTAGTGCTCCTCATTGTTCTAGCACAGCCCGCTTTGTGGAGTTTGTCAGAGAGGTAAGAAGGGGTATTTTGATGGAGGGCTTTGTGTTGATGCAAGCAGTCTTGTAGGTGGATCTGCCTTCAATCAGGAGCCATTTGAGGTTTTTGAGAACGGGGTAGATGTGATCAAAGTGCTTCCCGTCGGTAATATGCCTGGCAGCAAGGTTCAAAACGGTTTTGTTCGGTGTTAGGTGGACGTTAGGAGTACCAGCGAGAGTGGAAATCCCGTAGTCAATTTTAGACAGAACTAGTGATTGCACAACTGATTTAAAGTAATCAGCAGGGATAAACAGTTTACTTTTTTTAAGATGGTGAAGTGTGAAAAGAGCACCTTTGGCCGAATTTTTTATGTGGGGAGTAAGGCTGAGGCTCAGGTCAACGGTGATGCTGAGGGATTTGACTGAGTTAGAGATGGAGAGAGAGCAGTTGAGAGCTTTGATGTCAGAGATCAAGTGTTGAATAGGGAGCAAGTTGTTTTTAGGACCCCTGGCTCTCGGCGATGCCAGCCCACCCGACTCAGTTACGACGCCGCCACCCTCCATGCACTCAACACCGGCCGGACCCCCGCCTGCCACGAGCCACCCCGAAACGCACCCACGGACCTTTTACCTGCCAAGCCTGCAAATTCACCTGCCTCCGGACCTGAACCGCACCCGCCAGACCAGGCACCAGCAACAATCACCTCAAGTGCATCCTGCTCAACACCCGCTCCGTCCACAGGCACGCCGTCGAACTCTGGAACCTCCTCGACACAACCGCACCGGACGTCGCCTTCCCCACAGAAACCTGGATGAACGCCTCCTCAGCCCCCGACATCGCCATAGCCATCCTGGATGGCTACACGATCACCCGGCGGGACCGCGTCAACCAAACCGGAGGAGGCATCGCCATCGTCCACAGAGACAACATCCGCATCATGACCAACTCCGACGACACCCTCACCACCGCCGAGCACCTTCACTTCCAGATACAAACTGACCCTAAGACCACCCTCAGAGGGACTCTCATCTACAGACCCCTGGGTCCACGCACACAATTCAGCAAAGCCATCGCAGACTTCATCAGCCCGCTTGCCCTCACCTCCTCAGACTACATCCTCCTAGGGGACCTCAACTTCCACCTGGAAAACAACGACAACAACACCACCACCCTGCTGGACAACCTCGCCAACCTCGGACTCAAGCAACTGGTAAACACCCCGACCCACTACGCCGCCGGTCTTCTCCTCCAGCAACCACATCTCCTTCAGCCACTCCATCGGACTACACTGGACAGATAACAGCTGCCTCCACTTCAACTTCAGGAGAACCACGACTCACCACCACCGGCAACAGGTCCCCGAAGATGCTGGAGCAAGATCACCACTGACTAGCTCACCGCCTCACTGAGCCAGAACCCTCCCACCAACACTACAGACCCCAACTTAGCAGCCTGCAACCTCACACAGTGGCTCACCAACTGCGCTGATGCCCTTGCACCACTGAAGAATCCTCCCAGCAGACCCGGCAGCAAGAAAGCCTTGTGGTTCACCAACGACCTCAAAAGCTCCAAGAAATCCTGCTGCACCTTCGAGGAAGCCTGGCGCCACGACCAGTCAACAGAAAACATGACAGCGCTTAACGCCATCCGCAAACACCACCAGCTGATCCGCATCACCAAAAAGACAGCATTCAGAGAACGACTGGATAACAACACCCACAACAGCAAGGAACTCTTCAACATCGTTAAAGAGCTCTCCAACCCCAGTGCCAGCAAATAACGACATAACGCCCTCGAAAGACCTCTGCGACTCACTCACCTCGTTCTTCCACAACAAGATCGCCGACATACACAACAGCTTCGGCGCCCAGACCACTCACCCAACCACAGAACCTACACCCCCCCACCACCACCCTCTGCACCTGGACACCCGTCAGCACTGAAGACACCACCTACGTGATGAACACCATCCACTCCGGCTCCCCAGCCGACCCCTGTCCACACCACATCTTTAACAAAGCTGACTCCATCATCGCACCCCAACTCCAGAACATCATTAGCAACTCCTTCGTATCTGCCACCTTTCCAGAGAGCTGGAAGCATGCGGAGATCAGCACCCTCCTGAAGAAACCCACCGCGGCCCCACGGACCTCGAGAACTTCCGCCCCATCTCAATCCTCCCCTTCCCCGCTAAAGTCATCGAGAAGACCGTCAACAAACAGCTAACCGCCTTCCTCGAGACAAACGGCTTCCTCGACCCATCACAGTCCAATTTCCGAGCAAACCACAGCACCAAGACCGCCCTCATCGCAGCCACCGACGACATCAGATCCCTGCTAGACAATGGGGAAACTGCTGCCCTCATCCTCCCCGACCTTTCGTCTGCATTCGACACAGTCTGCCACCGCACCCCAGCAACCCGCCTCCACCACGCCGGGATCCAAGGAAAAGCTCTGGATTGGATCACCTCCTTCCTCTACGACAGAACTCGGAGAGTCCGCCTCCCCCCTTTCTGTTCAGCGGCCACCAAGATCATCTGCGGCGTTCCTCAAGGCTCCTCGCTCAGCCCTACCCTCTTCAACGTCTACATGAGCCCCCTTGCAGCCATTGCACCACAACACAACCTAAACATCATCTCCTACGCTTACGACACCCAGCTGATCCTCTCCCTCACCAACGACCCCGCCAGAGTCAGCCTCCAGAAGGGAATGAAAGACGTCGTGGAATGGATGAAGCTCAGTCGTCTGAAACTGAACTCAGACAAAATGGAAGTCCTCATCCTCGGACCATCCCCCTCCGCCTGGGACGACTCCTGGTGGCCTCCTGCACTGGGCACCGCCCCCAAGCCCACGGACCATGCATGCAACCTGGGTTTCATCCTGGACTCCTCCCTCACAATGACCAAGCAAGTCAACGCCGTCTCGTCCTCATGCTTCAACACCCTGCGCATGCTCCGAAAGATCTTCCGGTGGATCCCCACCGAAACCAGAAAGACGGTCACCCAGGCCCTCGTCATCAGCCGACTGGACTACGGTCAATGGGGATAATACGGGAAAGAGAAGCCAGGTAATTGCAAGTAATAACCGCGTCAAGGGTGGCACCTTTGGAGTGTGTAGGAGAATTGAGGAGTTGTTTCAGGTCGCTGATATCAAGTAAGTCATTGATGAGTTTAACCGAGGGGTCATAATTTTTGTTCCAGTGGAGGTTTAAATCCCTGAGGAAGAAATTTTTAGACTTGGAGGTTGTTGATTGGATAAGATCAGACAATTCATTAACAAAGGAAAGAGGTTCACCAGGGGGATAATAGATATTATGTAGGCCAATAGGGGGGGAGCCCTGAGCTGTGAGTTCAGCACCAAGGTATTCAAAAGTAGTAAAGTCAGGGTGCTGGACAGGTGAGAGTTGAAGTTCTTCTTTATAAACTATAGCGATGCCCCCTCCAATTTTATTAAGCCTGTCTTTTCTGAGGAGGGTGTAACCGGGGTAGAGAGCAGATCAAGGATTGATGAGGAGTGGGCATTGAGACCGGTTTCTGTCAGACAGGCGATGTAAATGTTTTCACTGAGGATGGTTTCAGCGATTTCTGTTGCATGACACGATGCTGATCGGCAGTTGACCAGCAAGTAGTTGAGGGGTTTAGGGTTTTTTATTTTTGCGGAAGAACAGGAGTGGATAGTGATGAGTTGTTGAGGGGTCTGGGTGAGACTGGGGAGGACTGGGTCCTACTTGTTCCCAGGATCACAGGGATTGATGAATGAGGTGGAGGAGGTGTTGTAGGCAAGGTAGCGCGGGGAAGGCTTTGTTGAGATCAGGGAGGTCAGGGGAGGGAAGGTGGCTCATGGAGAGGTGCTGGCTGAGTGAACAGATACAGTAAGATGGTGTAGGAGGTGAATTGTAGTTAGGAAAAATTATCCTTTGGTTATGGAGTGCGGGGTATGTTTGAATTGAGTCCAAGGGATAGGTGTGAATAGGAAGGTTCCCAGTGGAAAGGGAGTTGACATCATTTCTGAAAGAAGAGAGTTCTAACACGAGGGTTGAGAGTTGGAGTTCTTAGGTAAGAAGTGAGATAGGGAAGGGGGCTAGGAGATCACGTGGGATGGGGGAATAGTGCAAGTTGGTCGGGGGTGACGGTCTAGGGTGTGGAGAAGGTGGGAATAGATGTGAATAAATTGAAAGGAGATTTGGAAGAAATTATTGCAGGTACAATTAGTCCAGAAAGACTGAGCAAATATCAGGAAGATGAGTTGTTATTCTTGTGTAAAAATATTACAAGAAAAGAAAAGCAAGTAGTTTGTATGAGACGTTTGCTGAAGTTTGGAAGGCTTTGTTGGTTGAGATTGGAGTCCCAGCAGATTTGTGGATTGAGGGTAATATTGGTGTGGATTGGCCAAAAAAAAGAATATCCAAGATATCCGAAAGCAGCAGCACTTTCAGAGGAGGTTATGATAAAATATAATCAAGTCATTACGCATTTAAAGGGGAAGGTTTCTCAGAAAGAGACAGATTGGGTGAAAATAGATACAACTACTCAAGAATTGAAAGAATCAGTGCATGCATATTACGAGAGGCTTCTTCGAGTATTTCAACAGTACAGTGGTCTAGAAAATAACACAGAGAAAGATATGGGACACTGTGTATAGGTTTGTGCATGGATTGAGACCTGAAATTAGTGCTCTGATTCAGCAACATTTGATTTGTTGGCAGAGTAAATCGGTTGACAAAGAAATGAGACACAAGAAATTGAAGGAGAAATTAATGTTGGCTCAGATGAAAGCAGAAAAGAAAGGGGGTTATTTGAGTTTGATTTGTCAGATGATTTTCAGGGAAATGGTCAGAGTACTACTGGGATGAAAGGTGTAGTTACAAACGGCAATACTGTGATGCAAATTATCCTGATGGGTCAAGGAAGAGGTAGAGGTAATTTCAAAGATAAAGAAGAATTGAAAAAGAAGTATCCTTGTCATGTTTGCGGTAAATTTGGACACTGGTAAATCAAGTTTAAGAGTTTGTTAAATAATACAGGACAGGCAGGAAATTGTGACCAAATACAGAATCAGGGTTATCAGACTCAAATGAATCAAGCGCAGAAAAATCAGATGAAAAATCAGAATTCACAATTGCAGGTATCAAATAATAGAGGACAGGGTTTACAGGGGAGGGAACAAAAGCTGGTCTGGGACGGGTTGGAATCTGAGAGCTTCCAGCTTCCATGTGGAGTGCCACAGGGATCGTCTTTATCCCCGACATTATTTAATATATATGTGGCCCCGTTAGCAAGGCTCATCAGAAGACATGGTTTCATGCTAGTATCCTACGTTGATGACTCACAGCTTGTTATTTCCATCTGTAAGCAGCCAGAGACCACAGCTGTCAAATTCCACGCTTGCCTATCCGAAATCATTAACTGGATGAACCGTAATTTTCTTAAGATCAATACAGACAAAACGGAGGTGCTAGAATTTGGAGGGGGACCCCCTGTATGGGATGACACATGGTGGCCAGTGGAGGCAGGTAAATCTCAGGTTCCGGTCTCCAAGGTTAGGAACCTGGGGGTTATCTTCGATGATAAGCTTAACCTCTCAGCACAGGTCAATAGTCTGACATCGTCTTGTTTCTTCCTTCTAAAAACTTTAAGAAAGATTTTTCCTTTCATTTCGCGCGACCTACAGAAGACGGTGATGGTTAGTCTTTTTCTTTCTAAACTAGACTATTGTAACGCCCTGTATATGGGCATTGACATAACGCAGATGGCAAAGCTTAAGTCTCTGCAAAATGCGGCCGCCAGACTTCTTTTGAACATCCCTAGAGGCTGTTCAACCTCTGCAGGCATTAAATCACTGCATTGGTTACCTGTGCGGCTGCGGGTTGATTTTAAGGTCCTGTGTTTGGTCCACAAGGCACTTTATGGAGGGGGTGCTGATGAAGTCGCTAAGTTATTTACGCCTTACGCTCCCCCACGTCTTTTGAGCTCTACCAATTCAGGACTCCTTAAGATATCTAGGATTAAACGGGCCAGGTGGGGAGGCAGGACACTATCTAACAGGGCAGCACACCTGTGGAATAGATTACCTCCTAGCATGAGATCTCAATCGGATCTGAGACTGTTTAGGAAGAGTCTAAAAACAACTCTTTTTGTAGCTTAGCTGGCATAAGCTAGGGCTTTTTGGATCTGCACTCACCCACACTAGGGCCAAGACGCCACGGCAATCGAGCGCTTTATAAGTTTTTAAAACATTAAGACATTAAATACCACAAGGTCGTATACCACATCAGGATATGAATGGTCAAATGCAGAGGTACAATGCCAATGTGGGTTTTCATACAAATGGGCAAGTGAATTCAAATGTGCAGGTGGCTTCACAATATTTGATGCAGTCAGAAGAGAATGATTCTGTTACATAACAATGACGGTGCATGAGGGGGGAGGAAGAGTGCATTCTTGGCGGATCTCTAGATGTAGATCAGTCAGGTCCCTTTGTGAATGGCGAGGTTGATGGCAATGCCATTACATTTCTCGTAGATACTGGTGCTACCCATTCCACTGTGAGAAATGTGAAAATTCCAAACCTACCCCTCTTGGGAGAAAGTATCCAAGTTGTAGGAGTTTCGAACAAATCAATTAGAACACCAGTGACAAAGCCAATGAAAGTTCAAATTGGCAGTTTCTAAGAACTACACACTTTTGTTTTGTGCAACACTAGTCCAGTTAACTTGTTAGGTAGAGACTTACTGTGTAAAATGAACTGTTCCATTTATGTTACCCTAGATTGAATAGCATTCCACACAAAGGACGAAGATGTGATTTTCAAAATGATAAGACAGGGAACGAAGTGAATTAATTGTATCCATTGTTTACAGCAAATGATTTGCCTGTTGAGTTGAGAGATAAGGTGATGTCTGATGTGTGGGTTTTTACAAGGAAAGATATTGGATTAATGAAAGGAGTTGCACTGATTCAAATAACAGTGAAGCCCTATGCACAATTTCCAAAAACACCACAATATAAAATGAGTCTTAAGACAAATGTAGGAGTAACACCTGTGATTGAGCAGGGAATATTAAAAGAAATCCTTGGAAGCCCATGCAATTCGCCTATAATGGGAATTCACAACTCAAATGGGAGATATAGGATGGTACAGGACCTATGAAAGGTGAACAAACTTGTTATACCTAGTTGTCCAATTGTACCGAATCCAGCTGTGATCCTATATAAAACACCATGTGATGCAGAGTGGGTTTCAGAAATCGATCTGTGTCAAGCATTTTTCTCGGTACACTTACATATGAATAGCCAATATTTATTTGCATTCCGGTTTTAGCATGATGCAGAATTCCTCAAGGGTACACAGAGAGCCCCTCAATCTGCGATCAGATTTTGAAGAAATGTTTGGAGTAATTGGTAATTCCTAAAGATTCAGTTCTGGTTCAATATATCGATGACCTTTTGGTGGCATTGAAAACTAAAGAAGACTGTGTGACAGATACTCTACTGAACCATTTGGCAGTAGGTGGGCATAATATGTCACCGTCAAAATTGCAATTCTGTAAAAAAGATGCTCTTTATCTAGGCCATATAGTTGAAAAGGAAATTCTGAAAGTTTCGCAAGATCGATCAATGTGGTTATGCGAAGGAATCCGCTGAAAACACCTAAAGAAGTCTGAATGTTTTTGGGATTGATTGGATACTGCAGGCAGTGGATTATGGATTTTTCACTGATCGCCAAGCCATTACAGAAATTGCCACACATAGGTGTAACAGATCCAATACATCTTGATGTGGAAGGCATGAAAACATTTATGGAGTTGCAAGACAGTTTATGTTGAGCACCAGCATTAGGAATGCCAGATATTGACACAGAATTTGAGTTGTTCTGTAATGAACATGAAGGTTGTACACTGTCAGTTCTAACTCAACTCACAGAACAGAACAAAGGCCAGTATCATGTTTTTTTTGCCACACTGGATCCAGTCTCTGCAGCATTACCAGGATGTTTAAAAACAGTTGCTGCTACTTGTGTGTCTTAAACAGAGTGAGTCAATTGTAATGGGACATGCTTTGAAAGTGTTTGTGCCACATTCAGTAAGAGATTTTGTTAACACACACTCACAGCATCTTACAAGCAGTCGGTTAACAAAATATGAACAAGTGATATTGGGGGCTGAGAATGAAACAATAGCAAGATGTACGACTTTGAATCCACCTACATTGTTCCCAACACCAGAAGGTGAAGTGGTTTTGGATGAAGTTGATTATCATTGCCTGGATGGGCCTGAATTGTGTACCAAACCAAGACCTGATATCAAAGATACACTATTGACTGAGTCTGATGTTGTTTTGTTTGTGATGGATCGTGTCCAAGAGATTCCGAAGGATGTTTGAGAGCTGCATTTGTAATTTGCACAGTGGCAAACGTGATTGAAGCATCATGGTTGAAAAGGGAGAGTTCTACATAAGTGGCTGAGCTTGTGGCTCTTACTAGATCATGTTGCTTAGAAAGACAAATAGTCTTACTACTGGGCGTGCTTTTAACTTTGACACATAGACTTTCATTAGAACCTTTGTGCTGAATCTGTGTAGTCAATTTTATCCATCACCATCACTTGAGCACTGCACTTTGTCAAATAACCATTTCACTGTGAGCTACATGGCTAGAGCACTGACATTCATTTCCGCACCGACACTACATGGTCCGGTTGTGGTGTTAATTGACCAGAAAACTCCCAAATGACGTAAACTCCAGCATAAAGGTTGGGCTGATGGGTCTGGTTCTAGCGTATGTTTCTCAACAGTTGTCATACGCATACATCCAACTGTCTTACAGTCATTAGCATAGTTATACACTATTCCCAGACCTGGTCTGCTCTGTTGTGTGTTTTGCATTTGACAGTAGGGGAGCGAGTAGACAGGTCGTGAAATATTCCTCTTGACCCTCCACACACATTTTTGTTTTTATTACCCAGTGTGATATACTCAAAACCGGACCTATGTGCTGAACATTTCACCACCCCAATTTGTCCTGGCAATTGTAGTGCCATCAGTAGATCTTTTACACACTCTCCGTTTCGTATTGGTGTACCCGAAGAGGCCAAATATCCACGCTGAGGCCCCAATTCGTGGCTATCAGGTATATTGTTACTGTTTGTTGTTTGCCGGGTGAGGTGAGGTCATCACCCACAAAAAGCTGGGTGAGTATCACTGCGAGGAAATGCCTCTGTGTGATATAGATAATATGCTTCATCAATAATGCAGAATGTAAATTGTTCATGCAGGTGTCTCTCTATGCGTTTTCTGTGTATTCATGCGGATGTATGTGTGAGACTTATCGTTGTAGTAATACATGTTTTGTCTCTTGATAGGAAGAAGATATGCTTCTTTCCTTCCAGTGGACATACAATTGCTAAAAGCTCCTGACAGATATGTAACCTTTTCTTAGTACATTTTCACTTTACACATATTGTTGTTGTTGCAGTAGCCATTCCATGTCTTAGGTCCTGAAGAAAGCCGGGGCAACCCCCCAATAGGCTGAAACATGTTGACCATCCTGCACAGCGCCATAGGGTAGTCTTACTACTGGGCGTGCTTTTAACTTTGACACATAGACTTTCATTAGAACCTTTGTGCTGAATCTGTGTAGTCAATTTTATCCATCACCATCACTTGAGCACTGCACCTTGTCAAATAACCATTTCACTGTGAGCTACATGGCTAGAGCACTGACATTCATTTCCGCACCGACACAACATGGTCCGGTTGTGGTGTTGAATGACCAGAAAACCCCCACATGACGTAAATTCCAGCTTAAAGGTTGGGCTGATGGGTCTGGTTCTAGCGTATATTTCTCAACAGTTGTCATACGCATACATACAACTGTCTTACAGTCATTAGCATAGTATCACACTGGGTAACCAATATGCTGATGAAATTGCACGATTTTGTGCTTTGAATGTGTATTCAATTAATGTGAAACAACAAAATGAGCAAATTGGCCAAACAGAAAGCAGGTGGATGGTCTCATCTGTTGAAACTTGGTATGAGGTGAGAGAACTACAGAAAGAAGCAAGTGATTCAGAGAAAAATGGTTGAACCAAGTCAGGTTGTACGCGCAGATCAGATGATGAAGTGTGGACCTACACAGATGGGAGACTAGTAATGCCAGACAGTCTGTTATCACAGATGGCAAGGGTGTATCACGGTCCAACATACATAGGTAGGGAAGCAATGATTGTTTTGTCAAGCGTGGTTTACCCCTAAATTCAGGGATATTGCAGAAAGTCTCTGTCAAAGATATATTGTTTGTCAGCAACAAAATGCAGGGATAAAGACAGTGGTTGGTATGGGACAGATTGGCCAGGCTGCACGTCCATTTACGAGGATGCAACTGGATTTTTTTTTAAATGCCTCCTTGCCAGGGACTAAAATACATTTTTGTGGTTGTTTGTCTGTTTTCTCGTTGGGTTGAGGCACATCAACAAGACGCAATTATAGTCTAACAGTTGCTAAATTGCTTTTTAGAGAGATAATACCTATATACAGAATCTGATAGGGGGAACACACTTCAACAATGAAATAATTTGGATGATTTGTGCAGAATTACAGATTGAGCAGAAGTTGCACTATGCCTACCAGCCTGAGGCTTCAGGTGTGGTTGACCAGATGAATGGCACCATAAAATCTAGTTTGGCTAAGGTTTGTGCATCCACAACACTGAAATGGCCTGATGCACTGCCATTGGTGTTGATGAGCTTGGGAAGTATCCCTGATAAAAGAACAGGACTGTCCCTATATGAAATTGTGATGGGAAGGACTATGACACAGCTGACAGTTCCAGTAAATTAACTCATGAACATTACTGATGATTTGGTACTGGGTTATTGCAAAGGATTGTCTGACATGGTATGTTCTGTGTCTCACCAGGTTGGAGAAGTTGTAACAACAACACAGCAAGAACCGGGACATGATCTATGTCCTCGGGATTGGGTGCTTGTGAAAAAGCATGCGAGGAAATCTTGCCTAGAACCACAATGGCATGGTCCCTATCAAGTAATAGTGGTGACGATGACTGATGTTAAGTGAGGAGGTTTGCTGAATTGGAAACGTGCAAGCCACACCAGAAGAGTCCCAAGTCCACCTGAAAGTGAAGAACTTGCTGAAGTGGAATGAAGAGAACAATGATATGTTCCTGGTTGAGTTGAAAATCAAGTAGAGTGGAACAGGTTGCGGGGACTGATTAAAATAATACTGTGATTGTCATTGCTGAAAACAAAGTGATTCCTATAAGCAACAACAAAGAAAAAAAGAAAAGGGATCAATCAAAACAAAGCACTGAATCAATTACAAGTGGCATTGAAAATGAAAATAGGAAAAGAACAAAGAAGGGAGACAAATGGCCAAAAGGAGTGAAAAGAGTAAAATACCCTCTAAAATAAAAAGTTCCAGAAACAGTAATTGAAATACCTAGCCAATCTGAGCAAAGTGAAGTGGAAGAAGAAGAGGAACAAGTGCGAAGAACAAAGAGAATTAAAGTACCAAATAAGAAATACAGAGCACCTGAACGGACATATGTGGTGACTACTTCAACAAATGATTGGGAAAATGAATTTCTTGAATCTTGTTCAAAAAGCAGTTGCTCTTACAAGCCCCCCTAAGTGAACTGTTTTTTCTGAAAAGGGTGCAGAAAAAGAGAGGAGATTTATGACAAAATAAATTCTGAAAAGTTATGAAAAAAAAGCTGAAGAAGAAGAGCTGAATGCTCCAAAAGGTGTGGATGCACAGTCTAAAATTAGACTAGCTAAATTTAGTTTAGTAATTTTTAATAAAATGTTGAAATTCCTGACTAATTTCTAATTTTTTTAAGAATGGATAGATCTAGTACTCAGACTGGTAAACGGAATCAGGGCATATTTAGGCAAAGATATCTTAATGTTTGTCTTGCATATGTTACGTTAACAAAGTTTGTATGGTTTGTATTAACATTTATAGTACCATATTTTATGTTTATTAATGTAGTGAATGGTACTAGTAATAATCAGCATGTAACAATTTATACTAAAAGAGATCTGAAATAGGATCCAGAGACTAATATTGAGAATTAACAGGAAGTGTTTTACACTTAGACAAGGCAATTAATGCTTTTTCATTAAATGTCTTCACTAAACTTTTGTATGAATACGTGGATACTATGGATGTAAGAGATTGTTACGCTTGCCTTCAGTTACCTACATCTGTGTCTGAGGGGGTGACTTACTATCGCCTTCCCCTAAAATATGGTATTTCATGTAGTGTATTTTATGGCAAGGAGATGTTTAAATATTTTTACTCTAATTACGACTTAGTATTTTCAGAAGTTCCTATTAGAAAGAATATGAATATAGTGTATAGTGCTAAAAATGCAGAGTACATGGGAGATTTTTTTTCCATTCTACTAAAACAATAGACACAGTATATGCACATCAAAATAATCTGACTTGTAAGTAGCATAATATAGAAATAGAATTCATTAGAACAGTAGAGGATGGATGTAGGAATTTTAAAAAAGAGCTACAGAATAGAAAAGTAGAGAACCACCATGGGCAAATAAAGAAGGTAATTATAAACAAAGTGAGACTTATTTTGCAATGACTCTGGATTGACCTCATAAGGAATAGCTTTTCTTATTAAAGTAGAAGACTGACTATAATAATCATTTTGTTGGTTTCAGTGAATATGAACATACTTTTCTTATAACAGGGGATTGGGGATTAAGAGTTGGTAATGAACCTGTTTTCCCTGGAGTCTATTATGTGTGTGGGAAAATGCTTACTATAGGTTACCACCACATTGGTATGGGTGTTGTTATATGGGTATAGTCTTTCCACAAATGTACCACATTGGTGATGAACATGGAACAATAAAAAAAGACTAACACAGAGTAAAAGGGGTTTGAGTGCTGTAGAAATTGTGGGAGATATTTTTGGAGCATTGATACCTTCAGTTGGGTGATTCTAAATTCTCAAAAGATTAGTAAATTGTATACAGTGGTTGATCGTTCATCAACGGATATTGCTGGTGGATTTTTAATGAGTGATACGGAAATGGTGCTATGAGAACCATGGTTTTACAAAATAGACTTGTCCTAGATGTATTATTGACAAAAGAGGGAAGAGTCTGTAGTATGCTGAAAATTCAACAATATTGCACATATATTCTTGATAAAAGTAGAGATCTAGAAGGATATATTAGCAACATTACTCTTTTACATTATGATTTAGCAAAACTTAAGTTTGATGGTGCTTTGGAGAAACTTGGCAAAGGTTTCTTTTCTATAGGTAATTGGTTTTCAACATTTGCTAACAGCTTATTAGGGAGGATACTAACACCAATAGTTGTGGTTGCTACTAATGTACTAATGGTATTTTTGCTGTATAAATGCTGCAAGAATAAAACAAAAGATGCAAATCGAAGAGCAAGAAAAAGGAAGAGAGAAGAAATAGAAATGGCGGATCGGAAAGGTGTTAATTATAGTGTGATGAAAGATTTAGAGGGTGTTAGGTTAAAACAGATGTGAACAATGGACACTACATTCTAAAAATGATGTTATCTGATCGTAATCTGACAAGGGTTATTGTGATGGTTTGGGATAATATCCGATAGGAATTGATGGACCATGATTTTTGTAAATAAAATCTGCTCGATAAAAAAAACACTCTAATGCATGCTTTTTTATAATAGGCGCTGAACTACTAATATATAACACAACTAGCAGCCCGTGCCGACCTTGTCCGGGAGCAACAGGCTTCCCCGACCCCCGCCCACCCCGACATTGTCCAGCAGCCAGGGCCCCCGCCCGGCACGTCCCCCGCCTGCCCAGACCCCCGCCTGCCCCGACATGGGTCCCCTTACCTCAGCCGCCGCACCTCCCGCCTGTCTGCGGCTCGCACCGCCGCTGGCCTGTCCGTTGCTCCTCACGTCACCGCTCCTCCCCCGCGCCATGTCCGCCGCTCCCTTACCTCAGCCGCCGCTCCTCCAGCCTGTCCACTTCTCGCACCGCCGCTGGCCTGTCCGCTGCTCCTCACGTCACCACTCCTGCCCCGCGCCATGTCCGTCACTCCTCGTCGCGCTCCTGGACGCCGCTCCTCCCCGCACTCCTGATGTGAGCACGAACGTCGCGACCGGCGCTACTTCGGAGGGAATACTTTTTTTTTTTTTACTGTAAATTTTTTAAAGAACGTTTTTTTTAAATTTTATTTATATAGCCTATAACCATCTACACAACCTGACGGTTCCAACGGTGTATCGGGTGTGTGGATTGGCGCTGTGGTTCCCGAGTTTACTCGCCTCAAAGGCTGAAAGTTCTTCCTTTATTATAGTAGTATAGATAGTGTATAACATGTGAAATGTGCACAAGGCACGACAGGTTGATTTTCTTAGCCAAAATAATGAAAATAATGCTAACTGGGTGTTATTCTGTCTTCCCTGCAGAAAATAAACGATGGAGAAAATGCTTTATTCTTCGTGAAAGTATATTGGAGGTTTTTTGAAAATATTCTGTCTTGCTACAATAATTTAGGCCTTAGAATTGTTGGAGGGTGTGCTTTTCTGTGCTCCTGTCCTTCAAATGTTACAAGTGCTTTCTTAGAGTACAGATATTTTGCCTAAGTTTTAGAATTCTTTCCTATCTAAGCGAGGGTGTAGATGACATGAATGTAACTATTTCAATGTTTAAACACATTTGTAAACAGGTTGTTTTCCTCTTTCTCTCTTGGAAGTTATATACTATTTAGACAAAGAGTGTTTAGAAAATACTAGTAAAGTCACTGCCAGTAGACTGTCACACCATCGTAAATAACTAATAGAGAGGCTTGCTAAAGAGAGAGAATGCAACATATTAACAGAAGAAAGGAAGTAGCGTACTATAAAGATTCCTGTGGGAAAGTGTTCCTTGGCTTGTTCACAAGATTAGTGACCTGCCCCTGCGTTCATGGTATGCTGAATGCCGTGCTGAGTACTAAAGCTCCGGCTGGTAAAACCTGCTGATCCTAAGAGACTTTCCTAGATACTGTGCACATCATCGACTGGTGATGCTGCTCTTGATATTCTCTAAGAGCCATTGGGTTAGCTTTTCAGACTATTTGAATGGTGTGCGTTAGTATTTCTTTTCTTAAGTGAACTGTTGTTTCACTGATGCGTCTCTCTCTCTCACTCCTCTATACCCGATGTTTCTGATTTTTTTTTTATAAATGAACTATTTTGTTTACTGTGAACCTATTCTGTATTTTTTATGAACCAAATAATGACATTCTAATTTGTATTTTGTGCATCATCATTCATATTATGGAACAAGAAAAACTAATAGAAAATAATAGTGTTTGTCTTTGTTACGGAGTTTTTGGATATGTTAATAAAGACCAAAGTTTACCGTACTTCTTCATTGTAGGTCTTCGTGGAGAAATAGCATTCCGTCTTTCATTATTCAGTCCCTTTTCGCTCTACCACAGATTCGTCGGAGGACCTTTGATATTGCTAATTGAGTGATAATGACTTATGGGCCCGTCATTAGAGTTATGCTTCCGATGATTATATAATGGTTGGTGTGGATAAGTGAGGTGACAAAAATCCCCCAATGCTTCCGCTGCATCGGGCTGTAGTTTGTTCAGTTCAATAAGATTGGGGGACGGGGGGAAGGGGGGGGGGGGGGGGGGTGGAGGGTGGGGTGAACTTTAGATTTCCCAAAAGTCATGCTGGGATATCTTGTTAAAACACATTATACAAGAAGCAGGACATGAGGGGGGCTTGACGGCAGTGGAAAGAGAGAGGAGGGAGGATTGTTAGGGGGACTTAAAACACAACATTTTTCAATGAACATTTTGTTAAGGTCTTCAAAACAGTTGTTGTAATGGTGGACGAAATGTAAGCGGTGCAGAGAATGACGGGTGAAATCATATGCCTGGAAGTGAATAGAAATGAGTGTGACGGGGATAAGGGAGGGGGAAGGTGTGAAATGCCAGTATGTCGATTATTTGTGGCCCTTTGTTCTTACTAAACTGCAATAAAGTTGATGTAAAAATATCATGTTTTAAAATTAAGAAAGAGGTATTTACCTAGATAGAAAGTGTTCCTGAAATCCTACTGATCCGGTAAACAAGATTTTAATTCATACCGAGCAGGTTGCCCACAAGAACTGAATATCTAAGATTCAAAAACCCATCGGGTTTACCACTGGGCAGCTGCTGCCATCTGCTGGCCAAACCTGCATCGGGAACAGGGCCAGACTGCCTTTCACATGCAAATATTTCTACAGCTTAATAACTGTTCATATTTGCAGTCAAGGCCTCTTTTAAATCCGTGTTGCTACAGGGAGTTAACACCATGATCAAAGCAAGTCTACAAATAAACTGAAACTATTACCTGATTTCAGAAAAACGTGCTGATCCGTAGTGCAGCTTCACAAAAACTGTGTAGCCTTCAAGATCGTGCCAGCTGCTTCACTCTTTTCAGCATAGTTCACCTCTTGCCTAAGCTAGATGCACAAGAAAGGCTCGCATCTGTAGACTGACCTGTATCTTGAGCAAAATGTACCTATAGCTGCTGGCCTTCGGTCAGGGAGAGGCGGCTTGTGGGCGAAGAGATGAGAGGAAAGGGCTCAGACTGTATGGCCGGGATACCCGTCACCCCCTCCCAACACAAATCCCCAAGGATGGGAAGACGGACACAGCTTTTGAACTTTTGGAAGGCGGGAGGGAGTTACCCTCCCGGCCGTATTTATTAAAATATGAAACAAAATTAAAACATTAAAATAACAGTTTCATATTATGTACAATTTTCATTTATACATTACGATGTTTATTGGCTAACCTTAACAAATCTCTAATACAAAGGTTCTCCTAGCCGAGTCTAAACATCCTGCAAATGCATACTCTCTAAATAAAATTGTACATCCTAACATTACGGGCCAACGGCAAGGTCGTAACTGGTGTCAGATCCCTAATACCAGAACTCCCCCCTCACTTGTGAGGGGCGGGCGCACAGAGGACTGTACCTCTGTGCCAACTTCCAATTTCCCTTGTCTTAACGGGGGCCCCTTATTAACTCGACGCCATCTTGGTGGTCGTCCGAGGACTCGTGTGAGGTGTCTAGAAGGTAGCGTAGACCCCCCTCCCACCCCACACTTCTTACCACATCCGCCGTCGCGGATGTCCTGGCCCCGGGAAATTCCTAGGAGGGGCCGTAGCCGCCTCCTCCCCTGGGAGGGGCCTATGACTGCCTTCCCTTTCGGCGACCCCCTACTCAGAAGGGTGCCGCCTCCCCGTGTGAGGGGCCAATGGCTGCCTCCCCTCAGGCACTCCCATCCATAATGGGTGGCGCCCCACCTCAAGGGATCTTCAAATTACTGCTCACCGATCATGACCTTACCGCCCGACCAAAATAAATACGACGTTTTTGAACCTAGTGAAGAGCGGAAAAACAGCTAAACTGGACTTTCGCAATATAGACCTTACCTCATCTACACATGTGACACAACTTTCAACCAGACTGTGATACCCTGCTTACTTTGAGTGAGAAAACTGGCTATAACGAAAATCATTTTATTGCGTTGAAAACAGTCGAAGATTCAAACTTTATTACATATAAACAACCTGGAGAAAGAGATATTATCACCGTGGATCAACTTATTGTCATACTAATCGTTGTCATAAGGGGCTGGTGGGTGGGTCAAAATTGGCTCCTTGTTCCGTCGAGGGCTCACGTGCAACGAGGAGGTGCAGCTTCCACGCACAGGAACAAGAGGATGTTTCTTCGGATTGTTGCTCTTTTATTCTTCCTCGGGAGGGCGTGTACCCTCCCTCTGCCTGCCTCCAGGGCGTGGCCAACGGTGTAAGTGTCTAGGACAACCCCTCTTGGGCGGGAAAAGGCGCGCCCCGGCTACGCCGCTTCGGGCATACCAGCCGAGACACGCCCCCCCGCCCAAAATGGTTTCCCGGGAGGATCGGGGCACCCGACCATACGTTCGGGGGGACCGAATTGGTCGCCCCTTTCCATATGGCCGGGATACCCGTCACCCCCTCCCAACACAAATCCCCAAGGATGGGAAGACGGACACAGCTTTTGAACTTTTGGAAGGCGGGAGGGAGTTACCCTCCCGGCCGTATTTATTAAAATATGAAACAAAATTAAAACATTAAAATAACAGTTTCATATTATGTACAATTTTCATTTATACATTACGATGTTTATTGGCTAACCTTAACAAATCTCTAATACAAAGGTTCTCCTAGTCTAAACATCCTGCAAATGCATACTCTCTAAATAAAATTGTACATCCTAACATTACGGGCCAACGGCAAGGTCGTAACCGGTGTCAGATCCCTAATACCAGAACTCCCCCCTCACTTGTGAGGGGCAGGTGCACAGAGGACTGTACCTCTGTGCCAACTTCCAATTTCCCTTGTCTTAACGGGGGCCCCTTATTAACTCGACGCCATCTTGGTGGTCGTCCGAGGACTCGTGTGAGGTATCTAGAAGGTAGCGTAGACCCCCCTCCCACCCCACACTTCTTACCACATCCGCCGTCGCGGATGTCCTGGTCCCGGGAAATTCCTAGGAGGGGCCGTAGCCGCCTCCTCCCCTGGGAGGGGCCTATGACCGCCTTCCCTTTCGGCGACCCCCTACTCAGAAGGGTGCCACCTCCCCGTGTGAGGGGCCAATGGCCGCCTCCCCCCGGGCGCTCCCATCCATAATGGGTGGCGCCCCATCCATAATGGGTGGCGCCCCACCTCAAGGGATCTTCAAATTACTGCTCACCGATCATGACCTTACCGCCACAGGCCGGATAGTTGACCGGCTATCCGGACCCCCCACAAACTCCTACTAAAGGTCATGAACTCGCAAACCCCTTAACCATGCTATGAAGTCTCCTATGAGTAAGGTATTCCCCTCCCGGGACAAATGAACCCCATCCTCGAGATACATATGGTCCCCCCGAATACATCCATGCGGAATACAATGCAACTGTCCTGAGCGAAACAACCTACTAAGTTTGTTGTTGACCTTCTTAACTGAATGATTCAAAGCTGTCACAGAGAGGGCCCCCGCCAGATTCTTCTGGGAATCATGTGTGACCATGCTATCATGCACCCAGGGACCCTCTTCGCCAACCAACTAACATTGGATAGAATTTGTTCGAGCAGTATTCGTCGACCCATGGTCACCAAATCATTTCCTCCCAGATGTACTATGATTACAGACGGCGGTGACCTTGTCCGCCCTAACAGTCCCTCCATAAAACATTGAAATTGGTCAATACAGAGCCCGCCCCTTGGGCGCTTGGGGGGGGGGGGGGGGGGGGGTGCCGCTGCCGCTACTGCTCGAACAGCCAGGTCTTGAGCTTCTTCCTGAAGGAGAGGTGGTCTTGGGTCAGGCGCAGGTCGGCCGGGAGGGAGTTCCAGGTCTTGGCGGCCAGGTAGGAGAAGGACCTACCTCCTGTAGTGGCTCTGCGGATGCGTGGGACGGCGGCGAGGGCGTGGCTGGCGGATCGGAGGTGGCGTTTGGGAGCGTAGAAGTTGATTCGGTTGTTGAGGTAGCTCGGGCCTTGGTCGTGGAGAGCTTTGTGCGCGTGGGTAAGGAGGCGGAAGGTGATTCTCTTGTTGACCGGGAGCCAGTGCAGGTCTCTTAGGTGTCCGGAGATGTGGCTGTGTCGTGGGATGTCGAGGATGAGTCTGGCTGAGACGTTCTGGATGCGCTGGAGTCTCTTCTGGATCTTGGCGGTGGTTCCGGCGTAGAGTGCGTTGCCGTAGTCCAGTCGGCTGGTGACGAGGGCCTGGGTGACGGTCTTCCTGGTCTCTGTGGGGATCCACCAGAAGATCTTCCGAAGCATGCGCAGGATGTTGAAGCACGACGAGGAGATGGCGCTGACTTGCCTGGTCATGGAATGGGAGGAGTCCAAGATGAAACCCAGGTTGCGTGCGTGGTCCGTCGGTTTGGGTGCGGTGCCCAGGGCGGGGGGCCACCAGGAGTCGTCCCAGGCGGAGGGCGAGGAGCCCAGGATGAGGACCTCGTTCTTATCTGTGTTCAGCTTCAGGCGGCTCGTCGTCATCCACTCGGCTACCTCTCTCATCCCTTCGTGCAGGTTGGCTCTGGCGGCGGCGGGGTCGTTGGTCAGGGAGAGGATCAGCTGGGTGTCGTCGGCGTAGGAGATTATGTTGAGGTTGTGTTGGCGTGCGATGGCCGCGAGGGGGCTCATGTAGACGTTGAAGAGAGTCGGGCTCAGTGAGGATCCTTGAGGGACGCCGCAGATGACTTTGGTGGCCTCTGATTTGTACAGTGGTAGGCGGACTCTTTGTGTTCTTCCGTCGAGAAAGGAGACGATCCATTCCAGCGCCTTCTCCTGGATTCCGACGTTGCTGAGGCGCTTCACTAGGGTGCGGTGGCAGACCGCGTCGAAAGCCGCGGAGAGGTCTAGGAGGATGGGGGCCGCTGTTTCTCCGTTGTCCATCAGGGCTCGGATGTCGTCAGTGGCGGCGATGAGGGCGGTCTCGGTGCTGTGGTTGGCACGGAATCCGGACTTCGATGGGTCGAGGGATCCATTCGTCTCGAGGAAGGCGGCCAGCTGCTTGTTGACGGTCTTCTCGATGACTTTGGCTGGAAACGGGAGTAGAGAGATGGGGCGGTAATTCTTGAGTTCGGTGGGGTCTGCTGTAGGTTTCTTCAGTAGAGCGCTGAGTTCGGCGTGCTTCCAGCTCTCGGGGAAGGTGGCGGTGTCGAATGAGGTGTTGATGATGTCCCGCAGGTGGGGTGCGATGACAGCGTCGGCTTTGTTGAAGACGTGGTGAGGGCAGGGGTCGGTCGGAGATCCGGAGTGGACGGAGTTCATCGTGTGGACGGTGTCTTCGGTGTTGACCGGGGTCCAGGCGCGGAGGGTGGTGGTGGGTGGCATTGCTGCGGTCGTGGCGTGCGTCCGTTGAGTGCTGAAGCTGTAGTGTATGTCCGTGATCTTGTTGTGGAAGTAGGAGGCGAGGGAGTTGCAGAGGTCTTGCGAAGGGGTGATGTCGTTGTTTCCGGCGTTGGGGTTGGAGAGCTCTTTCACGATGTTGAAGAGTTCCTTGCAGTTGTGTGCGTTGTTGTCCAGTCGGTTCTTGAAAGCCGTTTTCTTGGCGCTGCGGATCAGTTGGTGGTGTTTCCGGGTGGCGAGCTTGAGGGTGGACCTGTTGTCCGGCGTGGGTTCCCTTCTCCAGGCTTTCTCGAGGGCTCGGCAGTTCTTCTTGGAGCTCTTGAGTTCGTCGGTGAACCAAGGTGCTCTCTTACTGCCGGGTCTGCTGGGCGGGGTCCTCAGTGGGGCGAGTTCGTCCGCGCAGTTGCTGATCCACTTCGTGAGGTTGTCGGCGGCCTGGCTGGGGTTAGCTGAGCTGGCCGGAGGGTGCTGGCTCAGGGAAGCGGCGAGCTGGTCGGCTGTGATCTTGTTCCAGCTTCTTCGGGCAACCTGTTGCTGGTGGTGGTGGGTCGTCGTTCTTCTGAAGGTGAAGTGGATGCATCTGTGATCTGTCCAGTGGAGTTCTGTGGCGTGGCTGAAGGCGATGTCTTTGCTGGATGAGAAGATGGCGTCGAGTGTGTGTCCGGCGAGGTGGGTGGGGGTGGACACCAGCTGCTTGAGTCCGAGGTTGGCGAGGTTGTCGAGCAGGGTGCTGGTGTTGTAGTCGTTGTTGTTCTCCAGGTGGAAGTTGAAGTCCCCCAGGAGGATGTAGTCGGCGGAGGGGAGGGCGTGCGGGCTGACGAAGTCGGCGATGTCCTCGCTGAATTGAGTGCGTGGTCCCGGAGGTCGGTAGATCAGGGTGCCTCTGAGGGTGGTCTTCGGGTCGGTGTGGATCTGGAAGTGCAGGTGTTCGGCGGCGGGTGGGGTGTTGTCGGTGCTGGTCGTGATGCGGATGGTGTTCTTGTGGATGATGGCGATGCCTCCTCCCACCTGGTTAGCGTTGCGGTCCTTCCGGGTGATCTTGTATCCTTCTGGGATGGCGATGGAGATGTCGGGCGCTGAGGAGGCGTTCATCCAGGTCTCCGTGATGAAGGCAACGTCAGGGGCTGTGGTGTCGAGGAGGTTCCAGAGTTCTATGGCGTGTCTGTGGATGGAGCGGGTGTTGAGCAGGATGCACTTGAGGTGGTTGCTGCTGGTGTTCGGCTTGGCAGGTGGTGGTGTCGGGCAGGTCCGGATGCAGGTGAACTTGCAGGTGTTGCAGCTGAAGGGTCCGTGGACGCGTCGTGGGGTGGCTCTGCAGCATCCTGAGACTCGCCCGGTGTTGAGTGCGATGAGGGTGGCGGCGGTGTACGTCAGGCGGGTTGGTCGGGTTCCTCGAGGGCCAGGGGTCCTGGCACTGGGCGCGGTCCAGGCGCGGACGGGCGTAGACGGGCTTACCTTTGGCGCGCCTTCGGCGCACAATCGGCGCGCCCGCTGCGCGTGACCGCTGCGCGTTCGCACGGTCGCCATATAAGGCGAAGTGCGCGGGTGGGCGGAGCAGCTGGGAGGCGGGAGCGGGGAGGGTACAGAAGAGAAAAAGGGGCGGGGTAAGCGGCGGTGGCAGAAGCGGGGAGGGAGAGCGGAGGGCGGCGAGGTAGGCGGGCAAACAGGAAGGAAAACGCAAACACGGGCACAAATGTACAAAAAGAAAGAACAGGCACAAATGGAGAGAAAAACAAACTAACACCAGTTAAGGCAACCGGCAGGCGAGCAAACACGGGCACAAATGTACAAAAAGAAAAACAGGCACAAATGCAGAGAAAAACAAACTAACACCAGTTAAGGCAACCGGCAGGCGAGCACGGACCACGCCGCTCGGAGGAGGGGGCGTGGTCAGCGGCGGCGAGGCAGGCAACGAGGCAGTTAGGCAGGGCAATGGGGCACACGCAGCAGCTGGTGGCCGTGCGGCGCGGGGGTGTCCCACAAGTCACCCTGTACCCGTATTCCCCAGCTACGTGAATCAGGTCACCTGCTTTGAATACGTCCCAGGCACGCCTCACGTATGAGTGGCCAACGACCCACACCACTCTTCCCTCAGCCGGTGATCTTTGACCGCTGGTCCCCAGGTGTCGGGTCAACTGCACAGTCCTCCCCGCAAAGCCTGCTCGCGAAACTGTAAACCAAACAGAAAACAAGAAGCGTGAGTGCATGACATTGGCTTCACAACATGTGCAACCGCACATACCTTTTATAACAGTTCGAGGACCAACGCCCCAATTGTTTCCCTTTGTCAGTACTCAGACCCCTGGCTGTAGCCTCTGTAGCAGCCCCTATCCGGAAGGAATGGGTCCCAAAATCGCTCGGGTCCAAGCCCGCTTCCGCGATTGAAATTGCTAGCACCCGCTGGAACTGAAACCTGGTCAGCGGAGTGCCGTCGGTATGTCTCAGCAAGCATCCCCCCCACGATACTGCCCTCTGCACCAAATATGCCTCCACGCATTTCACTGGGCACGTGGGGGACCCTTGAATGCGCTGGACAACCACACTGTCCCCGATAGCTCCCTGATCGGTTTTGGACCAGGCTATCGTGATTATCATTGAATCACCCTTGATCAGAATGTGTTCTCGACACAGACCTCCCCCCCTATCCCGCTTGTTCTTTGCTACCAGCTCGCTTACCCGCATAGCCCCATGGAATGCTAATGCAAAAGCGGCCTGGAACAGCACTGCCTCTGACTGGGATGAACATGTTGCAGGGAGTACGGACATTAACAGGGACAATCTTTCTAGCCCGATCGGGCGCCTCATGTCCCCTCTACGACCCTCAAGGCGTAGCCACCCACGCAGTGCCTTCCTTACTAGAAAGGACGATGTGGGGTCCTTGATGCCATGCGCCTGCGCCATGAAAGCAATGGCGGCCCGGTGCGTATTGGCCGTTGCCGCTGATCGGCCTGCCTGGTGGAGTGACACTAGGAACTTCAGGACATACTCTTCCTGCCCCCAATGATCCCCCCTAGCTGGACCCAAAAATGACCAATAGGAACGGAACGCCCCTTCGTATGCCTTCCTTGTCCTGGGTGCTAGGCTTGCTCCCACGAGGTCCTGTAATCCGGGGCACCGAGATACCAGAGAACTTCGGGAAATGGTGCCGCCACCAAGTCCGCTGAAGGTAGATAACCCCTGAAGGCCTGCATGTGGGAACGAGAGAGTGCATCAGCCGCCTGGTTCAGTACACCCGGCACGTGCCTCGCCTTAAAGTGGACGTTCAATCTCAAACACAGTAGTACAATTTCCTTGAGTAATCTCAAAATCCATTTGCAGCGTGCTGCCTGATTATGTTATGTTATGTTATGTTATGTTATGTTATGTTATAAACCGTTTTGTAGCGCGCTCTGTTACTTGTGAGTATCCTGGCGCGGGGAGGGGATCATAACGGCAGAAAACAAGACTAAAGAGAATCCTCCTAACCTGCACTCATGAATAGGTGAGTTTTTAGATGTTTTTTAAAAGCAGTCACTGTCGGCATGGAGCGAAGATGGAAAGGGAGGGCATTCCAGGCCCGAGCCACCACCACCGACAGCGACAGACCACCCAGTCTGGCGCGTTTGAAGCGGGGAAGAGACAGTTTGAACAACGAGGCAGATCTCAGGGTGCGTGCCGGGATGTACTTAGTGAATCTTCTTTTCAAATATGAGGGGCCTTGGTCATGAATTGCGCGAAACGCCAGCACCAAGGCTTTAAACCGAATGCGTTGTATTACTGGAAGCCAGTGAAGCGAGCGCAGCTCCGTGCGAACGCTCTTCCACCTGGGGATGTTAAATAATAGGCGTACAACCGCATTCTGAACAATTTGGAGGCGATTGACCAGGTATGCCGGAATGCCACTAAACAGTGCATTCGCGTAATCAAGGCGAGCCAGTATGAGTGCTCTGGCAACCGACTCTCTGGCCTCCCTGGGGAGCAGGGGGAAAATATTACGGAGCATTTTCAGAGTGGCAAAGCAAGTGCCGGTGAGTTTTTTGATGTGATACTCAAATCTGAGATCCTCCGTAAACCAAATGCCCAGATTTTTTGCAGGTCTCCCCATCTCTGTTGGGCCAGGAATGTTTGGGGGCCAGAGTGTGCTCTTGAATGAGGGGGGAAAGGAGCCGTAAAAGAGCACCTCGGACTTGTCCTCATTGCACTTCAGCTGGGCCTGTGTTAACCAGCGAAATACTGAGGACAGACACAGATGAACTGTAGATGTGTCCAGGTTGTCATCTGGCCAGGTAAACAACAGTTGGGTGTCATCAGCATACCCTAAAATTTTGGCCCCGAACTGTTCAGCTAAGTATACCAAAGGTGTAATGTACACATTGAACAGTAGGGGGCTAAGTGTGGACCCCTGCGGGACCCCTGTAAGCAAAGGTCTTTGCTCCGAAGCATACGGAGGCATCCAAACCTGCTGGGTCCTATCAGAAAGAAAAGAAGAAAGCCAATCAAACACCACTCCCCCAATACCAATGTCCGACAGCCGGCCAAGAAGGAGATCATGGGGGACAGTATCGAAAGCGGCAGAGAGGTCCAATAAAATTAGGACCGCTCTGCCACCTCCATCAAGACACTCCCGGATGGCTTCAGACATCTCCACCAGGGCCGTCTCGGTGCTATAGGCAGCCCTGAAGCCCGATTGGGCCGGGTGGAGGGCATTAGATGTTTCAACAAAGCTCTCCACTTGTAGAAGAGCTGCCTTCTCACAGATTTTTGTGAGAGCAGGCAGGAGGGAGATGGGTCGATAGTTTCCCGGGACCGACACATCTAGTCCTGGTTTTTTCAGGAGTGGAAGGAGTTTAGCGTGTTTCCAAACCTGGGGAACCGCGCCAGCGTCCAGGGAAAGATTCACCAATTGCGTAATCTCACTGCAAACAGTCTCCGCCACCTCCGAGAGCACACGGGCAGGGCATGGGTCGACAGGGGAGCCCGATTTGAGGGACTGGAGAAGATGGAGAACATCATTATTGATACATTCTACCACAGTCATGTTGTCGGACCAAAACACCACCGTGCGGTCACGAAAACCGTCTGGCCATGTCTTTAAGGCCACAAAAATGGGAAACAGCTTGAGAAACCCAATGTTACCTGTGAGTCCACTGTCGTGCCACCACGTCGGCCATGTTTGCGCCGACCATCGATTACCGAAGATGGCACCGAATCCCACACTCCCCGCCGAGTCGGTCCATAAACCTAGCTCCTCGGAGGAAGCTGGTGGCTTGTTCCACACGACGCGACCGTTGAAATCCGCCAGAAATGCCAACCATATGCGCATATCCTGTCGAACCTCTGCAGACAGTCTTGTGCGGTGGTGCCCTTCCTTGAGACCGACCATGGCTTGTGCAATGGAGCGGGAAAAGTGGCGGGCCATCGGTATCACTCTAAGGGCAAAGTTAAGCTGGCCCACTGCCTGTTGCAACTGATGGAGAGTCACTTTTTCTTTGCTGATGCACAATTCTAGCGAGGCCCTAAATTTCTTTACTTTTTCCCTGGGCAGACGGAAGCATCCCTCCACTGAATCGAGCTCTATTCCAAGAAACTCGAGTGAAGTAGATGGCCCCACTGTCTTCCCTGGTGCCAACGGCACGCCGAATCGTTTCATGAGATCGCAAAATTTCAGTAAAGCCTCTGCACATCCCGTGTCATCGGCTGTCCCCAAGAACAAAAAATCATCGAGGGAATGCATAACCTGCGTATAGCCCGTAGCTCTGGTGAACGCCCATTGTAAAAAACAACTGAATTTCTCAAAATAAGCACAAGAGATGGAGCAACCCATTGGCATGCATTTATCCATGTAATAGCGTCCTTGAAACATAAAACCTAGCAGACGCTGATCCTGCTGGTGTACCGGGAGCAACCGGAACGCTGACTCGATATCTGATTTGGCCATCAGCGCTCCGGGCCCCAGGCGATTCAACATGGCGACGGCCTCATCGAAGGATGCATACCGCACCGAACAAACTCCAGGGTCAATCGCATCATTCACCGAGAGACCCCTCGGAGCCGACAAATTATGAATCAACCTAAATTCACCTGGGTCCTTCTTGGGGACTACTCCCAACGGTGAACAAATGAAGTTAGCGACTGGCGGTTGCCCATATGGGCCTGCAACCCGGCCACGGGCAACCTCCTTTGCAATCTTAGCCTGTACCACCGCCGAATTCTGTTGAACCGATAGCTGGTTCTTACACTGCGACTGCTCCCGAAAATCCCCCGCCGGGATGTGGAAACCATACGAAAAACCGTCTCGCAACACCCCAGCGGAGACATGATCAGGGTATTCATTCAGTCAAGGGATCATTGCCATGATGTCTACGGGGGTAGGTAGTGGTGCCCCTCGGTCGCTGTTAGACCTGTTTGGCCCCTCCTCTACCCCCTGTATCACCATTCCTGGCTCTGCACGAACTCTCGGGGTGTGAAGATTGTCCGCACCCCGCACACTCATGCCTGAACTTACATGTCCCTTGTGGTCTTGTGCATTTGCCTCTATTGAAGCTCCAACAGACCCCTTTCCTACCCGAATTCCCACCATTCCTCGATTGTTGGTCACTATTGGTGCTTGCTCGAAAGGGCCCCGCCGCATAATGGTGGGCGGGCTCCGCACCATTCCCGCCAAGCGAAGATGACTTCGTCGTACCCGGCATGAGCTGCTTCTGCCAAGAGATGGAGTCGAAACAATCCCACGTCAGAGATGAGTCGTGCTCCTTGGCCTTACGAAACTTACTATCGTAACCCAACCATTGATTGCCTTCATAAGTCTCATAAAACCCCATTATACGTGTCTGGTAGCAAGCCAGTTTAGTCAACACCTCTGGCCTACGCTCCCCCATGATCGCAGTGAACATCGCAAATGCCCTGCCCCAATTAGAAATCGTCTCATCCACTCTGAATGCCGCCATTTTTGCGCGCCATACGCTCGGATGCAACAAGTCCTTCTGACTCTTGACATGCTCTATCTCATGGTGATCAGTTAAGAGAGAAAACATATTCACATATTTATCAGCCCAAATCATCTCTTTAGTGGCCAGCGGAATATGTTGAACCACCCTTTCCCTCCTCGAGGGTAACGAACACTCCCCAGCCATCGGCAACGGCTGCTTACCCGAATCAGTAGCTGATCCTGCTGATGCTGCAACGCCAGACGTTCCGAGGGAACCTGAGGGGAAACAATAGGAAGATTCGCCTTCGCAGCATCTCTCGATTGCCGCAACTGCTTCATTAGTAACCTGGCCTCTTCGGCCGTATCTCCTGGCGCCGTAGTGCCCTCTGTATCTCTCCCCAGCCATGCTGCCAATTGGGCGGCCAATTCCGGAGGCATATCCCCCTCATTATTGGGCGTAACTACTACTGGGATCGGGCGTCCCGCGTCCGGGGTCGGAACGGGGGCCTCTACTGGACTAACCGGGCTCGCCGGGGGTGACTCGGGAACCGGAGTTTCCCCCCCTGCCGCCCTATTCCTGGCCCTTTTACCTCTCCCTGCGGGAACCACTCCCGGCAATGCTGGACCAATGACCTTCTTCGGTCTGCCCGAGTTATTCATTGCCGCCATCTGTTTCTTCATGTTCGCCATGTCTTTCATCAGCATGCAAAGCATCTGCTCGGTTCCAACCTTCTTTCCAACCTTCTTGCCAGGCATTGTCGTCAGATATTCGCAATTTGCTGCACGACGAGGTCCTGGATTCAAAGATTCGAAATCGCTGAAAGAGAAACACAAAAATTACAAGTTCTCAAAATTGGCTCCTTGTTCCGTCGAGGGCTCACGTGCAACGAGGAGGTGCAGCTTCCACGCACAGGAACAAGAGGATGTTTCTTCGGATTGTTGCTCTTTTATTCTTCCTCGGGAGGGCGTGTACCCTCCCTCGGCCTGCCTCCAGGGCGTGGCCAACGGTGTAAGTGTCTAGGACAACCCCTCTTGGGCGGGAAAAGGCGCGCCCCGGCTACGCCGCTTCGGGCATACCAGCCGAGACACGCCCCCGCCCAAAATGGTTTCCCGGGAGGATCGGGGCACCCGACCATACGTTCGGGGGGACCGAATTGGTCGCCCCTTTCCATTATTGTGGTACCAGCTCCCTCCCTGGACATCATCCGCTCTGCCTGCCCAGGCTCACCACCTCCCCATGCTGTGTGCCAGACTCCCGAAGACGATGGTCCAAGGTGTCTCTATAAGGACATTGACACTCCTGTGAGTAGGAATCTTCTCTGTCACAGTGCTGCGGTGGTTCGTTGGCCTTCCCCTGTCCATGTGCTGTCTGCTGTCCGACAGGAAAGGTGTGTGTTATCGTGCGATGCAAATAATACAGTGACAATGCATGATGACCTCTTCGATGCCACAGATTACAATACTACACATACATTTCAGACTAGATCCCAAAGTAGATGTAACACATGCCCCACTGTCACAGGGGTCATGGAGTATAACGACGGACATACCCACCTCTAAACATATACCTATCTCCCTTATGCATCCACAGCTTTCAAAATCATCGAGGAGGTGTCCGTGGTCATTGGTGTGATTGCTTCCCTTACTCAAGCCTTGTGGAAGTACCATACTGTGGAATTGCCACACATTGATTAGCTAACCAGGGTCACTGGAATTTATCTGCAGAATTTACACAAAAAACAATTGTTTCCACCTCAACGGATGAAAAGTTAATCAAATTGTTGCAACCCATGTTGCCTTGTAGTGGAATGCCTATGCAAAGGTTGACTGGTCAACTTTCAGTTGTTAATTATTGTGTATGGGTGTTAGACAGGCACCAATGACCTGTGACCAGGCAGTTTACCATGCAAAACAATTACAAAAATTATGAAGCAATACTTCCACATTATTCGCCCGCATTAGATCGCATCATTTGCTTGCTCTTGCTACATAATTTAGTTAACCCCGCCACATAATTTGGTCCTCCCTTGCTGCATAATTCCAGTGGCCCTGTCTAAGACTAACCAAGTCATGCTAGAATACATGATGGTAACCGGTCTTTCTTAATGTATCACAAATACCGAAACAAAATGAAAATTAGACACATTAGGTGATATAACAGAGTTTGATACGTACTTTGGTACACTGGGTAACATACAGCAAATACACTAACCAGTGTGCTGCTATTGGTACTCCTCCAACTGAGTACCAAGGCCCAGCCAGACATGTGCCAGGACTCACATCTGCAGCATGATGACTGGAGAGATGTGTTTCTTTGGTGCCAGATGCATTTCCCCAGAATGTCAAGGCTTCGGATCCTGGGTCAGAAGAGAAACAACCTGACCGTTTTGTGCAGCAACCCCACCACACTACAGCGAACCAGGAATATCTTGTCTGATAAGTACGCGTGCTTTTTGGCTGCGCTGGGTCTCGAGCCCGGTAAAGATGAGAACTTGTCAAGGACCCTTTGCCACGCAACTGTTGAGCACTTTTTACCCCCACAACCTCAATTAGATCCTGAATTAACTTGAAGGCTTCCTCGGTCCCCTCCTGAACATTTTTTGTGGCAGTCGTGGATGGAGCAGCAGCAGCAGGGTGGAGGTGGGTGTTGGCTGGTAACCTAGGGGGATCAGGAATGACTGATTTTGCTCTTCTGCCTTGTTCACTTCTTGGTACGCGGGGTTGGCAAAATATTATATACTGTTCACCATATACATGTGCCATGTAGGAGAGAAAAATGGCAAAAATAGGCGGCAGAAGTGCACAAAAGTCTTTGATAAGTTACTGGGGCCAAACAAACCCCTAATATCCACCACACTCACAAACTAACATGAATCAGAATGCTACACCTAGTAGATGCATGTATACTTGCTATAGGTGTAATACTCCGCAAGTCACAGGAGGAAAGATGGGTGGTGCAGGTACCACGTTATTGTCCCACAAAAGTGCTTCATAATATGCACTACATGGCCATTTGTGCTGGGTTTCCTTTGGCGATGACCAGACGTTACATCATGTTGAAGCAGGCACTGGTTTCTCAGGATGTTAGGTGTGGCTGAAGGCATGTTCCACATTTGATCATTGATTCAACAATGCTCTTCCATCATGATACATCAACCAAACCTGCAACTCAGGTAAAGTGTGAAGCCACAAGTTGGCTGTGTACATGCGGACCTTGAACTCTGGGCACTAGTCCATGTATGTGTATGCCCCATTGCAATATTGTGCAGTAGGCAAGGAACATTTTGCACGCTACAGGACAGTACAGTAGCAATGTGCAATCAAGATAGACACATGACTTGAGGATGCCAAAAGAGCACACTCTGATACTTTAGGTCAGTATACGTAGTAAGTTGTACCTCCGTTGAAGAATGAAAGAGGTACAGAGATCGAGAGAAATGCCATATTCAACATCATCTGTTAAATTGATAGCAGTAGCTCTTCATTCAAGTACATTTATGTTTGACAGTATGTTACTATAGAGAAAACGAACATTTCAAAGACAAGTTATCTTAAAAATACTATCATTAAATACAAACTTATTTTAATACATATTAAAAAGCGTTATCTTAGTGTGTGTGTGTATATATATATATATATATATATATATATATATATATATATATATATCGAAAAACAAATGCCCTGTGCATTTGAAAGGCACACGACAGCGCCCTGCCCTCCAGCTTAATCACGCAGCTTTTCTCTCTGCTCTGCATTTCATTCCTTTCTGCTGACGCGTTTCAAGGCCAGAAGGCCCCTTCTTCCTGGGCAAATAAACATCACACTCGAAGCCTTCATTACTATTTCCGGCATTTTATTCATTTCCATGACCTCCCAGGGGGCGGATGCTGAGTGATTTGCCCCTGGTGATTTATGGGTCATGGAGTCCGTGGATGAAAGGCATTATTTTCTTTGAGTAAGTTCGAGTATAAGTTTAAAAATTAAAATGTCCGTTATTCCCTTAAGTAGGTAGCAAAGCCTCAGATCTGGCTCATTAGGCGTATGGCGCACTGTGCCACTTTCAGCTCTGATAAGTTCGAAGCACTGGCCTCACTCAGCAGGTCCCATAATGCACAGGGGCACTAAACCCAACCTACTAAGGTCACTGCATAATAAATTTACCTGGAGGAAGTGAATACTCAATGCCTGTTTCCTTAAAGCCCATGAAGAAGAGGTGTATTGGCCTTGAAACGCGTCGGCAGCATGAGGAAAATATGTGACTGGTGAGAGGCAGGCTGCACAAGGCTTGATAATACCCGATGGTGGGGCGTTGTCGCGTGACCTTTTCAATGCAGAGGCAACTTGTTTGGTATATATGTATATATATATATATATATATTCACTCAAACCTCCTGCACAGCACCGTGAAGGAATGACAAGCCGCACCAGCCGGGTAGGTTAACAGGTATTCTTTATTGGGCACAAAGAAGACGCGTTTCGAGCACACAGGCTCCTGGTCACATGACCACCACGGACATAGTTGCTCTTTATATAACGTAACAAAACATAAAGTAATGAAAATGAAAGAAAGATTCATTGTTTACATCACATCGAGCTTTCTATTGTGCTTTAGAGAGGTTAAACTTAATCATGTAAATACATGCAACAGAATAAATAAAGCACAGTTTCAATATATGTGTGATTTACAGCAAAACATTGTATATATTTTAATACATATAGTACAAAATTAAGGGTGTAGTACCCGATTAGATTTATAACTGAGGGTTTGTTAAGAGGGTAGGGGAGAAGGAGATGCCAATTGATCATCCAGATTTCAAAAACGACTGATTGAGGAAAATAAGGAATTAAGTGAAGTTATTGGGGCTATAGCGGATTTAGGTATCGATGTGATCGAGCATAAGGTGACTAGAGTTCAAAATATATACACTGACCCAGGGAGCAGGGCGAGGCACGAATAATCAGACACAAAGACAAAAACAAAGAGTAGGAGACGGAAAAACAGGAGATGGGGAACAACAAGCACAAAAAGCAGAAAAACAGAAACAAAAACAAAAATACAGATCCAACAGGCGCAGATGAACATTACAGAAAAAGACAACACAGTAATAAACCTATCAAACATGGAGCTAACCAAGGAAGAACTGGAAATTCTGTCACTGGGCCTAACCTACTGCAGTGATACAAACTTTGACTATACACAAACGGGGATTGATCTCTTCCTCTATGTAAGAAAACTAAAACTGCAAAAGTATTTCTACAATGTTAACGCTACCACAACAGGGGCTGGATTGAGCAGTGAAACAACTAATACACTAAATGTTGAACATATGGAAACACTACAGAACCTAATTGATTTGGAAATGGAGAATGAAGGTATGAATGAAGAAATAACACCAAGTGGAGCAGCAATAAGTTCGGACATAAACATTTGGCAACCAGTGAAAACCGGTTTCAAACCAAAATCAATCTTTATGCCATCAATGCCGAAAGATGGTCTAGATCTGTTTGCAGAATACGTAATAAAAGACCTGAAAGAACTCTCCATTCTAAGCACCAAGCAGAGGTACAGGAAAAATGAAGACCATAACAGAAAATACAATGCATTAATGGAGAAAAATTAAATCTAGGCCTGACATCGTAGTAAGATGGTCCGACAAAGGTGGCAATATTGTACTCTGGCCATTGGAGATGTACAACGCGGAGGCACTTGCACAATTGCAAGACAGGGAGTGCTACACAAGGATAAGCCCAACCCATTTGGTAGGTATCCAAGAGAGGTACCATAATGAACTGTATAAATGGAGAGAGGAAGGCTTACTGAGCAAGAATGAACTAGAATTCCTCAAAACAGACTATCCAGTAACAGCACAACTGTACCTAATCCCTAAGGTGCATAAAAATGAGAAAGTGCCACCGGGAAGACCAATAATTTCAGCCATAGGAAGCCTCTTTGAGAATACGAGTGTATACATTGACCACTTTCTCCAACCCGAGGTCAAGAAACTACCAGCATATATAAAAGACACGGGTGATTTCCTAAAAAAGATATTCGATGTAAGATGGAAAGAAAACTATGTATTTTTAACATTGGATGTCCAAGGGCTGTATACCAGCATTAGACACAAAGATGGACTAAATGCCATAAAACACTTTTTGGGAAAAAGACCTATTAACCAGTACAAACACACTGCAATGATTTTGGAGATGACTGAGTGGTGTCTCACAAATAATACTTTTATTTTCGATAAATTGTTTTATAAACAGATCCAGGGTTCAGCCATGGGTACATGCTTCTCCCCCAGCTATGCGAATCTGCATATGGGCTGGTGGGAGAAGCAGGTACTGATGAACCGACACAAAGAGACATTGAAAAATAATGTAATTGTTTATAAGCGATTTATAGATGACATCTTTATTTTGTGGGAGGGTAGTGTGGAAAGTGCTAACAGCTTCACAGAACAGTTGAATGAGAACACACTAAACCTAAAATTTACTTGCAATGCTAGCAAAGAAAGTATTCAATTTTTGGATGTGGAACTATTTGTAGAAAATGGAAAAATACAAACACGCACGTATCGTAAGCCCACTGCGGGCAATACAATCCTCCACGCAAACAGCTTCCACCCAACACCACTAAAACAGTCTATCCCATACGCAGAATGCCTTAGGATGACTCGCAATTGCAGCACAAGAGATGGGTTAACCAATGCCAAGACAAATCTCTTTTCAAGATTGAAAAAAAGAGGGTACACAGATGAGACATGTAAGGCTGCAGAGACAAAATGCAATTCTAAAACCCGCCTAGAATTACTATTCGCAAAAGAAGTGGAGTCTGAGACAACCGCACCCGACAGACAACCACCCAGGCTAATCACGGGCTTTAATCGTCACCAAGCCAATCTTCGCAAGATACTCCGAAGACATTGGCCATTGGTTAAAAATGATTCAACCATAGGCAAAACAGTGGGTGAAAGACCACTAGTGTCCTTCAGGAAGGCAAAATCCATGCGGCAACAACTGGTTTGCAATGCCCCAGAAATACCTAAACAAAAAGCCTGGTTTCAATCCCAAAAAGGTTTGAAGAAGTGCATGAAATGCAAAGCCTGCATCCATGGCAAAAATACTGTCAGCATCACAGTACCCTTCCGTAAACAACCCTACACTCTGAGGGATCATTATACATGCAAAACAGACCATGCTGTATATCTTTTAACATGCATATGTGGTAAAATGTACGTAGGATCAACTATTCACCCAGTACATGTCAGAGTGTTGCAACATCTCAGGGCAATAACCAATAAGGACCCAGCATACCCTGTAGCGAGACATATCCACGAAGTACATGGTGGAGATGCAAAAGGCTTAACTTACTGCGTACTGGATAATGTCCCAAAAAATCTGAGGGGAGGCAATCGCAAACTTGCATTGCGTCGTTTGGAATCAAGATACATAATCTTACTGAATTCCAAAATCCCTATAGGGCTTAATGCAGATGAAGCCTTAAATGTACATATCTAGAGCAGCGTCCGATTCCTCTTTCCCAAGTACCCTTTAACATTGGAAAACAGCACACGCGACAATGTGAAACAATCACTTATCTCATCACATAGTCATACTGAACCCCTTATTAGTTGGCAAAAACACTCCCAAATGGCACATATGGCACGCAGGGATCTCTATACCAAAGAGAAATTTCCCTTTAGTGGGAGCACAAACGCGCACTAGCGCAAAACGGCATGTTTCCGAAGCGGGAAAAATAAAAACACTAGTCTGGCATGATAATCAGGACGCTGTGATCTCTACACGCGAGAGACAGCAGTCACAAACACGGAAAATAAGGGCTCACTAGCGCAACACAGGTTTTCGCCGTAGCGTTCAAAAAACCTTGGCAGACTTACACGCAACAAACAGGATGCTACTCACTCAGCACACGAGCGCCTTCTGTCACCTGCAAACTTGTTCTGCCCCTGCCATACAGACAAACAAACCGATGTCTAAAACGGCAGAGCCCATTTGAGATAAGCCATGGTCCTAGGAAACCAATCAGGGTCCTTAGGGGAACACACCTCCTCACTGATAGGCCAGAGTTACCATGACACCGTAAACATGCAAAAAATCACGTAACACAGAGGCTCTCTCCCGCCAGTACTATTAAATACCAATTAATGAGATGTTTATACGACAGAATGTTTAAAATGTACCATTCATGAATATAATTATATATTTAATGTGTGCCTACTGAAAACAAAGTAAGGAACAAAGAAATGTATTATAAAGTGCCAGAGAAACAGAGGAACAGGAACAATTGATGGGGTGTAACATATGATTACTATGGTAACTAATGAATGCCAATTAGGAATGACCATTATGACTCATGTGATAGTTTAAACATGTATAAAAGCGTCATTTTGTTTAGTCAGATGTTAGTGAGCAAGGCGGAGGTTGCCGCCGAAACGCGTCTGAGCAGAAGTTGATATGAAATAAAACCCTTGAACTAAGATACACGGAGTCAGCGCCTTCTTGGATGGTGAAGTTTGGTGTGGTATTAATATATATATATATATATATAGACATAAAATACCTTACGCATACATCAGAACAAGTAAATATGTTACTTAATAAATAATACAACATATGGTCACTAGCTACAACACATATTCACCTTTGATCGTCATTGGTAGCATTTCTTACGAATAAGTATGGCAAAATAAGAGAAGCATATTATACTAAATGTTGGGATTATATTAATCCATCATTAGAACATACATACTTTCCTCCATTAACAGGAGGGGTACTGAATGCAATAAGTGCACTAAAATGAGATGTTGAAATGGATTATACATAAAAGTACAGTGCACGGTGCAAATATGATACTAGCAAGCAGAACTCGATTTTACTATATTTCTTGCCTAGCATCAGAATTAGATAACAAACCCGATACAACTTACGTGTATATATGCAAGTTGGGCCATAACTATCGACATAACCAAAGAACAAGACATACTGCCTATCCTTTACCTTATATCTATCTTTTCTTTAACTCCCATTATTGTATATGGAGCAGGTCTGTCTTAATTGTGATCACAATGAATTAGATAATGAAGACTGGTGCACAGCTTTGAATTCGGTCGTTTTGAAAGAGCTAGCTTTTGTAGTTCCGGATGCCACCTGGGTGACGTCTCTAGTCATGGACGCCTATGTAATATTCAAAAGGAAGTGCTTCTAATATGCCATTAGTTGCATCCCCTGGTGCACACCTGTGTCTCCTGGATGTTAGTCAAGGATTCCTTTCACAAAAGTATTTTCACTGATTTTGTTTTAATTCAATTGTTGTTTATTCCATATACATAGTAATTTTCTTTCTGAAATTATTTTCATTTCATATCTTGTATTTCATTAGTATTCAATTGACATCATGGCTTTTGATTATATCCAATGCATTTCGGGCATTGTATGCCCTTCATCAGGGAGCATGTGCTATACAAATTAAGCAAAAGATATATTCACTAATACAATATCAACCTCCATGGTAAACTTAAATTCTTTGAAGTTCACTCCATGCGTGTAAAAACGTGCTCTAAGTGCTCATTGAGTATTGTGCCCAGTGTATTGAATGTGTACGGAAAAATCACAAAGTGATGCACACGAAACAAGTGTGAAACTCAAATGTCAAGGGTGGAACAAATTCGGAGGATTAATATTTCCCGAAAAATAAAAATAAAAATAAAAACGGGGTCATAAAAATTCTCATACTGGCATCAATTCAATACCGCTATGCGAATCCCAAAGGTTACAGTAAAGACGCGTGGCGTCTCTTTCTTCGTTCGGGTTCACGAATGTGAGGTGCCGAGGTGCGCTTCCTAAATTTGTTCATGGACTGCTTCCTGTTAACGAAGCAGAAGCAACCCGATTGGTTGTAAAGTGTCGATCACGTGATAATGGAAATGAACAACAGGCTAACAACTCTCAAGTGAAACTCAAGGCATAACCGTGGCGAGCAAATGTTTGAAATTAAGCGGAAAAGAAGTGTGAACATGATATAATGGTAAAAGAGTGTAAAAAGTGAGAACCACATTAAATGAATATGAAATTAACAACTGAGAAATTAACATTAAAAATTAACAAAAAATAAAAAAAATTCAAATGCACAGGGCATGGTAAAGGGACCTGCCAAGCATCATTATAGCAGAATACAGTAACAGCATTAATAAATTGCCATATTACATTATAGATAGCACGCAAATTCAATGCGATCATTTCAACCAAAAAGGTTTGCTAGAGTGCATAGTGTAATTCCAACTGTTCTCTCTTTGGAGGAGATGTTTATTATTGTCCAATCGTTCTCCCTTACAGACAGTTTCTAGGATGAGACATTGTAGTTGTGACACATTATGATGTTCTTCCGAGAAATGAAGTGCTACTGATGATTCCTGGTTATGGGTCCTTATATTCGATTTATGTTCATTAATCCTAGTTTTAATTTTCCTCTCAGTCTTCCCAACGTACACTTTGCCGATATCTACATTGTTTAACCTTGAGAAAGTCTTGGTACGGACGTTGTACCGATGAAACACGTGTTGGCTGTTTGTTTCTTTGAGGCTTGTGAATAAAAAGAAAACCATCCAGATGTCCTTGTCTAATGAAGAATACCTTTGTTTTCACTTACTCACATTGTGACTATATTGGTTGATATGATTAACAAGTCATCTTTAATACTAGCTTTAGGATAGTGCTGACCAGACCCCCCCCTTGTATTTCTGATTACCAATTTCAGTAGTCCCAGCGCAATACCCGATCTATCCATTTTTTGTTTCATAGACGTGATTAATTAATAGTATCAAAGGCTGCTGTTAGCACCTCTTCAGTCACATTCCTTCACCTTTTACCATTTATGCATTTTAAACTTACAGGAGTGATTCTGTAAAGAAGAGTGCTCCAACGTGTAGGAGACACTTGATGTTTTGACTGTGGTACTGCACATATGTTTTTGAATGGGTTTATGTTAATTGCCAATGGAATGTTTTTGTTTTGAAACATTTAATTAAACATTTTTACATGTATCAGACAAGTTTCACACCTGCTACGCTTCCAACAACAATAGCTTTACCTTACATATTTGAATTCTGGATGAAGGGAAGGTTTTACAGCTGAGAAAAAATAAGACATTAAACTTTGTCAACTTCAATTGATCCAAGCGATTATGAACTGCCAGTTGACTGTCGATATGTAGAAACGCTGGATGTACTATTACGAAAGGTCACAAATAGCTTTGGTAAATAAAACAGTGGCCATCTAACTCAATATCATTTACAAATAGGATTGCTAGTCAAGTACCAATCTGGAGTCAGAGCGAATGTCTGCGTAGAAATTGTAATCTTAAAGGATCTTAACTAGGCCTACTATACACTAAGGCGATAATTATTTAATTGGGTTACTCAACCTTTCTGCTGCCTTTGACAAGGTTGATCAATACTTTCCTCTCTTACTTTAGAACTAAGTGGGCTCTTGTGAATGAAGTGTACAATATTTAACGATGTATATAATTAGAAGTTGTTCCTATATAAGTTATTATTTTAACAATTTGAGGAACAGAGCCTCCGTATTTCAATGTTATATTTACCACTATTTGGAGCGGATGAAGTTTTATCACAAACCAGATTCCTTATGGACCATGTAGGATACAGATATAAGATGCAGTTGAACATTCTATTTCTCTATAACTAATTTCTTTACATTTACATGGTGTTCTTTTGTACTTATACATGACTGCACATTAGCTGTAATTAATGGGCAATTCTTAGATATCTGAATTCCTTTTGCTGTGTAGATAGAAAACATGGCAGTGAATGAAGGAAAATGATCTAAAGAAAGCCCACAAAGGTGGGCGGGTCGAATAGCTTCCACCCATCCATCACTGCACTTTTTTAGTACATTTTGTGAAATGACTAAAGGCTAAAGTACTTGGTAATTGAGGATTGGCATTTGACCTGTTGCCTACAAGGCAAAGCCATTTAGCATTCTAGCAGGACCTACAGATATACCCAGTGATCTGCTTGAGTTACTTTCCAGTTTGTAACATCACATGGGCTTCAGGGTAAGGTCCTAAGCAGGTTGTCATTCTTCCTTGCCAAAAGACACTTGTCAAAAAGGAGTAAGCAGATCTCATTCAAAGAGAAAACAGTATAAGGGGGGTTCAACTGGAATCATTTCTTTACTCTACACTGAGTCTCAAGGGCAAACCTAAGATAAGTTGCTGTGCATCAATATGCAGACAACTATCAAATATACATGAAGGTCTCAAGTATAAAAGGCATCACCACATTAAGGGACTGTCTCAATCTCCTTCAAAAACAGACCTATAAAAAGAATTCCCCTTTGTGAATCTGTATACAATTGGATTTCTCATTTTTTAACATCCTCAAAAACATTGCCTTTCCATCTTGTAGTTACTGTACTTGGAAGGCTCGTCTCCATCCCTTTACTCCTTTGCCAAATAATCAGGATTTTAATTAGACCGGTTATTAACAATGATCCCCCACATAAACAAGGTCCCAAAAGCTGCAACCTTCCTTCTCCATGCCATAAATAACACCAGCCACCGTGTTTTACCCGAACACCTCAGAACAGCTGTTCATTCATTGTTCAGTTCAATGTTGATCGTTGGGAAATCAGTAGCTACAACATCCACTCGGCTAGAAATGTGATCAAATAAATTGAATGTGTGTGATCTACATTGGATTCCCATCTTAGGGATAATTATATTCAAAATCTGCTGTCTACTCGCAAAGGCATTCATAACAGCCCACCACACTTCACAAAACTACTGAATATGTGTGGTGACTCCAGAGACCTAAGCAGCAGAGCTTCAGTACTGTTGGAAGGCCCCAATTCAAGCCTTTCATTGCACAGCAATAATCTTTCTCAGGGGCAGTTGTTTCTTCTTCTTCTTAGAAGTTTCCTAAACTCCGACATGGAGGCATACCCTTTTTTTAACATAATCTTATGTCTGATCTCTTATCACTTTAATGTGGACTTTTCTGATCTTGTTCTACTAATGCTATAATTGTTCACTCTATCATTTACTGCCGACCTCAACGTGACCGTGCTTCAGTTATGTTCCATGTATATTCCATAAAATACCTTCTGGTCCGGAAACGCAATAATATTTATACAAATAAAATAAACTCACCTGGAGCTCTAAAGCACCCAGTTCAATTCTTCAAGATATTCTAAATAATAAAAAACACATGTTAATGTGAAGTAAACGTTTAGAAGCCTAATATGAGGACAGAAATGTATGGCTAGGTTTATATTTATTCATTTATTAGTGTTTTTATAGAGCACGAACTAGACTTAGTGTCGAAGTACTGTACAAATGGAAGTTGATCTTTTTCATAACGATTACGAAATAAAATAATTATTATATTACAGATGCATTACCTGAAGGAGAAGGCAAAAAATCACTACTTTGGTCTCACTGAAAAGTTTGTGTGTTGCATCGTGAAGATTTGGAAGGTGGATAGTATTCTGATTAATGGAACGATGGACCAGATTAGACCGTGCACGGAGTCAGATGGTGCCGATCTGAGCCTCTGGTCCAATACTGTTTAATGATATTGTACTAGAGTCTCTCTTGCGCCGGTGACGCTCTTTGGAAGGTGGAGAGTGGCTTTGTAGATTCTGGTAACCAATTTGTCTTCTGACTCAGCTTCCATGCCCAGGTAATTTCACTCCTGTCGGTTAGTGTGGGATGATTTTTGCTTTCATCACCTGGAGAAGGGGATCAAGGCTTGGTCCTCCTGGCTTTAGTGCGATGGCTGAGAGAGCAAACATTTAACTGGAGCCATTGTTTACAGATAGAGCGTCATGTCTGGGTGGTTTACACTGAAGCCGGGTCTGTGTGTAAACCTTTATGTAATTAAAATGGTAGCATGGCCCCAGTTCGTGTTAGGTCCAAAATGCTTCAATGCCAATAGTAGAAAAATGACTAAGTAGTATATCACAAGATATCGTTTTGATTGCCACCAAGAGATCGACCAGAATAGAAGTGGCAGAGTTGCCCTAGTCTAGGATGGTTTGGGTTGTGTCAACTGCAAGAGCAAGGACTGTTACCGCCTTCCATTGAGGTGGGACTATGCCAGAGGACAAGCACATGTTAGTGATATTTGTCAGCGAGGGAACAAATACTCTTTTTTCCGTTAATTTTCTATTTTCGAACATCGGAAGATATCACAGTATACAACGTTGCAATACAGAAATATTACAACATATTAATATTATACAGATATATTATTAATCTTGGATCAATGTAATTTAATTCCCCTGATCATGATATCCAGTTTTGCATTGACATTTTAAATTTTTTTCCAAATGTTACATTGCCCATGTTAGTCATTTTATAGCCCAAAAGCTGCAAGCAGCATACCAGAGTATCTTTCAGGCATTTCATAACAGTATACTAGGTCTCGGGCCAAGTCAATGTCTAGAGGGGAGCTTGCTCATCCAGCCTATTGCTACCCAATATTTGGCATGTAGGATGGCCATATAAATTAATCTCTTGTTCCCTTATGGGCTCTCTACACCACACCCCAGCCTGGCTGCCAATGGAGTGCGGGTCAAGCTCTCAGATGTCATTTCTCTGACAGAGTCTAATATTGCAGCTGAAATTCGATGCTCCCTCCACATGGCATGACCAAGACACATGTATAAAGTCAGCTTGTTCTTGATTGCATCTGCAGCATGCATCGGAGGTATTATTGTCGTTTTGCAGCATAAGTTGGGGTGTGATATATGCTCTCTGCACGAATTGTAAATGTTAAATGCTTAACCTGGGCATTACAATAGCTTCCGGACTCATTGGTCAACGAGTGGCTATTTCTTCTTCCCTAGGTTGCTATCTAACCATATCTGCGATCATGGCAACAGACCGCTTAACATTCTGTCTTTCTGAAGAGCTGCATTTGTTCAGGCAAGAAGGGGTACATTTAATAAACATATCGATAGTTTGTTTTAATTTCAAATGACTTCATACAACAAAGAACTTGGAATCTGGCACGTTCAGTTTTTAAGATCTAATATTCAAATTATACTACTCAATCTGTCCTATAGGCATATTTTTAACAATACATACATTTATGCCACCTACTATATAACACTGTTTATGTTCTAGTTCATACATTTGTTGTTTTTAAAAAGAATGATCCTGCTGTTTCTCTCCCATTAGCACTATGATGTGGATATCACACTAAAGCAATCGGTAAACAATAAAAGGAGAGACATCAGGTCAACCAAATACGAACAAGACAGCCGTATAACATTATCACATGTAGATCGCTCATTACACTGTGGGTCTCTAGACTCCATTCTTTTAATAGCATGACACTGCCAATCTCCAATCCTCTGCACTTGCCACGCGGAGTGGCGTTATTGCAGTATTGAAGAGGTGCTCAACTAACCAGAAGTTATGCGAAGATGAAATACAAAGGCTTTCCACAAAATAAGGCTAGTAAATAAAACGATAAAGAAAGTGAATATGGTTAAGTACGTTTTATTGTGTGGATATCTGTTCAAACCAGTCTTATTCGATAGCATTTACATCATCTAAAAAAAACAACTATACAAAGTTTTTTTGTGTAATACAGAACTGGAAAAAAAATGGATTTGTTTTTAGCAAAAAATTGTTTAGCTACATATAACAGTGCAAATAGTCAAGAAGACGAACCTATGCATCAACACAAACATTGCCTCCTGAACAGAGATCCTGCAATAGCAGTTTTAACATCCATAATAACCACACCCAACATTGCCACCATTGAAAAATAATATCCCCGTTTGTACAAAGTAATACATGATTGTCCCTTCTCGTTGCACAAAAAAAACTATTATGGTCCCTTCTGAAGCCCACATGATTTACACAAGATATTAGAGCTGCTGTGTTTGAAACTCGGGTGTACAACTACTATGAGTAATATTTTACTTAAATCATGGTTTCCAGTCTCTGATTCCAATGTATTCATGGACTGCCTCCCTGTGGATAAAAGCAAGACTACAAATACCAGGATACACAGGACGCAATTTCGAAAACCGCGAGTGGTCAAAGCCTCAAGCTTGTCTATTCAGAGCAAGGTATGTTAAACACAGAAGCCATTCCAGCTGGCTACCTGCCAATACTTTTCTGTAACAAGGAGATCATTCCAGCTGGTACTCCACCGTCATGTGCGGATTCAACGTGGCGAATATGGCAGCTTCGATTTTCTCATCACTTTTCTTGATTGGTCACCATCCTAAGCATTTTCAATGCCATGTCGGCCTGATCAGAGGGAACCTGTTGAAAGAAAGGTTGCTTAAAAATGGATGCCACAAAAATGCCTTTTAAGCTGGCAAGCGAGTGGGAAGTCATGATGGAAGAAGAAAGATATGTTTTTTTCTGATCCGTCGGGAAGGGTTGTTTTATCAAGGAAAGGCAAGACAAAACATGCACAGAAAGATTAAATATTATTTGAATCTACAAAACACAATTTCTAATGGAACAATATGCTTCAAATCAATGGACGTCCAGGCCATGTGAGTGGAAGTGTGCAGCCAAAGGGAGCAGCTGTTCAGCTGGTTCAAGACTGTCGAGGGTAAACAAGTAAGTAGACAACAGAGCAAGAGAAATAAAATGTCAAGAGCAAGCACACACCACCAATAGGTTATACAGGAACAAATATTACAAGGAAACTGTAGCTCAAAATATGTAAGGGGCATGTCTTAAGCCCTCACGAACCTTTGACGTTTTCGATAATCTGGAGTAGGGGGACACACATACAGCAGCAGGTCTTACCAATTATGGTAAAGCATGCCACCACTTAATTGATGCGACTGACTAGAACATTTAAGAGAAAAATCACCTCTTCAAGAGACTTTTTAAATTTAACTGAATCTTCTCTTGTATGGGTATGCTGTAACCTACTATTATGTGGACTAGGAAGAAACTCGCCCCTCACCCCATATTGGTTTCATCATTATTAGAGTGGAACTTGTGAGCAGGTCAAGACAAGGTAGATTTGTATTCAGGGAAGTTTTAGCTGTTATAAATATCCTGAAGTATAAATCTGCATTACATTTCATGGTTAATACTGCCAAGAGCAATGCTTTAAAGTCTGGTTTAAGTGGGTCCCTGCAATCCTTATCTAGCAGAAGGACTGCTTCTGTATTTTGCAGCAGTCTCAGTTGTGTCTCTAGATAGGGCTACTGCAGTTAATACAGAGTATTTGCATTGGCAAAGCCAGGAAAGGCGCAAGACAATACAAAAGAGAAGTCTGCCTGTTTTCAAGTTGAGAAAGTTAATTATTTGAAAAACCCACTGTGGAGGCCTTGGATGAAGAAAGCCAAACCTCTAAAAGTAAGCCACCTACAGAAAAAAAGGAGATCTTCATCTCAAAGATACCATTTGGTCCTCTCTGCAGGTCCACCCGCAAACCTTTTGCCTTCACTCATTCGGTTATGCTGAATTTGTTTTTGTAGTCTTTTGGACTCTGCACACTTTGCGACAGCTAATCAGTGTTGAAGTGCTTGTGCTCACCCATGTAAATATGGAAAAATTGGCTTTCTTATACTCGAGTGGCACACATAATTTACTTATAAGTCTCTAGCAAAGTGGTACTACGTGTACCCAGGGTCAGTAAATTAAATACTACTAGTGGGCCTCTAGCACTGATTGTGCCACCCACTTAAGTAGCCCTTTTAAACACGTTTGAGGTCTGTCATTGCAGCCTGTAGGTGCAGTTTTAAACTGATATTTCGACCTGGTAAAAACATTAACCTTTTGCCAGGCCAGGGCCCTAGCTAGCCCATAGGGCAGGGTACACTGTATTTAAAGAGTTGGACATGTGCGTTTAAATTTTACATGTCCTAGTAGTAAAATAAAATCTTTGATTCGTATTTCACTATAAGTGGCCTACCTCTCCCTAAGGATAACGCAGCGTAACTTATTACATTTAATAAGTGATAACATTTGCTTGGAAGTAGGTAGGAATGTCATGTTTAGTGCCTGCAGAATTGTAATTTAAGTCACAATTCGGAAAATGCCACTTTTAAAAAGTTTGTGAAAAAGGTACGTAAAGTATTGGACCAACCAACCTGGATCGATTATTTAATGAGAGTAAAAGGCTTCTGAAATCTTGGACTCACCTGCCACTTTCTATAACGGGTAGGGTGAATCTGGTAAAAATGTGCATCCTCCCCAAGTTTACATTTATTTTCAATGCCATTCCCCTGGCGTTTGATGCCAAAATGATAGATAAGTGCCAGCGAGAAATTAACTCCTTTATCTAGAATTATAAATCTACCAGACTCGCTTGGAAAAAGTTGAGGAGGAGGAGAGAAAAGGGAGGTCTTGCCCTGCCTGACTTACTATACTATGCATGGGCTTTTCAGCTGTCTCACTCTAGGATGCTTTTAAAAACACCATCTAACCTTCCCAGTGGGTCGATTTACAGAGCCATGTTAACTGGGGCAAACTTACCAGCGGATGGGTTTTTGTTCAAGTTTGGGAGCCAGAAATTCTTTTAAAAAAATCAAGCTTAAAATTTTACAGTCATGGGCTAATGCTTGGTTAAACATCAGAAAAAGATTGGGGCTGTCTAACTACTCTAATTTCGCCCCAATATGGGACTCTCCGGGTCTACCATTATGTTTAAGGGACAGCCTGTCTTCCCCATTAGAGGACGCCTGGATTATAAGATGGGGGGAGCTATTGATGGAAGGATCGATAATAGCCTGGGATGAGTTACGTGACCACATAGGCCCTGGGCTCTCCAGATTTAAGTTTATCCAATTGGACAGCTGGGTGAGAACCCAGGGTCGTAAAGGTGTACAACTTGGGAAGGCCAGCAACTTGGAGCGGTCGTCAGTGGAACGATCGAGGGGAGGAAAGGAGGTAGCCTTATGGTATTGGCAGCTGTTGGAGGAAATTGATGGGGAGTTTGCCCTCCCAGATGAGCTGTGGGGGGAGGCGACTGGCTTTCAGTGTGAGGAGGTATGGTTAAATTATTTTGCCCTCCTCTACATAATTGTGAAACCATCTTGGCTAAGACGAAACCATCTTTTCACAGTTCATCGTGCATACATTACACCGCTGAGACTTTCTAAATTTCTCCCTGATAAGAAATGTAATAAATGCAACCTTATGGGAGCATCGGACATCCACATGTTCATGGAATGCCCCGACATCGGCCGTTTCTGGGAGGAAGTGAAGTCTACATTAAACTCCATCTTAAATACATCACTGTCAATTACTTTGCCACTTATCTTTGGCTTGGAGGACAGTATCATCAGCAAGGCTAGGTCCCTCTTGTTCTATGCCATTTTGTTGGCCAGAAGGCAAATTTGTATACATTGGGTAGAGAAAACTGCACCATCACACTCTGGCTGGCTCACCTCCCTATACGAAACATCGAAGGTGGACCTGACTAGATCATGCAGTAAGCGTAACCTGGCTTTTTGGGACTTGTTGACCAAGTGGAGATAGTTTTCCGGGGTTTTTCTTCCCCCGGGTCCTATGATTATGCCATTAACACTCCTTGGACCGGGTCTAGCCTCGTTACGATATTGGTCCCACAGGTTGAAATATACCTTGATGGAGTCAGCGCAAGCTTCCAAAGCCCCTCCTCCCCCTGGGACCTCTCTGCCACCATTACATTATACTCGCGTTCTGGCACAGGAGACGGGTACATTTATTTTGCTCCGGCTCTAAGTGAAGGACACGCAAGGTGGTTGGTATCTCCTAAATTGAGGGTAAGGCAAATGAGGACAAAAAAAAAAAAAGTACGTAACACTGCGCACCCATCAGTCGCACTGCGGAATTAGGAATTTTTCCTCATGATTCATCATTCTTCGTGAATCATCTTGTTTCATTCAAACGTAAACCAGTAATCATATAAACACTTCATTCCAAAGTTTAATAAGCGTTTTGTAATCACTCCAGAGGCAGCGTCGTTCCACATTAATGTTTCATTAAACATTTTCAAATGCCTCCTGTCGTCTATCCAGACTTTACCTTGATACAGGAATACTAGAGAGGAAGGACTGCTCTCCTGGCTGAGCCCTATCTGATGCTTGAGGCCTACACGAGAAGTAAAACTGGACCTGCTACTTTTATCCCAGGCTACCTAAGAGACTCCAAGAGCTAGTTAGTTGGTCTCCTGTTCCGAGCTACAGGGACACAAGAAGCTGCAGAGGCCTCTCAGTAACTGCCCAGCTGACCTACAACTGGACCTGCCTGAGCCCTACTGGACTACGCTGAAGTGAGTTCCTGATCCCAAAGAGGTCCCTTCCAGCTCCTGGACCCTTAGTGTGGCATCAGTTGAGCTCCTTCTAGACGAAAAGGAGAAATCCTTAAGTTTTTTATTTTCACGACCGTGAACATGCTAATTTGTGCCAAGATCTTTCTGCCCGCGCAGAACGCCAACACAAAGCTCAAGTAAGCCAGACTCTTCGTGCTACAGCGACAACACAAGCTCTGCACTTTGCGCTACAGCACTGATAGCCCATGGTGACCGTCAATGTGAAGCTCCAGCAACGACCATCCACAATGCCCAGCCAGATCTTTGCGATGCAGCGACGACCATCCACAATGCCCGACCTGCTCTTCGTGCTACTTCGATGACCATCTGTGACACTCTCCTTGCAGCCTCCTCCACTGCGAATAAAAACCTTTCAAGATGGACTTTAGAAGGTAACTTTTTCAGCCAGACTAACATGGTCCCTGTATCATGCCCACACTCCATCACAGTCAGCCTGAACCTGTGGCTTTTACCTCTTGTCTCACAACCAAAGAACCGTGAGTTAAGGTTTATGCTTCTATGCACTATACTTACGGTAAATCTTTGAAATTGCATATCTCCAGGTCTATTCTTTGGGTTTGTCTCATTTTGGTGTAAAACATTTTTTACCAGAACGAAACAGGGACAACAGAAATGGCCGCCGGATCCACAAGCTCGGCAACTTCAGCAAACTCCCAGCGATTTATCTCCTAACCCACGGCCGCTCAACCTTCGCACTGCAGTGATCAGACGATCGGAACTCCACAGCTAAGGGGAGATGCCACTCTGACCCCCTCGATCCCCTGGAATCCGAAGTTACGAGCGCGACCTACAATAAACCCACGAGAAAGAGGAGCAAAACCTCCAGTGACCTCCTTTCTCGAATCACAACCCGGACAAACTACAACATGCCAGCCAGCCCCACAAAAATACCGGCGAAACATAAAGATTAAAGAAAAAAGACATTACGCACCGGACACCCGGAAAGGGGCTGCCTGATCCGTGTGAGGACAAGGAGCAGCGCCTCCTCTAACATAGAGGATCGGCACCTCCTGCAGGCTCACACGACACCAGGACACCGGATCCAAGGGAGGGTAAACCCGGCCGAATTGAACTGACTCCGTCACCGATGGCCAAGCCAAGGATGTCGATTTTCTGACAAATCGCGGACCAAATCGTTCTCCCCACAGCCTGGCTCCAAAATGGCGTACTAACAGGACAATCGCTCCAGAGACCAGATACAGCTCCAAGAATCACAGGGAAGAAGAGCAAGCGACCGGCTCCCTCCAGATACCCACACCGGAGTTTCAAGAGGGCACTCACAGCCCAACGCTAATGTCAGCACCCCCTACAAAGAACTAAGGACGGAGGAAGAACGGATCACTTCGATCTCCCCCCCACCAGCCTGTCGTCAAAATGGCGCTACTACCAGGGCATCACTCGGACTGCATGAAGTAAAGAGACCAGTCACCAACAAGCAGAGAGGTAAAGCGCTCCTGACTAACCGCCTCCGAGCAGCTCCCCCTAACGTAATGCATGCGGAAGCACCGTAACGGGGAACTCATAGACAGAGCCCGACTCACCCCGCCTGACCTTAAAATGGCGCTGATAATGGGACACCCTGTAGGAACAGTCCCGGCTCTATTGTAATCGCGCCCGGAGCTAAGAACCCTACCGCGGCAACTGTCGACTAGAAACACTGGAGAAACAACACGCTGTTGCCACCCACCGTCCAGACCACCCACACCGGCGCAGGCAACTTACCTTACTGAAGGAAGGTTGGCCAGAGCTCGACCCCACCGTGCCTGACCCTAAGATGGGGATGAAATTGAGTCACCCTAAGGTAGCAAGCCTGTGAACTTTGTGACCGTGACCGGTACCAGCAGCCTCAATCATTTCCTTCACACCCCTGGCATAGCCCCATCCACAACCGGCAAACCAACCCCAATAATAAGATCCAAGGTCAGTAAACAGCCAAGGTCCAAGACGGGGACCCCCCTCCTCAATCCGGACCCCACAACAAGAAAGACGGGCCACACAACGGAATATAGGGATCCCATACCCGAAACGGACGCCCTCCTGCCTGATCCCAACACGGCATCCACAATGGAACACAGACAGTGAAGCGCCCACTGGGCACAACCTAACTCAAGGATTCCTCAAAGGGCACACAATAAACCACAAGAAGACTGTCCCCGAACCACCTAACTGCCCCCAAGGCTGCACTTCTCCGCTCAATGAAACAAACTCATATCGTCACCCCCTCCACCTCGGACACATAGCAACCAACGCCCACCCACCCCTCCCCCCCCCGACGGACCTAAACCCCTTCAAATACGCTCCACCTATTCCGCTAGGCCCCATCGCCCTCCGCCATGACGATCGACCACTACCCTCTGTCCTCCCCTCTCATTAAACGTCACGGATCAAACTCCTTCGCTATCTCCCCCCCACACAACATCTCACCCAACGCAAAAAAATCTCTTAAGCACAAACTAATTAGGCAATTCCCTGAATTCCTCTTCGCAGATGTCTACCACTGCCCCTCCAAAGGTCAAATAAAAATGGACCTCATCTTTCACACTGCCAGACCAGGATACTGGATCTCGGTCCTTAGGGAAAAACGCCTAATCACAAAGACAACGAAGACATTACATAGCTGCAAACTCTCCTTCCTCACCCCGAACCACCCACCCAACCGCGGGATCACCTCAATGACCATTTACTCCAATGGCACAGTCCTGATCCAAGCCAACAACGCCAATCTGGAGACCTTTGACCGCCTATTCCCCTCTCTACTTGCTAACCCTATCACACCTGACCCAGACCAAGCACACCAGCCCACCAGGACCCTCAACCAACCCACACCACCCCCCAGGTACACAATCACCTCCTCTCACCCCTTACCTCCCCTAAAGACCCTTGAAAACAAAGACACAACCCCGCCACACACCACGGCCCATCCCCTAGATATACCCTCGATACAGAATACCCCCCCAGCAACCCTAGCACACTATAAGACCAGCCCCAAGGCACTCCACACCCAACCTACACTTTACCCCCTCAGGAATAACAACCCTGCACAACCCAACTTCTCCGCCCATCCAACCCAGATCATGACTCAAGCCGCCATCTCAACCCAATCAGACATCCCATCTGACCCCAAAACCCAACATAACCACAACACCTCCGTAAGCCAACCACCCCCCACACAGGAGGTCCCTCTCGACCGCCTCACCCGCATTGAAAACCAAATCAACACTATAATTCTAGGCCTGAATCTCATCCTCACCTCCCTCGCAACTCCCCATAACACCCACCCAAAAACCCAACCCGCACCCCCCAACATGCACGCCCCCCCAAGATCAACCACCTCATCACCCCTCACGGACCCACACCCCCTCCCACCTTCCCAGGCCAGGAGACCTAGCAGAGCGGCGAAAGACATGACCACGGACGAGGCGCTCGAACTAGCCGCCTCTTACACTACATACACCTCCTTCCCCAGCCAGTCCTCCATACAGGTAGTCACTGGTCTCAGAAAAGAGCACCCCCCTCACAAACACCCGAGACCCCCGGTAGCCCTCATCACCATCCCCACCGAACCTAAGGAAAAAGAAGCTCCCCAGACCAACTGCATGCTCATAAACTGCAGATCCGCCACCAAAAAGTCGACGGAGCTAGCGGAGACCATCCTCAACTACAACATAGACGTAGCATTCATCACTGAGACCTGGCTAGACGACTCCTCCCCACCTATCCTAGACATGCTTGTCCCCCCAGGTTACACCATCGTCAATAAAGATAGGAAGGGCCATAAAAAAGGCGGAGGTGTGGCAGTTATCCACAAAAACAACCTCGCAGTGCTCGAATGTGACACCTTTGGCTACAACTCCTTCGAATGCCTCACTACCAACATCAAAACCAAGGACAACAACTCACTGCAATGCCACCTAATATACCACCCCCCAGGCAACAACACTATATTCACAGAACAACTTTCAAACCTAATTGCCAACTGCTCCCTCAAAGAGTCCAACAACATCATTCTAGGGGATCTCAATCTGCACTGGAACAACGAGAACAATACCACAATAAAATCCCTAAACGAACTTCTCCAAGCAAACAACCTATACCAACACTGCGCAAAAGAGACCCACAACAAAGGGGGAACTCTAGACGCCATCATCGCCAGGAACGATGCAATCGCCATTTAGCACATCCTCCCGGTAGACTGGTCCGACCACCATCTAATCCTATTCCACCTCACGCAACAGATCCAGCCCCATACCACAAAAGCAGCTCCCTGCTCATGGTCCAGGAATCTATCCCAAATTAACTCAATGGAACTAGAAGAAAGAATAGCCTCCTCCCTGTCAATCCTCACAGAAGGTCTCTCAACTACAGAACTCATCTCACACTACAACACCACCACATCCGCCATACTAGACCAACTGGCTCCCCTAAAACGAAAAAAACCCAGGAACATCCCATCGAGAACCTGGTTCAACAAGGACATCAACAAGGAAAGGAGACTCCTCAGAGCCACAAAACAACATTGGAGAAAGAACCCCTCCTCTAACAGTCGGGAGGAACTCGGAGCAATGAGAAAAAGGTACAAGAACCACATCAACAACGAAAAAACTAACTTCTTCTGCAATGCGCTAGAAAAGGCAAAGAACAGGCCAAGAGAACTCTTTGATATCATCAAAAAACAAACCTCCAAGACATCCACGGTCCTTGCGCAACCCTCCAAAACCCTATGTGACAACTTCGTCTCCTTCTTCAACGAAAAAATAACCAAGATCGAACTATCCCTAGACATCAACCCGACTCCGATCATCAACATCAACCTAACCACAACACTCACCACCTTTGAAGCTTCAACCTCCATCACCTGGCCCGCTTTCGACCACGTCCACGAAGCAGAGATCCTCAATCTAATAGCATCCTCCAAACCCTCCTCCCACAACCTTGATCCCATCCCCGCCCAAATGGTCAAAGACCTCAAATTCACCCTTGCTCCAATCTGGTGCAAAATCATCAACAGCTCCCTAAAAACAGGCACCATCCCGGACTGCCTCAAAGTGGGCCAGGTCACCCCCCTCCTGAAGAAACCAGGTCTCGACTCCAACGACCCAAACAACTTCAGACCAGTCTCAAGTCTACCCTTCCTAGCCAAAATCCTAGAAAAATGCGTGCTTCGTCAACTCAACAACCAGCTCGACAATATCAACCTTCTTGACCAAAACCAATCAGGCTTCAGAAAAGGCTACAGCACCGAAACCGCAATCCTGAACATAGTTGACGACATACGCAACTCCCTTGACGCGGATCAGTGCTGCCTACTCATCCTCCTAGACCTGTCAGCGGCATTCGACACGGTTGACCACAAGCTCCTCATCAAGGCCCTCAAAGAACGAGTAGGGGCGGGTGACATGGTCCTGAAATGATTTGACTCCTTCTTCCAGAACCGCTCCCAAAGAGTAAAAATAAAATCGTTCTCATCTGATCCTCTCCCTGTGTCCAGAGGGGTGCCACAAGGATCCGTTCTCTCCCCTCAACTTTTCAACATATACATGGTCCCCCTCACCACCATACTGAAAAAAGCCAACATCCCTTTCCACCTCTACGCAGACGACACACAGATCTACATAGAAATAACGTCCCACAATGACATCCGAAGACTCAATAACACTCTAAAAGAAATCCAAGACTGGCTAGGGATGAATCACCTCAAACTCAATCAAGGAAAAACAGAGATCCTCCTCATCTCTAACAAAGACAACAACCCACAAATAATGGAATGGCTGAACGACATTGACGCCCTCAGTGGAAATCTCACCTTGACCAGCTCAGTAAAATCCCTGGGAATCACCCTGGATCACAAACTAACGATGTCAAATCACATCAAGAACTCCGCGAAAAGTGCCTTCCTCAACCTGAAGCTCCTCAATAAAATCAAACCTCACATCCCACAAAAAGACCTCCTACAAGCCACCCAAGCTTTGGTCCTGTCCAGACTGGACTATGGAATCGCAACCCTAACCGGCACAGCCATATCCCACCTAGCGCCACTAAAAACAACCCTCAATGCAGCAGCCAGAATGGTCTCAGGTGTAAGGAAATTCGACCACATATCCCCCGCACTCAACGACCTGAAATGGCTCCCAGTGGAAATGCGCGCAAACTTCAGAACAGCCTGTCTCACACACAAAGCCCTACACACAGGGAAACCGGAATATCTAGCCTCCAAACTCAAGAAAGCTGGTCAATCCAGAAATCTCAGAAGTTCAAACTCCCTACTACTCATCCCCTTGAAAACCCGGAAACAAAGAACCGCCAACCGCTCTTTTGCTGGCAACGCCCCGAAAATTTGGAACTGCATCCCAGTGGACATCAGAACTACCCCGTCCTTTACTGAATTCAAGAACCGCCTAAAAATCCTCTACCTCAACCGTGCTTTCCCGAACTCTACCTCAATAGCGCAATCTAGAACCTTAACTACCTCATAAATACTACCTCAACAACGCGACAGGAACCTTGAATACCTCAATAACACTACCTCAATCCCGCCCCTCAGGCGGCTGTTAATTTGCTGAACTTGTATGATGTCTGTCTATTTTTCACTGTACTATTTCGCTCTCTTTCCTCCCAATCAAATTGTGAAGCGCTCCGATACCCCTGGGTCTGGCCAGCGCTATAGAAAACTCCAAAAATAAATAAATAAAATACCTTTTATTATTCTAAATTGGTGTGGAATTTTTCTTGTGTTGTGTTTTCACTTTATTTTTATTTGAGTACTGCACAAATGCATTTAAGTTAAGCCTGGCTGCTTTTGTGCCAAACTATGAGAGGTGTAAGCACAGGTTAATTTAGTGACATTTTGTGGCTTACCCGGACAAGGATTGTGGCTGTTGCTCGAATAGGGTTTCACTCCCCTCAAACAACCCAATTTCTTAGAATCCACATCTTCCCCTTCCTGATTTGTTGAATGGCACATTTGAAGAGACCTAGGTCAGAGTGTACAGCTCAAAGTGAAGCAAAGTTTTTTTTTTTTTTAATACCTTATGTTTTTAAGATTAATTTAAGGACAAGTTATAAACATCCAGTGTGCAAATGGAAAATTGCTATGAAGTAGAAGATGCATCCGAATTCAAATGTACTTGACTTGGTTCCGACTACAAACTTATGAATGCCTGAATCACAAATCAATTTTTCCATTGAAGCAGGTACATATTATAGGTTATTGTGAAATGTGCAAAGTACAGTGGACACAGCAAATGTAACCAGTTGAGATGATGTTCCTCTGAAGGGCAAACTCACATACCATAAACGGGAGTGTATTAAGAGGTAGAGTAAGATACATGTCCACCAAAGCCACCTACCACTTCTGTCTGAAGGTCTTTGTGAAAGTATTCAACAGAACGGCCATCACTGTTTAAAGGACCATTTACATAAAGTGAAGGATTTTGTGAACTGGCATCACAGCAGTTTCAAATAAGGAAACATTGCCAGTGAGGTATTCATAATGAGCCTCCAATGGCTGGAAAACAACGGGAGCATTTGCCAAAGATTTAAGAGAGAATGTGCAAGGGATCAATAGACGTACTGATGCATTACATTTAATGCACACACGGCTCAAAGGTCTCTTAATGCTTGATGTCAATCCTCAAGGTATGGATTTATTGATGTGATCTAGAGACAGCTTTAGCCAGTCTCACATTTTCATAATAAAAAAATATATATACATAAAGAGGTACTTTGGGCCAGCGCTCATCATCCATTGTCTGCTTAAGTGTCATATAATTCTGTCCACTACCGCATACAGAACAGGGGAAGAGGTCAGTAGACTTTATCCACTGGCTTTCTCCTGCTGTGGCAGCCTTTTGCCTTCTTAAATGTGCAAGCTGTCTGAAAAAGGGTGCACTTCAGTGCCTGAGTTGGTGTGCCAAGATGCTGAATCCATCCTATATTGTTGTATGTTTTTTTTAAATGTTTTTGTATTTCTGGCATGTTTAAAAAAGAAATATAAATACATTTAAAAAAATGCACACTTGCTTAGGCCAGACACCTTTGTTTAAATGATGAAAGGGAGGTAATTTGCCTAATGGCTGATAGGCATGCTATATCAGAGTACACAACTGCAAAATGTTCTTGGAACCCAATGTCTCATGCTATTTTCAGGATAGACTTATTCTTACTCCATATGGCCTGTTCTGGGCATTAGATGGAAATTGTGGGTCGGATTATAAGGAGTAAGTGTGCGTATATAACCATTTAAAGATTAGCCAGCCTGATAGGGAGCCACTCTAAAGCCCAGTTAGTCATTGTGACATGGTTCAACATTGACACCAAGCAAAAGAAAGCATGTATTGCTTTCTGAAGTCAATGGACTTAAAAGTTAGGGAGTCCATCATATAGTAAATTAGAGCAATTGATTGTGAAATTGAGAGCTACGCCCACCACCAAAGGTATAGGGAAAACAATAAGACAGGCAGACTATGCTTCAAGACATTCTGTTCAGGAAAGCAACTACCAACAACTGATCAAAGAGAGATCTAACCCAAAGGTGTGGCCTTCAACTTTCAACCTTGCTGTGGGACAGGAAACTGATGCTTAAAGAGGACAAAATCGGGAAAATATACAAGCTAACGTTGGGTAGCCTTTAGCCCAAAAATAGGTTCAATGTTAAAGCTGTTAAGCTTTAAATATTTTCTTTAATTCAAGACTCACCTTTTTCCAGTATTCCCTTGCTGATACCAGTAAGGTATCTCAAGAGAATACACAAGATTTGTACAGAAAGTGGGTTAGGGGGAACCCCTGCGTCACCCAGCAAGAGGCACCTCTACTACCTTTAAGATTTATTTCAAGCGAGAAGATGAATGTGCTGGTTCAGAGAAACCTAAAATCACATTGAAGTGACCCAGCTGAAATTGGCTCCGGCTGAAAACCTAGTTAATAAAACAGGATTGTCAACAGTGTCGAAGGCAGCAGAGGCCTCTAGCAAGACCAGATGACTTCCTTACTCGTCATCCATCTTAGGATAATATCCAAAAGTCATAATAGGGTAGCCAAAGCTTTAGTCCATTTCAATTACCCAATTCTAAAGTGAATAGACATTGGTGTGTGTCAAGATTCCTTGGCAATGGCGTCATACTTTTTCTGGATTTTAGACAATACTGCAATTGTGGTGATAGGTCTTTATTTGACAGAACACAATCTGTAGCCAGATTTTACAGTGCCCCCATTTCAGAAACACTGAGAAGAAACATAAAAAAGCAAATGATTGGAGCAAGCAATAATGCATGCTAGAGAAGCAAGGGATGAAGGATCTGCTAGGAATTAATTGGGGTTTAATATACATAGAATGCTCTCCGCTCTAGTAAAGCCTGTAGGAGATAAGGGCCGGAGAAAGTGAAGGTCCTAATAGGTGGTGCAAGCAGGAGAGTAGACTGTTTATCTATCCACTTCTAGCCACTGTAAAAGGAGTGATCTTCTCTCTGTGTTGAGGTGTCGCGCTCCACTGCCTGTGTCTCAGGTGATGTGGTGCTGCATTTCATCACAGAGTTCTGGGGTTGCTGGGTGTAGTTGATGTTACTGGCATTCTTAGAATGTATCTATTGAAACTATGTAGACCGTTGAGTTTATCGGATTGAATGTGGAGCTGCTTTAAATAACTCCACAACCGTGTAGCTTAACAATAAATACTTTAACTTACCTTGATTCCGTTGATCTTCACTACAATTTGTTGGTGACGATCCAGCTACACAGGCGAGCCTTTAGCGTGCTACTATGGTTTGTATCCTGCATCAACCGATGTGCAAATTCAAGTAATTCTTCAAACTTTCACTGCTTGAATCATCCTTTTGTCTCCAAACGACAAGAGTCTCATTACACATGTTTTGTCATATCGACAAATGAAGGTTAGAGCATGACAGTTTTTGTTTTGTGACATTATTTGGCGTTGTGAATACTGCTCATTACTCCTGCAGTTGTTACACACGACAAGTGTTTCTCCTTCCTCATTGAACTTAGGTACACCCTAATTATTTTTCCGGGGCTTTGTTGGAGTTCACGTTTGTGGAGAAAACTGAAACTATGTATTTTCGCATATCAGCAAATGAAAGTGAGAGCGTGACTGTTTTCGTTTAGCAGCATTATTTGGCGTTGTGAATACTGATCATCATTCCCGCGTTGTTGCACACAACGAGTGTTTCTACTTCCTCATTTGAACTTCGGTACACCCTAATTATCTTTCCCGGGCTTTGTTGGAGTTCATGTTTGTGGAGAAAACTGAAACTATTTACTCTTGCACGTGTGTGTCAATTTTACATGCTGGATTGCGGATCTACTTCTATCTCACAAGTTGTAACATTCATAATTTTTTTGTTTCTGATGCATGAACAGTGACAGATGCTTCTAACAGGATACAGTAACCACAGCATTCTGCGTGCCAGAGCTGACACGCACGGCCATTTTGTTCAACCCTTTACACTCAAGAAGAGTTACCTGGCAACAATATTCTTTACGTTTCTTGCGCACAGCTTGCGTGTCAACGCCGACACGCACGGCCATTATGTTTAACTACCTAAAGTCAACATTGGGTTACCTCGCAACATAGTTCAACATTTCTTGTGTCTCAACGCCCACACACACGGACATTCTTTTAGATTTGTTTTGCCTTGTTACGGCTTTCAGCGTTTCGCCGACACACACAGCCTTTTTCAACTAGTGTGTCTCATGATTTCTGCTTGTCAACGCCAACACACATGGCCTTTTTCAACAAGTTTGTCTACATTAACCTTTCACAGTGGATCACGGTGATTCACACAGCATTCTTATCACGAAAAATAAGGAAACAAGTCATTTAGTTTTGTTGTACAAGCTTTTTTTCCCCTCTCTTCCAGTTGCATTGTGTAACATTTTACACCAATTTTCTTAACGTCAAAATTTGTTTGTTTAAAATTTACAGTTTATTGCTTACTTTTATATTATGTGTACAATGCAATCAGTAACACCACCACCATCATTTTTAGACAATCCAGGAGAACCACCAGAAAGGTGGGAGATTTGGTATGATGCGTTTGAGACTTATTTAGAAGCTGTAGGTGCATCAAGATTTTGCGCAGAAAGAAAAAAATGCTTATTATTACACTCTCTAGGATTTGAAGGGAGATCTATTTTAAACACATTCCTGATGTAGTAAGAACTGAAGATAACAACATAGATGAGTATCAGGAAACCCGTATTTAGATAAAAAATAGATTTGATAAGCAACCTTGTCTTGTGGTTCTTTGTCATAAGTTTTTAATGAAAAAGCAAAATGATGGGGAAGATGTTAACACATACATTTTTGTGTTAAGAAGACTTGCTGCTGTGTGCCTGTTTGAAGGGTTCACAGATCAACTGATCCGTGATCAATTTGTTTGTCAATGTAGGGAGAAACAAATCAGACAAAAATTATTAGCTATGGGGAATCCTTCATTATAAGAAACCATTAAAGTGGCTAAAAGCATTGAAACTTCTATTCTATCATTAAAGGAACATGAAGATAAGCCTTCTGAGGCTATATGTGCGGTAGTGGTTGGTAAACACAAACAAAAAAATGTTCCTACAAATAACAGTGTCACAGGCAAGAACAAAGCTAGTAACAGTTTTGTTAACAACAGCAATACTTGTATGAGATGCAGTAATCCTCCACATCCCAAAAGTCGGAAGTGTCCCGCAAACAATATTACATGTAACTATTGCAAAAAAGTTGGGCATTTTGCCAAAGTGTGTTTAAAACTTAAAAATTAAAAAAAATCCACTGTTTGTGCTATTGAATCTGAAGAAGATTCTGATACTGCAGTTGTTTCTGTTACAGATTATTTGGTGTGTAGTCAAGGCAACGCTAAAGCTGTTATTACTGGTGATCCTTCTAAGTGTGTGGATCCCATTGCGGAGGTTTGTGATGGTGGAAAAATATTTAAATTGTTAGTTGACTCTGGTGCCAGAATTACCATGATTACCCAAAAATTATTCAAAGAAACTTGGAGTGAAAAAGTGTTAGAACCACCTGACTGGTGTCCTGTCTCTTATGAACGACATCGTATTAAACTGATTGGTTTAATTGAAGATGAGATGGAATTTAAGGGTAGAAAGATAAGAGGAAAAGTTTATGTTGCAGTCAAAGGGCTCAACATCCTTGGCTGATTCCACCAGGGACTTGTTGGGATAATATTAAAACCAGGTGCCACTGAACAGATTGTAATAGCCAGTTGTGATGACAGTGGACAGAAGTGGAAGAGTAAGTTTCCTTCTGTTTTTCGTGAGAAGCTGGGAAGAATACATGGATTCAAACATAAAATTATTGTTAAAGATAAGGCAATTCCTATAAAACACAAAGTAAGGGGGGTTCCATTTAGAGTGAGGGATGGTCGTGACATAGAGTTGAGGAGTCTGTGTGACAAAGGAATTATCGAACCTACTGAATCGTCGTCGTGGTTGTCTCCTTTGCTTGTGGCCAGAAAACGGTGCGGACAATTTAGAGTATGTGTGGACTTAAGGTCTTTAAATAAGGAGATATGGATAGATTCCTATCCCCCGTCTAAAATCAATGATTTGTTCACTTGTATTAAGGGTACTAAATATTTTTCGAAACTCGAATTAGCTTGTGAGTACCATCAAATTGAGTTAAATCTAGATTCACGTCATTTGACGGCTTTTGTCTCTCCCCTTGGTACATTTCAATACCGACGGATGCCTTTTGGTTTGGCATCCGCTGCCTCTGTATTCCAAAGAGTTATGCAAGATATATTGAAGGAAATTGATGGAGTTCTTGTTTTCCAAGATGATGTTTTGATTTTTGATAAGGATGATGTCTCTCATGATGCAATTTTGTGTAAAGTTCTTGAAACTTTTCAAAAGAAAGGTGTTGTTTTAAAACCTGAAAAATGTAAACTATTTTGTACTGAGGTTAAATATTTGGGACATCTACTTACTCAAGAAGGTATCAAACCCAGACAAGGTTTACTCGAAGCAATAACTGATGCTCCTGCTCCAGTTGACAAAGTTGGGGTAAAATCCCTTTTAGGTTTATGTGAATATTATTCACGCTTTGTCCCAGACTTTGCAACTATAGTACGCTCTATCAGCAATTACTTAAGAAAGGCGTGAAGTTTCGTTGGTCACAAGAGTGCATTTCTGCGTTTCAACTCATTAAATCCTTGTTGGGTAAGGGCAAGGCACTTGAACCTTTCGATCCTACTGTTCCTTGTTGCATCACTGTTGATGCAAGCCAAGTTGGTCTTGGTGCTATATTAACACAAAAGAGTGGGAACGGTGAGAACACAGTGGGGTTTGCCTCAAGAGTTCTAAGGGATGCTGAGATTCAATATTCAGTTAGTGTAAAAGAGCTTTTAGCTTGTCTGTGGGCAATCGAGACATTTTGCACATATATTTGGAGAAGACAGTTCGGTCTTCTCACAGACCACAAACCTTTATTGTCTATTCTAAGTGCTGGTGTTAATACATGTTGTACACCAAGGATTTTAAGGATGGTATCCAGGTTATTGCAATACCACTTTGATGTATCTCACATTGCTGGTGGAAAGAATGGCCGAGCCGACTTTCTATCTCGTTTCCCTCACATGAAGGATGAGAGTGATGAAGTTGATTTCAGTGAATTGTGTGAAGAGGATTATGACAATTGTTTTGTAGCAGCTTTAGATTTACCTGAACCTGCTGTGAGTACTGAGGAGGAACGAAAGAATGCGCTAAATGAAGGTGACCTGCTTCAACAAGTTTCAGAATTTGTAAGAAAAGCTTGGCCTCGTGAAAAGGTTTGGTCTTGTTATTACAGTCATACTGGAAGGTTGAGGGAGATATTTCTATTGAAGGTGGAATGTTGTTGAGAGGTGATAAGTTTATACTCCCTCACAAGTTACGTTTCAACATTATCAAACATGCTCATGAAGGACATTTAGGAGCAACTCTTACTAAACGACATGTTCGAGAAAGTTTTTGGTGGCCAAAAATGGATGGCGAGATTGAAGAATTAGTCACCAACTGTTGGGTTTGTGGTGCCTCTGACAATAGTCTAAAAGTAGTGACTCCACCGTTACTACCCATTGAGTGTCCTTTGGGCCCGTGGATGAAACTAGGTATTGATGTTATGGGACCTTTTGATAATTTATCCAGTGGGCATAGATTTGTTTTGGTCCTTATGGACTACAGTTCTAGATGGTCTGAAGTTAAGTTTGTGAGAGAGGCCAATGCTTCCTATGTTGTTTCATTCTTGAGTGAAGTATTCTTGAGGGGAAGTTTCCCAGAGCCACTGGTCTCTGATAATGGCATCCACTTTGTAAGTGATGAGGTTGAGAGTTTTCTTGTATCCTTTGGGACAAAACATACTAAAAGTTCTTTGTACCATCCTCAGACAAATGGCCCTTTGAGAGGATGAATAGGGTGATATTGATTGTATTAAGTGGGCTAGGTCTGGGCATCATGATATTGGTAAATCTGTAAACAGTAATGTTGTGGTTTTATAGAACCACTCCACATTCTTCAACCAAAATCTCGCCGTTTGAACTACTCAGAGGATGCAAGGCCAACACCAGTTTCAAGCCTGGATGGATGAATAAATGGCTCAAAGCCAGTTCTGATGTTGAGAAACTGATGGACATTGCTCATGCAAATTTGTCTGAATCTCCAGCGAAACAGAAAAAAATGGTATGATAATAAGAAAAGTGTAAAGACTGTTCCTTTATTGGTTGGCGACATGATCAGGATTAAAACTCCTATTCATGTTAAAAAAGGAGAATGTAAATTTGGTAAACCTGTTAAGGTTGTCAGAATTGGCAACAATGCTGTTCAGGTCATGGGTGGTCATTGGTGGAATGTTTCCAAAGTAAAGACTTCCTTCAAGGACCGATCTGATTTAGCTGATGGAGTGCCTGTCAGCGATGTCGGAGATGTTCATGTTGATCTCAGAAAGAGCTCAAGAGTTCCTGTCACTCCTAAAAGGTTTCTAGAATAATGTATCTATTTTATTTTCTTTGTTTGTTGTTTAAGGAGAAGGGAAGGTATATGTTATATCTTCTCTCTGTGTTGAGGTGTTGAACTCCACTGCCTGTATCTCAGGTGATGTGGTGCTGCATTTCATCATAAGAGTCCCAGGGTTGCTGGGTGACGTTGATGTCTCTGGCATTCTTAAAATGTATCTATTGAAACTATGTAGACCGTTGAGTTTATCTGATTTAAATAACTCCACAACCGTGTATCTTAACAATAAATACTTTAACTTACCTGGACTCCGTTGATCTTCACTACAGAGTGCAAGAAACTACCTGCTGAGTTTTTATTCTCTGGCTGTGGCAGGCATGGTAGTTGTAAAGGTAGGATTCTCTGGCTGGCCCTAGTAGGCGGTGAGCAGAAGACTGCTCATGCAGATGGGAAGGATGATAGTGTTGTGGGCTGGTTAATCCCTCTAGTCCAGAGGCCAAGAAAGATGAAGGAAAGCAACAGCTGCCTTTGCCATTAAGCTGCTATTAAAGACTGCTCTATTGAACATGGTCATTCTCATTCACAGTGCTGTTATGTTATATACCTGCAATTTCTGTGGACTTACACGCAACTAGTACAGTGTCCAAGGGAGTTTCTATTGAACATGGTCATTCTCATTCACAGTGCTGTTATGTTATAAACCTGCAATTTCTGTGGACTGACACGCAACTAGTACAGTGTCCAAGGGAGTTTCTTTACTAAACCAAAATGTTGAATACATCTATAATGAAGAAATCTTGCATATATTTAATTTACCATGTGCCCCGCCTTCAGGATCCAGTAAAAGGCAAGGTTTTCATAAGACTTGTGGAAAGCTGCTGTGTATCCTGGTGCTGAAGATACATAAAGAGGTTGCCATTTCAACTTTCTAAACTGGTCGATCGAAGACCATTTCAGCTTCTTCAGCCACATCTCCTGACCTAAAACAGAAACATACAAGACATTAAATGCTTACCTAATTCTATAAATCACATGGTGACGGTATATTAGTAACTATATAACATTAAGTTACTCATGCCACACTGGGTGTGCCCAATTTACACACATATAAAATCAATCACAGAACTGACTATGTTACTGCTAATCAGAAGTCTGTCTCTATAGAACATGAATACCGCTTCAAGTAAAACTAGAGCAGCAAAGCATTTCACACAGCAAAAAGAAGAAAAGAAAAGATTTGGAAATACATGCACTTTTTTTTGCTCTAGCTATCCCAATGGTAGTGTTCGTTACATATAAATTTAACAAGAATAAAACACATGGTCATGAAGAGATGGTACCTTTATTATGCAAGCTTCCTAAGGAAGAAAACTAAGCAAACTATTCCAACTTCTTGACACCTGAAGTCACCAGATCGCCCGTTTAGGAAGTCTAGAAAATGATAATACAGCTCAAACTTCTTACAATTTCTTAAAGGGATATGATTAGTCAGTGCAGTGCCTTTCATATATCAGATGCCTACAAACTCAACTTTCTCTCATTTCGAAAGAAAGCTATCATCCAGAAAGAAAGTCCATCACCACGTTCTCTTGCACATACTCGATTCCTCCTACTATGAAGATGTTACAAAGAAAAAAGGTGGAAAAATTGCATGAAACCCAAGTTTTAACAGAAGAGATTGCCAGCACAGTCTCCCATGATTTCGGTATATCCCTTGAGAGTGCATGCAAATGATTACAAACAAAGCAGCTTGGGTGCAATGCATGTTGTTAATGAGGACATGGTTTTGGAAAGAAAATTGTGTGGTTTTAACAATAGTGAAAATAGAGGGACCTTGATGTTCTTTTGAATCCTGCAAAATGTGGACATGCAAGACAAAGTTAAATGGGCATCAAATACTCCGAATGTATTGGTAAGGGAGCAGCACTAAAGCAACTGCATAGTAGCCGAAGAGCCAAGGAGATCTTGCGGGTCCCGATTAAGGACCTTATATACACGCAGTGTTCTCAACATTAATGTAGTGCATAATATTCTTGAACGACTATACAAGAATTTTAGGAAAGAACATTGAGATGCCCTCTCCTGACCTGCATAGAAATCAGAGAATTTTAAGCAAGAAGATCTGGAGAGTTCTTTAAATTATATTGTAGTGATAGAAATGGCTTCAAAATCCTAAAGAAGCACGGCTATAAGAACCTCACAAGGGCAAACCTCTTCTTAAGAATCTGTTTTTGTCCGCCACACAAGGACTGTGTTGTGTTAGATAAACTCAAGACATGCCAAGACTCTACTGTGGAGAAGGTATCTTTTCAGCAGATGACTTTGAAAAGGAAAAATGGAATTTCACACAAGAAACAGCATGAAAACAGTTTATCACATGTGTATCCTTGAGCAAAAGGCTCCAGTATGTGAATTTATTTAAGCATATGGGGGTGCCTCTTTGAGATGGCTGCTGCTTTTTTTTTCCAATTATTTCTGTGGCATATGCCTGCAATAAATTTACACATTCCACTAGCTTACTAATACCAGACTCATTGGCTCTGCCAATTTTTGCTTTCATTGGATCTTATACTACAATGTATAAACGTTAATTGTGGGGCACAGTACTATATTGTAATTAAGTTGATAACACAATGCTTTCGGGATATGTTCTGTACTATATATTGTGTGGTCCTCGTAGATAACAAAAACATCCAATAAAAAAAACTCAGATTAAAGTTAAAATGGCATGTTTCCTGTGCTTAAAATGTTTGCTGTAAATTAACAATCAATCAGTCAGCTGCTTAAAGCACAAGACTTAAGTGGAAGCATGAGAGCTAAACTTGTTTTATGAAAGTGGAAGGTAAATAGGCAAGTCACCTAGACAGGGGAAATGGCTACACTGGTTGTAGTTCCACTAATAACTCGAAAAGATGTCCATTTATTGCTATCTACTGGTCTTGCATATACAAAGCAATCCAGTTTCCATAGTTTCTGCTGCCCAAAAACTCTGGAAACACCTGGGATAATAATAAGGCATAAGCTGGTTTCAATCTGGGATGCTCTGGGGGACTATGAAAGGCATATAGGTCTCATACCTCCTGGGCTCAAGTTCTCAGGCTAAAGTGAACGTCTATTAGCAATGTCCCTTAAAGTAGGTTTCTCAGAATAGCAAGAGAAGGGGGCTTCCAGTAAGTCTTCGGTAAGAGGTCTCAGCCAGAGAGGTTGCGTCAATGTATATGGCTCATAAAAGATCATTCAATCGATGATGGGAGGATTGGATTTCAAGGGGTACAAGTAAGAGGTTGAACATCAAATGTACCAAAACAGAAGGTACTAACCAACTGATCACAGGCATGCACCTAGCAATGAGGAAAGGTGGACATTTTATGCCTGGACTCATCCTTAGTCTCTGGAATTAGGGTGCATTTTACCACTAGCCTCCAAGAATTACTTGTAATGCTTTGGAGTGGGAATAAGGATCACTAAACTTTTTGAAGGCATGAGCTTACAGTTGAAGGGCCTACTTCCGGATGCAGTTTAAGATTCTAAACATTACCAATATCAAAGTCCCTGTGAAAGACCCTGAAGGCCCTCTGAGATGCACCCAACCTCAGGATCACCTCCAGTAAGAGACAGTTTATGCAGTACCCTGGAGCATACTCCAGGTCATAGCAGGTTGACCCTTACTCTGTGTCAAAATCCTTGCTCTTACTGTAAGCGCCAAAGTAAGACAGCTGGTGCAGTACCTTAGAGCAAGCTCAGGGGCAAGACTTAATTAGGGAAATTCCCAGTGGAGGACAATCACCAGCCCCTCCATATAACTACTGCTAAGATAGTCTTTTTCTAAACTAAAACTGGGAGCAATCATAATTAATTAAATCCCAAGAATTAAGGACAGTAAAATAATGTGAGTTGGCACTTTCCTTGACTCCAGTCTGGGATGGTTAGAATTCCTGAGCAATACTAAGTTTCATGGTGATGAGCTGTGTGTGCGGGGGAGGGCAGGGAATAAAGCATGGCGCGCCCCCAGTCTCCTTTCGGCTCATCTCAGAAGTCTTCTGTACCTTCTTGAAGGTGTAAAAAAGATTAAAAAGACATACTGCAAGAATGTAGACTGACCAGTGGAAGCTTAGTCTTGAATTGAGGTGCCTTCTAAAGAGATGTACAATCTTTTTAATTTTTCTGCATTTCTTCTACAGAATCAGCAAGAGATTTCTAGTATGCTAGTGAGTATTCTGAATCTTTTACTGAGGAAGAAAGGAAATGAAAAAGGCTTCTAAACCTCCATTGCTCAGGTCATAAGATAGAGGGCGTTCTACAAATAAATGGACCAGCATGTGCAAATAACTGGCACACATGTATCACATCTAAAATCAGGACATGATTAATGAGTAATGAGCAAGGGTCACTCAGTGACAGTTGGCAAACAAAAGAAATATTGATTTATCTATAGGACAGGGGCTGCCAAGGCAGCCACGAGGACATCCCAACATAGCAGGCTAGAAAATGATCTACAACATTATTGAAGAGTTACTCCATCGCCTACATACTTCGAGAAAGGTAAACTTGCTTAATCTCAGACCAGCTCGAAGCATACAGAGTGCTTGTACTTCGCTCCCTTCAGCTTCTTGAAGACCAAAAGAGAGCTGGTTCTAAGCTCTCAGCTTTGAGCTTGACTTTGTTAGCTGCTGGAGCTAGAGCTCATTTCAAAATGGTTGGAATAACTTTCGAGCTGCTAAACTTGCAGAAATATCGTCAATCAAATGTGTACTTTTTCCTAACTCCTTCCTAAATAGCTATTGTTGCTGGCAGTGACTGCTGTAGGTGCCCATGATATAGTAAAATTACATCTTCATGTTAAAGGCAGAAAAGAGACTTGAACCAATAACTTGACAACTGCCCCCAATGTATGTTCCGGCCTCTGGACACCAGTGACACGAATATGGATGGATCAATCAATCAGTAGCGGGCGTCTGTGCCACCTAAACATTGCCAGGAGCACCTAAAAAACTTTTAACTTAGTAGGTTTTCTTATGATCACAGCATTGTCTTTTGTAAGGTGTTGCTCATTTTGAGCAAGGACATTGACTGATTTTGGTGGGCACACCATTTTTCTTTATTATCATCTCTGGGTATCTGTTGACTTGGTCCTTCTGGCAGGTTTACCCCTGAACTTTTTGCGTTTTAATGGTGACCAGGTGATAGTGATTTTTGGTTTCTGCGCACTTTACCACTGTGTCCCAGGGTAAAGTGCGTGCGTGTAGTGAGGTTGGCCTGCCCTCCCATAGGAATGCATGGGGAATGTATGTGTCCTGATGAGTGGGGAGTGCAGGTGCGAGTTTGGTATGTGCGGACTCGTGGGAATAAATGCTGCGCAATGATGTATGCGGCATGATTGTGTCTAGTGTGGAAGTGCCACTTCTAGAAGTTGGCATGTTAGTGTAATTTGTGTCTGGCGTGAGATTGGCTGGCGCTGGCTGGTGAGCCTGGCTCCAGGAGTCAGGATGGGTCGGCCCCTGTGGTGAGTGTTGAGATTAGCATGCTGATGAATGGGGAGGAGTGCACCTGGGACCTGAATAGGGCTGGGCTTTCCCCACACAATGCGGGCTTCGCCCCCTGTGGTGCCCCTGATGACCCTACCCATCCTGTGAAAAGGCAAAGGTGCTGAGCCAAAACAATGTGCTCGGGAACCAGTTGTATCTGGTTGGCCCCTTGCCTGCACCTTTAGACAAAGGATTTATCTGTATAAAAAGGGGCTGTGTCCCAATGAAAGTTGTTCTCTTCCTGGATTCTTTCGTGAGGGGGGCTGCTGCTGCTGGGCGCCAGGAGGACCGCCACTAGGACTGCCTTCCTGCCTGGAGGGCCCAGTGAGCTGGCCCCTGGGACCAGCCTTTGCCCCCCCCCCCCCTTGCCTTTTCCTGCCTAAAGACTTTTTCTGGACCTCTGAGGGACTTGGGTGGTATGCTAGTGCCTGGGGAGTGCTGGCCTCCCGCTCCAAATAGCGCATTGCGCCGCTGGTGCTGGCGATTCCTCCCTAGAGGTATTCCCTGGAGTGGGGATCCCCCTTGTTGCTGGACTTAAAGGCCGGTGCCCACCTGGCATTTTCCCTGTGTTTTGCTGGCTGCGGCGTGGGTGTCACCCCGCTCATTTGCCCTTAATTTGACCCCTGACGGGTGCCCACCCCGCCAGGGGGTGTGCCATTTTTGATTATCCAGAACAGGTGCCCACCCTGTTTTATTTCTTTAATTCACGGGAGCCCACCCCGTATTGAGGAGAGAATTCACCGCCGCGACCCGGGACCCACTAAATTCGCCGTCGCAGTCGGAAGTCAGGCAGCCCTCCTCTGGACAGAGGCGGGGCCTGACCAGGAGCAGGAAGTCCAGCCGGCGGAGGAGACAGGAAGCAGGGCTCCCGCATCAGCGGTGTGAGCCTTAGGTGTGTCTCCCACCGGCAAGCCCCACGCTGTAACCCACGGCCGCCGCCAGTGAAGTGCACCCAACCCCGGAAGAAGGACCGGGTGAGGCAGAGAATCCAGTGGTGCCCCGCAGGAGAGGCCCAGAGCACGGGACCGGCCCGGAGCCCTGTCGAGCAGATGAGTGGGGCCCTTGTGTGCATTTGCAGGGAGGAGACCGTCGGGGCACATTGCCGGTGCCGGCCCCTCCCGCCTGCGCTATCTGTTGTTTGGGACTACAGTAAAGGGGCTTTACTGAATTTACAGCCAGAGAGGCTCCGACCTCCGGGGGCATTGTTTATTTTAGACCCTGCCAGGCTCCACAGACTTCGGGCAAATTGTGTACTTAGAGCCCACGAGGCTCCAGCATCACTGGGGCATTTTGTTAGTTAGAGTCCACGAGGCTCAGGGGGCATTTTGGGTGGTAGAGTGGCCCCGGCTGGCAGCGGGCCGCTCCCCCCAGCGAGGCAACAGTTGTTCAGGCCTAGAGCCCACGAGGCTCCCACGTTGTTCTGGTCCCATTTGTTGGTTTTAAAAGCCCAGAAGAGATCCTACAGCTGCCCAGCACTTAATGGGCAGCAGCTCCGTTTAGGCCCCCCGACATTGCGAACACACGGCGTCCTAGCCCCAGAGAGGTCAGTTGGTCTGGGACAGCCACAGCTTGTGGCCTATGTAATTTCTGCAAATTGTTCTTTGCTGCACCTCTGAATGTGTTTTAATGCGTCATGTGCTTTTCCCTACACCGCTGAATGTATGTTTATGCATCATGTGTTTTTCCCTACACCTCTGAATGTTGTGAGGCATCATGTGTAATGTTCTTATACCTATACCCTAAATGTATTGTGATACTTAGGTGGTTGTTCTTCCTAGTACATGTGTTGCTAGTGAGGTCCTGGTTCCCTGCGTGACATTTTCCTAAGGTGGTTAGGGTTGCGTAGGAGGTACTTACCTGTTACCTGTGATTACTGGTTGTGTACTCCATTTTCTATTTTTGTGCTACAAGTGCTATGTCCAAAGTGTAATTCTACCAAGTATTTGAGTTCTAAAAGGGGGGGGGGGGGGGGGGGGGGGGGGAAACTGACAAGCGGACACCGACCCTAGGAGGGGTCACAGCGTTGCTTTGTACGCTGCACTGACCTGCAAGAACACCGCCGCGCCGCTGGGTTCCTGACGCTGTGGTCGCCCCCGCCGCCGAGCAGCTCCATCGCACGGCCGCAGAGCGGGGCGGACCACAGCTCCCAGCCTGCCTTGCACCAACAGCGCCCACTTCCTGTCCACAGCGCCTGGAGGCGCACAAAAGGAAGCAGCTCCCACTGAGGAGCGGGGGAAACTGACAAGCGGACACCGACCCTAGGAGGGGTCACAGCGTTGCTCTGTACGCTGCACTGACCTGCAAGAACACCGCCGCGCCGCTGGGTTCCTGACGCTGTGGTCGCCCCCGCCGCCGAGCAGCTCCATCGCACGGCCGCAGAGCGGGGCGGACCACAGCTCCCAGCCTGCCTTGCACCAACAGCGCCCACTTCCTGTCCACAGCGCCAGGAGGCGCACAAAAGGAAGCAGCTCACTCCGCGTCGCGGACGCACTCGGGCGGCGCCGGGCGGAGCACGGGCAGAGGGCGGGCCGTCTGTGGCAGTCAGGGGCCGAAGGAGGCTGGGCTGGGCCAACTCGCTAACATCCAACATCCAAGATGGGTAAGAGAAAGTAACACGCAACCATGGAGGAGGGTGGTAATAATGCTAAAATGCCTAGGCACTCAAACTCCATCAGGTCTTGCCTTTCCTCGGCAGTGGGGGCTCTAACAAAGGAGATCGCTAACGCTGAGCAAGAGCTTGCCATTGCATTGACATCCCCGAGAATACCATCAGCATCGCTTACAGCTGAGGCTAGTAGTCCACCCTCCAAGCACCTCAGCCTGTGTCCCTTTGGAACCCCTTGTGACCATTGTCAACCTTCCATCTCATGCCCAACCAGCAAACGACCCGGCACCCAGGTCACCTGTCATATCTCCAAGAACCCAACCTCAGATGGCCACTAAAACTAACACTCGTAAGAGAGGGAAAAAAGCTAATACTATGCCAGTTACTGCAGACAAATCAGCCACTCTGGAGGAAAAATTGGAGGAACTCTTTGTGGCGAGGATTGAACCGCTGTTGGTGGGCATCGCCAAAGACATAGTGGATACCCTAAATACATGCCTGGAAGGATTATTAAAGAAATGTTCCCTCATTGACAGAATTATCCACTCGCTCCCCTCTAACTGCATTCAAACGAGCGAGGGCAAACTTGAGGAGACTGGTAGGGACAGGAGAGCCGAGGGGGCCATACCCGTGACCAATTCCACAGGCGGAACTTTGCCTAATGAAACCAGGCCTCAGGTTGCCTTTACACCCCTTCAGCAAGCCACGACAAGCAATCGCAGTGTGGCACCTGACTCACTAGCACCGCCTGAAAAGTCCCAACCACCTAGGATAAGGGTCTCGCCAAGTACATACAAACTTCACCTCCCAACGGAAGCGTCCCCCCTGGGAGCAGTGTTTATTGGGGTTGATCCGCTGGGGGAAGGGGAACGGGAATCAACCAGGGAACTTATGGCTAAAGTCAAGCGTTGGAGTGGTGAGAAATGTTGTGGTGGAAATATAGCGGACTTGATTATTCATGCAAGGAGGGTGGGATGGATTGGCAAACAATCAAAAACAACATATGGTGATTACGTGGTTGTAAACTTCTGTAGGGCTGATGTGGCTGATAGACTTTTTGGGATGGTTCAGCAATATCAAATGGGGATCATTTAAGACCTGTTCCCTTGGGTTTTTTCTATCAACCTCCACCCTGTCATAAACCCAATATAAATTATCAGGCTAGATGGCAGGGCAGGAGGTTAGCAGCGGCACGTAGAAACTCAAATTAGCCCACTCTAATGCAATCCGTAACAACTCTACCTGCCCCTCCCACTTTGACACATCATGTTCCTCAGGCCTTATCTAAGGTGGACGGGATAAGTGTGAGCCTAAGTAAACAGTTTTCTCCCCTGTCTGGCCTGGATGATATGGACTGACTATCCAGGGAAGAGTCTACCATGCCCTCAGAGGACGTAAGGGCCACCATGGCAGCCACAAAGGAAGTAGGTTGTAAAATACTTAGCTGGAACATTGCAGGAATTAGCTCAAAAATGAGTGACACTGAATGGGTTTCATTTGTTTCAGACCATAACGTTATTGCTCTGCAGGAAACGTGGGATATGACATCCCGTTTTTTGGTTGGACGGCTTCGCAGGCTTTGCAGTCGCGGCTTGTCCTAGTAATGCAGGCAGAGCGAGGGGAGGCCTCCTGACTCTTTTTTCTCTCGATCTTACTGGATCTTTGAAACAGATTAAATATGATTCTCCAAATAGTTTAATTGTAGAAAGGCAAACTTGCCCGTCAAAGAGTATTCTGTTTATTAATTTTTATAAATTCTGTTAATAAGGAGTACGGTGGTGATAACATCTCAACATTGGATGCCTTTTTTAATCTATTCAGCCAAAATACTCTTACTAGTTATGCATTTGTGTTAATGGGTGATCTTAATATCCACCCTTGTTATTTTGGTTGTACTGCAATTGAATTTTTGGAGACACGGGATCAGGAGGTGCCGCACTTTGAGCATACTAGGGCTGGTGAGGAACTGGAGGATCTCCTGGCCAATTTTAACCTCCTTGAATTCACAGCACGGGAGGGGGAACCTAGAACACCAACGTTTAAGGGGTCATCCCCGGGGACTGTCATTGATTATATCTTTGTGACATCTGCTATTCTTAATTACACTATTTCTTATTGCACTGTCCCATCCCCCTTTAGTGATCACAACCCTGTCCTTTTGATCATCTCCTGGGGGGATCTAATGGGCCCTATGCCAGGACAGACCAGACCTGGACCTACCCTACGCCCAATAGACCAGGGTAGACGACTGAAATGGGGGAATGTGGTTCCAGGCGATTTTTACTCTGACATTGGCCCGCAGATAAACGATCAGATCACGATCTGCCTAGACCCTTCCTCACAAGGCCATGACATCATGGACGCCTTCCAGTCAATATGTAACATAGTGTCTTCCAACCTCACGGCCCCAAGGGGCAGGGGAGAGCCAAAGCACCATAGGTGGTTTGATCCCGCCTGCACCAAAGCACTTAAAGCCTTAAAATCTGCCCTTAAAGTAAACCCTAGGGACAGGGCCTTGGTTACAAATTTAAGAAAAGAATACAGGAAGGCTACTAAGAACAGACAGGACTGTATTAAACAGGAGGCGTGGGAACTACTAACTTCCACCGATATATTGCGGGACAGCAGGCAATTCTGGGCTGTAATTAACCATCCATATTTCTCTGATTCACCCAACACAGACATTGACTGTGTAATACCAGACGAGAGGTGGCTGGCTCATTTCAGCTCTGTCTATGGTGATACTGGCGACTCCACCCATTTACAAAATATGCCAGGTCTGGTGGTCACACCTCTACACTTTAACAGCAGGGAGGTGGAAAAGGCAATTCGTGCTACCAAAAAGAATAAAGCCCCCGGTCCAGACGGGGTGCCGGCCAACTTTTATATACACTCACCTAAATTTTGGGCTGGCATCCTGGCAAATGTGTTCACAGCTGCAAACAGCTCGCACCCTCCAACTACATGGGCGACCTCCACAATAGTCCCCATATTTAAAAAGGGCCAAAGGGACGACCCAGGGTGTTATCGGCCTATATCCCTTTTGGACTCTGCTATAAAAATCTTGGGCAGAGTCCTCTTGGCAAGGTTAAGGGATAGCTTGGAAGGATGTGGGGGTTTGGCCGACATTCAGTACGGCTTCAGGGAAAAAAGAGGCATGATTGAACTGTGTTCAAACGTACATCTGCTGACCGCTAAGTATACGGTGGCCAAGGAGGGGTCCTTGTATTTAGCATTTATGGACCTCTCCTCGGCCTTCGACCTGGTCAACAGATCTAAGTTATGGGAAATTTTGTTGAAGAAGGGGATTGACGAAGACTTGGTGGGGTTCATAGCGTCCTTACACCGGGATCTATTTGCCGCAGTCAGGGTAACAAAAGAAGGCAGATGCACGACCCGTTTCAATTCGAAACGGGGTGTTAGGCAAGGCTGCATATTAGCTCCCCTGCTATTTACAATTTATATAAACGATCTAGGCAAGCACTTAGAAGGGGCAGCAAGAGACGTTCTGCGTGTAGGAGAAGTTAAGATCCCTGCTCTCCTATACGCGGACGACGCCGTCCTCATAGCACGCACTGGGGTGTGCCTCCAAAAGCTGCTGGACGCATTTGGGTCCTTTATGGACCAGCTCGATTTGAGGGTCAATGCTGCTAAATCCCACACCATGGTCGTTGGTCCACAGGGGAAAAAGGCTACGGCAAAAACATTCTTTTGTAAAGGAGAGGTAGTCTCTAGTGTTCCTGTTTTCCCCTACCTGGGAGTGCTTTTCGATAGCAAGGGTACCTGGGGACCCCAGATACGAGCCAAAAGCCTAGCGGTAACAAGGACATCTATGGCCATTCTAGGTTTCGCCAAAAGGCTGGGTCATAGACCTATGAAAGCAATCATAAAGGTGTACAACAGCAAATCCCTCCCTGTGGCTTTATATGGTGCACCTCTATGGGGCTATGTACGCTTGGATAAAATTCAGCTAGCGGAGAACAGATTTTTACGTTCCCTTTTGTCCCTTCCATAATCTTCCCCGACTTTTTCTACTCATATGGAACTTGGTTTGGATTACGTTCAGGACAAATTGAGACTGGCACCTTTAACATACTGGCTCAAGACCTGGTTAAATCCAGAACTAACGTTAAACCACATGATTATGAGGGACGTGATGAGTCTGGAGAATAGTTGCACGATTCCATGGCTGGCCTACCTAAAAAAATCTTTTAATGATCTGGGTCGCCCAGACTTATTTACTGTTCCCTCTGGCATTATAAAACAGGATGTAGACGTAATTAAAAAACAATTCATGTCTAGGGAAAGTTTGTTGCGAGAAGAATCAGAATTACTAAAGCCCACAGTACGACTGCATTATTTGTCACTTTATTCACTTGCAATTGACCCTACTTATGTTTTGTCACAAATCATTTTCATAGATTTTTGTTAACAAAATTTAGGTTTAACCTTATTCACTTTTATTTGGGCAATTTTAACTCTTGGATGAAACCAGAGTTAGCACCACCTTGCACCTGTGACAATTTTTCAGTTCAAGACACGACGCACGTTATTATGTTTTGTGATTTCTTCTCTGCACAAAGAAAAAAATACCGGTTACCAGTCTTAAGGGAAGCCGGCTTCTCCCAGGTGAGACCAGCCATGCTTTATTTAAAATCCTTGGGAAACATACGTATTACATTCGCCATGGCAAATTTCCTAGTGGCAGCGTCCAGATCAAGAAGATGTATGAATTTGTCAAATCAGTGTGTATAATCCGTTTTTAGCGATCTTAAATTGTTTTTATTATAATACCATGTCAAATTAACTCGATTGTAAAGAAACTGTTTAATCCTTTTTAATTGTAAATAACACTGTTTTTATGTCCTTTGTATGATTTTAATTGAATCGAATAAAGTTAATTTGACTGACTGACTTCTAAAAGAGCCTATTCCTGACAGTGGTCCATGTGGCCCTGTCCTGTACATATATCCCCTGTAAATTCTGCCCGTGCCTGTTGGCACACTGTAAAGTGTGTGTTTTTAGCTAATGTGTTTGGTACAATATAAAGGCTATTTTTACATTTAACCTTGTGTGGAGTTTCCTTTGTGGTGGGCCTTGGGTGTTGTTGCTGGGTGCGCGCGCAAACACTTAACCTACATTGCCTCCGGGATAAGCCTTACTGCTTGCGCCACTTTGCCTAGAGGGTGAGCAGGGGTTATCTTTGGCGTGTAACTCCCTTACCCTGACTAGAGTGGTGGTTTCTGCCTGGCTTTGGCGCAAGCCTCAGCCAACCGGAAATCCCATTTCTAACAGTATCTAAGGGGATAGAACCTGTATTGCATACAGCTCAACATTAAATGACATTAGCACCATGCATGAGGCAGGTATAAAAAAAAGTGTATAGTTGAATCTGATCTTGTGCTTCGTTCTGATGGCTTTCCTTGGGCATCATAATTTTAAGTTTATCCTTTAACTTCTATCATAATAATCTAGTTCTTAAAGGAAAATACCAACCGGACACTGAATTCATCATATGTTATCCTGCATTCTGAGTTTCTAATCTTCCACCCCACAAAGCTCCTGGAGCATTCTTCAACTGTTCAACCCATCCACTCTGAGAAAGTCAATTGGTCAAAGGCAGTACTTGGATGTTCATTTACAGTACAATAATAGTGGCTGAGGGACAACAATGGTAAAACACAATAGTAGTCCTAAAATGTAAATGTAATTTGTAATGTACTTAGTCACTTCGGTGGCAGGTGCTACACTACTAACGTGTAGCCAATTCCCTCTGACAGTATTAGAGATTACCCAATTTGATAATGGAGCAACAGTAATTTTTCAATCACGCTTTTTTTCATTCAAACTATTGTAGGACAAAGCAGTCACATGTTCCCTCTCATTAACACGGCCCAAAAAACTGACACCTTAAAACAGGAAACCGAAATTTTAAAATAGATAAGCCCAAGCACCTCAGTGAACATTCCCTAAATTGTGTGTTTAATACACAGGAAGCGCCAAACCTTCAGTAACCAGTTGCAACACATTAAGATGCACCTATCGAACTACATTACTTACCAACCGTGTCCACAATGAGATCCAGCTGACCGTTGTACACCGTCACATTGACTTTAGCGGTCAGAAGCTCATCAACTATGTCAATGACTGGTTTCATGAAATCTTCAGCCATGTTCAGAAAAACATCATTGGCTTGTCCTAGTCACACGAAAAGAATGAAAAACGAAAATGTTAATGTTTTTTGGTATACAACTAACAAGATGCGACAGTGAAGGTTCCATATGGTAACAGAGTAATATATAGTTTAGTATTTTACAATTGAAAGCTACATCCCTTGCGGGGTCATACAATGGCTGCCTCTTTCTTTCTATTTAAGTCCTGGTGATGTGTGGTGCCGCTAACTTCTGAACCGACCGCAAAGAGCCGTTACTCATTATTTTAATCATTAGAGGTATGCAGATGACAAACTTCATAAATGTGTACAGCTTGTTTTATCAGCTGTAGGAATCTAGATTTTCAGATTTTTAAATAACAAAATGTTTCCGATGTTAAATATTGAACATTGAAATAAAGCCAATTCATTCCGCGAAAAAGTCTCAGCAGGGAACAATTTGCCAACTGATTCGGAAGCACCTTTCCTGTTAAGTACTATAGCCTGTTGCCGAGGGCTATTCCGGTTGTTAAAGGCCCTGAACCCAAGTTATAGGCCCAAGCCACAGGTGAGGGCCTATAACGAGGGAGAGGAGCTTTAACAACCGGTATAAGCGGAGGTAGAAGGGCTATAAGACTATTAGAACATCCCACCCCCTTGGCGTAAAATGTTCCAAATTAAAAAGGGAGATACATAAAGACAAATATTGGAATGTTTGACCAGAAGGCTTATACCAGCTATTATAGGTCCTGAGCCACTGCATAGCCTTCAAAGGAGTTCTCAACATTCCAATGTTCTAATACATTTTAGAGCCTGCCATAGCGGGTTCTACCGGCCATTAAAGGCCCCCTCCAGTGTTAAAGACCCAAGTCGAAGGAGAGAGCCTTTAATGGGCAGTAGAGCCCGCTACGGAGGGCTCTAAGTCTATTAGAACATTCCGCCCCCTTGAGGGAAGAATGTTCTAACAATTCAAACAAAGGCCTCATTGAGATCCCCGCGGGTTCCATGAAGCCTTTGTTCACAGCAACAGCTGTGAACGAAAACATTGAAATGTTTGCGCTCCTGGCTTCTACCGGCCATTAGGAGCCTGGAACACTCCATTGTCTTTAATGGAGCTCCCAATATTCCAATGCTTCTAATCAGTGGTAGGTTCTTAGAGGCCACATGTCTATGAAGCAACACAAGCTTAAGCTTTGGAAATCAATCACATTCTGTAGCAATGCTTTCTTCACAGTATTAATTGAAAATAAATATGGTATTGCTGATGAAAGAAGCAAAGCAGTTTATCAATGATCGGTCCAAGACGCAGGCATGTGACTTGACACTGCAGAGCAGAGTTCCTATGGGCAGTGCTAGTAGGAGTTTGTAACTTTGCTTTCCTTTGCAGTGGTGTTATGATGCCAAAGTAAAATGCTAATTACCGGTAATTAACTATTTGCATGTTGTCAGGTTGTACATCACATGATATGCAGTAGCCTTTCATGTAGTGTTGGATTTGCAATATTACAACTTATTTCAAAATGTAAGTTTCCATTTTGAGAATGACTCATGATCACTCATTCAAAAAAATACAGCATCATGACACAGACTACATGTTATGTTATTATATTATGCCCCAAAAGAATAGGCGTGTCAGCGTGTGAAGTGAATCCAAGATTGAGATGTTGCAAAGCAAAGTCCCTCTTTTCTGAGTTGAATGAGCGTGTGAAATGTCTGAATTGTTGGTGTGCATATGAATAACAAACCTGAATGAGGCTGCAGAATCTAGTGTGCTAGACCCCAGTAATTAACTTTTGCCGTTTACCAATGCTCAAGGCTGGCACTTTTTTCTATACATAATCGTGCAACTATTTAATATTCCTTTTAAAACTGATAAAACAATACATAGGTACTGCTGTCACTGGCATTTGGCCGCGGCGGAATGTGCTGCAGGCGCTGCCAGCTGCAGTGGACTCCAGAGAAATTCTTTGGGCCCTGGCACTTCATTTTTCACAAATTGAGCACTGCCAGTCCCTCTTTGGAAATGGGCTGATCCAGGAATGAGTGCCCAAAGGAAACAAAAAGTTGCTTAGTTTTGTGTCTAGGCTTAATTCTATTTATTGAGTTCCTAAGTGCTCTCTGACATCTAGTAACTGCAGTGCTCTCCCTGCACTGCTTGAAAGATTTTGGAAAGCATGTTGGAAGTGCAATGGCTTGATTGAGGCAAAACCTTTTGAAGAACCTGTGCATGTGTATGGAAGACTACTTTGTCTTTGGAGACCGGAATGAAAGGTTCTTCCATTGTCAGCAACAGGAATTCACAGAGTCTGCTCAAGCAATGGACTTCCATTGTTTATTGAACAAAGCAGCATCAATCCTATGATTAAGCCCCGCGCCTATCTCGCTAGTATTTGGGTTGACACTCATGCTCCAGGAACGAGGATTAGATGGGCACACCGGATGGGTCAAATGGCATTAAGGGCTTGGATAATACGCTGGCCGGACTCTGTGGAGGTGAGCCTGATGTCTCTTCCTCGCTATACTAGCGTATGAGATACAAAAAAAACCAGCAGGTGGAACAGTTAGTAAACTGGGTGGCCAGTTGGCAAATGAAGATTTAAATTAAAAAAAGCAATGGACTTCCATTAAAAGTGGGCGTGCCACTAAAAGGTTCAAGCCGCTAACACTTTCGGCCCAATCACGAGTCGAGCTTTGGTGCAGCTCCACTGCCTCCACTCTCTCTCGCATGCCCTTATGCCACTCTGCAAGTTTCCTCGTTGCAGCAGAAGAGAGGCTGGTGAGCACCGTGGTCATTTGCATTTTGGTTTTTCCCATTATCAAAACATAGGAAGCAGTGAAGCGCTGAGCAGCCTCTCCCCCTCACCCCTTTCTCCTATACACACAGGGGGCTGAAGCGCCAGCTGGCTCGTTACATTTTGGTAGTCAAATTACAGAAAGTCCAAGGCGCTGGTCAGCTCTTCTGCTGCTGCATCCAGCGGGGTCCCACCTGCATCGAGGGCCTTTTGCAAAACTGGGATGGCCTTGCCCATCATGGATGTAAGGAGAGCAGTCAAACAAACAACAGAGGAAATTGGGGTATGCAAATAGTACAAAACAACTGATCATAATGGGCCCTGTCATATCTTGCAAGGAGCGCTTGTGTGTTAACTATGCGGCAGGTTATGCTTGCTTGGGAAGCTATTCTCTTACTTGAATCGTCTATCATTTTAGATTCTTTATCAGGAGGTGGCGCTTCACCTGAGTTTTGGGAGTTAGCGCGCTATCTAGCGTTGGAAACAACTAGAGAATCCAAGGGTTGCTGTCTCTTAATATAGGCAGAATCTGCAGGGGCAGGCCTATATTTCTTTTCTATTCTGGGGTTTATGATCCTAGTACAGGATCTTTAAACACTTCAGGGGCATGCTTAACGACCCCTTTAAACATGGGTAGTATTTGAATTGACTTTTGGGATTGTTCAAAAGTATCTAGTAAAAAGTCCTACTCTGCCTCATCTGAGTGCATTGTGGCACCATGAAAGATTGCAGCTCTATTAATTAAATGTCCAAACCCAATATTATCTTCCGGAGGAGATGGTTTTGTGGGGTGTGGGTGTGGATCTGGGATGTCCGGTAAATCTTGTGGGACCGGGTACTCCCAATCAGGAGGATCATTTCAGTAGGTAAAAGGGTCATTTGGGTCACCCCCTACCCCCATGATATCATCATCATCATCATTATTATGAGGAGGTGTATGAGGTGGTGAAAAATGAGGAGGAGAATTTTAAGGTGGAATAGGATTAGGAAGAGGAGGTGGGTTAGAAGGAAGTATAGGAGAAGGCAGAGTCCTTCACAGGCACTGGAGGAGCAGGTGCTGTGTCCAACGTCCTCTTTCTATATGGTGCAGTGGTAACATGTCCTGTCTCTGGATCAATATAGATCTTTTTTTGCTTAGGATCAGGATGAAAAAGCTCCTCTTCTGGGGGAGCTGCTGTTGGCGCAGATTTTTTCAGTTCCGAGCGTGTTTGTTGTTTGTCTATATCTTTAGCCTTAGGAGGCGTGATGGAGTCTTTTGGCGTAGGTTTTGGCTCCGAAGCTGGTTTCGTCAGTATGGAAGTGTCCGAAGCCTGCTTGTGTACGGGATTGGGTGTTTTTGGGCCCGTTTTATTCTTCGAAGTCGACTGTTTTGGAACGGGTTTCGGAACCGGGACGTCTTTTGGTTTCGGTGCAGAGGGAGCTGGTGGGATCCGCACGTGCAGTTTGCTCGGTCTCGAGCTACCAGAAGGCTTTTGGATTTTCTACGGAGCCGGGATCGAAGGCGGGGCTTCTGAAGTAAGATTCGGTTGCGACTGGGCCCAGGAGGCGGAGTGTTGACCATTTCCTTCGGTGGGGGGGTTGGGGGTAGTGGCAGTAGTATTCCCTCATTGACCCAGAGTGATACGATTGAGATCTTCAGAATCTTCTTCTGGGACATCTGGACCCTCGTTGAAGATGTCTACCGGTTCCGGAGCTGATCTCTGCATGATGTGTTGATGGGCCCTTCGATCTCAAATAGTCTTCTTCGATCAAAAGGATGTGCAGGCTGGACAGCTGGACTCGTCGTGTTCAGGTGATAAGCACAGGTTACAGACCTTTTGATGGTCGCTGTGCTGGAATTTTGCTCCACATGGGGGGCATTTATTGAATGGCGTCCTTTCCATGAGCTATAGGCCTCACGGCATGGATAGGCCAATGGCCCACGTTGATGACCGGAATCGAGCTAATGAAGTCGAGTCGATGGTTGAGAGGGTTAAAGTTATTTGGAAGAAAATAAGTCAGTTTTTCCACGTCAAATTACTTAGAAAGTAGATTTCGAACCGGAGCGGAAAAGTTACATCCAAATCCAGTGGCGGAAAAAAACAATCTAAGGATGGAGTCAATGCCCATGCGCAATATCGTCCAAGGAGGAGTCACCTATCTTGTGACTACAAAGACTTCTTCCAAGACGACAACAACATGCAATTATCCGAGCCCAACACCAGGTGGCGATCTAATGCTCGGTGTGAGATCTGCAGCCTCGAACATAGCTTTTATTGGTTAGGCTGTCCATCAGTAATCGATCCTCGAGCAGCGAGGACTCTGGAAGAACAGTTACCGGTGGTATGGGCCTCGTGAGTGCGTGTTTAATCTGCAGATAGCTGTATTGCTCCGTCTCTGCCATCTGATAAGTTTCCTGGAGATGAGCAAATGTGACCACCCACCTTTTTCCACAGGTCCCTCACCCTTGATAAACCCATTGGATCCCAATCGGGTGAAACCTTTACTGTTGAGAAGCCTGCCCAATCTTGGGGTGTCCCAGAGTGGTGTGTGTTGCATCAACACTCCCTCCCAGCCGAGCATACGAAGTGCTATAAACCAGATGGGCACGGTGTGTGCTGTGGGGCCAGTCAATGAGTGTTTCCGGGATTCATTATATAGTGCGCCCAGGATTCCATCAGTGCCTAGGGTGTCCCTATCCATGCGCAATGCTGGTTCGTCTTGTGGGGCGTGGAGCCATTGATTAATCACTATGAGTTGGGAGGCCCAATAGTATAGTTGAATATTAGGCAGGGCAATTCTGCCATCGTACCAACCACTTACCAGCTTGCACATTGCTATGCGGGGAGGCTTCCCCTCCCAGAGGAGGTGGCCTACCTCCGCCTCAATTGACGTGAAATAGAAGTGAGACCGGGATTGCCGTGTTTTGCAGGGCGTATAAAAACCTTGGGAGAACCATCATTTTGAACAAGGCGCGCGGCCCAGGAGTGTCAGTGGCAGGGAGTGCCAGTATGAAATGCGTTACTTACCTGTAACAGCAGTTATCCAGTATTGGTGTCTTTCATAGATTCACATGCCTGAATCATTCCCCGTCGCCGAGACAGGAGCCTCCGGTACATTAAAAAGTAATGTCCTATAGACATACATAGAGAAAATAGGCCTAAGGCCTCCCCTTAGTAGCCTTTCTTCGTCCTTATGTAAAAAGGACCAAACTCTCACAGTCAGCCAATCAGCTCCGACCTCCCTCTAGAACCTTCCTGGGAGGAGCCTCAGTCCCTCATATTTTCGTACGCACTTAGCGAGGTTGGCGTAATATTGTCAGAGAGGGATGTGAGTCCTTCCAGGGGAGGCGGGAGGGTTGCATGTGAATCTATGAAAGACACCAATACTGGATAACTGCTGTTACAGGTAAGTAACGCATTTCTTATCCAGTATTTGGGTGTCTTTCATAGATTCACATGCCTGAATCAGAGTAGCTAGCAATTAGATATGCACATTTGTGATGCAGGTTGCTCTGCAGTCATGTTAGACAATATACATATCACCAAATAACATGGGAAAAACAGCGTAAGCAGAATCTTACATTAACAATGAATGGGCATACCTGGATGGCGGGATGTAGGAAGGCTCACCTCACTGAAAGATGGCGAAGCACCGCCTGGCCCACTGCCGCATCCTTCTGAAGCTCGATATCCAGGCAGTAGTGCCTGGAGAAAGTGTGCGGTGACTTCCAGGTCGCCGCCCGGCATATGTCCAAGATTGGCACTCCAGCGAACAGTGCCGCTGACGTGGACATCGCCCTGGTGGAATGAGCAGTAACACGATCAGTCAAAGGCCGTCCGGCCTGGTCGTGGCAGAATGCAATCGCCGAGGAGATCCATCTGGAGATGCTCTGTTTTGTAAGAGGCAGGCCCATTCTGGGCTGCTGTAAGCCACGAACAGTTGTGTAGACTTCCTGAGATCCTTAGTTTTATCCAAGTAGAACTTTAGGCATCGTTTGAGATCCAAAGAATGCAGTGCCCTTTCCGCTGCCGTGGAAGGGTTCGCAAAGAAGGACTTAAGGACAATCGGTTCATTGAGATGAAAGTCCGAAGGCACCCTTGGTATAAATGCAGGGTTCGGTCGCAGCACCGCCCTGTCTTGTCTGAATTGCATATATGGTTCCTGAATGGACAATGCTTGTAGCTCGCTAACTCTCCTGGCCGATGTTAGAGCGAGCTAGAGCGCCGTTTTCCAAGAGATGTGTTTGATAGATGCCCGATGAATGGGTTCAAACGGATGTCTCATGAGTTGGTTGAGTACCAGATTCAGTTGCCAGGTCGGAGGAACTTTCCGAGGCCTCGGAAAGGATCTGTAGAGCCCCTTCAGGAATTGTTTGACCAGCCTACTTGACCACAGAGAAGGTCCTGTGAAAGTTCTGGTGAACCTAGAGATAGCTGCCAGGTGAACTTTAATGGATGCATGTGCCAGTCCTGACTGTGCCAAATGTAGGAGGTATGGCAGTATCCGTTCAGGGGTGACGTTGAGCGGTCGCAGGCCCTGGTCTGAACACCAAATGCAGAACCTTTTCCACTTGAGAGAGTAGGTTTTGTTCGTGCTGTCTGCTCTCGCTTTCGCCAGAACATCCCTGCAGTCCTGCGGGAGATCTAGGTCACATAACTCTCTGTGCTCAGGAGCCAGGCCGATAACTTGAGCGAGTGGAGGCTCGGGTGCTGCACCTGTCCGTTGGACATCGTTAAGAGGTTCGGGTGCTGCCTCAGGCGAATCGGAGACCTGATGGAGAGGCGAAGCAGATCCGAGAACCAGTGTTGTCTCGGCCAGAACGGAGCAATCAGGATCAGGGTGCAGGGCTCCGCTTTCATCTTCCGGAGGAGCCTCAGGATCATCGGAAACGGAGGAAAAGCGTACGCAAACACGCTGAACCAACCGATGGAAAAAACATTTCCCAGTGAACCCTGTTGGGGAAGCCAGCTTGCGTAGTTTGGGCATTTGGCGTTCCCCTTGGTGGCGAACAGGTCGATTTTCGGGACACCCCACTGAGAGAAGATGTGAGCCAGAGCGTCGTCGCTCAGTTCCCACTCGTGGGAGAGGGATCTCTGTCTGCTGAGGGCGTCCGCTATGGTATTGTCTTTTCCGGGAACATAGTCCGCTTTGAGCGAGATTCCGTGTAACACCAGCCAGTTCCAGATTTTCTGCGATTTGCGTGATAGAGAGAGCGACCGCGTTCCCCCCTGTTTGTTCAGATAGTGCATCGTCGTGGTGTTGTCTGTTTTGACGAGCACCGGGGAGTTCTGGATGCATGGTAGGAAGGCTTATAGAGCAAGATAGACCGCCCTCAGCTCTAAAAGGTTTATATGGAGCAGCTTCTCCTGATCCTCCCATTTGCCGCTGATCCGAAGGTCCTGGAGAACAGTGCCCCAGCCTTCCAGGGAGGCATCCGTCGTGATCACCAGAGGCGTCGCCGGAAGGAGAAACGGCAAGCCGATTGTTAGATTTTTTCGATGTCTCCACCATTCCAGACCTTTGGATATCTTCGGTGTTATCCTTACAAAGTCTTCGAACGAGCCAGCACTCTGAGTCCATTGTCTTGTGAGAGCTTCCTGCAAGGGGCGCATCCTGAGCCTGCAGTGAGGGATGAGGAGTATACAGGAAGACATCATTCCTAGTAGGGAGGTGTAAGTCCGGACTTTGAGGTGTGTTCTTGTTGCCACAGCCGTGGCTAGGGACAAAATCTTGTCTGTCCTGTCCTTCGAGGGGAAGGCCCTTGCGCACGCCGTGTCCAAGGTAGCCCCGAGGAAGGTAATCCTTGTCGTAGGGACAATGCAGGACTTTTTGAGATTGAGGGTCAATCCCAGCCTCTGAAAAAGAGTGGTGCAGGCATTGGAGGATTCGGCTGCGCCTTCTGGTGAGGGTGCTTTCACCAGCCAGTCGTCCAGGTAGGGGAAGACTTGGTGACCCAGCTGACGTAGAAAAGCCGCCACCAGTGCAAGGCACTATGTGAAAATCCGCAGCGCGGATTGGAGGCCGAACGGTAGGACTTTGAACTGATAATGACGGCCTGCCACCTCGAACCTCAGGAACTTTCTGTGACGCTTGAGGATGGGGATGTGGTAATAAGCGTCCTGGAGATCCAATGAAATCATGAAATCTCCCTTTTCCAGTGCTCCTAGGATTTCCTGGATTGTTACCATCCTGAACGATTGGCTCCGCAGGAAGGTGTTGAGCGCCCGGAGGTCTAAGATGGGCCTCCACTTGTTTTCCTTCTGTCGTACAAGGAAGACGTGGGAATAAAACCCCTTCCCTTTCAAGGATGCTGGAACCCGTTCGATCGCTCCTTTGTGTAGCATGACAGAGTTCTTGGAGAAGCAGGCGCAGGTGCTTGTGCGTCCGTCTTTGGGGAGGCGTAGTGGGAGGGATGTTGGTGAATTCGAGAGAATGGCCGAATCGTATCATTTGGAGGACCCACCGGTCCGTGGTAATTTGGTGCCATTTGGTGAGGAAATGGGTCAGTTTTCCTCCAATTTGAAAGGATGGAGAGGGTGGTAGGACTGGCTGGAGTCATCGGTCACTGGCGGTCGCCAGTGCCCCTTTTGGGATTTTTGCCTCTGAAGGTAGATCTGCCATATGAAGATTGACGACCTTGTTGCTGCTTGTGCTGGTATTGAGTTCGGTTATTGTAGGAATAAGAGGACCTGTTCTGATAGGAACCCCTATACGAGGACTGACCTCTGGAGCGGTTGCCTCGAAAGGACTGGTTTCGTGACTGCAAAGTGCCCAGTGCCCTGGCGGTATCGGTGTCCTTCTTTATGGCCTGCAGTGCCTCGTCGATTTTATCCCCAAAAAGATGCTGGCCGTCAAAGGGCATGTCCAGCACTTTCGATTGAACCTCCTGGCGGAAGGACGTAGCTTTAAGCCAGCCTTGACGGCGCAGAACAGCAGCTCCAGCAAGCTGACTGAAACCTGTCATGGCTGCATCAATAGCACAGTTGATTATCTCCGCAGCCGAATTCTGACCTTCGACAAGGAGAGCCTTGACTTCGCTCTGGACCGCGTCGGGCAGTTCTTGTACGTAAGGGACTATGTCCTCCCAGAGTTGGCGATTGTAACGCCCCAACAAGGCAATGGAGTTGGCCACCTTGATAGACATGGCTGATGTAGTCGTGAACCTTTTTCCTATTGTGTCCAGTTTCCTGCCTTCCTTGTCAGGAGGAGTGGACAGCGGGGTGGACGGGTTGCGGGAGTTTTTCTGGGCCGCCTGAGTAACCACCGAATCAGGTTTAGGGTGGCCGTTGAGGCAAGCCGCCGCCGTCAGTGGGGCTTTATATTTCTTGTCCAGGCGTGGAACCACTGCGGGTATAGAAGCGGGTGTTAGAATCAATTTCTTGCCTTGCTCCCATAAGAACTCTATAATCGGAATAGATTTAGCCGACTTTTGGGTCTGCTCTTTGAAGTCATGCAAAAAGCATTCCGTTTCAGTTGATTCCACGACCATATGGAATCTCTTAGCCGCCCTGTCCACCAGTTTGTGGAAGCCGCCAACGTCCACAGGTGCCGAGTCCGCTTGGCGTGGGTGCGGTGAAGCTGGAGATGATGAAGCTGGGGATGACGCCACGTATCCATCTTCGTCATGCTGGTCCGAGTGGACTTCCTGGACCTCTCCTTCCTCCAATTCTTCCTCATCCTCATCATCGTCTGAGGAGTCCACTACCTGAGGCTGGACCTTGTCACGGGGTCTCACCACCTGAGGTTGAACCCTTTCGCGGTTGGTTTGAGGGAGAGGTTGATTTGGGGCGGACGCCGGTGTATGTGCGACAGGTGTCTGATTCCCACTGTCCGCATCTGGGAAGCGTTGTTTGTAATCTTGTACAAGGTAGCGCAGGTCATTGACAAGAGTCGCCGGCAGGCATATCATTGGGGTGACCTCCGTGCGGACACTAGTGTGGACGGAGTGTTCCTGATAAGTGAACTCCTCCTGTTCCTCATCAGTACTTTGGCATTTGAAGTTAAGGTCTGAGATAGAAGTAGCGGGACCCGGGTGGTCATCCTCACCAGATTCCTCACTTTGGAAGATTTCTTGAGGTGGCTGCTTTTCCACTCTGCTCGGATACTTTGATTCCGGGGTAATCTGCAGTTTGGCAGTTTTGCCAAATGTGGCCTCTAATGCTGGTGCCGTCGAGGGCGCCGTTGACGGTGTTATCGAGAGGGCCGACACCTCCACCAGTTTGGATTTCTTCCATGGCGCTGACAGTGCCATCTCTGATGACGAGTCGTCCGTTGACGGAGCCTTCGACTTTGCTGTCGACGATTCTGCCGTCGACGATGCCCTTTCCGACGGTGGGGTAGTCGACGAGACTATCTCGACGTGGTCGTCGTCGGTGCACTCGTCGATGGTGAGCCCGTAATCGGCGCCTTCGTTATCGGCGCCTTCGTAATCGGCGTCTTAGTCGCCGACTCCTTCGTCGACGTCCTTGTCTTTGGGTCTCCCGTCGACGTCTTCGTTGTCGACGGTGGGTTCTTCGGCAGCGACTTAGACGACGATGGGCTCGTCAACGCTGACGTCGTCGGCGTGGACTCCGTCGTCGACAAGGCCTTCGTCGTTGACGACGATTTCAGTAGAATGATAGAGGAAACAGGTCTACCGGAGGACGAGGATGTAGGCGTCGTCGTTGTCGCTGAAGGCGACGACGCTGACGTCGTCGACACGGTGGTTGTGACCGAGGTAGTCCTCTGGGCATGTCTGGTAGTTGACGGAGCAGGCTTTTTAAAGGTGTGATCGTCCCGAACAGACACTGAAGATGTCGTGGATCTTGCCTCTGAAGACTTCTTGTGTGCCTTCTTAGGAGGAGTGTCTGTGTGGCCAGGGGAAGTTATCCTGGGCCTCTTTTTAGAGATTTCTGAGGACTTGGAAACACTGCTTTCGGAAGATTCCAGAGTGTCTCTGTCCTTAAGCCTGTCGAGCCATACGAGAAGGCGGCCTTCCCTGTCCTTCACAGTCTTTTTAGGGAAGGCCCTACATATCCTGCATTTGTCCGAGACGTGGTCCGGGTACAGGCAATATAAGCACAGGTCGTGCTTATCATCCGCATGGATCCTTTTCTTTCCACATGAAGAGCAGGCCTTGAAAAGGGCCTTCTTCTGTGATTCCGACATGGAAGAGGCTTTCCTCTGCGATTCCGACATGGAATAGGCAGTGGAAGAAAAACACGCACTGTAAGAACAGTGTAGTGAAGCAGTCTTTTGAAGATTTGAGATCGAAGAAGCACTTTCAAAGAAAGTTAGATGATTTCGAAGGAAACCTGAGGAGAGCTCAGGCTGGAGACTCCCTAGCACAACGTGCGGTAGAAAATCTGAGGGACTGAGGCTCCTCCCAGGAAGGTTCTAGAGGGAGGTCGGAGCTGATTGGCTGACTGTGAGAGTTTGGTCCATTTTACATAAGGACGAAGAAAGGCTACTAAGGGGAGGCCCTTAGGCCTATTTTCTCTATGTATGTCTATAGGACATTACTTTTTTATGTACCGGAGGCTCCCGTCTCGGCGACGGGGAATGATTCAGGCATGTGAATCTATGAAAGACACCCAAATACTGGATAATTCACATAACTACGGAGCCTCTTCAGGGGCGGCAGAAGATTACACTAAAAGAATTGCGTGGGTTGCGGCATGATTTATATGCCCAGGTACTTGAAACCGTCTGCTGCGATTTGGATTGAGACACCCCTGGGCAGGTGTGGAGGGGGGCCCTTAAGTATATTCAAAACAGATTTGTGTAGCCCGAAACTCTACCGTATGACTTGCAGATGTCAAGCAATCAGAAGAGTGACCGTCTGGGGGATGCCATATAGAGCAAGATGAGTATACAACACAGGGGAATGATTCAATTTAGGGAAACAGAGGCCGGAATCAAAAACTAATATATTTATAAACAAGAATACCTCCGACACCATAGATTACACTATTTCTTATTGCCACATAAGTCCTTTTTATTGAATATGGGCTTGAACAAATAACTGTTTATCATTCAATATACGAATTGAGAAAGTCCTTCATTTCAAATAATTTTTTGCACCTCTCCTAGGTTCAAATCTATACAAAACACATTATATATATCACGCTCCTCTTTGCATCAAATAGACGGGGCACTAACAGACGGGTGCCGCTTACGGTGATGCTCCGTTTTCATATTAACGCTCCAGATTTCTCCCAGTCATGCAAGAAATTGCAGCACTCGCTGGGTTGGTTTTAGCAACAGCAGCTTTATTTTACAGACGCGTTTCGGTAGATTACCTTCGTCAGTGTAGCTATGTTGGCATGCAGTAATAGGCAGGAAACTCCTGCATGAAGTTGCAGCTTGAAGACAATTGTACGTGAGTGAGAATAAGAATGCAGTCGTTCACATCAATTTTATGAATAGGAACACACACGTAATAAATCATATTATTACATCTACAGGTGTATAGATGTCCTACCACCACACTGTTCAGCCCTAAAGAAGACTTCATTATGAAAATTATACATTGGTCCTAATTGGAGAAGTTCGAAACGCGTTGGCATCTGTATTAATAGTGGTTTGGAGCAAAACACCCCCCCAAAAAATAGATTTACCCGTTTAGCAATCTAATAGTGGAATGATTTCCGCCCCCACTGCTTTATATGGTGTAAATAATCTCAGACCCTATATAGGACTTGCAAATCAGGTTACATCGAGAGCAAAGAGGTACATGGTCCTGGTGTAGAGATTTATTGTAAATAGAAGTAGGACAAACAAGAGATAGGCATTTCATGTCTAATTTGTGATTGAATCATACTGAAGCATTTAGTGTGCAATGTTCAAAGTTGTATGATATGTGTTGTGTATAACTACAATCATTTCTAATCTCACCAGGAAATGATTCCACTGTGTACATGTTGTATAAATTAATGTGTTGTGTATATATAATGCGTTTTGTATAGATTTGAACCTAGGAGAGGTGCAAAAATTTCTTTGAAATGAAGGACATCCTCAATTTGTAAAAATATTAAATGATAAACAAAATTATTTGTTCAAGCCCATAGTAAATAAAAAGGACTTATGTGGCAGTAAGAAAGAGTGTAATCTACGGTGTCAGAGGTATTCTTGTTTATAAATATATAGAGCAAGATGTCATTGGCATCAAGGGAGATGCGGTCCTCCCATCCTTCCGACCACCGCAATCCACACATTACAGGATCCCCCCTTATCCACGCCGCCAACGGTTCGAGCACCAAAGCAAAGAGGAGGGACAAAGGACAGCCCTGCCAGGTCCCGTGCCCCAGAGGAAAGTCTTCAGAGACCCGCCCGTTGACCACTACATGTGCCATTGGTTGGGTATATAGGAGTTGAATACAGGCACAGAATTTGGGACCAAAATGTTGTAGCACCGCAAACAGAAAAGGCCATTCTACTCGATCGAAGGCCATACTGGTGTTCAACGAGAGGATGAAGCCTCCTCTTGGATAGTGGGTATGTGAGCCATCACGCCATGAAGCCTCCTGAGGTTCATCGCCGTGCATAAAACCGGATTAGTCGGGGTGCACTAGGGTCGTAAGGTAAGGCTGGAGCCTAGCTGCCAGCGTCTTTGCTAGTATTTTCGCTTCCGCATTGAGGAGCAATATTGGGCAGTAGAAGGTGCACTCCTATGGAGGCTTACCTGGTTTCAGGATTGCTATAAGCGTCGCTACCCGCTGGTCTTTGGGAGTGTTCCCATTTTCAGACTTACTTCATACATCCTAAGCAGATGTGTGCCCGCTTCTTTTTTGTTAAGCTCAATGGGAATACCGTTGGGACGTAGTGCCTTACCCGGTTGAAGCCCTCTAATGCCTGAAAATAGTTCACCAAGCGTGAGAGCTTCCTCCAGTGCCTGTACTTCATGTGGCGCAAGACTGGGCAGTCGTATATCCATAAGGAAGGTCAAATTCTCCTCTACGGTTGTCGTTGCCTTGGGAGTGTATATTTTCTCGTAGTGTTGTGCTAACTCTGTGACTATGGCGTGTGGGTCAGTTATCTCCCCCGTGGTCAAGTGCAGTCGTGCTACCCAGCGACTGGCCCGTTCCTTTTTGTCAAGCCAGGTGAGGAGTTTGGCGGCCTTGTTCCCCACTTCATAGATGGTGTGTTGTGTTTCGTTACTCTTGCCTTAGCTTCCTCCCACGTGTGGTCTCTGCATGCTTGTTTTGCAAGGCCTAATGTGTGAGCCGCTTAGTCATTGGGCTCTGCGGCATGTGCGCTCTCTGCCCGACTCAGCGCCTGTTCAAGTGCCCGCACCTGCTGTGCCTTCTCCCGCTTATGCGACGTGATCAAGGAGATAGCCTGTTCACGCAGGACCTTCTTGTATGCTTCCCATAGGGTGGCGGGAGAGGTCACTGTCTATACATTTTCTTTGAAATAATGCCCCAAAGTTTTGTGCAGGCCCTTCCATATGGTTGGGTCCTTTAGGTACCCGGGATATATGGGATGTGGGCATCTCCTCCCCAAAAAGTGGGATGTGTATGTCACTAAAACAAAGGGAATAGTCTGATATGCCTCTGGGGAGGTGTGTGATCTCCAGTACTCACTCCAGACCGGTTGATGAGGTGAGGGTGCAGTCTATCTTAGACAGGCTGTTGTGTGCACAAGAGTGGAAAGTGTACTGACGTTTACCAAATGTCCACCAGACCATGTGTGATCAAGTGTCCCAGGAATTCCCCGAGGTGTGATGAAGTTGTCCCCTCTCAGTGCATGTCTGTCCAGTGTGGCATCTAGTGTGGCATTAAAGTCACCCCCTATGATCAGTTCACCCTGAGGGAGTGTGAGCAAGAATTTACCATGGGCCAGGAGGGCTAGACTGTGAAGGGCCGGTGGAATATACACGGAGAATAAGTTGTATGCCCGCCCTTCCTACTGACAGGAGAGCGATGCTAAGCTCCCTTGATCGTCCGTCCATGTCCCGTTTATCACCAGTGGGAAACTCTTCCGGATCAAAATCTCCGCTGCCCAGGATCCAGATGTGAATTCAGAGTGTGCCGCCATTTTAAAGACCCATCTATCCAATGCTTTAGTGGCCGTCCCCACCAGATGCGATTGTATAAGGGCCACTGATGGAGTGTCTCTTAAGATGTTGTAGTACCAGTCCGCTCTTTATTTTGTCACAAAGGCCATTTACATCCCAGGTTATTACAGTAAGGGGGAACTCAGCGTGTGTGTGTGTGTGTGTGTACACTTTGGCTGCGAGTGTGTACAGGCAGGTATTATGTCCCCTTGGGCACAAGAGAGATTGTTGGACATTGGAACACATCTAGCGGTATACCACTTCCATCATGCAGTAACCCCATATCAAACTGTACCAGCTTTAGATGTTCTTGCATGAACGACTTGGACTTATCAAACTTAAACATGAACTGAACCTCTCCCCCCCACTCCTCCCTGCTCCCCTGCTAGACAGACTTCCAACTACCCGCCACCCAAATTGTGCAGAGTGCTTTATTCCCATAAAGTGTACTTGCCTGCGGGAGTTGGGAGTTATGACCGAGAAACACTTTGATCATCCCCCTGCTCAAAGACATTTCTGTTGAGTTTAGTTTGTTGCAGTTTGTATGGCATCGGGTTCCAATTGTAGTGTCCCCATCTGTGACCCAGACAGGGCCAACATGGCCCGACTCAGCTTCCTGGCGCAGTCCATACTCTGATACAGAGTCTTGGTGTAGGCTTCATGTAGGCCCCCTTTGATCCTCGTGTTCTGCTGCTGGGTGCTGGCGGTCCTCATTTTCCTGTCTAATACTGGGGTTAGTCGTCTTCAATAACTGCACCTCTAGAGTCCTGCGGTGTCGCTCGCCCGCCTGCCTGCCTGCTCGTCGTGGACCCGCGGCCTGACGCAAGCCCTCAAGCCAGTCGGGGCCTCCTCAGGTGTGCCGAAAAAACAGGTTCTCATCTGCCACCACTCGTAGCTTTGCCAGGAACAGCATTAAGTAGGGGAATTCCCTGCGTCGGAGTTCCTTTTTTACTTTGAGGAAGCTTCTTCTTTGCTTGGTGACCACTGCTGTATAGTCAGGGAAAAATGAGACCACTGAATTCTCTATACGCAGTGGCAGAGCCACCCTTGCTGTCTGTAGAAGGGCACCCCGATCGCAGAAGTTAAAAATAAATCAAAGCATTTATATAGCGCACTACTCACCCGGAGGGTCTCAAGGCGCTAGGGGAGGGGGGGTGTGCTAGTGCTCGAACAGCCAGGTCTTGAGCTGCTTCCTGAAGGCAAGGTGGTCCTGGGTCAGGCGGAGGTGGGTCGGGAGGGAGTTCCAAGTCTTGGCGGCCAGGTAGGAGAAGGACCTTCATCCTGTGGTGGCTCTTCGGATGCGGTGGACGAAGGCGAGGGCTTGGCTGGTCGATCGGAGCTGGCGTGTGGCGGCGTAGAAGTTGAGGCGGCTGTTGAGGTATCCTGGGCCTTGGTTGTGTAGGGCTTTGTGTGCGTGGGTGAGGAGACGGAAGGTGATTCTCTTGTTGACCGGGAGCCAGTGCAGATCTCTCAGGTGTCCGGAGATGTGGTTGCGTCGGGGGATGTCCAGGATGAGTCGTGCAGAGGCGTTCTGAATCCGCTGGAGTCTCTTCTGGAGTTTGGCGGTGGTTCCGGCGTAGAGGGAGTTGCCGTAGTCCAGACGGCTGGTGACGAGGGCCTGGGTGACTGTCTTCCTGGTCTCGATGGGGATTCACCGGAAGATCTTACGTAGCATGCGCAGGATGTTGAAGCACGACGAGGAGACGGCGTTGACTTGTCTGGTCATGGAGAGGGAGGAGTCCAGGATGAAGCCCAGGCTGCGTGCGTGGTCTGTTGGTTTGGGTGCGTTGCCCAGGGCGGGGGGCCACCAGGAGTCGTCCCAGGCGGAGGGTGAAGATCCCAGGATGAGGACTTCCGTCTTGTCCGAATTCAGTTTCAGGCGGCTGTTCATCATCCACTTGGCTACGTCTGTCATCCCTTCGTGTAGGTGGCTCTGGCGGTGGCGGGGTCGTTGGTGAGGGAGAGGATCAGCTGGGTGTCGTCGGCGTAGGAGATGATGTTGAGGTTGTGTTGGCGTGCGATGGCTGCGAGGGGGCTCATGTAGACGAAGAGGGTTGGGCTGAGCGAGGAGCCTTGAGGAACGCCGCAGATGACTTTGGTGGCTTCTGATCTGAACGGGGGGAGGCGGACCCTCTGTGTCCTTCCGGCGAGGAACGAGATGATCCATTCCAGTGCCTTCTCCTGGATTCAGACGTTGCTGAGGCACCGCACTAGGGTACCGTGGCAGACAGTGTCGAAGGCCGCGGAGAGGTCTAGGAGGATGAGGGCCGCTGTTTCTCCGTTGTCTAGCAGGGCTCGGATGTCATCGGTGGCTGCGATCAGGGTGGTCTCGGTGCTGTGGGTGGCCCGGAAGCCAGACTGCGAGAGGTCGAGGGATCCGTTCGTCTCGAGGAAGGCGGCCAGCTGCTTGTTGACGGTCTTCTCGATGACTTTTGCAGGAAACGGGAGCAGCGAGATGGGGCGGTAGTTCTTGAGGTCGGTGGGGTCGGCTGATGGCTTCTTTAGTAGAGCGCTGAGTTCGGCGTGCTTCCAGCTATTCGGGAAGGTAGCGGTGTTGAAGGAGGTGTTGATGATGTCCCGCAGGTGGGGTGCGATGACAGCGTCGGCCTTGTTGAAGACGTGGTGAGGGCAGGGGTCGGTCGGAGATCCGGAGTGGATGGAGTTCATCGTGCGGATGGTGTCTTCGGTGCTGATCGGGGTCCAGGCGCGGAGGGTGGTGGTGGGGGGCGGTGGTTCAGTCATGGCATGCGTCGGTTGAGTACTGAAGCTGTTGTGTATGTCCGCGATCTTGTTGTGGAAGTAGGAGGCGAGGGAGTTGCAGAGGTCTTGCAAAGGGGTGATGTCGTTGTTTCCGGCGTTGGGGTTGGAGAGCTCTTTAACGATGTTGAAGAGTTCCTTGCTGTTGTGTGCCTTGTTGTCCAGTCGTTCCTTGAATGCACTTTTCTTGGTGGCGTGGATCAGTTGGTGGTGTTTTCGGGTGGCGAGCTTGAGGGCAGTCATGTTGTTCGGTGTTGGGTCTCTGCGCCAGGCTCTCTCAAGTGCTCGGCAGTTCTTCTTGGAGCTCTTGAGTTCGTCAGTGAACCATGGGGCTTTCTTGCTGCCTGGTCTGCTAGGCGGGGTCTTCAGAGGAGCGAGGTAGTCTGCGCAGTTGCTGATCCACTTCGTGAGGTTGGTGGCCGCCTGGCTTGGGTTAGTTGCGCTGGTGGGAGGGTCCATGCTCAGGGAGTTTGTGAGCTGGTCGGCTGTAATCTTGTTCCAGCTTCTGCATGCCACCTGTTGTTGGTGGTGGATCGTGGTCCTTCTGAAGCTGAAGTGGATGCAGAATACGAAACAAAATTGGCCTGGGTGGAGCCCCGGGCTTGGGCCTGCCTCAGAGCACTCTGTGAGCTCTCAACAGAAAAAAACTGGAGAGTCCCCTCGGCTGTAGCGGTGTCTTGATGAGCTCTTCTATGTAAAGGTTCATTGCCGGCCCCTCTTTGCTCTCTGGAACACCCATGATTCTAACATTGTTGCGTCTAGATTGGCCTTTTTGGTCGTCGAGCTTCACCGCCATTACCTTGTTTTCCACTTCCAACTGGCTGACTGTCAGTTGCAGGGTGGCGGTGTCTTGTGTGAGGGTCGCCGTAACATTTTCGACCACTGCTGGGCCGTGTGCTGGCCCCGGCCCCCCCCATCGGTATCGGACCCCTAGGGCAGCGCAGTGCCTAGTCCAAGTGCGGGGCAGTACTCGCCGCTGCCTGCCTTGTGACTATGCGTCACGCGCGGCCTTTTGGATTTCCTGCAGCGCGTTGAAGGTGGTATTAGGGGTCAGCACCCACGCAGGTCCCAGGCCCGTTCCGGCGCATCCTCAGTGACTGTCGCCTCAGGCAGTATACAGGGTCCCAGCAACCCTACCCGGAGCCCCGAATGGTTGCTTTAGTATATGGTACGGAGGTGTTGCAATGTTCCAAGTAGGACCCTGTCTCGGAGTGCCACTGGTTCTTTGCATCTTTGAATCGCTGCTCTGGGCCTGTACCGGTGTGTCGCCTGGGGCTCCTTGGCCGCCCCTCGCCCACGTGTGTGCCGGATCTGCTCACCCGGTTCTATGTGCGTCTCTGTGGGGGTCCGGACGCTCGGGGAAGGGATGGCACCCCCCCACCCGGTCCCCATACCTCTCCGTTTTGATGATGGCGGTCAGTGAGTGGCAGGTGTGCGCCAGCGCAGTTCCGCCTGTTCAGCGGCTTACTTTGATAATCTCCACCCGTGTCTTCAAGCGGGCCCAACACAATCCTATGAGGCTGCGCCGACCCAGGCGCTCCCCCACTGGGTTGTGGTGTTACGCAAGGCCCCTGCTCCAGCCACGGGCATAGGCTGCTCCTGGTCTGCGCGTCATGGTGCCCTCAGGATCTGTGTCACGGGCCTCAAGTGGGGTCAGATTATGCCCCACCTGTTCCGATGCCAGATTTCTGGCTTTGGTTTACGATTATTGCACGGATTATGTGGCAGATTAATAGGGATTTCTCAGTGTCGTCGGAGCTTCTCTAGGCTGCGTCCATCACGCTCTGCAGCTAGCCACACCCCCCTAGGCTTCCTAACTTGAAGTGCAGTCTCAGCAGACCTACAATTTTGCTTCAGCCTTCACCCACACTTACCAGTTACGCTTAAAAGACTGAGTCCTCATTGGAATCAGTGCCTCAAATGGCACTGAAGCAGGCTTAGCTTGATATTCTTCAATGCCATGGAGCCATAGCAATCCCCACCTACAGTCATTATGGCTAGAGTTGGTCCTTCAGCCCTTAAAATACAGACATGTCGAAGAGCTTTCTTCCATTATGATCTTGAGGAAGGCACAGATTACAAACCAACTGCCAACTGGCTCATGCCAACTTCGAATGGCATCAAGGACAGAACCGAAACGTCAATTTTCCATCTTCCACCACCCAAAAAGTAATCCTGTATGTCCTGTGAGGTGCATACGGAGGATTCGACAATCATTGATGCAACACTTAAATAATTTATCTGATAGGATATAATGAGGATGAAAAAAAACACATCATTGTAATATACATACTACAATAGAACAAGTTACTTCGCTTCGGCAACACTTTTTCTGGTGGATACAGTATCTGTCTGGGTTCCTCACCCTTTGAATTACCCCATGGGCAGCATTCTATGTAAACATTTCTCCATGGCTCTCCCATGTCGAGGAGGATGTCACAATGGAACGGTTCAGTTCGCGACCCCACGCAACATCATTGGAGCCATAAGAAGACCTTGTAGGTGTGCTGACATCCGTTTCACCCATTTTTTCTGTGCCTTCTAGGCGAGCGAGAGAACCAACATTTCCAAGAAAGAAACTGTACAATTCTAAAACTGACATTTCCTAGTGACAAATACTACATAATTTTAAGTATTTCATAATAAATTGCACAAATCACGTCCATTATTTTTAAGTATAAACGGGGCGTCAGATGGGTAAGTATCAGGCGGATACTGTATCCGCTAGAAAAAGCATTACCGGGGGTAAGTAACTTGTTCTGACGGATACATCTGCCTGTGGATTCCTCACCTTGAATCCCAAACCAGTCCAGCTCTTGGAGGGTGCCGCCTACTTGTACCTAAAAATCCTGCAGCACAGAACATGCAAAGTGTCCGTCCCTCCTCACCTCAGTCTAAGCAATAATGCTTCGCGAAAGTGTTGAGGGGGGCCCAAGTTGCCACCTTGCAGATGTCTACAACAGGGACACCTCTAGCGAAGGCCAAAGACCATTTAGCTCCTGTGGAATGAGCTCGAATACCTTCAGGAGGCTCCTTCTTGGCCAAGGTGTAGCAGATCTTGATGCGGAGCATGATTCACCTAGACAGTATTCTCTTGTGGCCACCCTTGCCCTTTATCCTGCCCACATTTCCAATGAAGAATTAGTCATCCATGACCGCCCTCTTAGGGTCCAGGAGGAGAAGTCTCTCCTCCTCCTTAGAAGGGTGTGGGGGGACGATAGAAAGTAGGTAAAGTGATAAATTGCCCTAGGTGGAAGGGAGTGACCACCTTAGGCATGAAAGTAGCTCTGGTCCTAAGAACCATCGTATCCGCAAGAATTGAAGTAAATGGGGGCTTGGAGGTAAAGGCCTGCAGCTCACTTACCTTCATGGCAGTAGTAATTGTAATCAGAAATATTGTCTTAAATCTTGGAAATGTCAACGAACAGCTAAAGGGAGACCCCCATCAAGAAAGTAGGGACTAAATTAAACTCCCACTGTAGCATGATAAATGCAGTAGAAGGAAACCTATCAGTGATACCCTTAATGAATCTCATGACTATGGGAGATTTCAATAAAGAGGGTGGGTTTGATAAGCAGAGAAACGCTGACAAGGTAGACAAGTAGGCTTTGACTGTTGCTATTGCACTACCCTGTTGCGCCAGGGAAAGAGAAACTGAGAATTTCAGAAAAATGGGCTTGTAAGGGATCAATCGAACTATCTCCACACCATTTCCAATCCTGGAATAGATAGATTTGGTGGAGTGTCTTCTGGACGATAAAATAACATCCACCACATCCTGCTGGAGATGGAAAGAGCTTAGGTTGCCCGTTCAATCTCCAGGCATGAAGGTGTAGGTTCTAGAGGTGGGGGTGCAGAACCTGCCCCTGCAAGAGGAGGTCTGCCCTGAGAGGGAGATGGAGCGGAGGGTACGGCGAGAGGTAAAGGAGATCTGTGTACCACACCTTCTTGGCCAGTCTGGGGTGATCTATAGGACTTGGGCCCAGCCTTGGGAAATCTTCCTCCGAACTCAAGGAATCAAGGGTATGGGAGGGAGCATATAAAGAAGCTCTGAGCTCCAATCTAACTGAAAAGCATCCCCCAACACTCGCCGCATAGGATACTGGAGACTGTACAGAGCTCGAAAAATCCACTCACCCACTCGCATTTGGTAGCCAGATTTAATTAGGGCGAGCTATTTTTAGGTCCTACTCGCCATTTGTGGCGAGTAGGAAGACAAACGGACTTTTGGCCTCTCTCTCCGAAGGCAGAGGAATTGTGACAAGATAGCAAGATTTCAAGCCACTTTTATTGCTCACAAAATGAATGAGCAATAAAAATGCCTTTCAATCTTGTTAACTTGTCACATTTGCTCTGCTTCCAGAAACTGAGGTCAAGTGCATTTCAGTTAGGTCAAGTAAATCTTTTAGGTTTCTAGACCTGCAGGTCTAGTAAAAATTAAATGATTTTTCGAGCCCTGCTTCAGAACGAATGGCAATGCACGTTTTAGTGAGTGGCAGACAGGTCCAACCGAGGGAACCCCCACATCCTGAAAATGTGATGACCACCTCTAGATGGAGATGCCACTCGTGATCAGCAGAGTGCTGACGAATGAGACTGTGCGCATGCACATTCACCACTCCGGCAAGATGATTCGCAATCGCACAAATCTGATGATCCTGAGCCCAGGACCCGAGTCGCAGAGCCTCTCTGCAGAGCACATTTGACCCTACACATCTGTTTGTTGATGTACCACATCGCTGTAGTGTTGTCCGTCAGGACCTGACCTGACAGACTGCAAAGGGAGGGAAGAAAAGCCTTGAGAGCGAAACGTATCACCCACAACTCTAGAAGAATGATGTGAAACAATCTTTCCTCTGGAGACCAAAGGCCTTTGACCTCCAGATACCCCAAATGAGCTCCTCACCCTAGGGTGGAGGCATCAGTTATCACTGTGGCCACCGTAGGAGGTGACTGAAACAACTTCCCATGAGACAGGCTGTGCGAAACACTCCAGCATAACAGCTCCGCTGCAGTGTCTCTGGAGAACCTGACCAACTTCTGGAGATCTCTGTTGTGTTGAAACCAATGCCTGCAGGGGCATCACTGGAGTGCCTTCATATTCCAACGTGCATGGCTGACCACCAGTATGCAGGAGGTGAACAGACCGAGCAGGCGTAAGAGCTTCAGAACTGGAACAGCCGCTCCATCTTGAAAAAGTGGAATCAAAGTCTGGATGTCTAGAATCCTCGGAGGAGGTGGGAAAGCAAGACTCAAAGTAGTGTTCAGTACTGCCCCTATGAACAGGTATCACTAAGAGGGCAACAGGTGAGACTTAAGTACATTTATCGGAAAACCAAAGTCGAACAACAGATGCGTTGTTACCTGCAGGTGATGCAGCACTATCTCAGGTGACTTTGCCTGGAGCAGCCAGTTATACAGATAGAGAAAAACAGGAGTCCTTGATCTTCTGAGATGCGCTGCTAACACCGCCATCACCTTTGTGAAGACCCGTAGAGCGGATTTAAGACCGAACGGAAGAACCGCAAACTGATAGTGTTGAGATCCCAGCGTAAAAGCGAGATACTTCTGATGCAACTTCAGGATGGGAATGTGAAAATACATATCCTGTAAATCGATCAACACCATCCAGTCTTCCTGCTGCAGCGCCAGAAGCACCTGAGCTATGGTTCACATCTTGAATGTCTCTTGTTTGAGATAAAAATTCTAAATCCGGAGGTTTAGGATCAGTCTCAATCTCCTGTCCTTTTTAGTAATCAGGAAAAATCGGGAGTAGCATCCCTGACCCTTTCCTGATCTGGAGCAACCTCTATCTCACCTTTCTGTAGCAAAGTCCATCCTCTTAGATTCCCTATCTCCAGGCGTTGATGGCAAAGAGCCTGCAGACTGCTTAGTAGAGCATGATTTCTGAACTACTAAGCTCCCAGGGGGATGCATCTGCCGATAGGAAAGCCGGATCCGCAGGCGTTACTTTGTAACTTCTTGCAACCGAACTGGGCACAGCAGGAGCAGTCATAGCAGTCTGACATACCTCTAAAATGGGCTCAGTCAACTGTGATGGAAGGTCTTTTGGAGAATGTATCTTAACCACTAGCCTCCTGCGGTACCTCAAATTCCTGCATAGGATCAATAATTTCCCCCTCTTCAGCCTCTTCTTGCTGCTCCTGGAATTCTTCCTCCTCCAGCAGTCTCTGCACCTCTCTTTGGGATCTCATCCTGGGCACCGGCGTCACCAGGGACACTGCCGGTGACTTCGGGACCGGCGTAGATGGAGGATCCACAGGATTAGTAGAAGGCGCAGGGCGAGGTAGAATTGGCACCAGATCGGGCCGGAGAAGACTCCAACTGCGCCCTTCCCTCGAGGGAATGCACCGGCGCCGATAACCTAGGTTTCGGGAGAGGCCAACTTTCCGGGGTAATCAGCATGAAAGGCATGAATGGTGACTGAGCAAAATAATGTGGCAAACCTTCAAGGTTGAAGGAAAGCGTTCCCATGAGGCCAACAGGTACACCAGCAGGGTTAGCCGCCTGGTAAACATGCCATACATCGCATTCAATAAATTAGAAGGATTTGTACCTGGAGCGGAAAGGGTGGGTACAGATCGGGTGCCACCAGTTCAGAAACAGGCAGAGGAAGCTGCTTAAATGGCTCCGGTTGTGGCACCAGCAACACAGGAGCCAGGGATGGAGAGGCTGGAGGCGAAGGCGTTGCTTCTCTTGGTTCCGGAGAACCTCTCAAAGCCGGAGGGTCTGCTGGAGTCACGGGAGGAAGGTGAGACTTCATCCTTTCTGTAACGCCGAAGTACCGGGGACCCCCAACTTCGGTGACTTCTCTTTAGACGAACAGCGCCTGGAACCATAACATCGCTTCTTGGGTTTTCTATGACTTTGAGGTATGTGGAGTCAGTGACTGAGACTTCGATCTCGTCCTTCTCTGGCCACTCTTCACCCTGGCGATGAACTTGGCCTCCCTCTTCTTGAGGGCCTTTGGATTCATGTGTCGGCACGATCCAACTGAAAATAATTGTGACTGATGACACAATGTTTGAAAAATAAATTATGTTTAAGACAATTGAAGTTTAAAGGGAAGGAGGACTTAAAGAAATATAACAATATCAGATGAAAACGATCTTCTTTTGTATGTCTTGCACTAGCAAAGATGTTTTGCTTAAACAAAAAAAGTACATTAAAAAAATGTAGGTGTTTTCCAACATGTAGTGTAATATGTATTTTTCTTCCAACCACAAGAGCATAAGTTAATAGTTCAATCCACATCAGGTATTGCTATCCTCACTGTGAAAGGTGGCAGAAAAAGTAGTCCCCTTCAGTGGCAGGAACGAAAAGCCCAATGGGCCGTTGCAAACAAAATTATTAACTTTTATCTTTCTCTTTTATTGGGGCCGGATTGCTCCTCTGACACTGCTTGAATGGTACTGAAATCCTTGGGTTATTTGCTTCCCTTATGACAAGGTTCATCGCAATGTGCAATCAATGGCAATTTTAATAGCTAGGCTGAGCTTGGTGAAAACATTAACTCTATCAGAGAATGCGTTACTTGCACTGCACAAAAATCATTACTCTGAGCATAACAACCTCTCAGAGGCAAAAGAGACCCATTTGTATTATAAATGTATCTTTCAAAACTGGGTAGAATTAAACACATTACTTAAAATTAAGAGGGAAAATAGATTACAGCAATCTAAATCGGAGGTTCCTTTAAATATCTGCTAATCCAGTAGCAGTATGATAAAGAAAGAAAGCTGAGTGAACAAACTCCGCAACATACACAAACACCGATAGGGAGGTAAAGCGTTTTTTAGTAAAATGATTAAGTAAATACAAATGTCTTGCAGAATGCAGATGTTCAAGAACTCAGACCTTCAAAATACAGCTCTCAATAGGTACTTGGTTGTACACATTGATTCACTGCAAATAATACCTATGATGTGATCAAAAACAGTGGCCTTAAAGCAACAGTCACGAGATTTAGTAACCAGGATGTAAACTACAACATTTTAAACAAAAGATACACACTTTATCACAAATGTAACTAAACATTTTAAAATGAACCAACTGAATTCTCTTGATGGACACACATTATGAGAACGCAATCGGTCAACTGTAAGATCACAAAATGAACACCTTTAAAACTTCTTTTGTGTAATGTTCAGGAACTAAACACTTTAGAGTAAGGACATTAGGTATTACTACCTACTTCTAGGTACATATGCCTACTCAAAAAACAGTGCCCCAAAAATGTGTCTGCAACGCAGACTAACACATTCTATTCTGGGGAATCTTTCTGTTTTCTGAAGTAATCGAAAGGCAGGATTCAATTTTGGATGAAAACTTCTAACTTAAAACGAAATGGGTACTTACAAGGAGTAGTTTTGCAGCTTGAAGAATTTTCTGGATTCACATGCTGTGCATTATTCAGCCATCTAGTGGATGGGTCCGGAATAGTCCTGTTTTTTTTCCCTCCTTCTTGCTTTGGGCGCAGTCGACCAACATTTGGTGCCAGATACGTCCCCTGTGTGACGTCAGACGGCACCCTGGAGGTCGTTGTGAGTGGTAGCCATCTTCTGATTCTTTTTCGGTTTGTGTTCTTAGTTAGAAGTCCTGTCAATGGTTATCTAGATAATTACTGTAAATCTCTTCCCTACTTGTTTGTTTCCTCGCAGGGGAGGTCGGGTGGGTCGCATGTGAATCCAGAAAATTCTTCAAGCTGCAAAACTACTGCTACTGGTAAGTAACCATTTCATTTTGCAGCGGGAATCCTTTTCTGGATTCAAATGCTGCACATAAGATTACGTATTGGTTTCTCCCATTTTGAGAAGGCTGTGGGGAGAGAAAGACTTTGAGAACAGGTGTTGGAGTACTTTGTCCTATTTGTACTTCCTTATTAATTTCTATGTCCACACAGTAATGCTTTGTGAATGTGAGTGGTGATGCCCATGTAGCTGCTGCACATATAGTGTCTATGGGCACATTGGCCATAAATGCGAGGGTTGATCCCTTCTTTCTTGTGGAGTGAGCTGTTGGCTGTGATGTTAACTCCTTATTAGCGGTGGCATAGCATATATGGATAGCTTGGACTATCCATCTTGAGATTGTTGACTTTGTGCCAGGCGATCCTGTGTTGGTGTGTGCGTAGGCCACAAACAACTGTTTGGATTTTCGAGTTTGTTCTGTTCTTTGTAAGTAGTAAAGTAGTGCCCTCCTTACAGCCAAGGTATGAAGGCTTCTTTCTCCCTTAGTCCTTGGGTTTTCGGAGAAGACCGGGAGGAGGATAGTTTGGTCTAAGTGGTATTTGGATACCACCTTTGGCAGGAACTGTGGGTTTGTCTTTAAGATTACCTTGTGCATTAGCATGTATGGTTCCTGTATGGTTAATGCTTGTAACTCGCTTTCTCTCCGTAAGGATGTTATGGCAATGAGAAAGGCTCTTTTTAAGGAGATATGATTGAGTTCTGCCTTATGCATGGGCTCAAATGGTTTTGTCATTAGTTGCGCGAGTACTGTATTTAGACTCCACATGTGCACTGGTGCTGTCCTAGGGGGAGCAATTATTTTCGATCCTTCTTGGAATCGTTTTATGACCGTCCTTGTGAAGAAGCTTTTGCATGCTCTTCCCCTGGTGTATGCTATGATAGCAGCGAGGTGCTATTTTATGCTGGAGTAGTTGAAGTGGCTGTCTAGGAGAGGAGTTGGATAGGTGATCACTGTTTCTTGTGTGGTGATTGAATTTATGAGGTTATTAGGTGTATCGCTTCCATTTTTCTGCATAGCAGTTTCTTGTCTTATGCTTTCTTGCTTACTTTAGGATTTCCATTGTTCGTTGAGGCAGGTTAAACATATTCAGATACCAGGCCGCTAGTTGCAGCGTCTTTGGCTCCGGAAGGAAGATCTGATCCGGTTGCATTGTCAATAGGTACTTGTATGTTTTGATCTTGATCATCCTTCCCCTGGACAGCTACAACAGGGTTGAGTACTCTGTCTGTCTTGGCTATTGCAGGGCAATGATAATTGGGTTTGTTTCTGGTTGTCTTGACCTTTCCAGCACTCTTTGGATTAGGGGTATTGGAGAAAAGCGCATGCAAATGTCCCTGACCAGTTCAGTGACAGGGCATTCCCTCTTGACAGGTGGTGTGGAAACCTCAAAGGTAAAGACAATTTCTTGTTCTGTATTGTTGCAAGCAAGTGTATCACTGGTGTTCCCCAGAGACTGAAGATGTATTGTACTGTTTCATGGTTCAGCTCCCAAATGTGGAAACAGTTGTTCTGTCTGCTCAGCTGGTCTGCTGCTGTGTTGTCCACTCCTGGAAAATGTACTGTTTGTAAATTGATTGCTTGGGATACTGCCCATTGCCAGATTTCTTGTGCTAGCTTGCTCAGTGGAAATGACTTTGTACCTCCCTTTTTGTTGAGGTAGAACATTGTTGTAGTGTGGTCTGTTTGGATCAACACAGTTTTCCCCTAATGTGTTTCTGGAACGCTTTCAGTGCTAGGAACACCGTTTCCATTTCCAAGTAGTGGATGTGTTTTATGGAATCCTGTTCATTCCATAGACCATGTACTTTCAGCTGTTTGAGGTACGCTTCCCATCCGCTGAGGCATGCGTCTGTAGTGCCTGTCACGGAAGGAGTTGGGGTCCTGAAAGGTATGCCTTGTGCTAGGTTGTTGGATGCCCACCATTGTATTTCTGCTTGCAGCCTGTGCGAAACAACCACTAGATCCTCCCAACTGCCTGTGGCTTGTGACCAGTTGTTGGTCAGCCAATCTTGAAATGGGCGCATGTGTAGGCGGGCGTGAGGAATGAGTTGTATGTTATGTGTTATGTTATTGATGTTTTCTAAAGCGCATGAATCACCCAGGGGCATCTCCGCGCTACCTAATCCAAATTTCCAAGAGCAGTGACAGAAACCCAGAGTGGATCATCGGTATAAAAAGGCTTTCAGATGTTTCCTGAAAATCAAATATGAGGGGGACTTTCGCAGCCCCTCCGGGAGGGAATTCCAATATTTGGTGCCTACATATGAAAAGGCTTTGCCACCCAGACGATTCCGGTAAATGCGTGGAATCGCTAAGAGGGCTTTACCATTCGATCTTAGATTACATGCTGATGTCAGTTTGCATATTTTAGCTTGTAGGTATTTTGGGCCTGTTTCCCTCATGGCTTTAAAGACCAGACAGCAAGTCTTAAAAAAAGCTCTCTTCCTTGCCGGCAACCAATGCAATTCCTTCAATAGAGGGAGGGATGGGGTACCAGGAGGACGATTTAGGACCATCCGGGCTGCCGTATTTTGAATCACTTGGAGCTTTGCTAGCTGCGTGGTTCCTACTTCGGCCAGCAATGCATTCGCATTATTCATCCTACTAATTACTAGGGCTTGGACTACCGTTCTGCGATGGCTCAGAGGGAGATAGGGGATAATTTTCCTCAGCATACGTAAGCTGTAATAGCACGAGCTCATGATATTACTAACATTGTTTTTCATGGACAGGTTGTCATCGAGCTGGATACCCAGACTTTCCACTGAGTCCGAGGGGACAGGGGCAGCCTCCAGTTCTACCGGCCACCAGTCGTCCAGCACGAGTTCCTGTTTTTTCCCAAGAAACATCAACTCTGTCTTGCCTGGGTTTAATTGAAGACAGGACTCAGCCATCCAACTTGCGATGGCCAGCATTCCTTGTGCGAATCGGGCTCTTTCCTCTACCAGATTTTTCCCAATCTGGAAATTCAGTTGAGTGTCGTCTGCGTAAGAGACGACCTCAAACCCGTGCTGTCGCACTATTCTGGCCAGAGGGGCCATATATATATATTGAAGAGAGTCGGGCTTAGACACGAGCCCTGTGGGACCCCTCTCTCCAATAAATACTTTGATGATCATAACTTGTTGTTTCCTATAAGCCAGGAAGTGGACCAGCCACTTCAGGGCTAGGTCCCCTACGCCGCAGTCCTGAAGCCTCTCCGCCAGCAGTCGATGAGATACAGTATCGAATGCTGCAGAGAGGTCCAGTAGGATAAGCATCACTGATCCCCCTCCGTCCAGCGTTCGCCTGATGGAATCTGTGACTGCTAAAAATAGCAGTTTCTGTGCTAAAGCCCGGCCGGAAGCCAGACAGAGATATGCCCAGAATATTATTGGACTCCAAATACTGGCTCAATTGGGTGTTAATGTGTGCCTCCAGTATTTTAGCCAACAGAGGGAGTAAGGATATAGGCCTGTAGTTACTCAGGACCGCGGCGTCCGTTGAAGGCTTTTTAAGGATCGAGCGCACGTGGGCTTCCTTCCATGTCATGGGAATACAGCCAGTGGCCATAGAGGAGTTAAAGATCTCCTGAATGGCTGGCGCACAGCTGGATGCGATTGAGGCCATGACATGAGGCGGGCATACATCACTCGGGGACCCCGACTTTGACGTCTGCAGATGCCTAATGATATCCTGCTTCGTGATAGGCTTAAACTGGGTGAGACCAATTCCTAATGCACCCCCATGGCTGCCGGATTCGGCGCCGCAAGAGATTTTATTTTTTGGGAAATTCTCATATATCAGGGAGATTTTATCCTGGAAGTAGGATGCTAACGCTTCACATAGCTCCTGTGTTTCCACTGGTTGTTGTTTACAGGCCTGCGGGGAGGCAAAACCTTTCACAATCTCAAATAATGATTTTACTGAATTCCCAGCCTGTTCTATTTGGGTTTGAATAAAAATGCATCTGGCCGCTTTAATGTTATGGTGATAACCTGCTAAAGCCTTTTTATAGGCCATTTTGTCTCGCTCATTTTTGGAGCGTCTCCATTTCCTCTCCAGAGTTTTACAAGAGGCTTTTCCCCTTTTTAGAGCCCCTGAGTACCAAGGTGCTGAGACTCAACTGGATCCAGGCTTAGTGTTCTTTTCCGGGATAACTGCGTCCAATGTTAGCGCCAGCACCCGTTTAAAATGCGACAGTAATGCCTCTGTATGCATGATGCCATCATGCCCATAGGTTTGGTGACCCTCCTCACCATCAGAGACCGACCCTTGTGGTAGAGTGATGGTTTCTTGCTTTATTGCTTGTATTCTCTTCTGCGTAGGGTACGCCCGCACGTTTGAGTTTAGTCTTGCACCTAGTAAAGTCTTTTCTATTTCTGGCTTTGTGGGTGACTTCTTGTGGTTAATAGAGAAATCTAAACCTTGCACCGTGTGAATAATTGATTGAATATGCTTAAGGCATTGCTGTCTTATGTTTGCCCTTATGAGCCAGTCGTCCAGGTAGGGGTAAACATGTACCCCTTCTCTTAGGTGTGCCACCACTTCGGCTAGGCACTTGGTGAAAACCCATGGTGCGGACTTAATTCCGAAAGGGAGTTCCTGGAACTAATGGTGTGTTCTAATTCTATTGCTGGTTTTTGCAGTAGTTCCTTTATTTCCAAATTTAAATGTAAGAGTTCTTGTTTTTTGACACTTTTTGTTTTTGGTGGGTTTGCAGGTGGTGTCCTTGTTAGTTCAATGCTATACGCGGATTTCACAAGATTTAATATCCAATTGTCTGTTGTGATTTTTTGCCACTGTCTGAATAATCGTTATACATTCTTCCTCCCACTGGTGTTTGATGTGGGTCCTCTTGTATTTGGGAGTCAATTCGAGCCAGTTCCTCTTCTTCTAGAGGGCTGGCCATTGCCTCTGCCTCTTCCTCAAAAGGGCTGCTTGTGTTGTTGTTACCAACCTTGGTATCCTGATTGTTGGCCTATTTGTTGTCAGGTCCCTTGGCCTTGTTGCTGTTGTGACATTTGCTGTCCTTGGCCAAAATAACCTCTTCCTGTGGGTTTTCTGTTGTTGAACCCACCTCTTTTGAAGGTACCTCTTTGCTGGAGGGCTCCCTTCGATCTGGCTGTTTCATTGTCCTTCTTGATTTGTTGGAGGGATTTGTCTACGTCCTTCCCAAATAGTGTGTCCCCTGCAAAAGGCCTGTTGAAGGAGGTGTGTACCTCGTGTTTGAACCCTGAGATCCTAAGCAAAGCATGTATTCTTAGGGTGGTGCCCGAGCACATTTGCCTGCTGACAGTGTTTACTGCATCTAGTGCATATTTAAAGCATCTGTTTGCAATCTTTCGGTCTTCTTGGACAATAGAATTTCCTCTTTTTGCCCTCCTCAGGGAGCTTGTCGATAAGCTCCTCCTTTTCAACCCACTGCTGTTGCCCGGGTCTGTCCAGGAGGACATTAGAGTCAGTGATGCGCCATTTTGTTGCTGCTTCTTTCTCCATCTTTCTTCCCACCATATCAATTCTCTTTCTTTTTCTGGTGGGGGTCAAGTGTTAGAGAGTGCATTAGCTCTTCTGGCCGTGGTGACGATGATGGTGTTCCCCTGAATATATTTAGGGTCCTTGGAGGAGGCCTTTTACTTCTTCTCGACCCTTGGTGTCACCCCCTTGCTTGAGGATGGTTCCTTAAAGGCTTCCTTGCCCTGGTCTAGGATGCTTGGCAGCATTGGCAAGTACTGTGTCCCCTTGTTGGCAGGGGCCAGTGTTTCCAGCAGGAAACAAGTGTCTCCCTTTTCCTCTTTGAGGGGTACCCCCAAAGTGTCTGCTGCCCTCTTCACCAGCTGGTTGTAGAAGGCTATATCATCTAGTGGCGATGCCTTCGATGGATAACAGCATATCTCCTCTTTGGGACTTTCGGTGTTGAAGTCTTTCCATGTGTCCTTGACATTTTCGGAATCTTCCACCTCTTCTGGAGAGTCTTTGGAATCCTCTGGATCTTTTCCGTGAGGTTCGCGGGTTGGAGGGGATTAGAAGATGTCCTCTTCTCCTTTGGCGTCTTCAACCTACTCAGCGTCAATGTTTTCCGGGTCGGTGACCAGGACTTTCGGGATCCGGAAGTCTTTAAGTGACACTTTGAACTCTTTTATTTCTTGTGGAGCAGCGTCGCCATCTTGGCCTAGAGTTGTTTTTTCTTGATCTCGGGTATTCTCTCGGCATCGGACACCAGAGACTTCTTCTCTTGCTCGAACTTGCGTCCTTCGACTGGGTCGCTCTTCTCTTCGGGGGTTGGTGTGCGACTCTGGTTTTCGGTATCCCTTGGTAGGGTTCCGTGGGGTTCTTTAGATCACGACAGACCTTCAATCGCCTTTTTAGTCTGCATCGGGCTGCCTTTGGTTGCGCCTTTCCTTTGTGGCCCTTTGGTTACGACGGATGTGTGTGGTGTCGTATCCTATAAGACTTCTTCCCTGTGTCACTCGCCTTCTTGTGGGCGCATGATTTCTTGGAGTCTCCTTCCAGAGTTTTGACGTCCGATCACTCGTGCGTCGACTCTGCTGGAATTCCCTGGTCCTCGTCGTCACTGGACAGCCCCAGGTCGTTAAGAGTAGTCTACTTTGATGTTTGCGACATGGTGGCTTAGTGGGCCTCTCTCCGCTTTCGAAGAGTCTGGAGTGTTTTTGGAGGAACGTGGCGCCGGCCTCACAGTCCTTGTATTTATAGTCCTTTGGTAGGCAGAGGTTGCACACATTGTGTGGATCGTGTTGTGCGAACTTGTGGTGGCACTCGGGCAGAACGTGAAAGGGGTATTTTCCATGACCCCTACCTTGCCATTTGTCGACCGTAAGAGGTCTTCCGTGTCGATCCTGAAGTCCTGCTTTTATCTCCGGTTGCATTGTCAATGTTCGGTGTAATTCACTGGAACTTTTTTTGGCTTTTTCTTCTTTTTTTGGGATATCCCGAAAAACTTTGGAGCTTCCAGTCTTGCTTCCAGACCCAACAGCGGAAAAAAGATTCTGAAGATGGCTACCATGCACAATGACCTCCAGGGCGCCGTCTGACATCACACAGGGGACGTACCTAGCACCAAATAGTGGCCGACAGCGCCCAAAAACAAGAAAATAAAAAGTAGGAAAAAAACGACAATTCAGGAACCAACCACTAGATGGCAGAATAATGCAAAGAGTGTGAATCCAGAAAAGGATTCACGATGCAAAACAAACTATACTCGAGCCCATGGGGAATGGGAACCAGAACCTATTTAAACAAGCACTGGCAATGCCAATAGGCCTGGCTTTAAAGAAATGTTGTATGATAATTTGAAGGATAACAAGTAAATATTATGGGAATGGACATGTATTTGAGTGGAAGCAAATACCTGTAGTATAATATTGGTGTAGGTTACAAGGTCATGTGACAGTGGCACCGTCAAGCCAGACCTAAACAACCATGCTGGTTGAGGACTGCCCTTCTCCCACCTGTGCTCTGCTAGAGAAACCTAAATTATCTAGTTATCTGATACACTTTAATAGCATTACAATGTTGTGTGTGCTCCCCTGAAAATTCAAGCTGAGGCAGCTGGATAAATAAGAAAATTATCACAGTTGAGTGGAAGGCAAGCGCTTTGCGGAAGCACACAACTTCTACTCAATCGAATATGTCCCCCTAGCTGCCAAATGTGGCTGTATCCAAAGGCCCTCTCTAGGGATGCCAACATAATTGTCTGGCGACAGCTGCGCTATCATGCCACATCATAATAAGAATTATGAAAATGTATTACACATTGGGGAAGAATGCCCGATTATTCCTAATGGACATTGACATGATATGTAGTCAGTAACAAAATGGTGTAACGGAGGATAAGAATAAACACCAGAAACTCCTGCATTATCGGCATTGCTTCTTAATTGGTATAACAGCCAAATGAACTACAACAGAGCAGAAGGGTATGTATACTACTTTTTGATGTCTTCAGAGCATATATTAACTTCACTAGTTTAGAAACATTACTTTTACTTGAAAAACAAAAATAATCATGACATTTTGAAAAATCCTTAGATATACATTTGAATGCATTTGGATGTACTTCAATAGTCATATTAATTTTGTCGCTTTAGTATACAATAACTTTATATTCACAAGCAATAACTATATTGGACCTTGCTCCTTTACCCATTCACTTTTACTCATTCGCTGTATAAAAGGTATGATTTTGGGCCAACAAAGCGTCCCAAAAATAATAACTTGTGTATTGTGCGTTTTAAAAATATATCCCTTAATGTTTGGGCGTTGGCTGATAACCCCCCTCTCTTGGTCTTGTTTCCAGCTTTGCACTACAAATGGACTAACCAATGCTGCCAATCAAAGGACTCAGAAGTTACATTGCCGAAGTAAAACAGATTTACCAGATTAAGTAGGTCCACAAGATTACTGGGTGACGACATTTTTGGCACACTATAAAAACTGTTCACATTCCCACCAGAGGGGTGGAGCTATTTGTGCTGTGTACTTTAGATCACTGTTGGCAGGGCAGCACGGAGGAAGCCAATGATGAATCAGGTGATTTTTTGAATCACTTAAGTGACTAGCACTTGCTTCGATTATAAAGGTAACACCATGCAGTATTTGTGTACATATTGATAGTTACTACAGAGGCATCTTTGCAGCCAATACTCAACCAGGAGAACCAGGCTTTCAAGAATAAGTAGTGAACTCTTAGTTAATAGCAGGACAGGACTAGCACTCAAACTGTCTTAACTAGGCTTGTCCAAGGAGAGAGTGACTCAGTTCGTTAGCCATTGAGCCCTACCACACCTCCGATATATGTAAAGAAACTGGTGTCTCTTAGAAAGGGTTATTATGGAGGGAAAATCCAATGTATCAAAACATCTCCAGGCAAACATCAAAGTATAGACTGCTGAAGAATTAGGTAGATGAAAGTGGCAAACATAGGAGAACCCTAGGAGAAAGTTGAGCAAGGGCTCGATCAGACTGTAGGATTCTCAATGGCTTCTTCCAGGTGCTGGAAAAATTAGGAGCCAAACGACACATGCTGAAAAACCAATATCTGAATGAATTTGGCACACTTCCAGTTTGTTTTCCTCTTCTTTTATATTCTCAAGCTTTGCAGGAAGAGGAAACACTGCACAGGAAATGGTTCTGCCATCTTAAATAGGAATCTAATTGTAGGTATTGGGAAGGGGGCCATTCTGGATTGGACAAACTCATATGTGGACAGAAGAATACTCTTCACACAGTCAAGAGGAGAAAACAGACCCCCCCCCCCCCCCCGCCCCCCGAAGCGCTGCCCAAATATCCTCTTCACGTCAACTATGCAGCAGGAGACAAAGCACCAATTCCAAGATGTCCTCGCTTGCCAAAGAAGGCCATGTCTTCCCTTGATGCCTGAAAGTCAATGCCAGAAAATAGCAAAGGGGGCATATCTTCCACCTGCAAGCCCAAAGTGGGCCGTAGTGACCAACAGGCCCGGGAAGCCAGAGGTGCAAAGTCACAACCAGGCAGATGAGTTTAAGTGTCTGAACTCTCAAATTAGGCACACTACACGAGCCCTGTTCAACAGTTAAACAACCTACATGTATTTAATCCAGACGTTTGAACATTAGGAACTAAGCGGTTTGTTAACTTTAGACCAAACATCTTCTGCTGAAGAAAGTCAGATGTAAATGAAGGTTCAAGGACAGAGCACAGAAGAGAAAGGCCAGGCTACGTTTAATATTGGCATTACAGGTTGCAAGGAAGGGCAACAGAGAGGCCTAAAGAAAAAACACAATGAGTATATGCAGGCACCCCAGAGTTGGCTTTCATAGAGTACGAAAGGCCTGATCTACTGACTGTAACCAGATCAATTAAAGCTTGGTAGTGTGTGCCATCAATTATTTTGAGTCCTCTAACACTGCTTAAGTCATTACCATTAATGCTATTTTCTTTCTCACCAGGTCAGGTCAATAGTTCACTAGGTCTTATCTGTAGTTGCATTTATCATTTTAGTCTCTTGTTCCATCCAATCCCCCATTGAGAGTAGTCTAAAGTGCCATGAAACATCAATAAGAACAATATATTGGGTACTACAAGTAGAAAAAAATGCCCCTTTTGGTCACGTCACCCCCACTTTTTGCCACTGGTATGGATGTTGGTCGACTGATGTGAACTGGGACCCTAGTAACCAGGCCCCAGTGCTCTTTCACTAAAAACAAGGCAAATTGGTCTATTTGTCACACAATTGGCACATACCTTAGTACCCCTGTAACTGTAAGTCCCTATTAAGTGGTGCCCCGGGTACCTAGGATATGGGTATTAAAGAGGGTCCCTAAGGGCTGCAGACTGCATTATGCCACCGCCTGCCATTGCAGAATGCGTGTCATGGTGCAAACCATGACTGAAAAGACGACATGGCACGTTCACTGTCCCTCACATCAAAAGTATGTATGTAAGTAAGGAGCTCCTACAGCAGGTATTTAGCCCTAAAGCAGGGTGCATTATATTACATATGAGGGTATATCTGCATGAGCAGCTATGCCCTTGTGCTGTCTAGTTCAATTACAAAATAGTACAAGTGAACAGGGAAGCCATCTTAAGTACATGTACTGGGCACTGGTCAGGACTTCCTCAGCTGCAAGGTGGCTTTACTGACATGTATGACATATGGTATTAAACACATGGTCTTAATAAATCCACACTGATCCCAGTATTGGATTTATTATGACACGCACCCAAAGGTCACCTGAGAGGTGCCCCTTGGAACCTACTAGTCCTCTAGTAAGCTGGCTGACTGGTACTTTCAGCCCGTCACCACAGGCTAGTTTTGGACCTCCGGTGGTGAGCATCTGCACTCTGAAGTCCAGAATCAAAGCCTGCTCTGGAGAAGGTATTATCGGCTCCTCTAGCAGGATGGCTAGTGATACAGCATCAACAACAACAACAAACAAAGGTGGAAAGGTGGAAAGGGTCTATGGGGGATGCAAGATTAAAGACCTGAAAAAACCCTACCCCTATTAAACAAATGAATACACACACAAGGGGTGCTAATGTCTATAGTGGCTGAGAAATGTCAAATGTGTACTCAATGGATAGAAGTTTAGAATGTGAATGTGGGAGAGCAGAGCAAAAGTGAACCCATCAGCCCGCCCATTGACGGAACTTCATCATCTGGGATTTTGGAAAAACCAGCCTGGTATCCACTAGGTGTCTCACCTTGAGGGTATTGTCAGTACAACTACTAGTGTGTAATCTACCAGTGATAGAAATCTAGGTAACAGTGTAAAGGGCTGTGGGAAGTGACAAAAGTTGCAGTGTTCAAAGCATATGTGCTAATTAAAAAGTGGTGAGATAAAATTGACTAGCATGGTGCCTAATAAACCTTTATTCAGACGGTCACCATGGTGACAAGATTAAAAGCAGAGTGTGAATGGATGCAAACAAATATTACCATCCTTAGATGAATCAATTGGTCGACATGTTTCAGCCTAGAAAGGCTTTCTTCAGGACCTAGTACAACACTACTGCAACTGTGATAGTGAGACAAATGTGTAAACGTACCATGTCAAGATCAATAACCTACCATCCCTGTGTGTGTAGATTGGTAGGCGATGAAGTCATGGTGTATAGAAACAATCCGCTCCTGTAACACTGCAACTTTTCTCACTTCCCACAGCCCTTTACACTGTTACCTAGATTTCCATCACTGGTAGATTACACACTAGTAGTTGTACTGACAATACCCTCAAGGTGAGACACCTAGTGGATACCAGGCTGGTTTTTCCAAAATCCCAGATGATGAAGTTCCATCAATGGGCGGGCTGATGGGTTCACTTTTGCTCTGCTCTCCCACATTCACAGTCTACACTTCTATCCATTGAGTACACATTTGACATTTCTCAGCCACTATAGACCTTAGCACCCCTTGTGTGTGTATTCATTAGTGATACAGCATATCAAGGCCAGGGGGCAGAATTAGATATGCGACCCCAGCTTCCCCCAGACCTGGAGGACACTCCCTGACCTGAGGCCCATTTGGCTCCAGAACAAATAGGATATTAGTCATGCAGTAGGCGTCTTGCACTACCAGGCTAGTCACACCCCTATGGTGGGCTGCCTGACATGCTCCATGAAAGAAGGGTCCCGCCATTTTGTTTTTTGTGGAATTAGGAACTCTGGGACAGGGTTATACCCACTACCCACAGGAAGTGATCATTTAGGAGGAATAGTGAACCCATGGTTAAGTAGTCAATTAGCTATGGATGGTATACCAAAATGGCAAAATCAATGGGTATCTAGCATTTGCAGGCTTTGTAGCCAAAGGGAGGAAACACTAACACACATTGTAACCTTATGTCCAGCTTTGGCAGAGGCTCGGAAGTTGATCCTAAAACCAATTTGTAATGAACTAGGAATTAGAACATGCAGGCAATCAATTATTACCTGTTTGGGTGGGGCCAATATAAAACTTACTTATCACTTTGTTAAGTTCATTATTATTGCTGAGAAGAAACTCAAAGACGAAGAACAAGTACATAACTATTTATCGTGATCCAAAATAATAAAAGAAGCTTATTTTAAGAATTGTTTAAATCAAAATGTATGCCAGTTGAAGGGTCTATTAGTATAATTTACTATAGTTATGCACATTGCACTTAACTATAGCTTGCTAACACTTGTCACTTTAGTTAAATGCTGCTATAACAGGGATTGCTGCTAATATATTGTACTCTAGTTAATACCTGTACTTTAATTAGTGTGTAAACGTTTAAACATTATTATGGAATTGACTGTATTAATGCAATTTTAGATGATCATTTTAAGGTAATAACTTTGTGCATAGTATATGTTTGTTTATGTAGGTTGTTTTTATCTATTCTTGTTTGTAATGATTTTAGTTAATCAACAAATAAAAATATTTACACACAAAGTAGTCCATTAGCTACTACCCTTTACACCTCTACATTCAGTATTTAGGTTTCTCTCCCCCCTCCGACACCAGGAACTCTGATTCATCTGACTAAATAAAAAGAAGGTAAAAAAAGAGCAGAAAAACACAAGAACTGTGTACTAGGAGCCAAAGCAAGCACAAGGAGATGATGGAAGGACCATTAAAACTTTTCAGACACTCACCCTCAGTAACAGACCTGGGTTGAATCTTTTATTGTTCTTTAGCTCACTTCGCCACCTCAGTTCAGACTAAGCTATATGCAAATCAGTCATGACCCTGTGCCTCATGGGTACAAGTCGAGCCCGAACTGCCAAGCCAGGTCTTCCTTGAACCAGAAACAAGCATCCTGGGACCAGTTTCGGGGTTAACACCCCTTTTCAGACAGGCTAGCTTTACTCCAGGGGCAAAGTGAGCAAGGGATTCAGGTCTGGGCACACCCTGCCAACTTAGGGCGAACAAAGCAAACACAAGGAGATGATGGACAGAGCACAAACCTTTCAGGCACTCACCCCCAGTCACAGATCTGGGATGAATCCATCATCGTTCACTAGCTCACTTTGCCACCTCAGTTCTGTTCGCCTGCTCCTGCCTTGACAATTGCTAAGAGCCGACTCATCCTGCAGCAGTGCATCCTCCAAAAGCCTTGAAGTGCTGCCAGCAAAACCAGCCAGCATCTCCCTTGAGATGGAGGAGCCACTTCCCTGCAGCCACCAACCACATGAACCTTGTACATCGTTCGCAGACTGCCAGGTCCTCTGAGGAAGACGCATCCCTGCAGAAGGTCCCCATGCTCCAGGAACATATCTGCTTACCAAGTTTGGAATCACCAGGACCTCCAGTAGCCGACTTGCACCAATACCCGGGTTAATGGAGCTGTTGCAGCAGTCAAGGCTTGTTTAGTGTTCATCAATACCACCAAGACAGACCTACTGACGTAGGATGTTTGTATCAGAGAGGCCATCGAGAGTGGCCCTGTTGTCCTGTTTTTTCCCCTCTCCGGGTCGACCAAGAAAGTGAGCCTCCAACGCAAGCAACCTGACAAACATATCTCTGCACCAGAGCCCCACAGTCCAAGCCCACCAACAGTGTGCCCTTGCTCCAGAGACCCTCAAAAAGCCAAGGCTGCTCAACCACACTACCACACAGCACCTTCGGATTGTTAAAGCAAGTTCCTGTACACCAATAAAGGATCCCTCGAGACTCTGCACAATGCGTCTCTTTTTGGTACACTATTGAAAGAGCCTGCTTTCTACACTCAAGCCCCAAAACCTCAAACCCAAAGGTAAAATCAGAGAAAATACAAAATACTACTCATTGATTTACACTATAACCACTGATAATATACCTGAACCAGGCCTAGCTACATGAAAGGTAAGGGGATGATAGTACAAGTGTCCTTACAATAGATTTGCCTCCATCTAGGAGACAAGCAAGTCAAGTATGAAGAGTGTCCTTGATTAGGAAGGGGGGCCAGTTAGTGACACACAACAGAAGTAATGCTTCTCTTGCATCAGCAAGCAACAGTTAACACCTTGGCTGCTGTGCATTTTCCCCTCCTGTGCTGACCTTCATTGAATACTATTGTTTCATGACGAGCTCAGCTCGTCATCAGCACAGCTCAACTGTGCCTCATGACGAGCTGAGCTCGTCATGAGCATTGAAGGGGTTAATGGGCTTGGAAGTAAGTAGGATTAGAGCATGTGTTAAGAATATTCATGCAAACAAGCACCAGGAGAGGGAAAAATTGAAGATGGAAAGGGGATGTTGATGGCCCAATAGACAATACAGAGTCCCAAATACGAGAAGACAGTTAAGTCAAAATAGCCGAAGCTGCTGAGCAAGATTCATAAAATAGGGAGCCACATGAGGCTGTAACAGCACGGGTGAATCAAGTAGATAACTCCAAATACATACACAATAACCATAAGCTCATTATTAAGCTCCATCATTAAAAGAAACATACTTGATTTGCTGTAGCTCTTCCAGTGCTATCTTCCAAGAAAACTCTTTAGGACATGTGTCATACACTACCAACTCAGCCCTATTACAGAAGTAATACAATGTGTAATGAACAACAGGCAAACCAGCTACACTCCCATTACCCGAGACATATCCAGAAGAGCAAACTCTGGTTTACAGATAGCTCTCCTTATTGTGCAAAGACACTAAAAGATTAACTACATAACCCAGGTAATAAAACATCTTTTGCTTCGGGATAGTGTCCTGAAAGCAAAGAAGAGGATGACTAAAGTTAAAGAAGGATAAGTTACTGACCTGTAATCCTAGTTCTCTTCCAGGGGTATCCTCATCAAGCACCAAATATTCCCAACCGTGTGCTGGGACCCCGGAAATAATAAAAATGATATATGAATATATATATATATATATATATATATATATATATATATATATATATATATATATATATATATATATATATATATATACACATATATCATTTTTCTCATACCAATGCAGCCCCCATCTAGGAGGCTAAACCATGTAAGAACGCATAAACTGCTTTTGCAAACATATAATACATGTATAAATACACAGGAGGGCAAGTAGCACTTGAACTCTGTTTTTAATGAGTAAACCTCATGAAAAAACTACAAATAAAGCAGACATTGTTAACCTAAAGGCTGTATTGTAAACCAATAGCATAGTAAACCAATAGCATAGAAAACAAAAGCATTTTCATACAAAACTGGCACCATGTCTTTAAGGCAGCCATGCCCCCTAGCTTCCCATCATGCCTCAGGGGTGAGAGTTAGGTCAGTTGTTCTTTGCGTAACCCTGAAGATCAGGGCACAAAGATATCCTTTAACAATGAAGAAAATCTAATTTGCCTAGGGAGGTGGGTGGCTTATGACTTCGATGAGGATACCCCTGGAAGTGAACTAGGAGTACAGGTAACTTATCCTTCTCTTCCAGGGGATCCTCATCAATAGTCATAAGCACTAAATATAATAGCAAGCCCAACTTCCACATGCAGGCAAATGAGTGAGAATGACCCAAATACAACAGCCGTAATCAGCTGCTGAACAGATTCCTCAAGGAGGCCTGGCTTACTTGGGTGTCTGCTCTGGTGTCTGAATCTAGACAATACTGCCTCGTAAATGTATGGACGGACCTCCAAGTTGCCGCCTTACTGATTTCAGAAATAGGCACGTTATGAAGAAAAGCAGTTGTAGCCGCTTTTCCGCTCGCGGAATGCGCCTTGGGAGTAGGCCCAAGGGGCCGTTGCGCCAATTGATAAGCTACTTGATGCATGAAACTATCCACCGCTTTGAAGCTGGAAAAACTATTCTGATTGACCCATAGTTAACAAACAGTTGATCAGATTTTCTCATGGACTTTGACCTTTCCAGAAAGAATTTAAAAACTCTTTTTAGGTCAAGTGTAAAGCCCTGTCAGCTGGAGTGGAGGGATTAGGGAAAAAGGTAGGCAGAGAGATGGTCTGATTCACATGGAAATCTGGCACCACCTTCGGAAGGAAGGAGGGAGGGAGGAGTCCTCAATACGACCCTATTAAGATAGAAAACAATATAAGGCTCCTTAGAGCAGAGGGCCTGTATTTCGCTCACTCTGCGAGCTGATGTGATCGCTACCTTCCAAGTGAGTTGTTGCAAGGTTGCTTTGCGGATAGGTTCGAACAGTGGACCCATCAACTTTGATAGCACCAGGTTCAGCTCCCAGGGAGGTGAAGGAGGCCGGACTGGAGGGTAGACTTTTTTCAGAGCCTGTAAGAAGTCTTTCACAGCCTGCAACTGAGAGAAAGAAGGCTGAGAAGGCGAGCACCTATATGCAGTGCTAGCTGCTAAGTGCAACTTAATAGAAGGAAACTTCAAGCCTGATTTAGCCAGGTAAAGCAGGTATGGTAGAATTACCTCCTCCTGCCCTTTGGTTGGGTTACAATTGTTTTGAACGCACCACATATTAAAACATTTACACTAGCACACATATGAGTGTCTAGTGGACAGCCTTCTTGCTTCTTTTAAGGTGGACATGCAGTCTTGTGGTAGTCCTAAATGGCCATACTGGAGGACCTCAGGAGCCATGCTGCCAAGTTCAGTCAGGGAAGGTTGCGGTGATGAATCCTCCCAGTCATCTTGGACAGCTGGTCCAGTCTGTACGGCAGCTTCCTGCGAGGGCTTTCTGACAGGTGCAGAAGGTCCGGGTACCACCATTGTCTCGGCCGGTGCATGGCAATCAGGATCATTCTCGTGGTGTGCAAATGAGACAGCTTGATCACCACGTTTGGGATGAGAGGAAGGAGTGGAAAGGCATACACAAATGCCCCTGACCAGTCTATCAAAAGGGCACTCCGCTTCGACCCTGCCCGGTAGAACCTGGAGGCGAAGTCTCAGCATTTTGTATTTTCGTCGTCCGTGAACAGATAGATGCTGGGACGACCCCAAGTCTGGAAGATGTGTTCGACCACCTCATCGCTGAGAACCCAGTCTTGTCTGTCTTCAAAGTGTCGACTGAGAGCATCCACTCTCGCGTTCTGTTCTCCAGGCAGGTGTACCGCTGTGATTGATAGGTTCTGTGCCAGGAGCCAATGCCAGAGAGCCTGAGCTTCCAGAGACAATGTGCGTGAGCGAGTTCCCCAAGTTTGTTCAGGTAGTACATGGTGGTAGTAATGTACATCTGTACAAGATTGAACTTGCCTGAATCGAAGGGAGGAAGGCCTTAAAGGCCAGGTGAACTGCTCTCACTTCCAGCTTGTTTATGTGATATGAGCGCTCTTTTGATGACCATTGACCTTGCATCTGGAGAGACCCCATGTGGGCTCCCTAGACCTGGAGTGAAGAGTCTGTGATCAGTGTTTGAGAGGGAGGTGCTTGATGAAAAGGTATCCCTATTTGCATAGTCTCCTTCAACCACTATGGGATGGATGCTCTTGCTGCGTCAGACTTATTTTGTCAGCTCAGCGAGTTGATTGCTGGTCCCACTTGTCCTCCAGATCCTGCAGTAGAGGAGGCATTTGCAGCCTGGCATTGGGGACCAGAAAGATGCAGGATGCCAGCGTCCCTAACAGAGAGGCAATCCAATGAACCTACTGCATTCTGTTGTCCAGAACCAGTTTGCATTTCTGTATGATGGAAAACTGTCTCTCCTCTGAAGTAAACACTTTTCCTACCTCAGAGTCTACCAGAGCTCCCAGATAATGGATTCTCTGTGTAGGTTGTTGCGTCGATTTGAAAACAACAAGGAGACCCAAGTGAGTCGAAAGGGACCTTGGGGGTAATGCTATTCAAACACCAGTGGTCCCTTTAGGGGAATTATGCATGGTGAATAAATATAGACTCAGTCGTAGATATATTGTTTGGACATACCCATCCGGGCAGAGGTCTAATATTTACTTTTATTTGAATATAGGAGATGTTACACAACAATTCACAAAGTGGGGCACAAGCCTGCACCCTACTCAACACATGTGCAACAAACATTCATTGTCAGGACTGGAACATAAGGGCTTGTAGGCAAAAGCATGAGGTTTACAGTACCACTGATTACACAGTGTTAAGGTACAGCAAAATATAACAGAACACCTTTATAATATTAGTACACTTAAAGTTGTGAGCTTCTATAAGGTGTTATGAGAAGTCGACTGCGTTTCGATCTGTTATCTTGATACACGGATCATCATCAAGACATGAATAATATGCCTAATATTTGTAGCCTCAGATGCCTAGCGGGGGAGAGAAAGGGAAAAAGGAGGACAATATCCATGGGGGTTAAGGGTGGTGAGAGAATGTAAAACCAAAGAATAACATTTCTACAACAGAATTGGTGCGCGGGTACACTCCATGCACAACCGGTGCATTTAAGGGCACATTTCCTAAAGGTGGCGTCAGATTAATGTGAAGACTCATCATGGTGATATAAATGTAAACCAGGAGCAAGAAAACGTGCCAACGTCATCCACCAGAGAGACCCTCGGCGGTGGGCTGTCAGTAAGAGTAGGTGAATAGTCTCTGAAAGAAGTGTGAGTGGAAGAGGAGGAAGGTGTTGGAGATCTGTGCATTCTCCTTCTGCTTCTGGATCTAGATCCCCTTCTGTGAGAGGGCGCAGGAGTGCAACTGAGATCCTTAGCTCTTGATGGAGTACGCTCTCTATCCACCGCCTGTACCAGCCGAGCCAATGGAGATCTATGGAGGGGGCTCCAGTAGTGCTATGTCCTTGTGGCTAGATTTGTGGCCCAGTGATGCAAGGGACTGTTCCATCTTGGTGATAGATGGATAGAAGCCGATCTTTGCCCTTCTCGCCCCTCAGAAGAATGTGGAGGAGAAGGAGGAGAGTTTTCTTTCTTGCGCAGGCCTGGTCGGAGAATATTGATGTCCCCCGGACACTGGACTGCTGGACGTCGAGATCGCAACCTTCGGAGATTTGACGTGGAACCTATGTGAGAGCTGCGAGAACCTGCTCTCGATGTTGGTGACTGCGATGTAGACAGACTTCGCGGGCGTGAGGCTTCTTTGGACTGGCACCTTGATGGCGATCTGGAACGTCTCCTGTGGACAGACTGCCCTCTCGACGTCGACCGTCGTCTTATTGACGGTGACGCCTGTCTCGATGTTGACTTTCTCCTCTTAGATGGAGGACTCCATCTTGCAGTGGACCGGCCTCTCGACGTCGGAGGTCTACCTAACGCCGACAGAGTACCGTGTTTATACGTCAGCCGCCTCTGCTCTGAAGACCGGTGTCTCGATGTCAACCTGCGATGTGCTGCCCTCAACAGAGACTTCTGCCTCGGCATCGGGGACAGAGTCTTGTGCCTCGACGTCGAAGAACTTTGCGCTGACCTCGATGGGAACCTCTGCCTCGACGTCGATCGCCATTGTTGTGGCGATGACTGAGTTGCCTCGACGTTGATCGCCTAGCCAGCGTCAACTGAGATTTGCCCCTCGACGTTGATCGTCCCCTGGTTGACGACAATAGAGGGCCCTTTACCTTAGTCGATGTTGAGAGCCTTGTTCTCGAGGTCTTCTTTGACCGCGGCTTCGACGTCGAGGCAGACGGCGGCTTCGACGTCGAGCCCGACGCCGAAGGAGAAGAGGTCGGGACCTTGCCTCTTGACGTCGACCAAGTTCTCTTTTTCTGCTCCCTCACTGGAGATCTACCGCTTTGAGAGAGGCCATAAAGACGAATTCTCTACCTGTCCTTGATGGTCCTTCTCAACAACTTCTTGCAATGATGATAGGTGGCAGTAGAGTGAGAATCAGGGAGGCAGAGAATACACACAGGGTGTGTGTCAGATCTAGCCTTCTTCATGCCACAGGCAGGGCAAGGATCAAATAAGGAAGGCATTTCTAACAGAAAAAAACTTTTCTGGACCTCAAAAAAGGTTTCACTCTCACTCTAAGGTTAAAAGAGGTCGAGTGAAAGCAAAAAATCCTCAAAAAAAAAACAGATAATTTTTGACAAAGTCAAAAAAGGAAGAGCTGTGAATCCAGGGTCTTGACTTAAGGAGCCGGAAAGCATGATGGGAAGCTAGGGGTCATGGCTGCCTTAAAGGCACGGTGCCAGTTTTGTATGAAAATGCTTTCATTTTCTATGATATTGGTTTACAATGCAGCCTGTAGGCTAACAATGTCTGCTTTATCTGCAGTTTTTTCATGCAGTTTAGTCATTAAAAACAGAGTTCAAGTGCTACTTTTTCTCCTGTGTTTTTATACATGTATTATGTGTTGCAAAAGCAGTTTATGCGTTCTTGCATTGTTTAGCCTTCTAGATGGGGGCTGCATTGGTATGATTGGTATGAGAAAAATTATATATATATATATATATCACTGAAAAAACCATAGGTTTCACACCAGTTATAGTTAGGTGGAAATTTTACTCGCATATAACCATTGAAATTCCCACGTTATAGTTAGTTGGACTCACTATAACTTGCGCGTGCAATGCACTGCTGATGACGTCACATATTACATCACTCATGACATGGTCAGTGACATTACTCATGACATCACTGATGACATCTCAAATGACATCACTGATGACAATATCCTTGTGACAAAGTGGTAGACCTCCTATCAGCATAAAATAACCTTTGACACACATTCAAAAATAGAAACTAACATTTTCTTAAAAATGGAGAAACCAATACCAATTACAACAACTTATTAGGTAACTCCAACATCTACATACACATCCACTCATTCACCAACAGTTCTATAAAGTCCCTCATGCATGTACTTACTCATCATATGTACTCATACACCTATACATCCTGTTACACACTAATACTCATCCATATAGTTACTCACACACAAATTCACACATGCAAATAAACTATCAAAAAAAGATTTACTTGATTATACTGCTATATACACACCACTACACATACTTCTACAGAAACGGAAACATATTTACTCTCTTAAACAATCAATTATAAAAACACATACTCACTAACCTACCCATACACACAATCATCCACCCATACAGTCTTGCACACATGCTGTCTTCAAAATACATGCAAATAGTGAGCCACTCATTCATGCATCTGTGCTCTAAGTAATATCCCCCACCGAATCATACAGACACTGATACTGATACTTAAAAAAACAACTAATAACCCATATACACACTCATGTAGCTACTCACCAACCCATGCAGCCACTTATACACAAAGTGAGACACAGATACAGATATTTCAATATTTAAACATTACTCGCTAATATATGTATTCACTAAGATACATTTAATAAGTCAGTTAACCAATCAATTTTACACAAAAAAACATCCATTTAGACATTTATTTACCCATTTATTCTTCCATCAACCTTTAGATATACATATAAAAAATATTTATTTTTCAGAAAGATACACATTCACTGGATGATGTCATCAGTGATGTCATTTGAGATGTCATCAGTGATGTCATGAGTGATGTAGCTGACCATGTCATGAGTGATGTAATATGTAACGTCATCAGCAGTGCATTGCACGCGCAAGTTATAGTGAGTCCAACTAACTATAACGTGGGAATTTCAATGGTTTTATGCGAGTAAAATTTCCACCTAACTACAACTGGTGTGAAACCTATGGTTTTTTCAGTGAATATATATATATATATATATATATATATATATATATATATATATATATATATATATATATATATGCACTTTTAAAACACTCCAAGCCACGAAAGTTTGTCGGTTATTTGTGCTCCTGAACGAGGGGCGTGTCAGAAAAAATCCTAACTATAACTACCTACTGGCGACCGCCAGTAGGTTATATATATATATATATATATATATATATTTTTAATATATCATTCTTATTATTTCCGGGGTACCGCACGTGGGAGGGAATATTCAGTGCTTATGACTATTGATGAGGATCCCCTGGAAGAGAATACCACATCTTCAAATTAATTTAAGGTAAACAAAATGTATCCTCTTAAACATGCAGAGAATAATAAGGAGGGAACTTAGGAAGTACTCAGGAAGTAATGCATATTAGGCTAAGAGAGAAAGTCACCCTTTTTTGGATGCAAGAAGTAACCCGTTTGAGAAGAATTTCTACTCCTGGGTGTCAAAATAAACCACAAGACACTCATTAGATGTGGGCATGAAAAACTAGTAGGCACCAGAAAGAGCTAAAGCAATAAATCAAAGAGATAAAAAAAAAGAACATTACGAAGTAAAGATCTCTAAGATTTCCCATTGATACTAAAGCCCTGCTTTCAATTACGATTGTGAATCATCTCTTATTACCCTCGTATATGGCTTGTCCATTGCCTCTACTATGGCTTTATCTTTTTTCCATTTTCTGCACAGCGCCAGTGCAGGAGGGGTCTGTCTGTATAATTATTTTGGGGTTTTCAGCGCATACATTAAATTGAAAGATCTCAGAGTTAATGAATCTTTTGTACACAACATAGTTCGGGACACAGGTTAGTAATTGCTTCTTTGTATTTGTCTACTCTGCTATTGGAAAGAGATTTATTAACTCTAAGATATTTCAAGTTAATGTATGTGCTCAAGGCCCAAAATAAAGTGCACAGATACCTTCTGCTCTAGTGCAGTACAGTAAATGGTATCATGATACAGCACCTAAAGTTCACAGGGTGCCAAGTTCTGCATGAACCCAAGAATTGTATAATTTGACCAGTACATAATGCCCACAAGATGAATCCCCTTTATTAACATGTTTACTACATGTCATGTGGCAGTGTTAAGAGCTAACCCCACTGCGTCCCTCAGGTACAAATATGAAAGCCCAGAAACACTTCATACTGTCGCAAACAAGAAAAAGTTGCTCAGGTGCCAATTACCTGCAAGTAGACAGACTATTATGCCCGATACACACCCTTACTCCCACCAAATAAAAAATCGCTTATTTAGAGGAGCTTGTTGCATTTCCTCCTGAATATTTTCCTTCAGCTCTGGTGTTTGTTGTACCTCTCACCTCCAGTCTGTTGCTCGCCTACCCGCACTATGTATCCCTCAAAACAAGACCTTGTTCCCTCCCTTACTTGTCACCTGTAAGGAAGTTAACGGTTGCAATAAAACAAAATTGAAGAAGGCCCAACTTAAATGGCCGAGGAGTGGTGGTGGGGGGGGGGGGGGGGGGGGGGGGGGGGGGGGGGGAGAGGGGACTAACAGCTTAGGAAGACTTCATGTTTGGCCCTAGGAAGTGAAGCATAGAAAAACAGGTTTCTACAAACACAACTGCTTCAGCCTGCCCTATAAAAAGCCTACGCGAGCTGTGAAACCTGTGATACTCGTTATAAAGTACAAGCAGCATATTTAACGAGACAGTGTTGTGTGCTCAACCCTGTACATGGGTAATGTGCTTGTCACTCTGCAACAAGGTCAATATGCATAAGCTTTCAACCGAGGAAGCCATTACGGATAGGTCTTCAAGATCTGCAACTGCCATGTATTAAAAGGTAATTATATCACTAACTAAGATCATGTTTTGTGGGTAAAAGTAAGCAGGTGTTTGATTGTGTTTAACATTCAATTTCCAGATATCCGTTCCATTGTCACAGCTCTACAATGAAACCGATCTGGCAATCTACCAAAGACTGTTGAAGACAAAAGGCTAGAATATGTTAAAAGATCCAAACACTGGGATATAACTAGCGTAATTCGAAGGGCCCACTAGCACAAGACAGAAATGTAACATCCTATCTAAGTCATCATCATTCGGTCATTAGCACTTAATGTCGAAAGGGATTGGGCAGTCCAGGCTAAATGGAGGACACAGAAAATCTCTCATACGGCAGAATATGGCTATATGTATCCAACATTGCAAAGTGAATACAGGCCATCATAAGAGTGACTAGTGAACATACTGAAGCAACAGGGAACAAGCCCAACCTACAAACATTAATATTGACTAACCCCGACTCACTTCCAAAGTAAATTCCTGGACTTCATCTTAAGGGAGCAAACTTTCCTTCAAGTTTCACATTGCCAAAAAGAGGCAATCTGTCTGGTATCAACGATCACTCCTATGAAAAAGAAACTATACATCTCTGAATCAAACTAGAGAACCACTATTCAGGCTCTTGTCTACCTTTAACTGGTTGGATCCCATTATCTACCCGCTGGTGAACCTAGTACCCACCCAGCCTTATTAAAGGATGCAGTGAGACAGCTGCTCAACTGTTTGAAGGTCTAACGCGATATGGCAATACGACTAACTCTCAATGAACTACTCTCCATATTCCTTCAGACCAGCATCAAATGATCATGCTATTAGCTCTAAAAAGGCTAATTTCTCTCCATTGTACCTGGCATAAAACATTATTGCGTTTTGTTCCTGAAGTAGAGTCAACAAGATTCATACAATGGCTCAGAACATCACTTCATGCTTGCTGCTTTACCTCTCCTTTTCCAACAAGAGCTGTAAAATGAACCTCTGGAAGGAGCACTTCTTCCACTAACCATAGGGAACACTGAGCTCCACTTATCTCCCAGTCCTAGCTAGTGGAACCCACCCCCTCCGTTTGTGCACGATTCTGAAACATCCCTTCACTGATTGTTACCCAAGCTTATGCTAGCTAAACCCCATCCCATATATACCTGCAAGTCTTCTCTTCTGCACTTTTTACCAAGAACAAAACAGATAACTAACATACCTCCCCATGTGACGAAGTCTGGGATTATATGCAGTTTCTTCTTTACCGGGCCATTCATCAGCGCAGACAAATCACCCCTGTGGAGAGGTTTTACGTGGCGATGGTAAAGTTTGGCTGAAAAAGGAGGGGAGAACACAATCAGCAAGTTCAGTATGCTTACAACAAGATTGTTTGACAACAGTACTAATGACAGGGGCAACAGTGCACATTAAAAAATGTGGGTTCTCTCAGCCTTGCAAACTGAGAAATGGTGAAGGACAGTGTACAAATGTTTTGCACTATGAACGAAGCAGGTTTTCTTTCTATTGCAGGCAATATTAAGCCAGTGCAATCCCAGTGCCCTCACTCAAAGCATACCAAAGTAGGACTAGGATCAACTGTACTAACAAATATAAATGATTAAATTTGGCGATCTTGGTGGAAAACTACTGTACCATCCCTGTGTCTGAATGGTTACAAGGGTCTCTTGAGCTAGAGGATATCCTTCTGAAATTAGAAAAACAGAACAAGTAAAGCATTTAAAACAGGGTATTTTTTTTATACAGTCGAGAATACCTATGTGCTGGTTGTTTGTAATAAGAAGTAGAAAATATTAAATATTTCAGTAACAAAAGTTTGTTCTGTGTTGAATATTTATATATTTTATACATTCTAGATTCATGATTGAACAGATGCAATTTAGCTTTGCAGTTATTAGTCACACATTTAGAACTGGCTTTTGTGGCATTTTTTGCTGAAACTAGATTTCAACAAATGACTATCGGATTCCAAAGATGAGATGGCATTCCATCTTTGGCTAGCAAACACATCAATTTTTGCCTCATAGACATAGGATTGCTCGTCATTCATAGAACGCTTTGAAACAACTACTAACCCACAGAATACAGAGGATTTAATCCATAGGACGCCATAAGAGCATGCAGAGCCAAATGCATACTCGAATAGCATGCAATGTCAAAACGTCGTGCACATCAAAGGCCATAGGCTTCTGCACTTTCCCTTAAAGCTCATGTAATCTTCTGAAATGTGTCTTCTATCAATTCTGTATCCGGGCCAGAGGCAGGCATTAAGCTCAACCACTTGAATTTCTTGCATCAGCAGGAAATACCACATTAACTAGAACCTGACTGTTCAGTTTACATCACCCAGATTACTGAGCAGTTAACCTACAACGTACGACCAATACAGCCAATAGAGCTTTACATAACATACTTCACCCCGGATTAGTCTGGACAACACTTCTGTACCAACGATGGAGTAAAGTACTACTGGAAGAGGGAGTTTGTGAGGGTTTAGTATCAGTAATATTGATTTACACCAATTCAGACTGTTCTTCATAGATTGCTGTGGAAGTTTCCAAATCTCACATGATGGTCAGTGATCGTTTCAATGTTTCTGGGCACAATGGTGTGCTTCACACTGAGAAACTGGACCTCTATTATGTCTGCAGTGCATAATCACCTTTTTACCCCTATTCCCTTAAATCTAACATCAAGTAGCATCAATTCCTCTGCTTCGCCTGAAGATGCTGGTGGCTCTATCCACTCGAGAGGGATAGAGGACGCCCAAGGCCAGTCCGAGAGCTGATCCAGAACCTTTCGCTGTCTGCTTGTGTTTCCTGTGGTGCAGAGGCAGTGTACCATAGAGGGATTACAAGAACATTGGGTCTGCTGAGCATCCACTATGATAGGAGCTCAGCTGTCCCGCCCAACTCTGGACTCGTCGTACTGGGCATTAGGCGCTTCCCGGGAGGCTGAAAGGATGGGGTCAGATTTTGTTCCCGAGGACCGGTTAATCACCGAGCTGGGGCAGCATGGAGTTTTACCCCCCGCATAGTTCTTTATATATCCGGCAGTTTTGAGGCAACAATAAAAAGGTCAAGATAACGCTTGTGATCATTATTCCTGCTGGAGAAGGACAGGAGTTTTGTCTAGTGCTAGTTTGAACTCATCTAAAGTAGCAAAGAACTGTATTTTATGTGGATAGCTCAGTGGGTTACTGCTTTTGTCAGAGATTATTTTGTTAATTGTAGTTAATAAGTTACAATCGTAATATAGCACAGTGAGCTAAACTGCCAAAGAACTTCATGCAACCTGCATGATACAGGTTAGAAAGTTATATTGGTCTTTCATTACCATAATGTTGCTAAAAAAAATCTTTGGATAGAAATACAATTATTATTAGTAAAGCCAACTCTAACCACTGTGTCACGTTTTGAAAACGGAGTTTGTGCTCCTTGAGACCAAGCACTCTTAAAAAATGCCTACCAATATGGATGCAGTCACCTTAATCTAATTGAACATTTTCCATACACTGATTACACATGTAGGATTCCATTGTCTCTATGTGTGTATGATGTAAAGTGCTAAAGTGCTTCAACATCCTTCACTGGTATGAGAGGCACTAGAAAACAGTTATATACATGTGAGACAGGGTTACAGACTGAAGAGGGACACTATTAAAGAGTAATAGTGAGGGCATCTGTGGAGGAGGAGGCAATTGGAGCGGGGGGAGCAGAAAAATATTGTTGCACAGGGCGCCACCAGCGCTAAAGCCGGTCATGCTGCTTATTGGGTTGGAGGATGCGAACATCTCTCGAAATAGTCAGTCACTGTGTTTTCAACTTCTTGGCTATGCTTAACAGTTAATATGTGCAATTATGTTATATTTACATTCACGTTTCATGCTTGACATGTTATTTTTTTGTGTTTGTGTAACAATGTCGGAGTACGATTGGGTATCCTGGTGCACTGTAAGGTCATAATTTACTATGCTTTAAAAGCCAGTACAATGAAGTATATAATGAAAAAAGTATTTTAGAATGCACCATTTTTGGCAGAATATCTTGTGGGGCGGGGGAGTACCCTAACATCCACCCCCCATAACCCCTCCATTGTAGTGCTCAGTCTCGCTTACTCGCTATGCACCGTACAGGGGCTTGTCAGACAAATTTTGTCAGAGCTGCTGTGGATACCCAGTCCGGCCCTAGACAGGCATCTTGGTTTACCGATGAGAGTTGCACCACAGCAGAGCCACCACCTGCCTTGCACATTCCGAGGATGGAACCACACAGACCCTATATACGTTTCATGCACCATTTAACTGGCATTTCGCTGAAGAGGTCTGTGGCCTCTCATCCTGAAAACAGGAGCATAAAAGGCGAGAGGTAGCAACAGCCATAACAAGTGCTCAGTTTCTGGAATTTTGGCCATGCCTAGTAAGATCATCGTATGAAGGCAGTGGGTTTCATCAAGTGTGCAGTCATTTCGCCTATGTGCTTTGGGAAACTATCCATTTAGGCATGATAAGTGATAATTGCACCTTTCCTGAAAAGACCGAGGTCATCCACCGTCATCGACCCTGTCAAGCTACCCTTCTGATGAAGTACAAGTTAGAACGCAAGGAGAAACAAGACCAGTCATCAACACACGGACAAATGTAAAACCTCCCCTACAATAACAGGATTCTGATTTCTGCAGAGATTGGCCTTGAACAGAGCACAGAGTAAGGAATATATACCTTTGAGAACCTGGAGTACATTTTGAGTAGTAATAGTAGTCACAAACATACGCCCTCGAACCAGGAGATGGCACAACCAGGTTGTACCTTTAGTTGGGGCCATGAGGCAGTCCATGCATTACCCTGCATTTGTAATGTTCTTTACCACTAATGTTCTGGAGCACAATACTGGTACACTCCAAAACAGAAAACCAAGAGACTCCCCCCTCAGGCACTTGAGTCTCACAGGGTAGCAAGGGAAAACAGTTGCCCAGGAGGGCCCTAGAACCTCAGAATCCGGGTGACACAAAGAATACTAACCTGAGAGTCCAGACTGTCTTACTTCATGAAACAAAAATTAATTTTATTATCAGGCAATAAATAAAACATTTAGAATTACAACAGGCAAAGCCAGATGGTCCTAAACAAGGTATGTAGCTGAGATTATGGGCGTCCAGCATCTTCTTCGATGTACTTTCCTGGTACCCACAGGTTGCGGAAAATGAAAGGTGGACCAATAGGAAAACTAGTACTAGCCCACACAAGAATGCTCGTACTTGGCGATAGGAGCAGCCCGATAGTAGAACCCTCCCAGGGTCCCTAGCACAAGTTTCAGTTTTTGAGGGCTTCGACAATGGAATTGGCCTATTGGTCTCGGAGGATGAAAAGGGTGGCAGTCTCTCAAGAACTTTCCACTGGACTCTTAGAATTGAAAGGAATATGCTACTTACCAGTATGCATCTGTTCTTGGCATGTAGGGCTGCTGAGCATAGATCGCCGCCTAGTGTTGGGTCCGGATGATTGCACATTGTTGTCCTGGAAGAGTCTTCGAAGTATCACGAGATCGGTGGCTCCTCCCTCGGACTACAGTGCGTATGAGCATCCTCTCCATCCTTAGATTGTTTTTTGCCATTGTGGCAGAGATGGAGTATAGTACAGTAAGAGATGGCCATGCAAAGAGTGAATGCTACAGCTGCGACAGGCACTGGGGAGGCGGGTGGGCGATATGAATGTCAGCAGCCCTACATGCCAAGAACAGATGCATACTGGTAAGTAGCATATTCAGTTCGAAGCATGTGGGCTGCTGAATTCATATCTGTGCATAGAATGTATAGCAGTATCTCCCCTAGCGGTGGTTGCCCGTGCCAGCTGCAGCAGTCTGATAAAGAGTTTTGAGAACAGCCTGTCCTACAGCAGATTGTAGTTTGGAATGTACATCTACACAATAGTATTTGGTAAATGTATGTATGGTTGACCATGTGGCTGCTCTACAAATTTCGTGTAAAGGAATATTTCCTAGGAAAGCCATGGATGCCCCTAGTTTGCGTGTAGTATGCGCCCTAGGGGGAACTGTTAAGGTGCGTTTTGCCTTTAAATAACATATCTGAATGCACTTAACGATCCATCTGGCTATACCTGATTTTGAAATAGGGTTGCCTTTGTGTTGCAGTGAGAAAGCAACAAACAACTGTTTTGTCTTTCGAAATGCCTTAGTTCTATCTATATAGTATAGCAGAGCTCTCTTGACATCTAGAGTATGCAAGGCCATTCCAGCAACAGTTTGTGGATTTTGAAAGAACACTGGCAGTTCTATTGTTTGATTTATATGAAAATGGGATACCACTTTCGGCATGAATTTAGGGTTTGTTCTGAGAACTACTCGATTCGCATGAACTTGAATGAATGGCTCTTGAATAGTTAGGGCTTGCAGCTCACTAACTCTTCTAAGTGAAGTAATGGCAATAAGGAAAGCCACCTTCCAAGTAAGAAATTGTAGTTCGAATGAGTGTAGTGGTTCAAAAGGTGGTCCCATAAGTCTGGTTAAAACGATATTTAGATTCCAGACTGGTGAAGGTGGGTGCTTTGGGGGAATTACTCGTTTAAGTCCCTCCATAAATGCTTTAATTGCTGGCACTGTAAACAGTGAAAGGTGTTCCCTGTTTTGGAGATATGCTGCCAACGCAGCTAAATGTATCTTGATGGATGAGTAGGCTGAATTGCAACGTTGTAGGTGCAAGAGATAGCAAATGATGTTCTGTGTAGAAGCATCTAATGGGTTTATATTGTTGTTACTGCAGTAAATGACGAAACGTTTCCACTTCGCTGCATAACATGCCCTGGTAGTGGGTTTTCTTGCCTCTTTGATAATATTCATGCAGTCTGGAGGCAATTTCAGGTATCCAAATTCTAGGATTTCAGGAGCCAGATCGCCAGGTTCAGCTGTTGCGGATCTGGGTGTTGGATTTCTCCATGGCTCCGAGTTAGAAGAGTGGGTGTGAGTCGCAGTCTTTGATGAGGCACCACTGACAGTTCTAGGAACGTGGTGTACCATGGTTGCCTCGCCCATGTGGGAGCAACTAGGATTAGCGTCAGCAAATGTTGGCGCATTTTGCGTGCCACTAGCGGTATTAATGGAGCTGGGGGAAAAGCGGACGCAAATTTGCTTGACCAGTTCATCCATATCGCATTGCCCTGCGACTGCGGATGTGGGAACCTGGCGGCAATGTGCTGGCATTTTGCGTTTTCGCTTGTGGCGAACAGATCGATCTCCGGTTGTTCCCACTTCCGGAAGAATGTTTGGAGCACATTGGGGTTAATCTCCCACTCGTGCATCTGTTGACTGTGCCTGCTGAGCAGGTCGGCTATTTGATTGTCCTTGCCTGGGAGGTGTTCTGCCATGAGAAACATGTTCCTTTGAATGGCCCATTTCCACACACTCCGAGCTAGATGCGATAGTTGTGGGGAATGTGTTCCTCCCTGTTTTTGAATATAATACATAGCTGTCGTGTTGTCCGTCCGGATCAACACAGTTTTGTTGCATAAGTGTTTCTTGAACGCTTTTAGTGCTAGAAAGACCGCCATCAACTCTAGTAGGTTGATGTGCATCTTTTTCTGTTTTATAGTCCATAGACCCTGTACTGTGTAATGCAGGACATGGGCTCCCCAGCCTAGCAGGGATGCGTCCACCGTCATCACTATTTGTGGGACAGGCTCCTGGAACAGTCGTCCTTTGCAAAGGTTTTGTGGATTCCACCAATGCAGAGAGTTGTATGCCCGACTGGTCACCAACACTAGGTCTTTTAATTGTCCCTGAGCCTGGTTCCATTGCCTTGCTAGGCACTCCTGTAGCGGACACATGTGTAGTCTGGCATGAGGGACTATGAATATGCACGAGGCCATCATGCCTATTAGTTGCATAAACACTCGAGCTGGCAATGAGTGTTGTGATTTGAACCTTTGGATTAATGTTTGCATTCCGTTGATACGTGCAGTGTTTGGATATGCTTTTGCTGCTAGTGTATCTACTGTAGCTCCCAGGTACTGTTGTACGTCGGAGTGTTGTAGGTGTGACTTTGGGTAGTTCCGCGAGAAACCTAGACTGTGCATGAGATGAATGGTCTTTGACATGTGGCTGGCACATTGCTGGGCCGATGGCACTTGTATTAGCCAATCGTCTAGCTATGGGTACACATGAATGTGTTGTCTCCTGAGATGCGCCGGCACTGTTGCTAGGCATTTTGTGAACACCCGTGGAGCTGTTGTTACACCGAATGGTAGGACTTTGAACTGGTAGTGTTGTCCTTGAATTGTAAAGCTGAGATACTTTCTGTGAGCAGGGTGTACAGGTATATGTAAGTATGCGTCTTTGAGGTCTAGGGTTGCTAGGAAGTGTCCCTGCTGCAGCAGTGGTAAGACTTGTCGCAGAGTGAGCATGTGAAAATGTTCTGATAAAATGTACTGGTTGAGGGGCCTGAGGTCCAATATTGGTCTGAGAGACCCGTCCTTTTTGGGAATGAGGAAGTATAGTGAGTATACTCCTGTTCCTTGATATTTTAATGGGACTGGTTCCATGGCCCCCTTTTGCAGCATACTGATTACCTCCAGCTGCAATAATGTTATATGTTCCTTTGACATTGGACGGTGTAGGGTTGGTATGTTGGGTGGTGTGGATGTGAGTTCTAGGCAATATCTATGTTGGATAATTTGCCTGACCCACTTGTCTGTAGTGATGTTTAGCCAGACTGGTAGGAACTGTTGTAGTCTTCCCCCGACCGGTGTTGTATGGTCTGGGGGGAGTGCCAAGAAGTCACTGTTTGGTATTCGTGGAGGATCTATTGGCATTGCCTCCACGACCTCTGCCCTTGTTACTATTTCCTCGGTATCCACCACGATTTGTGTTTTTATTGTATGTGGATTGCGTATTACTTTTGTATGTTGAGGATTGCTGCGATGTGTTACCTCGCGCTCCTCCTCTGTAGTTGGAACGACGAAAGGAGCCTCTGTGTTGTTGGGAATGAAGAGCCCCCATTGACTTTGCAGTCTCTGTATCCTTTTTCATTTTGTCCAGAATTGAGTCAACTGCTGGACCAAACAAAAAATCTGGATTGATTGGCTGGTTAAGAATTGTGTTCTGGACCTCACTCTTAAATCCAGATATGCGAAGCCATGCGTGTCTCCTAAGCAGTACGCTTGTGTTGATAGATCTGGCAGCTGTGTCTGCCGCGTCTAGAGCACACTTAATGGAGGCATTGGTAATGAACTTTCCCTCCTGTACAAGTTCATGGGCTTGCTATTTAAAAGGCTCAGGTAAGTGTTGAAGTGTTTCTAAACTGTCATAGTGCGCTCTGTCATACCTAGCCAACAAGGCTTGAGTATTGGCAATTCTCCATGAGTTTGCTGCTTGAGCAGCTACTCTTTTGCCTGATGCTTCTAAAATCTTTTACTCCTTATCAGGAGGAGGAGCCTCTCCAGTAGTTTGAGAATTAGCACGCTTTCGTGCATTGGAGACCACCAATGAGTTTAGAGGCAGTTGTCCCCTGATGTAAGTAGGGTCTAATGGTGCAACCCTATACTTTTTCTCAATTCTAGGGTTGAGGACACGTGCCCTAGCAGTGTCTTTGAATATGTCATTTGCGTGCTTTAGGACCCCTTTTAACATGGGAAGTGTTTTGACACTTTTTTCTGATGTTGCAAGAGTATCAAACAGAACATCTTCCTCTATCGGATCTGCATGCATGTCTACATTATGGTAGAGCGCTGCTCTATCTATTAATGAGTTGAATGCCACCGTGTCTTCTGTAGGGGATGGCTTAGCTGGGTATGCAGGTGTGTCTATAATGGTTTGAGCCTCATCAAGGTCTGGGTCATCCCCCCCCATGGTTGTGAGTTGGGGTCTACGTTTGGGTTTTGTGGATATCCAAAACCAACATCTGTGTCATGATCTACATCTGGGTTGTAGTCAGAGCGTGTAGGTGAGTATGGTGCATATGGAGTAGTATGCATAGCTGGAGAGATAGGCTTGAAAAGAATAGGAGAGGTTGCACAGTCTCTTTTCTTTGTGAGTGGAATATTAGAAAAGTCTTCAGCAGGCACTGGTCTTTTGTTCCTTTTGTAAACAGTCACTTTCCCAGTATTTGGGTCAATATACAGTTTAGCCTGATCTTCTGTAGAGGGGTCTGGATGGATGATCTCCTCTTCCACAGTCTTTTGCTTTGGCGACAATGTTTTAGGTTTGACCGTCTTCTGTTCGAAGCCTTTTTTCGGTTCGACTGTTTTTGGTGCCTGGATCAGCTTTTGAGGCTTTATGGGCAGTGTCTGTCCGACAGGTTGTCGGTGCGACGTATTTCTCAGTTTACACCACTTTTTTTGGACCGCTTGGTTTTGTTTGTTCGATAACCTTTATCGGGTGTCCTGGCTTGTTTGGCTGTAGAGGTGTTCTCGGAGCCTGTGGCCTCGGCTCAACGCCCTTCTTTTGATCGATGGGCTTCGGCTCGACCGTTCTTGGTTGGTCTAACTTCGGTTTCGCTTTCGGGTCGACGACCGCCTTGGGAGTAGCCCTTTTGCTTTCGTAGACAACCTGTTGTCCCTTTTCGGCTGTCGAACTAGATTTGTTCGAGTCGACGGCCCTTGGTTTCGAAGGTTTATATGGAACGCTGGCCTTCGGCTTGGCGCCCTTCGTGTTCATCACCTTCAGTTCGACGACGTTCGGTCCGAAGACAGTCGTGTCGATGACTTTCGGTTTCGTTTGAACCGGTCTTGGATTACGTGTGTCAGAAGGCTCTTTTTGTATATTCTTAGCCGGGCTGTATTGCGGGGCTATAGAATCAGTGTTTAGATCTTGGCTAAGGCCTGTTGGCGATGCCTCGACCAGAGTCTCTGATATTGGTGTAGTGTCTGTGTGGGGCGTTGTACTCACGGTTCGCCCTCCGTTGTCATCGGAGTCGTCTTCGACAGCTACGATGTCTTGGTCGTATTCGTCGACCTCGACAATTTGTACTTCCTCGTCGATATAATATTCAGAGTCGTGCTCGGAGTCTTGATCCTCTTCTTGATCCGAATCTTCAACAACAACTAGTTCTTCCTCGTCGTCGAAGATATTCTCGGGCTCCGGTGCCAATCTCTGCATTTCTTGCCTCGCCGCCCGCCGATTCCCGATCGTCTTTTTGGACCGGAACTGCGCTCAAGCTAGGCAATTGTCTTTATTATGATCTGGTGATAAACATTTGTTGCATACACAATGCTTATCTGTATGCGGGAACTTTGAGTTGCACTGCGGGAAATATTTGAATGGACTTTGTTCTATCGACCGTCGGTCCACGTGGCGTTGAGAAGGCCTAAAGGCCCGATTCGACGACCGGAGTGCAAGTGGATTGTGAATAAAGCTTTTCGGTACCGAACGAAAACAATACCGACGAATCCGAAGGCCTTTTGGCCTATTAGAGAAGTTTATTTCGATTCCGAACTTGGAGTACAGGAAAATGCATCCGAACCCAATGGCGGAAAAAAACAATCTAAGGATGGAGAGGATGCCCATGCGCACTGTAGTCCGAGGGAGGAGCCACCTTTCTCGTGATACTTCGAAGACTCTTCCAGGACAACAATGTGCAATCATCCGGACCCAACACTAGGCGGCGATCTATGCACAGATATGAATTCAGCAGCCCACATGCCTCGAACACATTACCCTATTGCTTGTATCCTATGCTGTTTTAAGTTGGCGTTCATGATGCCATTTTATTTAATAGCCGCCATTCTGCTCTATGATTGAAACTAAGCTTCTGTCTCATGTTGCTTTCCTCAGCAGAAACCTGCTGGGATGCATTTGCATCTCCAAGGTTAGGCCTCACTGAAGTATGAGAAAGTCGTTCCTTAACGCATACCTTTCCCTATATATAGATGCTCGCTCCCACTATTCCAACTGCAAGCACAGACTGAATGACCTTGCCAGAGAGATAGCGCGTGCCGGTCTCAGACCCTTAACTCATCTTTTGTTTGCCCCTTTGTTTAAGCTGTCTCCCTGTGGAAAGTTACAGAGTGGCCGTGTCACTGCCCAGTTGTAGAAATGTAGAACTGTTACCTTTATGCTGGAAAAAGGCAGTCCCTCAGGAGTCATCTCAGGAGAATGGTCAGACTAGGCTCCGCTGCAGCGCATTTACAATAAAATAACTTGGTTTGTATTCTCTACTGCGTCACCAACTCTTAATTTCTAGGAAGGCTAAGAGGAGGTCGCGAGTGACCCGGGTGACCAGATTCGGGTCACTTCCTTCAGGACCATACCCTTTCCAGTCCGCCAACAACATAAAAAAAATCTCATGAAAAGTTTTGAGTCACAAACTCGTCCGACTTCAAATGCAAGGTTTTGTTCTACAATGACTGGTGGTGATGGAGTAAGACTTCTGGTGCCATTATGGATGGCCATTACTAATGAGACATGGCACATAGGATGATATGTAAAATTGCTAACAAATCTAATTATATCACCATCTGATTTTTTATCCATAATACAGAATAAGGTTCATGTACTTAGGCTGAGAAACTTCAGGGTACCTTTCAGTTTTATATTTTTAGGGAATGCCACACCTGGTCACCAGAACTTATGTTGGTGATGTATGACAAAAGGAGACAACATACACCTTGAAGGACCGTTTTGATTTTGTAGGGTTACTTGTGTGGTCTTCTGAATGGGTAACAACTGATTATTATACTAAATGACTGGTTCTGCAGTGGACTTGATGTGTTAAAGTGCAAGCATTATAGGAGGATAACCTCCTGAACAAAAAATTGTGAAAAGGAGGACGAGAAATGTGTGGCTTGATGGCCTGTAACCTCAGGAAGCTGAAACAGCTAGAGCATAGTATTTGAGTCAATTTCTCATACCAATTCTATGAAGATTGACTTTGAGATTGAACTTCGACCAGGTGTCAGCAATGGAGAAGACACATGTGTGGTGTGGTCAATTGGAATTACCTGCTACCAAGCTCCTTTGATCATCTCAGAAGACCGGTCAAAAGGTCAGTAGTATTGGCCTTTATAACTTTGTTCAGACCAAAACAATAAAGCAAAGGATCGGTGGGAACAAAATCAAGAAGGCTCATATGATTGTGCTCTCGGTTATCTATCCTCCCACAAGCGAGTTGCAGAATCTTCTGGAGAAAAAGGCCATGCAACTAGTTCTTTTTATTTTTGGAGGCTGCCAATGATCAAGACATAAAAAATAATAAAACAGTGTCCCCACTTGCTTATTATGTATGAAAGGGAAAACTGGAACTATAAATCATCTAAAGTTAAAAAGGTCCTATAATCAGTAGAGCGTTATGGGTGCCTCTGTTTGCAAGTTTAGGCTGGCAGCAAAGCACCGAAGATCAGTTAAGCCTACTGAATCAACCCAATAAAAATGTTTACCTTTACATGTAGTCTTTTTTTCTGAAAGTAGAAATCATACAGTTGGGTAAGGTTGAACCTGTCTCTGACAAAGTGCTCTCAAACTCAAATATGCTTAGGACAAAGTCTTGAAGAGGTTATTGGTTAGGCAGTAAAATGTATATTTCACACCCAAAGGATTCCTCTCATCGGTTAGATATCTGGAGTGTCAATGGACGGGTCAAGATTTCTACACTAGGACTTGCGCTCTTTTTTGCAATTTTGAAAACTACAGCAGAACAAGCTGGTAATCTGTAGGGTACACCCAAGCAGGATACTAAAGCCACAAGGGTCTACTGAAGTCTAAGTTTGTGCTACAAAAAGCTCTCAAGAGGGACAACCCTTGTTTTTTTGTCTACTATGGTTAAGCCCTAGTTGGATTGCCTTGGTATTTAGTCATATTCCAACAGAGGTCAAAAAATTCTAAAGCTCCAACTTTTGTGTCTTTTTGGAGCAACTCCTATTGGCCACTCCTAATGGCTTCTAGGACCTGAGCGATCGGATTTAGGAAGCAGGACTCCAGCAGAGGCCAACAGCAGGGTCCACTTGTAACTGGCCACCTGTTCACTTTCAAGAATGGCCTCTAGCGCCCAGTGGTTTCCCTGTAACCACACGGGAGGTAAGCCAGCGGATTCACTTCTCAGTCCTGAGTGCAAGTGAGTGCCAATCTAATGGCCTCTAGCGCCCAGTGGTTTCCCTGTAACCACACAGGAGGTAAGCCAGCGGATTCACTTCTCAGTCCTGAGTGCAAGTGAGTGCCAATCTAACCTATCAAGTCTCCACCCAAGTCGCAGGCTTCTTTATTTTCAGTTCTTCCACTGGTCTTCAGGTGTTCGGAGGAGATGTGTGCGGTGACACTTTTCTTGAGTCCACTTGTTAGTGTGAGAGTTCATTCTCTGACCAATGGAAACAACATTCCCAAAGGGAAAACCTTCGCAATTTTTCAGCACATCCTGTATGCTTTACTGCAAGCTATCGCACAGTGCACTATTCTCAGGGAAAATTTATATGGCAGGAACTTTCTTCCTCTGGGAGCAACGTTTGGTCCATTTAAGAGTCTGTTTAGGGTAATGAGGAGCCACTGCCTTGCTATCCACTTCAAAGAGTTTCATGAACCAGTTCCCACCCCCACTGTGAGTGGAGTCAGGATGGCTAGAGCGTACCCTTGTATCATAAAGGGGCCTCTTCCCAAGATTTTATTTTACATAAAACTATGAATGAGCAAGTTGACCCTGGTCCCTTTCAATTTAATGACGTTTCTGGATGCTCCCAAATGGCCTTCCTGAGAAAAGATGAGCAGCATAACTCACACCCTGACCATCCTGCCAAAAGGCCTAAACCGTTGTTCCTGCTTAGAAGCAGTTTCACTTCTACTCAACGTGAAGCACTGGCAGGTAGTGCTGCCCAGGCAAACTAAAGCTAATGAGCCAACCGGAGCTTCAGGCAGAAAGTATAACTTATTTTTTTTTTTTTATAAATCTTTTTATTTTGAAAGGTGAATTTAATAAAACGGAATACACCAGTCTTCCTGTCAATATATTAAATGAAAAAATAAAAATCATAAGTTACGTTATCAACAATAACTTGACAAAGTGGCATAGTAATAATCTTCGAAAGCTGTGCTTATCTTGAGCCAAATCCAGAAAAAACATGTAGGCTGTCGTAGAATACAAGACAACCAACCCTACCAACTACCACTGGCCCAACGCCCCTCCCTAAAGTGACCTTGCAACACCCAACACCACAAGGAAACCCTTGGCCTGACTTAACTCCTTCTTGCCTCCCACTAGTAAAGTGCTGATGCGCATCTTCCTCCCTCCTACTAATAAAGTCCTTGTGGATACCCTCCAGTCTCCTATACCTTATGAGGCCAGTCTCTCTAATTTCTGTAATAGATCGGGCATCTAATCAGCCTAGCATGGGACTAGGCTTTCCGTTGGCTCAGTCTCACATTTTCAAAGCCCACACCTCAAAACTTAGTGAGGCGGAGGGGCTATTTGTGGTGAATCTGGTTTTAAGAAGGCTATATGAAAAACATGACAGGATGTAGCCTGAGAAAGGAAAGCAGCATTAACCACATAACTGTAGAATTAATAATTTTCACGACTGGATGTCATGCAATGTGTTTGTAATTCAACCTGCACAGTCATCACAAATAACTCTTTAGCAGCTAACCAGCATTTAGCCCCCCCTCCCCCACACCACCACCCAAAAGTTAGGATGATTTTGGGGTACTGCAGGAGATTGCATACTTTTTATATTGTTTGCCTGGTAACTTGCAATTTTTGCTGCGCTTGTTGACATGCCCAGTTTAAATTAACTTCATCCTTTATGAAGATATAGGTTTAGACCTGGATGTTTCAAGGAGGTACCATTATACAATGAAATCCATACAGATAATAGAATAGGGATATTGCAGTGAAAGCATGGTCCTAGATATTGTAAATGATATCTGCCAGACAGAGGTTCCTGCAAATATTATGCCACACTATGATTTAAACGTTTGCTTGGTCTGCAATTAGTAGCAGCTGAGGAGCCAGGCATAGAGCGAGAGGGCCAGAACCATGGCATGAATTGGGAACTGCAATATGAATTGAGAAAAGTAGGTATGCTATTGCCTCGTGGCCAAAGTCATCTGACCCATGTCAGTCTTACACATGCGATACGAATGGCATGTTATATGCAGTTAGGTGGTGAGAATATGACAGCTTGTTAGTTTCCCGCAACATCCTCTTCTTACTGTCAAGTCTAGGCTGTGGTCTTAAAAGGGAGCTGGTTCTTGAGTTTCAGCATGTATTCTTTCACAAAATATCAGACACATTATGTTTATATTTCTTCTTCTTTTCTTCCTTAAACAATGGCACCTAAACTACTTCAATTTGCATTGGTTCACATGCCAATAGAGAGGGTTGTACGTCTTTACTTTCCCCACATTTACTTCTCCCACTTATCTATAACACGAAAATTAGTTTTACTTAGCCCCGCACAGCTTTAGCCAATCTTCACATCATCCCCTAGCCCTAAAGATTATCTAAATTACATTTCCATTAATCTTATTTGTAATTTATTTGCATTAAATGTCATGAATTGTAACCTTTATTAACAAACTAAATTACATTACATATATATTTTACGTTAAAATTGTATAATTTATTGTTAATGCTAACCACAACCCTAAATTAAACCAGAATGAAGAAAATGTGACCTTATTTTAAGCCATCTAAATAGTTCATAAAATACTAAACTTATTGTAGCATATATAGCGGTCTAGAACGATATAATTAATTCCATTTAAATAATGTATTCAAAGTAAATGAACGTATATCGTGTTACATTTATTCTTACCATAGCCTGCCTTAATACTAAACTAAACCCTGTATAATATAACCATATTGATATAAATGAATTACTGATAGTTCAGTGACTTTTTAACACTAATCTACATTATACCCATCATAAAAATGATTTTCAGGATACTATAGGTAAAGTGATCCTGCAACGCTGTACTTCTAGGCAAAGTCAAGTGCTGTCAAAATAATGCGTGGGAAGTAGAGGTCAATCGAAGTGAAGCAGAAGAAGTAAACATCGCATAACACTGAGCGATGTGCCTAAGGTGTGGCCCTTTGGTGGCATTTTGTACTGAGTACCTCTTTAGTACTCACTGAAAAAGGGTTCTGGAAAGCAGTTTTGGAATTCTCACTTTACAAGAATTCCATAAGAGAATTTCATAAAAGCTTCCATCTTTTGGATACCCTTCTCACTCTCCCTCATTGTCAATCTTCATCCAATTTCCAAAATCAAAGGTTGGTTAACGCGTTTAGTTTTTGGAAAGGTTTGTGTGGGTTTGTTATTAGGGGCATTAATCTCCCAAAAATGCCTTTCCTATGTAGAAAACAGAAATGCTATCAGCAATTACTGAATACTGGTTTGCCCTGTAGTACATACCAGCACCAATGCATGGTTAAGGTCAGAAATAGGTTTACAAGTTAGAGGCAAACAATGCCATGTTACAAAACTAAGTACCAAAGTATAAATGTTGGTTTTTGTAGTTTCTCAAAAACTTATGAAAAGAGTTCAAAACAGTCCCTCAAAAAATCTAAATTTGATGAACCAAGCATTAACTTTGTTAAGCATAGTCATTCTGTCCAACATCTGCTGCATCACAGAGAAAGAAAGAAATACTATATGAAATCAACTTTTGAGACTCCTAAGTCACATTGACTAATATGCAAACTGTTACAGTATCCAACTTGCGTTCAAACACGAATAACCAATGAGGAAGTTTCATACCCATTCTTCAAACAGAGTCATAGAGGCACGTTTTAAGATCAGTAATTTTTAACTAGCTTTCACCTGTGCAAATATAGATTTTCCTTTGGCAAACAATTTTACAGACAATTTGTACCTTAAAAGAAAAACAACATTCAATCCTCAGCAATAAAATCAGTGTCTTCCTATTTTGGACAACTTACCAAGATGAATGTTTCCAAATTTAGAATCCTTGGCTATTAAAGATTTGAGAGCATCTTTGGTCATTGGGGAGTCTTTAGTTAAAATATTATAAAAGTTCACTCCATCAGTATTCTAAAAAAACAAACAAATTGGGCAACATTTATGGAGAGGTCAGCTATGTCTGGTATAAAAAACAAGCAAGTCCAGGACCCATGTAACAACTTTCTGTAGGGTGCATCCAACTTTACTAATTGTTTATAGTAGTTCTTTATTCAGAGCTTAAAATAGGCAATAGAGATTACACTTAATCAGAAAAGTAGAAACTGCATCAACACGAGCAGGCAGATAAAAAATACAGACTGCAGAGATATAGGAAGGAGTTAGCACTGTAATGGTGTTCCTTACAACAAGGTTTACAAGCAGCTTCAACAACAAGTTAGTCCAACACAATCAAAGAATGGGGAGAAATAAAAGGGCAACACAAAATAAGTGAAATAGGAAGGTCATATGAGTGAAAGGAAATATCCATAAACTCACCCTCTCCCCCACTGGACAAAAAATAAATCCCAGGAGTCATGTGTGGCCAGCTAGATGTTTGACCCATATAATACTCCGACAATTCCAACAACATCTCACCTCTATTGCCTCCTAACTTCTAGGAGGTACTGCAGGCAATCAGTGTATACACAATTCCAATGGCTAAATAAGGGACGATTAATCTTTGCATGCAGAGGGTCTGTGCCTCTCACACGACCAGGCAGATCTCATACAGCACACCCCAGTACAGACTGATCAGCTACTGAGTCAGTGACCATGTTCATAATTCTCTTCATGACAAGGAGAATAAGCAGTCCGCTCCTGAGATTTTGCCAAATGAGTTTAAAGACTGTCAGCTGCCTACCTGAAGCTCAATCCTACCATGACAAAATTCCATTTATGTGCCAAAAAAATACAAATAAGAAATAGTGCAAACCTGGGTCAATTACATGGACCTTGACGTCTGCGAACCCCAGCTTCCATTAAATACCTGAATACCAAGTCACTTGGATACACCATGGGTACTAACTTCACACAAGAAATAAATTGCCAAATAAAAAATAAAAGAAGACTTCTTGGTACCAGCTCTCGCTTCCAAAAAAACTAAAGCAACTTACTTTCATTTAGAATATAGTGTAGTTCCTATATTCCCAATAGGTTCTGCGCATTGGAATAATATATCCTATAGATTTGACGTAGGACTGAGGTCTACTAGGTCTCTATCGAATATACTAGACTTAATTGTGAGTGCCAGCTAGCTCAGAGATCACTAGAATCTTTCTCGAAAAAACAAGAAGGGATTAGTTTCTGACAACCACATAAACATGACAACTTTGTTTCCCAAGAATATGAAATGTATCTCTAGAGTCGCGGAAACAATAGATAGATATTTCACTCAGTCAATCGTGCATGCTTCGTTTCACCAGAGGTGCAGAGAAATAGCGAGACACGGGCGTTTTCAATGAAAGGTATTTATTGAACAGTCTTCTTTCTCATGCATAAAAAATGAACTGCTACAATCGTAATACTGGTTGCAAAGTACAATGCGTACAGTATGAAGAGTATTATAAAATAATACTGTAAAAGCATGGTATGGTTTCTAAGCCATATAAAATAACATAAAATGCATACATTAGTAAATAATGACTAAAAGTACTCAACTGGTGGTTCTAAAATACGCATATACCCCGGTGAACCTAAGCTAGGTCTAGTACGAGGGAAGAAGTAAGTGAGGTGTAGCTTAAGTTTAGTATTCCTTGCCAAGAATCTCTCCAAGAATTCTTTAAGAGTCTAATCAGCTCCGTACCTTGGTTTTAGAATGAAGGAGGTCTTGTATCTCTCTCTCAGGATTCAATTTCCCAGCAACCCGCAAGGGTAGCCTGGAAACACTGGAGCTGGATTTCTCAGCAGGAGAAAGGACAGCGTCTCTCAGTGCGTCTGCTGGAGGGGTCGGCTTCCTTCAGCACTTGCTGCAGCGAGCTGTGTTGTGTAGGTAGATAGTTGAACTGCTCCGAACCACCGTGTGTTTGCCTGGGCAAGTGTGGGCATATTTTTACCATGAAGGTACCAAGATTGACGTAAGGTTGGACATAATAACGTCATCAAAGACTCAGTTCTTTGAAAACTCCTTGATTTCTTGGATAAATTAATATTCAAGCACGGGGAAGTCCCTGACGGTTGAAGGCGGGTTTCTCCAAGAAATCGTTGTGGATTTTCGGAACTAGTGGAAGTAGCCATGCCGTATTTGGACTGCATGGGCTAAGTCTAAATATGGTTGTGATTTCTATGCCTATGTAAGGATATGGTGATTTATACCTATATTTTGGCATGAATCGGGAAAATTACACTAGGGTCCTAAATTCATATACAACACCCACTCCACTTTATTAAGTTCAACATTACTAAATTAGAAGTACTGAAACATATCTAAAGCATGTGTTTACAGTCCCACCCAAAATACAAGATTTGCATTTCAAAAGGCTGTACACGAAATGAGTATAAACTTTACGCATTTGAGAAAAGTGTTTACATATATGATATATAGCATGAAATTATTAATGCTAACCTAACAAATCACGAAATTACATTTATGAAATGGCTCTTAAGTACAGGAAAAAGGTTGAGACCATCTCTTAGCATAATACAGAACTGTTTTGGTTTTGAGGACAAGGCCAAATATTGCCTCTAGGGAGTGTTCAAAAGAATTCTTGTTCTCTAAGAATAGATCTACTTTAAGCATATTATACTGTGCTCCAGAACATTTTTCTTTTTATTTTGGATACAGTTCAAATTGAATCATAGAAAAATAGAGTTCCCAATTGAGAATGTTTGTTTTGAAAAAGCAAAGGTCGGATTTCAGAGTTCGTGGAACGCTGTGTTCAAGATTTAAATGTTATTCTCGGTGTCACTGTCTACCATAGTAGGCGAAAGTGGAACTACTTCAGTTAGTAGATCAAATGTGCACAGATGAGAAGCATCGCTGTCAGCGTTAGTCGCATTAACAATGTTCGCAGTAAGTGGTACCTGTGTGCATGTTCCACGTATCTCACCCTCAGTTGCTCACCCTCAGTTGGACTTGCCGGTGAGACCTCAATGAACGCAGTCATCAGGATTGGTAACGGTTGGGGGCAAAACGATGCATGAGTCGTTACAGGACCTAGCAAGGCGTCAACATTCGATGACAGTACTGATGGAAGTGTAAGACAAATGTCCAACATGCATTCTTCTCCGCAAAGCAGGCATCGTAGAACAGGTAAGATGCAATCTTGCCAGATTGGTCTGAATGAAAGGAACCAGGTGGTATTCAGATCTCTTAAACGAGCCAAGCCAGGAATCTGTAGAATGCTGTCACGGTACCACATGGCTAGGAGAGCGTCTTCCATGGTAGTCTGGGTATCGTTCGTGACTGGACTTGCCATATCGGAGCAGAACGAATGAAAATAGAATTCCTGCTACGAGTCCCAAAATGAGAGGCAGGCTGCATCGAAATTTGGAAAAATGCCAAGGACTGCTTCAAAGGGTGCCAACAGTCCCGAAAAAATCGTCTTAAATACATGTGCAATACCAATCGTATCAGACATGTTTAAGATACGTCCGAACATTTCTGCGAAATGTATTGGGCAGTTTGTTGATAATAGGGCATGTATCTCTGCAGAAGTCCTTGCGACTTGCAGATCATACGTTTCTCTGAACAAGGTCAGTGGCACAGTTTTTTGCTTAAAGTATCAATTCGTATAGAAGAGATATTCAGTGAAGGCCATAACGCCGACTCCCTGTCTGTCTTGCCTTTTGGAAACAATACCTGCAAACAACAAGGGACCCTGGCTGACACACTAACTAGATAGGCATTTCCTGCCACAACAGCTGTGATCATTCATCATTATGTAGCTACCATTGGATAACTGCCTAAAAACTATCGCTGCTGCTGGTGAACGGTGCAGGTGGCAAGAAAGGTTATTTGAAGAACCCTCGCAAGCTCAGTGTAATTTAATACCTTGACACAAAAGTGTACCGCTTAGTGAGTTCTTACAATTGTTACCACTAAGAAATACCTCCTTTCCCCCACTCCAACATTTGTGTGTGTATGGTAAATTCCAGGTTGACTTAATGTACCCTTTACCCAACCTTTCATACAGGCCTGCTGGTATGTGTTTTAAGCAATACTGCAACTGGAAAATCGTCAGTGGTATCGTGATGGTGCCATGAATTATCCATTCCACGACTTGCTTCTCAGAAACATTTAATGGTAATCTTTCTAGTTTTTCTATGCTCAGCACCGTATAGTCTGCTCCTCTTTGTGCCAACGAGATTTGTTTATCTGTAAGGTTAAATACAGAAAACAATACCAGAAAACAATGACGTGGTGTTGATTAGACGTCATGGCACGTAGCCTGAGCAGAAGTTTTGTAACAGTATAGAACATAATTGAGACTGGCCATGTTGTAACATTAGCAAGTCCTGCTCTATTATGTCAATGGCAGAAGATACAATGCTGTCCAAAGAATAAATTCTTGAGGACAGTCGTTAACCCATTGTCCACTACAGAGAGAGCTTTCTCTAAATTAATACGATCAATTTCTTGTATCTTTTCTGCAGTTTCCATTCGCATGACTTTCCATGCGTCATTGTAAGCAGAATATATACCGGCGGATATGAAACGTTTGACGTTGTTTACGAGGACCAAGTAAGAGGTCTTGTAAGTCAACGCTTTCTTTAAGTAAAGTTAAATGTTGTTTAATTTCGGGAAGTGTGGATTTCTGTAGCCACTCAAGGCATAGTTTTCCTACACTGTATGTTGTAACTATCCCTGGATGTTGTCTCTGGAAATATCTTGGATCTGGCCTAGTTACTTTGAACCCTTGTGTTTGGTTCAGGAATCTATCTTGACAGTTATTAGTGCCTGTGGACCAGATTAACAATTTTTTCCAATCAGGATTAGTTCTGTTGTAAAATCTGTTTTACGTCTACCTCCTCATCTGCAGTGTTATTCCCGTCAGGCGTGGGCTTAGGTATGGACGGTTTGTATAAATCTTTTATCTTAGCCAAGCCAAAACAAGATGTTTGTTGTCATTTAAAAACATTATTTGCTAAGGGATAAAGCAGGCTCTGAATAAGGCTTCTAAACCTTGCACCTGCCAGTCTTTTGTGCCCAAGACAGTGTTTGTCTCAATGTTATCTTTCCAAAAGTTAAAACCTAATGTAGACAGCTGAGCATAAAAGTTCGCAGAATAAATTTTTTAGTATTGGTCAGCATGTTTTTCATTCCTGTCTTATTTACATTCTTGAAATAAAATGTTTCTGGATTTGTGACATTAAACCCTGAGAAGCATGGAAACTTTTCATAAAATGTTGAGCTGCCTTTTGGACAATGTTCCCATTGATTAGAAGTAAAAACATTTCTAGGGTTTGCAGATTTGTGCAAATAATGGTGACCATAATGATTAAAACAATACATTTGTTCATAATCTGATGAACCTTCTAAGTATTCATGTTTTGTGAATTTAGCTGACATTTCTAAATCGGTCATCATGATATTAAGAGTTTCAAAGTCCCAATCATAAGAAAATGTGCTGGGTGAGAAAGTCACTCAAAGAAACCTTAAACTGGTGTGAAATCTTTAACAGCTCGACTGGGCCATAAATGTCATAATCAGTTGTATCCCATGCTATACCACCAGGTATAGGAACGGCTGTGATGTTCACTGATGACAGGTCTCTTCACTCACGATGAGATGATTTGAGAGGTTTCAGGAGCAAGTTGATGTTCTTACTTGCTGTGTCCATTGTACTGTATTTTCCATCTATCATTTTTCCCAAACTTAAAACAAGAATGAGCCAGAGCAGGAGAAAAAATACACCTAACGCTATCCAAAATTCAAGCCATGGTGAAACCAGATATGTTTTTTCAAGTTGATGAAAGAGTTCTGTTATTTTTTCTTTGAAAGTTTTATTAACTGACGTAGTTTCAGGTTCACTGGGATCCTCAAAAATGTATTAAAGTTGATGAAATAGCCAGAGGCAGTTCTGTCAATTGTTGGAATTGCATCAGGATTGTTTGGAATCGCTGGAGTGGTTTCTTCCTTTATCATATTAGTATAGTCGGACCCTACATCATTGTATACAGGAGTTTCTTGACAAACTGTTATTTGGGTCTCAAGAGGCACAGGTTCCATGGCATTGTTGCATAGTCCTTCTTTTCTCACTGCAGGTTTATCGAAAGTGATAAGTCTTTCAGTTTGAACCTCTTGGATCGTAGCAAGATTTGGTCGTCTGCTACATCTTGGGAGTCCATTGGGCCTACTACTTATTATCGGCCACATGATGCAGTTTTACCAGGTCGATGGAAACGACTCGGTTCTCATTTTTACCACCAAAGGGCAGTAGTACCACTGATCTTGTTCCGTGGACAGCTAAGAAGGGTACTGCTTTTCTGTAAGAAGGCCCAAATTCCTTCTTTACCGCAATCTTTTCCCTGACTAGATCCCCAATTTTTGAAATCCAGACAGGTCTTGCTGGGACAGGTGTTTTTTCTTCAGTGGTCGTTTGCTTCTGTATTGTGTTACTCAGACTTCTTCTTGTTTCATTTAAGTCCTGTAAAACAGCCAAACGGTCTTTGTAATCAAAGGGTTTTTGTTCTACCACTGAAGTTTGACAATTGAGGTCTTCGATAATCATTCTAGTACCAAGAAGCATTTCATAAGGAGTGATTCCACCCAGAGAACCTCTTAGCAGATTGTTAAGACTACGTTGGACACTTTTTAGATGTTTGACCCACCCATCACCCGAACCTAATACCCTAGCTGTTATAGATTGCTTTATGTCCCGTTTTTTTCTTTCCACTACCGCATTTCCCTCAGGATGGAATGGACTTGAGTACCGCAATGCAACGCCCAAGCTGGTCATGGCCTCCTTGTAAGCTCGAGAGCTAAACGCAGGACCCTGGTCAGAATGTAGCGTGCCGATTGCGTATGTAACGATAAAGACTCGCAAATCTTTTATAACAGTTCGGGTGTCAGCAGAGCGCTGAGGTCACATCCAAATGAATCTTGTCCTAATAGTTGTGGGACCGCATTCGTCCATTGTGACGTTTGCGTGTAGAAAGTCTAATGCTGTCTAATAATGGTGTCTGAACTGGGCTGGCTACACTGTAGTCAGGTACCTGGTGGCTTTCAAAGCTATGATCTCTGTAACAGGTATCACAGTTAATTCCGAATTTGTAAACTTTGACGCTCATTCCTGGCCACCAGTACATCTCTTTTAATTCTATTAGAGATTTTAAGATCCCTTGATGTGTCAGACCCTCTGCCATATGTGCTTCGTGAATCAAAGCAACTCTCCGGTTCCTGTTTGGAATTACTCTGTACCCCACTCCAGGTATTCGAGCAAAAGGAACAGAGTTTGCATCAATTATGTATGTATATGTGATTGGATAGTTTAGAGGTAAAGCTGCATAGCTACCTTTCATTGAGGTTTTTACTGCTAGCAATGTTTCACCGTCTATTTCTTTTTTTAAATCAGTGATTGTAGCTACGGAAGCAGTTCGCATTGCTGCCTTTGTGGCTTCATCAGCCAATGTATTCCCTGCAACGTGAACGCCATCACGCTGATGACTCATTGTATGAATCACGCGAGTCTTTTGTAGTTCTTTCTGTAATAGAACTACTTGTTCCCAAAGCGTTTTATGCTTAATTGTGCCACCTTTTGTGTTTTTGAAACCATTTTGAACCAAGCTCTGAAAGTGATCGTTGTAAGATTCAAAGCATGAATACGAATCGCGAAGTATGAGTGTGGGGAATTCGCGATCAGTATTTTCAAGCGTCATCTTGAAAGCCTGTAGTTCAGCTCGCTGAGCTGTTCAGTCTCCGAGTGATTGAGTTTTAGTGACCATAGGTCGAAATTTACCTTCGCGCCAGCGACCTTTAAAAATCGCGCACACAGCACTATAGGCTTATTTACCCCCCATTTGCGGGCTGTGCTGATCCGTCTTTATAAATTATACATCCGTAATGTTCTAGAGGCAGAATCTCGGTAGGCACAGGACATTCGTGTTCGTATTGTAGAAATTCTTGTGTTTTCAAGTAGGGGTCAAAGACGTATTCAACGTCTGTTGCAGCAAGCGAATTAACCCATTGTATCCATCTCGGATGTAAAGCTTTTGCATTTGGAATGCTCACTTTGTCACTACCTCTAAGGCAGGTACAGGTGTAACCATCATTATGTGTTTACCATGTGCAAGAGCTCTCTCTTTTGCTACAGCAGTTTCGACCGCTGTCAGAATTTTTTCTGAAGAAGTGAATTTCATTTCAGCTTGTGTGTACAAGTGTGATTTGTATCCTATTGGTACCTTTTCAACTTCATTAAAGGTTAGGTATGTGAATCCGCATCTCCCTGGGATGATTCGGATCACATGGTTGCGCACGTTGTTGCGTGTTTGTAATTGTGTTTTTGCTAACATGTCTGTTTGCACACAACACAACATTTCTATGTGTTTGAGTCCAATTAGTTGGTTTGAAATCAGATTTGATAAGTTCGTAGAGAGGTTTAGACCCTTTCTGCGTAATTCAGAACGTAAGTTCTTCCAAAATTCAGGAAACCTAGAATTGACTACGTTTTTTAGCGTCTTTGGAGGTTGGAGCAGCGCACATTTCTCTAGAAAGTTTGCTGCCAGGCTTTTGCCTTCACTTGAAAGTTTATATCCTAAGAATAGGACGTTGAGGTGGGCAATTCGTAATTTCTTAAAATTGAATTTGTACCCTTCAGAAGCGAACCCAAGTATTATGGTGTTCACTCTTTTCAAGTGCACGTCCAAATCATCGTCCGTAAGATAGATGTCATCGGCGTAAGATAATGCGTCATCATCCAACGTCTGTAGTAACTCTGCTACTCTGGCTGAAAATAACCCTGGACTACTCTTGAATCCCTGGGGCAGACTGCAAAATTGTCGCTGTGTCCCCATAATTGAGAAAGCAGTCAAATGCCTGCTTTCTGGTGCAATGTTTTGACAGAAGAAACCATTTAAAATATATAAAGTTGTTTTGTATTTTTTCCATACGATGTTATTCATTAGTGCTGCACTGTGTGGATTTTTTACTGCAAAGGTTTTGCAACAAGAGTTTAGATGTCCGTAGTCCAAAACTAGACGATATGAATTGTCTGGTTTGGAGACAGGAAACACAGGATTGTTCATAGATGAGGTGCATGTTTCAATCACCCCTTAGTATTCAAGTTGATCTAAGATCTCCCTGACCTGTATTTTAGCTTCTTGCTTAACTGGATACTGCCTTTGTGCAGTAGGTTGATTTTTTAACTGGATTTTATGGTGAGGAGAATCCTCATCCCATCCTACATAATTTTTGTATAATGCTGGAGCCTGGGCTACTGCCCATTTCCTGGCAAAGGTGTATTTTTTAAATTGGAATGTGATTTGAGAAGGCTGGCATAATTATCTCTTCGCCATGTGGCCACTCCCCGACAAATTCAGGTGCCCAGTCTTGTTCAGCTAGAAGAATGTCATAACCCTTAGATAGCTTCTCCCAAAAGAGTGCCTTTATTTGTCTAGGTATGTCCCCTTCCATTCGGAGCGTTACTTCATATAACTTATGGGGTACACTAACCCTGGTGTCGGCAGTTTCAACTTGAATGCATTCATTCAAGTCCACTGTCTCCAGATGATCCTTCAGGATCTTGCGAGCTATGGTGACTTCTGCTGCGCTGTCTAGCATTGTCTGGGCCCACTCCCCGTTCTTGAGTTGTGTCCTCAAGATCCTCGGCATGTCTGATCTTTACACTTGCTACCTTCTTCTTGGTGAATTGGGTTTTCTGATTTTTAGGAACGTGCTGTTCGTCTTTGGACTTCACACGTTTTTCCTTCTGTTCTGATCGTCCTTTTCTTTCGGATTTCTGCGAGGAAGTCTGAAAAAAGTACGATAGGGACGTTTATCAGTATCTTGATATCTATCAGGTTTTCTCAATGTATCCCTATTTTTGAGGTTATACCTCTTTTCAGAGGGTTCCCATTGGGGAGATCTTCTTCTGGACTGAGAACACTTCTCTTTAGGAAGTGTTTGTTTACTGTTCTCCCACTTGTAGTGAGATTATGTTAAATAAAAACTTTCAGGATTTTCCGTTAGTTTGGGTGGGAAACCATTAAAACCTCAACTATCTCTACCTAGTTCTTCATAGTATTTTTCAATAATTCTTGCAAGTTCATATGGCTGCTCTGTTAGATCTGTTTCTTTTAGTTTTTGGCGGATTGCCACGGACGCTGCTTTACCTTTAAAGTTAGCTAATAGTATAGCCGAGACCTGTTTGAAATCTTTTAGTAACTTCATACCCAGATTTAAGGCAGGTTCTGGTCCATATTCATTTTGAATTTGTCTTAGGACGTCTGGTATTACCGCCATAGGTAGAACACCATGTGTTTTTGTGTAGATTGAAGCAAAGACTGTACCACATGCGTCACAGTCCTCCACGTGTGGTGCAATCCCCATTGGTAAGCAGACTGTCAGAATTCTGTGTTTCTCATGAGGTGTACTATCAGGAAATACTGCCTCTGAGTAATTTTTTGAGCTAACCAGAACGGAATTTGTTCCCTTTTTGTAGGCAATTTACCATGGACTGATTGTATAGTCTGTGGTGTGATTTTGTTTATGTTCCCCTGGTGAGGGGTGTGTTGTGGAATCCTTACTGTAGGTTGGAATGTTAAGGTCCGCATGACATATTGAACCAATTGTCTATGTATTTTAATTAACTGTTTTAGCTGGGCTAACAGTTCTGGACCGGTCATGTTTTCTATGTCAGGATGTGGTGTATAGCTGGCTAATACCGGCCATGTTGCTCCTTGTCTACCTAGTGGACCGAGCCTGGTAATGTGATTTTGATGTTGTAGGGAGCCTTTAAACCAGAGCTGCTGCTCTTGGTAAGTTAATGGAATTTGAATGTCCTCGTAAGGAACGTATTCTGCTGGAGGTTCCTCTACTTTGTAGAAGAGGAACTCATGTGTTACTGCATTTGCTGCAGGAAACTGAATCCATGAATAGAATACCTCTGTCTGCCGATATTCATGTGCCTCTATCACAAATATTACTTTACCACCTCTCGATGATACTCCATTATTTACGAGTTTGTAAGTTATTGTTTATCTTACATTTGCCGGGATGATTATAGCATCATCGTCAACTTGTTGGAGACTTGTGTCGTCTAAAACTGCTTGAGAAGCTCTAGCTAATTCATGTCACTATTCATTATTTTGTTGACTGAAAGTTTGCAGAACAAGTTTCAAGGAGACAAAGATTAGGTGCACAATATTTTGGAACACTGTATCCTTCAACGTTGAACAAACCAAAAACTAATACATAGGATTTTCGTCCTACTCAGTTTTGGCCGATATCTCCCTTTCACCGACTCCAGACGTCTATTGGAGTATTTTACGGGAAAAAGGGGTCTGTGTGAAAAGCACGACTAAGTTACTCTAGAATCTAGCGTAAATTATTGCCTTACCATTCGTTGGGCGCCATGTAGTGTAGTTCCTATATTCCCAATAGTCTCTGCGCATTGGAATAATATATCCTATAGATTTGACGTAGGACTGAGGTCTACTAGGTTTCTATCAAATATACTAGACTTAATTGTGAGTGCCAGCTAGCTCAGAGGTCACTAGAAACTTTCTTGAATAAACAAGAAGGGATTAGTTTCTGACAACCGCATAAACATGACAACTTTGTTTCCCAAGAATAAGAAATGTATCTCTAGAGTCGCGGAAACAATAGATCGATATTTCACTCAGTCAATTGTGCATGCTTCGTTTCACCAAAGGTGTAGAGAAATCGAGAGACCGGCGTTTTCAATAAAAGGTATTTATTGAACAGTCTTCTTTCTCATGCATAAGAAATGAACTGCTACAATCGTAATACTGGTTGCAAAGTACAATGCGTACAGTATGAAGAGTATTATAAAATAATACTGTAAAAGCATGGTATGGTTTCTAAGCCATATAAAATAACATAAAATACATACATTAATAAATAAGGACTAAAAGTACTCAACTGGTGCTTCTAAAATACGCCTACCCCGGTGTACCTAACCTAGGTCCAGTACGAGTGAAGAAGTAAGTGAGGTGTAGCTTCAGTTTAGTATTCTTTGCCAAGAATCTCTCCAAGATTTCTCTAAGGGTCCAATCAGCTCCGTACCTTCTTGGCAGGAGAAAGGACAGCGTCTCAGTGAGTCTGCTGGAGGTGCCAGCTTCCTTCAGCACTTGCTGCAGCGAGCTGTGTCTTGTAGGTAGATAGTCGAACTGCTCCAAACCACTGTGCGTTTGCCTGGGCAAGTGTGGGCATATTTATACCTTGAAGGTACCGAGATTGACGTAAGGTTGGACATAATAACATCATCAAAGACTCAGTTCTTTGAAAACTCCATGATTTCTTGGATAAATTAATATTCAAGCAAGGCGAAGTCCCTGACTGTTAAAGGCGGGTTTTTCCAAGATATCGTTGTGGATTTTCGGAACTAGTGGAAGTAGCCATGCCGTATTTGGACTGCATGGGCTAAGTCTAAATATGGTTGTGATATCTATGCCTATATAAGGATAGGGTGATTTATACCTATATATGGGCATGAATCTGGAAAATTACACTAGGGTCCTAAATCCATATACAACAAGAAAGCAACTGAAAGAACTGCGGTTTGAGCCCTTGTACTTTTGCATTCGAATGGGGAGCCAGACTCCACATTGTCCCGTCATAAGGACAATAAGCACCCCGCAGCATTGTGTGCGGTACTTTGGTCATATTATACTGTTGATGGGTATGAATGCACATGTGGTTTTGAGCAAGGCATTGTTCTTTATGGGACAATTGCTTGATTCAGGTTAGAATATCTATACATCTCAATAAGACACTTGGTCCAGGGTGAGGTATTTGTCCTCTTGTGTATTAAGATATAGGGACTTCTGTGTTTTTGGCTTATGAGTGTACCCCATCCCTTTGTTAAGCATAGGGGTATCTCCTGTTAAAAGCAAAACTACAATTGTGAACATTACCTGCACCATCTCGTCTGATGGAAGTTCTTACGTGCACATAAACTGCATTCATTCTGACAAACCGCAGCCATTTTGTATTCAGTTGGTCACCTTTTGTTTCACCCTGCCCTTACTAGCATCTCTGGACAACCTGGTATGTGAGCTGGGGGCTATAAACTATTGCCACGACAAACATCAACTTGCTGCCACAAGCTCGTTTTTCCTCTCATCTCATCTCTGTTTACAGGCAAACCCATGGACAACCTTACACAAACCGGTTCCAAATACCAAACAGACTCTTGCAAACATGGTTTATTGCACTGCACACAGCAAGACGAACAAGTTACTTACCTTCGGTAACGATATAGCAGTAAGAAACAGTAGTTAGTATTAGATTCCTTACCTTAGAATATCCCCAGGCGTCAGACTGGATCCGGAAATTTTTGTGTAGAAATACCCCTGCGCGTCGTCAGGCGTCGTCTCCGGCTCCGCGTCCATCGTCGGCGGCGTCTGCACCGGAATGACGTCGGAGTACTTAGACGCCGCCCATGCGCACTGACGTCAGTTCTTAGCCACAGCTTTTCCGCGCCAGATACGCAGAGCCATGCTAGAACCAACACTGGTGCCAAGAAACTAGGGCCCTGAAAGGGGAATAACCTTAACCCTAGGTATCAGTTCGCAGAACGGGGAGGATGGGTGGGGCGGTAAGGAATCTAATTCCAACTACTGTTTCTTACAGATATATCGTTACCAAAGGTAAGTAACTTGTTCATATGAAAGAAACACGTTAGTATTAGATTCTTTACCTTAGAATAGATACCCCAGCAATACCAACCCCGGTGGTGGGTCTGCGAACCAATACTCACACCAGGAAGTCCTTGAGGACGGAACGGCCAAAGAAGCCATCCCTCCGGACCTGACTGTCCAGGCAGTAGTGCCTTGCAAAGGTGTGCAGCGAGGCCCACGTAGCCGCCTGGCAAATGTCCTGCAAGGGGACTCCCCGACCCAGGGCAGTAGTAGCCGCCGTGGCCCAAGTGGAATGGGCCCTCAGCCAACTGGAGGCTCCTTTCTAGCCAAGGAGTAGCACGCCTTGATGCATAAGACGACCCATGCACCGCCCGTCCCTTCTTCGCACCCAGGTAGCCAACAAAAAGTTGGTCGTCCACCCGGAACTGGCGTGTGCGATCCACATAGAATGAAAGCGCACGTTTTGGGTCCAGACGATGGAGTCGCTCTTCATCCTTTGAGGGATGCGGAGGCAGGAAGAAGGAGGGCAAGGTGATGGACTGCCCGATGTGGAAAGCAGAGACTACCTTGGGGAGGAAAGATGGTTTGGTACGCAACACCACCTTGTCCGGATGCACAGACAGGAAAGGGAGGTTTGCAAGATAGAGCCTGGAGCTCACTCACCTTTCTGGCAGAGGTGATGGCAACCAGGAAGGCTGTCTTCAAGGTGAGAAGACTGAGAGGACAAGAGTGAAGTGGCTCAAAGGGAGCGCACATCAGGAAAGTAAGAACTAGGTTCAAGTCCCGCTGAGGCATCACAAAAGGGACAGGTGGAAACATGTGCGTGATGCCCTTCAGAAAACGAGTTACTATAGGGGACTTGAACAAAGAAGGTTGATCAGGTAGCCTTAGGAAGGCCGAAAGGGCGGAAAGGTAGCCCTTAAGAGTGCCCAGAGGAGAGCCCTGCTGGGCAAGAGAAAGAAGGAAGAGAAGAACTTCAGAAAGAGGGGCAGAAAGGGGATCCACAGCCATTGCTGTGCACCATGCCACAAATTTGTTCCACCGGCAGGCATATACCGTCTTAGTGGAGGGACGCCTGGCTGCCAGAATAACATCGCAAATTTCAGGAGGAAAGTCAAATGGCCTCAACAGCCGCCGCTCAATCTCCAAGCATGGAGGTGGAGACTGGACAGGTTCGGGTGGAGGGCCGTCCCCTGCTGCTGCGACAGAAGGTCCTCCTGAAGAGGCAGACGGATCGGGGGGTCCGACTGACACGTTGAGTAGCTCGGGATACCAGAACCTACGAGCCCAGTCCGGAGCCACAAGGATGACCTGGGCCCGGTCGCGCCTGATATTCTTCAGCACTCTGGGCAGAAGTGGAATAGGCGTATAACAGACCGCAACTCCACTCGCGACGAAATGCGTTGCCGAGCGAGTGCCGCCTTGGAAATTCCAACGCGCAGAACTGATGACATTGCGCGTTCTCTTCGGTGGGGAATAGATCTAACCAAGGCTCTCCCCACTGCAGAAAGATGCCTTGCGCCACATCCGAGTTCAGACGCCATTCGTGATCCATCGAGCACCGTCGGCTGAGTTCATCCGCCCTGGCGTTCAGAGATCCCGCTAGGTGGTGAACCACCAGGGTCACGCCCTGATGTTCCAGCCACTGCCAGAGCCTCAGAGCCTCTTGACAGAGGGTCCAGGACCCCACACCGCCCTGTTTGTTGCAGTACCACATGGCGGTGGTGTTGTCCGTGAACACCTGCACCACACTCCCCCGGACAGAGGGGAGGAATGCTTTCAGTGCTAGACGAATCGCCCTCAGCTCCAGAAGGTTGATATGGAGCTGGAACTCCACCGGAGACCAGAGGCCTCTGATCTCCGCCTCTTCCATGTGGTCTCCCCAACCCTGGAGAGACGCATCCGTCACAACTACGTGCTCCGATTGGGGAAGGGAGAGGGATCTGCCGTTGACCCAATCGCGGTCCGTGAGCCACCAACTGTCTCGCAGTGCCCTCCGAGATCAGGACATGGTCGGACAGGTTGCCCTGATGCTGGGCCCACTGAAACTTTAGGTCCCACTGCAGAGCCCGCATCCGCCACCGGGCGTGATGCACCAGAAGGATGCAGGAAGCCATCAGCCCCAGGATCCGCAGCGTCAACCTGACTGAAACCCGGGATAACGGCTGGAAGATGGGAATCAAAGCCTGAATATCCCGGACTCGCTGCTCGGGAGGAAAGACCCGAAACTGCGCCGAGTCCAGAACAGCTCCGATGAAGAGGAGCTTTTGGGAGGGGCACAGGTGTGATTTCGGCACGTTGATGGAAAACCCCAGCAGGTGCAGGAGATCCGCCGTAATCTGGAGGTGGTTGACAACTGTTTGGGGCGAGCCCGCCTTCAACAACCAGTCGTCGAGGTAGGGGAAGACTGAAAACCCTAACCTGCGCAGATGAGCTGCGACCACCGCCATCACTTTCGTGAACACCCGTGGGGCGCTGGTATGGCCAAAGGGGAGCACGGTGAACTGAAAATGCTCGAGGCCTACAGTGAACCGCATGTAACGTCGGTGGGCCGGCAGGACGGGGATGTGAAAGTAGGTGTCCTGCAAGTCCAACGCCACCATCCAGTCTTGCGGGTCTAGGGCAGCCAAGACTTGAGCCAAAGTCAACATTTTGAACTTCTCCTTCCGGAGGCAGCCGTTGACGCTCCGTAGGTCCAAGATAGGGCGTAGGCCCCCTTTGCCCTTCTTGGGTACCAGAAAGTAGTGGGAGTAGCAACCACACCCTACTTCTGGTCCAGGAACGCGCTCGATGGCCCCCTTGGCCAAGAGGGCCGTAACTTCCTCCTGCAGAAGTTGCAAGTGGTCCCCCGACACGCGGTGGTGCTGCGGTGGCATGGCTGGAGGGGTCGACTCGAAGGGGAGGGAGTAGCCCCTTCGGACGATTTGCAGCACCCACCTGTCCGATGTGACTGTGCGCCAGTGGAAGAGGTGATGGCGGACCCTGCCCCCCACTGGCGTCACATGGGCCTGAAAACTCGGACTAGGAAGGTTTTGAGGCGGGTGCTGCGGGAGCGGGTGCGGACTGGCCTCGCCTTGGACCCCGACCTCCTCCCCGGCGGTTCCCACGGCCGCCACCGTGCTGGACATTCTGCTGCGGCGTGTGGCTGGCGGTCCGTGTGGGGGCGCCCCTTCCTTGGCCACGAAAGGAGCGAGAGGCACCCATTTGCTGGCGCGGGGCCGAGAGGCCCAAGGACTTGGCCGTAGCCCTGGAGTCCTTAAAGCGCTCAAGCGCGTGGTCTGCCTGGTCGCCAAACAGGCGACGGCCATCAAACCGCAGGTCCAGAAGCGTGGCCTGGACATCGGCCGAAAAATTGGCGCACCGTAGCCAGGCGTGGCGTCTGACTGCCACTGTCGTGGCCATCGCTCTGCCTAGCGTATCGGTGGTATCCAGTCCGCACCGGATAGAGTACCGTGCCGCAACTCGACCCTCTGCTAGGGCTTGGGTGAGTTTAGCCCTGACCTCCTCAGGGCATTGTGGCAGCACATCCGCAACCGTGTCCCACAGGGTGTGGGTGTAGCGGCCCAAGAGGCATGCGGTGTTGACTGACCGCAGCCCCAGACTAAGGGATGAGAACACCTTTTTGCCAAATTGTTCAAACCTCTTGGATTCCCTGTCGGGAGGGGCCGACGGGAACGCAGTCTGGGAGTTAGAGGCCTGGATAACCAGGCTCTCGGGGGTAGGATGGGTCGACAGGAAGCTTGGGTCGCCCAGAGCCGGGCGGTAGCGTCTGGCCACGTTCCTGTCCACAGGCTGTCCTGAGGCGGCTTGGACCAGGTGCCCAGCAGAACGTCACATAAGGCCTCATTGAACGGCAGCAGAGGCTCGACCGATCTTGACTGCGGTTTGAGGATCTCGGTGAGGACATTAGTCCTCCTGGCCGCTGAGGGGAGCGTAAGGTTTAAGGCCTTAGCCGCCCGCATCACAACTACACTATAGGCTGCTCCCTCCTCCGTAGCCACGGTTGGAGGGGAGACAAAACCATTGTCTGGAGAGAGATCCAGGCCGCTGGCTTCCCCAAGTTCCTCTGTCCAGTCCGCTTGGTCCTGACACTCCTGTGTCAGAGGGTCCTCAGACCCCTCCCAGTCCTCTTCGTCTCCCAATGCCTGGTAGCCAGGATCAACAATTGGGGCCCGTTCATTAAAGTAGAATGTACCCAAAGCCGTCTCGTACGGCGCCCAACGGGGCCGTGTCGACGGCTGAACGGGATTGGCAGAAGAACTGGGGCCGGCGTCGGCCGAAGTCGCGCCGGGGGTGACACCCTTGGGTACGGTGCTGGAGAGGTCGTAAGGTCGACCGGCGTCGACCCGGAGCCGGATCCGGCCGGGGGCGCTGGGACCGAAGTCGCCGGCGGCGCCGAGGCCGAAGCCGTCTGCGGCGTCGGTGCCGAAGCACGCGACCCGCCAGGCCCCGGAGCCGGACCCACTGGGCCCGAAGGCCGTGGGGTCCGGTGGAGAAGAGAGCGACCTCATGGCCATGAGGTACCGCTCGATCTCCTCCGGCGTCTCACCCTGTTCAGGGACCTGAAATTGTGGGGCAGGGTGTGGCGCTAGCGACTGCTGCGGAGCCGCGTGGGTGGTGCCACCCAAAACCCCAGCCGCGTCGGGCGAGCGTCGGGGCGGTCGGAGGAGCGATGACGCCGCTCCGACCTCTCATGCCTCTTACCTGAGGAGGAACCAGAAGACCGATGCAGACTTCCGGAGCTGCGAGGGCTCCGTCCCCGCGACCGATCCCTCGACCTCCCATGGGACCGGGACCTCGAATGGCGCGGGGCTGACTGTCGGAGCTCGAGCCGCTTGCCGGACCGCTCCCGCCTAGCCTTCGACGTCAGAGCTCGACAGTCGGAGCAGGAACGGTCGTCGTGGTCGAGGCCTAGGGACTGCAGACACCGGCGATGGGGGTCGGTACTCGACATCAGTCGACTACACTTCGAGCAGGGTTTGAACCCGGGCATCCCTACCGGCACCTGAAGAGTCGAGAGCGACTCGAAGAAGATCACAAAAGTTTAGTCAAAAAGTGACTAAGGGGTAGAGCTTCTCCGGATCTGCGCTAGCTGGCGTGGAAAAAAGAAGAACTGACGTCAGCGCGCATGGGCGGCGTCTAAGTACTCCGACGTCATTCCGGCACAGACGACGGACGCGGAGCCAGAGACGACGCGCAGGGGTATTGCTACGCAAAAATTTCCGGATCCAGTCTGACGCCTGGGCATATTCTAAGGTAAGGAATCTAATACTAACGAGTTTCTTTCAGATTTGTTTTTGCCAACAATGGGACCTGTTTTTATCAACAGAACGGACTCTTCGATCTGTCCGGTCTCACATGTTTTAGACCCTGAAGCAAGGTCCAGCTTCAAGATTAGATTGTCCGTTTTGACCTGGGTGGGAGGAGAATTAATGTTAGGCTTGTGTAACCATGTGGATGGAACAACTCCTGGGGAGGAGACTCCAAGCCTGTAACCAGGATAAATAAAACCAATGCATAGTGTCAAACCTGTATAAAAAGAAGAGCCAGAAGGAGTTGCCAGCAGAACACCTCAGCAGATTACCACGGTGTCTGTTGACAGGTTCTCCTCATGAGAAATAAACTTGTTTCTTGTCTTCCAGTTACCAGCGCCTGCCTCATTATTTTGATAGTAAATACAGTGAGTTAAAGGTGACCCTGCGTCCGGCAGCATTAGGGGTCTTAGGAGATTAGCTGCTTTTCACACTCCATCCTTTTTAAACCCAGCAAAACCAACACATTTCCTCTGTAGGGCAGCGCGACCACGAGCAGAACCAAGGCACTGCCTCTGCTGCAGGTTATCCGCAGCCGTACCACCACGGTGAAAAGCCTCCCTGACACGGGCCCTCAATCATAAATCTTTTGTTGACAGCAACGTCAACAATGCAAGTTCTCGCATTGCAGCTCCTCTGCAAACACCCCTCAGGGCTACAATACCTATGATTGAAAGCATCTGAGCTGAGGAAACCGAATGATCATTCCCATCCCTAGGTGTTCATATTCACTTTTTCTTTCTAGCAGTTGTATTTGACTATCAGCATCCACCCATTGTGAAGGTATGGGGGAACTAAGTGTTATCTAGCCCTAACTAAACAGTACATGGCTTGTGGTAGCATGGTTCCCTATGTTGCAGAATAATCAATTTTCCTTGATGGTGCCAAGACTTTTATGAATGTCTACACCTCAATTTCAGGTTTCTTTTATAGAGGATGCTGTATCCTACTGGGAAGGAAAATGTTACCCTGTAAGCATCTGTTTGTAGCGTGTAGTGCTGTATATTCACATACTCTGCAAACTTCTGACATCTAGTTTGAGTTCAGACATTAGCAACTTGTTTTCTTGGATGAATTATATGTCATTAGGTACATGTGGACTCCTGCTTATTCCTGCATTGCGTATGGACACAGACTCCATTTTAGTCTGGTTTTAGTCCAGCCGGAGAGTGATCGAAGAAGATGGTGTACATGTGCACTGCTAATAATGTATAGAAGAGAAAGAACGATCAGCAGCCAGAGCACACTGTTTAGGGAAGCGGGTGGATGCATGTGTATCTAGAGCACTACACACTATGTACAGATGCTTATAGATATACATGTTCTGCATAGACTGTAAAGCAATACCTGTGTTTAAGCAGGGCTAATGTGTGGATGAAGCAGATGTCCGAAAAAAATTCCTTAGGACCGTTGTCGTTTTCACGAGGGAGTTAGCCAGTATTCTTACGGAATAAGCACGCCTCGACAAGCAGGGAAATGAAACGAGAAGTTTTAAACAGTTGGGAACCTTGCAAAATGGAACCTTTGCTAATGTTGTTTTAATGTAATCAACTGCATGAAATGAGGCCCCCGACGATGGGAATCATTTTTCCTGAAATGCATTGGGTTGAGTAATAAAATTATGATATGTGGAAACTACGAGTTTTCCTGTGCCTTTTGTGAATATCAACGCTCGGGATTTGATTTGGTAAAAATTATTTGAACAAAAGTCAAGTTTAGAGAATGAATAAATAAATGGTGATAATTATGGATAAAAGTTTGAAATATCTTGTGGAGTTCAACTCATTGGATTTATGCAGTGCTCTGGCTGTGCAGCTTGGTGGGACCATTGTTCGGTCCCCCTGTGTCTTGGGACCGTCGGGACAAATAACTCTTGTCTAGCAAGAACACCTGCACATTAGTATTTGGTAAATGTGTAAGGGGGGTTGATAATGAAACTGCTTTAAAAGCATCAGTTAAGGAGACATTTCCATGGAAATGGAAGCAGACTTTTTTGGTGTGGAGTCTGGCCTATTTGGAGGTCCAGGTAGAACTCTTGGCTTTAAGGTAGCAGCTTTGGATACACCAAAATATCCATCTAGCAATTCCTGCTTTTGAAATATGGTAATCTTTTTGGGGGTTTCTAAAAACTACAAATAGCTGGTCGGCCTTACAAAAGGACCCGGTCCTTTCAATGTAGTACATAAGAGCACTCTTGACCGCTAAATTGTGGAGGGCTCTCTCTGCCATCGACTGTTGTTGTAGGGGAAAACCGGGAGTTCTCTGGTCTGGTTGAGATAAAAGGGAGAAATAACCTTCAGCAAGACTCGTGAATTGGGTCATAGCACTACTCTATCCTGCTGACCTGAAAGTAGGGTTCTTGTAAGTGCCTGGAGCTCACTAATGTCCCCAGTGAGGTTATAGCCAGTAAGAATGCAACGGCTGAAGGAGGTCTAACAGAAAAAAAGAAAAAGCCAGGAAATAAATCCAAAAGTCAATACAAGATTATTTCTGTGTTAACTGTACTGTATAATCTGAATTAATCTGATAAGAATTGTGTGTGCCTCATGGTTTTAACCATTGGTATTCAGTTCTAGGTCTGATAACAGGGGAGTAGGTTGCATATCCCCTTTAATTTGAGAGCACCGTTGACCTAAACCAAGTTAATTTAAACATATATGGGATAGTTATATGAGCGGCTCAGACCCCACAAACACCCAAGTGTTAGAATCAAGAATTCTACCGGACATGAGAGAAACTGCAGGGGGTAGGAATGCAGTGGCTCAAAGGAGGGTCTCACGAGTCTGGTGAGGACTATGCTCAGGTCCCACTGAGGGGCTGGTGCCACACTTCAAGGAATGACTTTTAAGGTCCTCCATAAAAGCCTCAATGACCAGTATATGGAAGAGTGTTGGCTGTCCTGCAAGTAAGTGGCTACGGCAGCTAAGTTAAGTCTAATGAAGTGCATGTTAGCCCTGAGTTTTGTAGATTAAGGATGTAGCATATGATGCCCTGAACTGCAGGAGTCAATGGGTCTATATGCTTTAGGGTACAGTAGCAGACAAACCTCTCTATTTTGCTGCATCGCAAGTTCCAGTAGTTGGTCTGTGTGCTTCCCCGGCTTCAGAAGACCTGATAAGGCCCCCTCCCCCCCGAGACCAGGTGACTACGAGGCCCGAGAGGGAGATGGATGGTAACGTAAAGGCCTACACCTAGCTGTGACATCAAACCCAGGCTAAGGGTGACTTGTAGGCAGACCCAGACTCCTGAAATACAGCAGCGGAGGCGCCGGGGTGACGGAGCGGGCGCCCCGTGGAGGCACTGGAGGGAGAGCATGGTGGCTGCTGGGTCCAAGAATGAGGACTGAAAGACTGTCTGGAGCCAGCACAATGCTTGGGAGCCCTCTGGCTTTAATAGGCGCCGATATAATCGCTGGGGTCCGAGTGTGCAGAGTGATGCCCCCGGCTGTGTTTGTGCGTGCATGTGTGCACCGCAAGCAGTGAAGCTGTGAACACCACGCTCACAGTAGTTTGAGTAAAGAAGGGCCAGTTAGAGAATACTATCACCTGTCGAAACACTTCTGTTGAGAGGAGTGGGGCTTCTCCTCGCCCCGTTCTGACGCCAGTGAGGTCATTGGGGGAGGTTTACACCTCCCCCAATGACCTCACTAGCGTCAGCAAGGCGAGGAGAAGCTGCACATGAAGTGGTAGTGATAGTAACAGTGGTCAATTGTGAGAGACCCTGCTCATTAAAGTACTATTGGAGAGGCTGGCGACTACCGCGCAGACTGAGGCACCCCTCCCCCCCTGTTGTAGTTCGTTGCATGTGCGCAACACAGACTCTCAGTCAGAGAAGAGTCTAGAAGTGGCAAAATTCTGGGATCAGGACTCGGGGGAACCCTGACCAGCCACCTGCGAGGCTGTCATGTCTGGCATCTCTCCTATGCCAGTCTAGTTATCCTGTAGAATGTTATCATTGATATGATGTCATGGAATTCTAGGAACTGGACTCTAGGAGTCAGTTGATAACTGGGCTGAGCAAGAACATACTGCTCCTGGTGGGGTTTCATTACTTTTCATTATTTCCCTTCTTCCTCCTTAACTTATACCTGTAACCTAACTTGGAATAAATACCTTAATCTACCACTTCGTCTGCTTCCTGATTCCTTCACCAACACTACAATTTTGGCGAGACTACGGTGTCTACTTTATTTATTTTAATTTATTATTTTCATGAGACTTGATTATAGCTCTGCTTGTCATTCCTTGCTCATGTTCTATTATTTTAACTTAATTAATTATTCACTATTTTCCTTGACTGTTCAAATACGTGATGTAATTTCCATTTCTCTGTTAGGTGAGTGGATGTTCATGAGTATCATTTATAGGTTAGGTACTGCTTAACTTTGTGATGCAATTCCATATCTCTTTTATGTGAGTGGATGTTTTTGAGTAATTTTTGCATTTTAGGAAATGTTTAAAATATGCAGTTTAGGAAATGTTTAAAATTTACTGCTTTAACTTCAGGTTGTGATTTCCATATCTCTTTTAGGTGAGTGGTTGTCCTTTAGTAATTTTTGCAGTCTGAGTAATGTTAAAAATTACTGTTTATTCTTCTTGATGTAACAGTTGGTAATTGATTACTGCTTATACTATTTGATGTAATTTCCATTTCTCTTTTATGTGAGTGGATGTTCATGTTTTTCCTTGTCATTCTTTTCTAAAGTCCGTATATATTTTCTTCAACTATTCTTAAGTTCTGCCAGTTTCTATTTTACCTTGCGCAAGGGTTTCTTTCTATAAATGTCTGTCTAGATTTGTTCTGGCAATTGTTTTTTTTTGTTTCTCTCCTTCTAATTGTTCGTATTCCTGTTCGGTGTAATTTTTCACCTTTCTTTATGTTTACTTTCCGGGAGATTCTTGTGTTTTCTCCTGTTTTAGATACCTTTTTTTTATAATCCTTTTTCTGTTTTTCTCCATTGTCTTCCGTTCGCCGGTTCATGTCTTCATACCAGTCTGGCCAATTGGTGTGTTTTACTACAACCTTGAACGTTTTGACTACTTCTCTTTTGTCCTTGAAGGAGAAGATGTGTTTCCTTTCACTTCTTTGCTTTTCTATTCTTTCCATTTTATTCTAAATACTTTTGATCTATTCTTTCCATTATATTCTAAATACTTTTGACCTTTTCTATTCTTTCCATTATATTCTGTATACTTATTTCCTTTTCTATTCTTTCCATTATATTCTGTATACCTATAACCTTTTCTATTCTTTCCATTATATTCTACATACTTTTATTGTCTTCTCTTCTCATTTCTTGTTGTTCCGTCTTTATTCTTCCATTTATGTTTCTTCCATCTATATTCTTCCTTAGAGTTTCTTTCTATATTCCTTCTTCATCCCCTATCTATCTTCATTTTGTTGCAGTTATGTTTTGCATTTTCAATTCCATTATAAAGGGGAAGATGTGTCATGTCTGGCATCTCTCCTATGCCAGTCTAGTTATCCTGTAGAATGTTATCATGGATATGATGTCATGGAATTCTAGGAACTGGACTCTAGGAGTCAGTTGATAACTGGGCTGAGCAAGAACATACTGCTCCTGGTGGGGTTTCATTACTTTTCATTATTTCCCTTCTTCCTCCTTAACTTATACCTGTAACCTAACTTGGAATAAATACCTTAATCTACCACTTCGTCTGCTTCCTGATTCCTTCACCAACACTACAGAGGCCCATTGAATCGATGGGTAGGCTGCAGATATTACCCTGAGACTTTCTGTCACTGACTCGTGAGACCCAGAAGTGCACACATGGCAACGAGCAGGTACCATAAGGCCAACACGCAAAAAAAACTTGCGAAATTCACCTGGGAGAAGGCGGCGGACGACAGACGCGCACCAAACGGAGAAGGCTGAGACGCAAAATAGCACTAACACAGGGTCGGAGCCAATGCTCCATGATGTTATGGCGGCGATCAACAGAGTACGCACCTCGTTAGACTCAGTCGCCGTGAAGGTCTCGCTAATCAGAGCAGCCTTTTGTAAAATGGATGAACGAGTTAAGGAACTCAAAATTGTTTCTACAGCATTGCAAAAGGACACATCCCAGCTCCAACAGCAGGTGGCCGACTTACTGTCTAAACAGGAGCAGATGGCGCAACAACTTGACGATTATGAAGGTCGGGTACGTCAAATCAACATAAGAATTTTAGGTGTTCGGGAGCGGGCCGAAGGGCCAGCAGCTGATCTATTTGTACAGGATTTGATCACTTCACACTTGCAACCTAAGACCCTATCATGCTATTTCTCAATAGAGCGGGCGCATAGGTGCCAGGAAGCAGGCCGAAGCCCGCCCCCCCTCATCGCTCACGTTTTTAACAATCATGACAGGGACATCATTCTGCAGACGGCGAGGTCTAGCCCGCCACTAAAGATTGACAAAAGCAAGATTACATTTTTTTGGGACTTGACGGCCAAAGTCAAGGCTCAGCGCCGCAGCTTCCAAGCAGTGAAGAAGGAGCTCCGAGACGAAGAAATAAAGTATGCCATGCTCTTCCCAACAAAACTTAAGAGTGGAGTCAGATGAAAAAACATGGTTCTTCACATCGCCAGAGGAGGTGTGGGACTGGCTGGAGGGATGCAGAGGGTGGGGGCCCAGAGAAGAGACCATACTGGCGGACCCAGACAGCAGTGGGAAGCATGGACGGACTGCCTGTGGGTCACTCCACTGGTGGAGGTGAGAAGACGGCGGAGCCTGCATAGTGCCTTGGAATTATGGGTGCCGCCCAGCGGATCTACATAAGTACAAGTATCGCCGAGGGAGAGGACACTTGCGTGTGTGGGGGGGTAGGGGGAGGAGTGGCGACTGTCCCTAAGGTCGATATATGCCTGTGTCCGATCAAGGCTCAGCTTGGTAAATGTTTAGCTGGTTTGCATCCCACTGTAGGGGACCCTCTCGGGACACTCATAGGGTACGAACAAGAGTCCGAATGTAACAGGCATGATGTAACATGACACTAGCGGGGAAGGGGGCTGGCTAAGCCCGTGCTTTTCAGCATTGGGGGAGGGAGGGCGGGGGGAATCTGCCTAGTTGGAGAGTGGGTATTTTTACATCCACTGGCAGGGAGGGGGTGGGAGACGGGAGGAGGGAGGGGTGTTCATCTATTCAGAGTTATGTTGACTTAAATTATAGCAACTATATCTTGTTATATGCCGATTTTCACATTGGTCTTAGGAGCGGAAGACACACGCAAAGAGGAGTTGCTCACACTCCATTGGTACTCTGTGACATGTGTTCACTATCATAGATCTACATTATTACGGATTTCAATAGGTTATGGGATGGGGGCTGACGGGGATCTAGCACTCTCTGTCCTGTCTTGGAACGTCAACGGAATGGGGGATAAAATAAAACGGGAAATCGTCCAACAGTAGCTGAAGAGGCACTCCCTAGACCTAGTGCTGCTACAAGAAACCCACCTGGTAGGCAACAAGAGTAGGGCCCTCACTAGATTGGGATACAAACTCCTAGTTCATGCAGACTACACCACCGGTTTTAGGGAAACAGGTATCCTGGTGAAAAGAAGTACACCCCTTATTGTGCATAGGATGTGGGCAGATCCAATGGGGCAAATTGCTGTATTAGAAGCCCAGTGGGAGGGAAGAGCACTTAATGTCATCTCGCTCCATCTGCCGCGGGCATTGGGTAAGACTGCCTTGGCAGACCTTGGTAACGTGCTGACCGGCCTTCCTGACGATGACGATGGAGGATACGACTGACAGGCACCCACAGCGACCGGGAGCTAGACCGAATGAACTTATGGCAGAATTCACCTCCGCGCTGGGGCTCTCAGACGTTGGGCGAGAAATACAACCGGCAGACACACAGTACACTTATTTCTCTAGCGTACACAAAAGTCTTCCCCCTATAGAATACTTTCTAACATACACGGCCTCGATAGGTAGTTTTAGACACCCCATGGTATCTCGGACCACTCCCCAGTCAGGATTGAGTTTACGCACTGGGAACGACAGACACGTACCACAATATTCCTTAACCTGTGGTTTTTGACAATACCGGATATTAAAGAAGAACTATGCACCCAAACTGGCAACTACTTTAAAGAAAACCTAGGATCGGTGGACTCTGCACAAACCATATGGGAAGCGTATAAAGTGGTTCTGAAGGGGCAAGCCCTGTCCTTAAAAACAGGGTAAATTCAAAAGAGGCGCCAAGTACTGGTTCAGATAGAAGAGGAACTCCAAAGGCTAGAGTCAGACCAAGCGAATAACCCCTCAAGTGATACGCACCATAGACTGACCCTAAAACAAGAGGAGTACAGAATTAAGGCACGAGAACACATGATGGCCAAACATCGTAAGACCCAACACAGGCTATATGAATTAGGGGACAGGGCAGGCAAAACCCTAGCGTGGCTGGAAAGGCGGGAAAAGGGTACGAGATGGGTGCCTAGACTGACGCTACCAAATGGTGAAATACTTAATTACCCCAGGGACACCGCAGAGGCATTTGCAGGCCACCTAGAAAGAATATATTCCCCCTCTACCACATACACGGCAGAAGATTCACGTCAGCTCCTATTAGACAGCGACGTGCTGACACTCTCAGAATCAGACAGGAACGCACTGGATGAGAACCTGACAAGTGAGGAGACCAAGAAGGCCGTAGGTCAAATTAAGTCGGGGAAGGCGATGGGGCCGAATGGTACCCCCATTGAGTTCCTAAAAGTCATGTCCTCTCAGTTGGCCCCGCATTTGCATGCTATGTACGAGGAAAGTTATGAGCGGGCACAGTTGCCAGCAGATCAACATCAAGCTACTATCGCCGTTATCCACAAGACCGGCAAACCGGCAGACAACTGTGGCTAGTATAGGCCTATCTCGTTGATCAACGTGGAAGCAAAAATGTTAGCAAAAGTTTTAGCTACACGACTTGGGACAGTAATCTCCTCTTTAATACACCCAGATCAATCTGGTTTTATGCCTGGGAGAAACCCGGCTCTTAACATATGCTGTCTCCCCAACATGCTGGGGCGCAGAGAGTTTCTGGCAGAAGACGCAGCAATATTGTACTTAGATGCCTCTATGGCATTCGACTCCATAGAATGGCCGTATTTATTTGAAGTCCTCACCAGAGTAGGGCTGGGCAAAACTGCTATATGCTGACATACAGAGACAGGTGTGTTTATGATGCGGAGGGGCACCAGACAGGGATGTTATCTGTCCTCGCTAATTTTCTCCCTTATGTTGGAACCCTTGGCGGCATGGATACGCCGGGACGTGATGGTGCGAGGCTAGCGATGGGTCAGGAGGATCGAATATCCCTGCATGCTGATAACATACTATCGTATCTTGTCTCCACCCTATAAATCTCTACACGTTGTTCTGAACATATTTACAAACTTCTGGAAATACTCGGGGTATGCGATCAACTGGTGCAAGTCAGTGCTATTCATGCTTCAGGGACAAATCCCCCGTCTTCCAGTAAACAGCAAAACAGAAGTAGCTGAAGGATTTCGATATTTGGGGGTCTTTGTTACATCAGATCCGGCTCTTTTCTATAGTCTTAATTTGGCACACCGCTGGCTAGGCTGTGAGCAGACGTGAAGCACTGGAGGTCATTACCTCTAACCCAGGTGGGCGAGCCGCTCTTTAAAATGCTGGCACTTCAGCGCTTTTTGTACATCTTTCAGAACAGCCCTAACCAAGCCCCAGATGCATATTACGCAGCAGTGGAGGGGGAGGTCCGTACGCTGCTGTGGGATGGCAGGGCCCCTAGGGTGGCATTGAAAAAGCTAACTAAAAGTTGGTACGACGGAGGTATAGAGCGGATGGACCTCAAGCTTTACTATTGGGCTTCACAGCTGGTGGGTGTGAACTACTGGATATACTTTCCACCTCCTGACCTGGCCTATGCCCTAGATAGGTAACCGACAGAACGCTCAGGCTACTTGGGGGCCCTATAATCCCACACTAGGAAGAAGAGATACATTGGTCCAACACTGCACACAATAGGGATTTGGCGCCAGGCTAATTCACGGCTGGATTGGGCTAACACCTCACCACGGTGACACCACTGTGGTATACTCAAAAATTGGGTATGCTGTGCGACCAACCAGGGTTTCACAGGTGGGACTGATTGGAATCTCAGCGGTGAAAGATTTGGTTAAAAAAGGCTCAATACTTAAATATGAGGAACTCCAGAGGCAATACAAGACGGCTCCAGGGGGAGTATTTCTATAACTACAAATAAGACATGCCTTGCAGGCGGCTTTTTCAAGCTTTGATGACATACCGGACTCATCGCCACTGGAAGACTGCTTGCTAGATGGGCCACTACACACTAAAGCCATATCTTTAACATATAAGAAACTTAGTAACAATCTGCCTGATAGCTTTGGCAAACTTTTGGAGCAGTGGGAGAGAGACTTGGGGTCGATTGATGAGGAGGATTGGCGGTCGGCCCTTATGTCACCTAGGGAAGCGACCATCACACTCAGATTTAGACTGATACAGCTTAGGATTTTACATCAGTCATATATGACAGGGATAACCTTGGCTAAAATAGGCGCAAGACAGGATGACCTCTGTTTGAAGGGCTGCCGACAGCAGACCACCTTCTACCATACTCTCAGGGAGTCCCCGGCTGCTCAGCATTTCTGAGAGGTAGCCACAAATCACATGCAGGCTGCCCTGGGGAAGACGGTAGTGCTAACACCACAAGTGGGCTTATTAAATATCTGGGCTGCCACCGACCTTATTGAAACCGAACAACAGTTAGTGACGCTGGAATACACGCTGGTGAAGAGAGAACTGGGGATGGAATGGGATGGGGGCGACATTGCCTTCTGCATCTCTGTGGATGACAGAATTAGACAGATGCATGATTGTGGAGAACAAAGTTTTCATAAAGCGGGGGTGCCCTAAAAAATGGGACAGAAAATGGGCCAAATTGAATGCTTATCGGGGAGTTGTATGTATATCCCCAGTGGTGGAGTTGGAAATGCACAGAAATATGGACAGAGATGTGACTAAGGTAATTGCTTTGCTGACCTCTGTATACTGTACCATGATGTGAGTAACCAGTCAATATTATCAATCGCAATCTGTAACACATGTATGATTGTCATTAAATTTAATAAAAATATATTTTTTTAAAGGATGTACATGTACTTATGTGAGAGATTAAGGTAGCTAAACTCTAAGATTTCAGGTGCCAGGTCGCTCTGTTGAGCTGTTTGGGGTCTAGATGTCTTCTCTGTCCCTCATTTTTATGGTGAGAGGGTCCTCTCTGTTAGGGAGTTTCTTATTGGGACTGATGGACACTAAGTTGAGTGGCGTACCAGGGCTCTCAAGTCCAGGTGAGAGTTACAAGGATGGGACATTTGCAGAATCTTCCACACTACTAGTAAAGGGAGAGGTGTAAGACTTGGCCTCTTTGGCTAAAGTTCCCTAAACCTTTTGCTTTCCACCTAGAACATTTTCCTGACAGAGTTGCTAATTTAAATGCTTTGGGTACTTTGCAACTGCTGATCAGTGTCAAAGTACAAGTGTTCCCTATGTAAAGTGGAATGGCAATTGGTTGGCCATGATTGGTATGTTTGCTAGTAAAGTCCCTAGACAGTGTGTGCCAGGGCTAGTAATGCAAAGGCGTGCGGAGAAGGGAACTGAGGCCTGCAGTGTAGGGCCTGCACGCTGTTTACTAAGTTAGCATGTTGTCCCGGCCATTGCAACCACTTGTCAGGCCTTACTTTCCCTTTTGCATACACATTGGGCAGTAAAAAACACTCCATTTCGTTTTCACTGGTGAAAGGCCATTCTGCCCTTAGGACAGAATGGGGAGGCTGGGTAGTGCGTTTTGTTAGCCTAGTTTCCTATAAGTTTATAATGGAGAGGTGAAGTTTAGTAGGTTTGAACTCACAGTGTCATAACACATCTGTCAGTGTGTTCAGAAACCACTATTTTAGAAAGTGGCTGAGTTTTGTGCTTTAAATATTTCTGTGTGTCTCTGTTGAAAGTGGATGGATTGGCCGGATCCGAGTGGTGAGAGAAGCTGGGGGAGGTCTTGACCCAAGGGAGGGGTTGAGATGGCACCAGGCTGGCCTCCATCTGGAGAGTAGGCGAGGAGAAACCCCGGGAGGTGAAGAGGCCTGTGCTCCTGCTATAAAACAATTGACCCGTCACCTGCTTAGTGATTAAGGATACAGACCCCCCCAGTATCAAAGGGAGAAAGTTGACACTGGGAGGGAGACACCCAGAACTGATTTAGGGAGGGGTCAGGGACCCCTGAGCACAACAAACTTCAAAGACATTAAGGGGTATAACCATGAGAGCTGAAACCCATGAACGTTGGAATGAAACAGAAATGGATTGAGACTGAAAAGGTTTGGACCCATTTTGTGGTCAAGAGGAACCTCTGCTAAGGAAGGAGCAACTGAAAAGACTGCTGGGGAAAGACCAATCCTTGCTTCGTGATCTGGGGCTGGTCTACAGTTTTCTGTTCTAACCAAGGAAGAGGCTGTTGGGACTGTGCTTGGGGGTGTTGGGTCCCCCTGCTTGATGAAGACTGTGCTTTCTGCTGTGTCTTGTAACCCCAAGGTGAGCTGGCTCTCTGTATGGAAACACAGGAACATAAAAGTTTCCGGAGAAGTTTCAAGTGACTTGGTGGGTGCGTGTTGTGGCAGCTTGAGACCCTCGGAACGTGTGCTCTGTGATCTTGGACACACAGAGGAGAAGCGAGACTCAGATGCGCTTGGTGCGTGTCGTGGTGCACAGGAGGCGTTAGTAAAGAGCACCTGGTCAACGTGTGCACCGAAGCTGCAGTTAGTCTTGGACGCGCTTGATTCGTGTTGTGGTGCACCGCAGATATTAGTAAAGAATGCCTGGTTAGCGTGTGCACCGAAGCTCGAGTGAGACTTGAATGTGCAGGGTGCGTGTCATGGTGCACCGCAGGCGCTGGCGAGGAGCTCCTGGTTGGCCTGTGCATCGAAGCTGGAGTGAGTCTAGGACGCGCAGGGTGCGCGTTGTGGTGCACAGGAGGTGTTGGTGAGGAGCGCCTGACCAATGTGTGCATCGGACGTGGAGTTAGTCTCGGACGCACAGGGTGCATGTTGGGGTGCATCGAAGGCATTGGTAAAGAGCGCCTGGTCATCAAGTGCACTAGAAGAGAAGTGAGGCTCGGACACGGTGAGCATGACGAGGTACGGACGAAGGCGTTGGTGAAGAGCGCCTGGGTATCAGGGCACCGGAGTTGGAGTAAGTCTCAGTGAAGCAGCGTGTGTGCTTTGGTGCAAACTGGGACTGTGGGTGTGATTGGCTGATCATCGTGTGCACCGGAAGAAAGTGAGTCTCTGCAGCGCGGTGGCCGTGTCTTGGTGCCAAATGAGACCACAGGAAAGAGTGCCTGGTGAGCACGCACTCGATGTCGACGTGAAGTCCCATCAACGTTGTGTGTGGCTTTGTGCCAGAGGAGACCCGGAGGGTGCTGTTGTGAACGCGCCCCCAGAGTAAAAGTAATCTTAGGGGCGTGGGGTACGTTTTACCTGCGGCCGCCTGAGACCTTCCAAACAGTCTTGGCCCGACCGGCAGCCCTGGAGGAGCTGAGCTGCCAGGCCGAGCCACTGAGGCCAGTTGAGAGTTCTGCACGGAAGGCCCAGTTTGAGGGAGGAGGAAAGTGGGGCTGCGCCCCAGTTAACGTGGATTACTACCTGGGCAGGGTGCGGGCCCGGAGGGACACTCTCTCCGCCTCTCAGTCCTAACGACGTGAGCCTTTGATTCGGCTCAGAGTGGGGGCCATACTAATGAAAGGAGTGGCAGTACAGGGGCCAGAGAAATAATCTGTACTCTGAGTCATCGTTGAGCCGTGTGGGGGTGGTGGCATATGTTATTGAAGAGGCGGATTGTCGCAAAACACATTGCCAATACTGCTGCTAACGAACTGCCAGACATTAATATTGCATAACGAAGTACACGATTGTAGGGCTACGCATTGCATTATTTCTCCCTTGCCAAGTACATGATTGTAGCAGCCCGCCTTGCATTATTTCTTCATTGCAAAGTAGAGGATTGTCGTTACACACTGCATTATTCCTTAATTGCAAAATACATGATTGAAGCGGCGCACATTGCATTAGTTCTTCATTGCAAAGTACGTGATTGAGGTGTGACGCATTGCATTATTCCTTCATTGCGCAGTACATTAATGTAGCGGTAGGCATTGCATTATTTCTCTCATCGCAGGTACCAGGGTGCATCATTATGCATTGTATTATATCTCCGTGGCCCAGCACAGGATTATATTGTTATGCAGTGCACTATTGTTTGTCCATATTACCCTTCATTCTATGTTGGCTTATGTATCGTGTGTTCTGATCGTATATCTTTTTGTATAAAGTTTATACTCGTTTTTATCAAACTAGTGTGGAGTCCATTTGTGGTGTCACCAGGGGGTTGCAGTGGGCGTGGTTGCACATACTGAACACTTGTGCCTTGGCGATAGCCCTGCTCACCCCCCTCAGTAGCTTGGCACGAGCAGCCAGGCCTATCTCAAATGGTGTCCTAACTTGGCCTAATGTTGAGTGGGAAGCCACCGGGTCTAGCTTTTGAGGACAGCAGTGCGGGACTGGGACTCCGGCTTCCAACAAGAGGTAAAGGCAGAAAAACATAAGCAAATATCCCTGACCAGTACATCCATAGTGCACAGTGTAGTAAACATGATCTTCACTGTTCCTCTCTGGCTAGACAATACTACATACTTATGACATCATAGAATGCCAGGGTGCCTCTCTAGTTGATTGTACCTCTCTATTCCCTGTTGTGGCAGTTGGTCACCTGAGGCTGAGCTACCAACAGCGAGCTCCTGGTGGGGTTTCCTATCTACTTACATTATTAAGTAATCTATCTGTCTAACCTGGAAGGAACCTGAATAAAGGATCTTAACCTATCAAGTGGACTCCTGGTCTTCCTTTACTACAGTTTGGCGACGTTTCTTAAGAAGGATGAACCTCTGCGTGCACTGAGGAGAAAGGACAACTAAGGAACTCAAGGATAAGGAACTAAAGACTTTGTCTACTCTCGAACTCAAATTGAAACCCAAAGGTAATGCCCCAGCCAACCCCACCAGTGTCCGTTTCACCTTCTGGACAGCCTGCAATCTGGGTGCGTGTTACCTGTTGAGCCTGCCACCTGGGCGTTTCTTTTTGTCTTGCCTGCTGTCACCTTGCTTCTGTTGGAAAAGTTAACCCTTCCCTGAGGTCTACGCTGTTTTTCTATTTGGCCTCCATTCAGTTTGGGAAGTGTCAAGTGTTGACAGAATCTGGCTATTTAAGTGTGTGGTCGTTTTACAGCTCGAGGAACAAATGCTGTGAACGTTTTCAAGGTCTGTACAAACAAGGTTCATTGACTCTGGCTGTGACTGACGTGCGTGTTTGAGGAGACTGCACTGAAGGAGAGTTTTGCCGGTCAGTGGAAGACACTACTAATCTTTAATTCAACCCCTGCCTCTAAAAAACAGGTGAGCCGCTGTGCGCGATTGAGGAGGCTAGACAGAGACAGAGTTTTGCCGGTCAGTGGGGGGCACTAATAATTGGCAGTTCAACCACTGCGAGCCCCGCACGCGCTCTCCATGCACAGAGTCTTACCTGGCTCGTGCTGCCTGCACCGTCGACCGTTGGTCACAAGCGGTCTTTCCGCCTTCTTGCCTGCTGTCCATCTGATGACGTCCATGGAATCCTTCTTGAGTTGGTGAACGGAGATTCTCCTATGACGCCAGTGTTATCTTTGGAGACACGCTCCTTACGTCGCTACGAGCGACGTGGCGGCCATTTTGGGTTTGTTGGGTTACCATGGCAACAGTGTACTGCGTGAGGCAGCGTCCTGTCATCAACATATGACTTTAGCGTTTAAGCTAGAAGGTTGACTGTGGTAAACGTGCTTTGTTCAAACTATTGTTTTTTTTACAAGTTCAGTGTTGGAGTTTCACACGAGCGTACTTGGAACTTCATTTTCGCCGAGGTGCGATGCCAAGGTGTCCGATCTTCCTGGTCTTTCTTGCTCCTTTCACCATGCTCCTGTCGAAGTTCGAGTTTTGTTGCTTATGTGACCAGTGGCAAGGACTTTGCCTCTCGAGGGACTATGGCTCCGGGAGCAGTGTTACCAACACTGCATCAACCTACAAGTCTTCTACTGGGACACAGCAAGTTGAATTAATGTATATCCTTTTTAGTAAATGGTCTGTGCATTTGGATCCCGGGTGAGAGGTCGCTCACCGGAGATAATATCATTATTTATTAATATATTTGTGTTACAGTTATTTCATGAATGCATTAGAGTTAACACTGTTTTTTTTTCCAGGAATGTGGTGTGTTTTTGATATAGCAAATCTGTTATGCTCATATGAAAATTCTATATTCTACGTTAGAGATATAGTAAGGTGTCTTTAGGTGCTAATACTATGAGTTGTCTGTATTCTAAGTTAGGGATGTAATTTGGTGTTTTTTTTTTTGGGTAGTCCATGCCCGTCCATATCATTTTAATTAGTACCCTGAGGTATTTTTGTGTGGGTAGTCCATGCCCGTGTTTTTGGTGTGAGTATTCTGTACCATGTACTTGGTGTTTAAAGGTAGTATTTACTCCACCTCTTGTCCCAGGGCTATAGTCTTTACTCTATGCTGTACCCTCTCATAGGGACGTTGGTGTCTATGGTGGTCTATGTCTTGGTTGGTTGTTCGGGGATGTTGATGGGTAGTCAACACCCATAGTAGGTTCCATAAGTATTTATGGCTAGTCCATGCCCCTTTTCCCAGAGATTTTGTTGTTTGCTCTGCGGTGTACCCTTTTTCAGGGGAGGTTATGTGTTTTTTTTTTTTGGTAGTCAACGCCCAAATTAGATTTTTAAGTGTTAATGGCTACTCCATGCCTTGTTCCCAGAGATATTTAGTCTGCTCTGCGGTGTACCCTATCCAGGGGAAACTTTGTTTTTTTTTTGGGTAGTCAATGCCCATGCTGTCCTGCAGTGTAAACATGCTGTCCTGCAGAGTACCCTTCTCAGGTTCAAAGTCTCCTGTTATTGGTAAAGATTGTGTTTACACTATGTGTTATCTTAGTCTACCTTCTTGTTGCTACTGGCCAGGGCTTCATTTAGTTAAGATTCGAGTTACATTCTTGTCATACATTAGGTGTTGACATTTCTTCATCAAGGGTTGTGTTGAGGGTTGTCTTCGTTTGTCTTAAAACCTCGCTCTTTTGTTAAGGAGAGGGGTTGTGGTGTATTATGCCATAATTCTGATGTCATAATGCTGAATCTTTGTTCTTTTCTCGAATAACAATACCTCATGTCAAAGTCATCTTTTATTGTACACTACTACTTTTCGTTGTTCTAAAATGTGTACTTCCTTGCTGTTTGAGACATATGAGGTATTGTTACTGATTATTCCTTTGTTCTGATATTACTGTATAAAGAGAGAGGATATGTAGTAAACATGATCTTCACTGTTCCTCTCTGGCTAGACAATACTACATACTTATGACATCATAGAATGCCAGGGTGCCTCTCTAGTTGATTGTACCTCTCTATTCCCTGTTGTGGCAGTTGGTCACCTGAGGCTGAGCTACCAACAGCGAGCTCCTGGTGGGGTTTCCTATCTACTTACATTATTAAGTAATCTATCTGTCTAACCTGGAAGGAACCTGAATAAAGGATCTTAACCTATCAAGTGGACTCCTGGTCTTCCTTTACTACACACAGCCCATTGACTCCAGGTGTAGGAACCAGGAGGTGAAGTTTGGGTATTTTTCATCCTCTGGGTGGCAAACAGATGTATCTGTGGAGTTCTTCATCATTAGAAGTATCGGATTAGGACTTTATTTATTAGATTTTCCATTTGTGGACTTCTTGGTGTGGCCTAAGTAGGCATTGTAGGTCACTGCCCACCCTTGGGAGGTACTCCACTATCAAGGGGATGCAGTGTCGGAGGGCCCAAAGCTAAATAGTTTGATCCAGAATGGAAAGGTGGAGAGAGCAGGTGTTACATCTGTAGATAGGGCATTCCTTTCATGCCTGTTTGGACTAGTCATCCCTTGCCTTGTGGAGGGCCGAACAGCCTGTGGCGGCCATTTCCCAAGGAAGCTCGAAGGGTGGGGGCCGGTTTTGTTACTGGGAGCCGGTTTTCCAGCAGTGCTGCAATATCAGTCCCCAGTAACTGAAGCAGCAGTGCCCTCCCCCCGCCCAACCGATAGGGCATAGGGGAGGCAGGAGGGTATGTTGGGAGGGGCTGGTCCCACAAAATTGTCAGGGCTGATTTGGGTTCCAAGTCCGGCCCTGGGCTTGTGTCTAAGAGGACAACCTCTTTGAGGGCTTGGATGATTGCTAGGAATTTCAGATAGTTTATGTGGTATCCCTGCTGCTGCAGGGTCCACAACACTTTTACTGCTGCGAGATTGAGTTGTGCCTCACATCCTGCTTGTTATACATCCAAGGCAATGGTGATCTGTGGTAAAGGGTATTTAAAAACCAGCCCTGAAACAAGTTGTTGCTGTTCTGCCACTGCAGACAGTAATGAACATTGGCCTTTAACACCACATCATCTGAAACTCCGCTTGAGATCATTGTGCTGTAAGGAACTTCTGAAGCAGAGACATATGCATCCTGGCATGGGGCACTGTAGCAATATACAAGGCTATCATGCGAAAAGTCACATAACTGTTCTGACTGGTAGATGGTGATTTAGCTGAAGAAGAGAGACAAGCTGTTGGAAATCCATGACTCCTTATTGGCTGCCTGCTACCGAACTGAGCAGACCATAAAAAGGGTTGAATCTTCAGTTAGAAGAGATGTGATTTGGTAATAATGATGGTAATGTAGTAGAGATAACGGTTTATGTATGAGCAAGGATTTGTCGTTAGCTTGAGCTCTTCATCACCCAATCATCCACATTGGGGATAACATTCTCTGGGAAAATATAGAGTTAAGGCAAGCGCCGAAGAGTGCCTCGATCCTTGAGCCCAAGTTGTTGCATCCGAACCGGATAGAAGAAAAAAGGAAAAAAAAAATATTGAGTCATACCATGCGCAATGCAGACATAAGGATGAGTCACCATATACCTCATGACTTGAGAGAATTCTTAAAAGAAAAACAAGTTACAAACATCCAAGTGCAACACCAAATGAGGAGTATGCAGAGGATGTGTATCCACAGCAACACATGCTATGAACAAAGATGTATAGGAATGTCATGATACAGGTGAGAGAAATGTTTCTATAATGAAGAGCATGTGTAGAAAGTGACAAGTTATTGATGATTCGATTTTGCAATGGAATGAACATCTTAAGGCTAGGGAGAGTGAGTTTAAGAAAATAATTAGGCATGTAATTTGGCTAGGCAGAAGGTTGCTGAAACAGATCCCTAGTCATGGGTTGGTAATCCAGCAGCTGACCAAGTGAGGTCCCTAAGAATGTGAATTTGAGCCAGTGGCCTTCTAAAGACACATGCTGAGTGGGTTCATAGAGGAAGGTTGGAAGATAAGTAGCTGAAGGTAATAGGTTTGAGGTGCGTATGCTGTGCCCGTAAGGCATGTACATGCCATAAAAAGTCATAATTGGCTTTGCCAAGTTCTCTTGCCCAGTAGCACCAGGGAGTGAGTGCAGAAAAAAGTATCTGGAAAAAAAGATACTGAAATAACTATATGTATATTTTTATTCCTGTTTCGATACCATGGTAGGGTGGCATACAAATGTAAAGGAGAGACTGGATACTACTGCTTGGGGCAAAAGGCTGACTAGCCATGCTCCTATTCATTCCTAGTCCCAATATGCATTGCTCAGCAGAACCTCAAATTAAGAATCTGTACAGATCAGGCTTGTCCTATACTCAAGCCCTCTTTCCTGCTTCTGTATCTACCAATGTGTGTAAGAGTCATTAATCGATTTTCCAAAGACAGGGCTCATGAAAAAGTAAATTTTTATTTTTTCCATCTGTCTCCCGCAAGTAACTCAAAATCAGAAAACATGAAATAATTTTAAACTAGTACTTTCTGACCGTAGATCTGACAGTTACTTCTAAACCTAGAGCTAATACAGGAGAAAAGTGGTTTGATGCAGAATGCTCTAGTGCTCATCGTAATTTAGTTTGAGCACTAAAAACTAACCCAAGAGATGGGGATCAAATTACTACCCTTAGGAAAGTATATAAAACAGCTGTACACACACGAAAGGGGGAAATTAAAAATGAAGCCTTGAATGCCCTATTGACCGTGGAAATACTTAAGGACAGCTCTAAATTCTGGGCGATTGTTAATACTCCCCTTTTCTCGAGTCTCGAGAATGCTTGCATGGAAACTAATATCTCAGAGGAACAGTGGTTAACACATTTTGAGAAAATTTATGGTTCGGGTGAGGAGCAGGGCCCTTTTTCAGTTGTAGATATAACTGGTGATCACCGTTTGTTGGCTTTTAACGAAGAGGAGATAGAAAAGGCCATAGTAGAGACATCGAGTAATAAGGCACCGGGCCCAGGTTGTGTACCCGCAGATATGTATAAAGGTGAACCCAAATTTTGGGCCGGGATCCTAGCAAATGTATTTAATGCCTCTGTACAGTAGGGGTTTCCGGCATTGTGGTCCAGGTCGATTATTATCCCAATATTTAACAAGCATTTACAATGCAATGGTTTTGCCTTTGTTAAAGTTAGAGCTATTGGCATTGCTCTTTACATTATTTTTATTTATGTTTTTTTTAACATAAATAAATGGCATTGTCATTTACAATGCCACTAGCTTTATCTCTCGCAAATGACACACACAAACACACACAGAGCCCCCCCCCACACTCACCCCCACACAGAGCCCCCCACACACAGCCACACAGAGCCCCCCACACAGAGCCACACAGAGCCCCCCACACACACAGCCACACAAAGCTTCCTACAAACACAGCCACACAGAGCCCTCCACACACACCCACACAGCACAAGCAGGCAACAGGGGCACACGCAACAGGGGCACGAAAACGGAGGCACAAGCAGGCAACAGGGGCACACGGAGGCACAAGCAGGCAACAGGGGCACAACGCTGGAGCCTCGCAGGCTCTGACCCAAAGCACTGTCCCAGAGCCCCTCTGGGCTCTAATCACAATGTGGCACCTTCTTGAGCCTCTCTGGGCTCATAAAACCAAAGTGGGCGCCTCGAGCCTTCTCTGGGCTCGCAAGGCACAAATACGGGGTTGTCGGAGTCCCTCCTCGGGGGACTCAGAAAGATAATGGCCACAAGAGCCTTCTAGGCTCTAAAGCAACACTTGCGATAAAGGTGCCCCCGGGGAGCCTTCGCGGCTCGAAACAAATGCCCCCACGATGGAGCCTCGACCGGCTCAGAATATAAAAATGCCCTTTCCTCACTGGGGTGATAGTTGGAGCGGCCCGCCTGCAACGGGGCCACTCTGGGCACATCAACCTGCCCACGGCACTCCCCTACGCATAGGAGCGACCCGGAGCCCGCCCGCACTCACCGGTTGTCTGAGGCGGCGGCGGCTCCTCTCCGCTGGGCTCTTCTGGGTGACGGTGGCAGGGCTCTCTCCTCGGGAGAGCCTCGCCGGAGGACGGTTCCTTCTTCCCGGCAGGAGCGCGGGGTGGCCTCCCGTCCGCTTCCTGGTTTCTCCTCACTCCAGCAGCCAATCACCGCGCAGGTCGCCCGGCGAGCCTCCCGCAGCCTGAACCATGGCAGCGCGGCTCCCGGGTGACGTCAGCGGTGGTAAATATAAAGCGAGGTGGGCTCTCGCTAGAGGGGCATGGAAATCGGCAAACTAGCGTAGTGGCCTCCCGCGCCGCCTGCTCTTCACGCAAAATGTGGGCCAATGCCGGGTGGGCACCGGCTGTGCACAAAAAGCGCTCAGGGGGAAGCACAGCGCTTCGGACTGACTGACTGCCTGCCTCTATACCGGCCATCGCACAGGAGCAGGAAGGCGGGTGCCCTCAATCCCGGACCAGATTCGGGGCCGTTCCCGAGAAGAGGCTTTCGGCTGACGTAGCCAAAAGCCAAAAATTCTCAGGAACGCCCCCGAATCTGGTCCGAGATTGACGGACAGTTACCTCTCCCAATGGCTAGCCTCCATTTATGGAGCTAGCCAATGGGAAGAGGGGGCGGAGACCCGACGCCACATACAACTCATAAGGTTTTTTGGCGCATGCGTACTTCGTACGCATCGCCAGTCAAAACCTAAAAAACCACAAACACCCCCCTCCCCCGTATAATATTTGTATTTTTTTAAAATTATTTTTAACAGTACCTATAAACACCTAACTTGAATAATAATCTCGAAAGCATGGTGGGGGCATGAATGTGCAACATTCGCATAAAACAAGCCACTGTGTCCCATTCGGGAGTCTTACATTGATAGGTGCAGACTCCAACACAAGTGAGAGACCTCATTTAATTGAGAAATCCCACATTAGATTGAAGAAAAGGGGAATTCATCATGTGAGATTAATTGAACCTAAAAAGAAGAAAAGTGACATACACCGTCAGTCTATAAAGACTTCTACCCTGGAGAATATAAGCACTTGATTACCAACAGATTTCCTCATCGACGCCGAATGGGTAAAACCCTTCGAGAACGCTTTACTCCGGCAGCCCCGGGTTCACCTCTAAAATAGGCGCATCAGATGTATTAGCTATGTTTTAGGAGGTTGGTCAATGGCTCCAGAGAAGGAGGAAGGCTTCTTTTAATCTCCCCCCCCTCAAATATCTGACACGAGTTAGGTTAAAACAATAAAGATAGCCTCCTCAAACTAAATCCATACATTTGAGCAAAGAGAGGGAGGGGGCTGGCTGTGCTTTAGGGAGACCAGAAAAGCCTGGTTTCGGATCAGAAAAAAAAAAAAAAAACCACAACACTCACGATGTAATGGAAATTAAAACTGTTTGCCACAATACTTTTCCTTGTTTCACTAAGCAGTTTCGAAAGGAATAAAAAAATAGATCAGTAAGCCGATGGAAGAGGCAAGTCAAGGCAATAGTTGATTAGGTCCAGAGGGAGGAGAGGACGGCAAATTAACAGAGCAGCAGGCAAGAGAAAAACACGATGGAACGCAAGCGCCTCTGCAAACACACAGAACACTAGCCAGGGATACAATACAGCACCCACCAGCAACAGATTCGCCCTCTGGTGCCACAATAAAAGGCTTTTGCCCAGTGCTTGAAATGGAAAAATAAAAGTGCAGGTACTCCGTTCCAGAGTACCTGCTTGTTTCTGAGAAGTGCCTGTACTCTACAATTAAAGGTATTGCATTTCTTTTGAGAAGTGCCGGTACTCTCCTCAAAATAAAAAAAGTGGAAAGTACCGGCCAATTTAAAGCACTGCTTTTGCCACAGAACATGAAGGATCGTACAACACTGCTGGACGAACTGCGCTGCCTCAGGACGCTTCTGTGTGGAGCGAGTGTGACCAATGATCAAAAAAAGGTTAGCTCTGGGCTTTTTCTCTGATGGCTAAAGGGGTTGGCGACATTGAAGGTCATAGGGTTTGCTTCCCCTCGAGGGGTCACTGAATTGCAAAGCACCAGCTTGTTTTTTGAGATCAAGCAATTTTGTGGTCCTGGAAGGCTTTCGTTAGAGGTGCGTAAAGGATACAACAGTGCAGGTTGTGGAGATAACTTAATACCGTTCCTCATATTTATTTCTGGTCGAGGTAGGAAACCTTAAGGTGATCGGAGTATGGAGAGGAATATAGTGGTCATGGTGGACTCTTAATCGGATTTCTGCTTTATTACCAGCTATGCTGCAGCATTGTGGAAGAGGGAGATCACTTTGTGCGAGACGAATAAGCGTAGAGTCTGGAGTTCGTGGTTTCTTGTTGGGCCAGCATATGGGCATCTACTTTTTTCAGGGGATGGTGGAAGCAGATACTTAAGACAACTGTCGGAGTGACGGAGATGTAAATTACACATGACTGGACTCGAATTGAAGAGGCCCATCTGTAATTAAGACAACTAAAGAAAAAAATGTAAAGCATGGGAAGTAAGGAGTCAGACTATTTGCGTTTCAGTGGGACGAGGCCATCTGTAGTGCTGAAGGGCCCGGTGGAGATCTAAAAATACTAACGGACTCTTCCCTTCATTCCTTCAAAAGGTGCTGTGCCTGGCTTGAAGAATTCAGGGTCTGTGTCAAGTCTAGTGGTGAATAGGCTGTGAATTCTCAGCCCTCTGGGGGCCCGGCAAAGTTTTAGAAGTTCGCTTTCAATTCCAGCTAAAAATAATACATTAATGGTTATATTTATATCCCACCAACCAGATCAAATTAGCTCTAGGAGCTTGTATAGTCATTACCCGGGACAATGGCCCGGACTTAAAACCACCTGGGAAGAATGATCCACTAAGCGAGCCCTGGTGTGGACTCCCAACTTCCATGAGTCTTAGTGAGTGCTCAGCCCACAAACCTACTGGGTGGGTGGGGCAGCCAACTTTCTGGTCAAAGACTTAAGAAGTTATCTTAGGCCTATCATCTCTGAAATGTGTACGATTAACAAAACCACTTTGTGTTACCACACTGTAACAAGCATTGCAAAACAATAAAGACGCCTGGCTTAATCCTCAATTCTTGCACTGCCAGATTTAAGTGGACATGAGCGCCTCCTAAATTTATCAGTGCTTACTCACAAGAGTTCAGTTGGTGCATCAGAGCAAAAAAATGCCCAGTAATGTTAATTTCCCAACATCTGCTCGGAGTTCACTCCCACAGGACAGCAGAGGACCACTGGAGACGGAACTGCCCGTACTTGAGCAGGATTTTTGTTTTCTCAATAGACAAAAAATAATTAAATTGCACCACAGGCCAGCAGGTCAACCTCCTCCAAACTTTATCTTTCAAAGATAGGCGTTGACTGGAATTCCCAGCAGAGCAAGCTGCAATGAATCACAGTGCCCAAGCGAGAATGTGCTAATGTCAGGGTTGCTTGAATTTGATGCTGTTTCCTGGTACTTACAATGAACCAGCATATATGTATTCGAAGCCTAGTCACAAGTCATCTTTACTGGGCCATAGCCACATAGGAGCTTGAGCCATTTATACCCTCCGCAAGAATTCTTCAGAAGCTGTAATGAATCTGCCTTCACTAAAGGGTCCTATTTATGTAAATACCCCAGAATCTGATCCATTTGAATAAAATAAGCCAATAGTTTGCCTTATGCTTGCAAATGGAAGTAGCCATGGAATCTACAGACTCGTAGGGAGTGACAAACAATGGCCAAGTAATAGCTCAAACTATTGTTCCAAACACATGACAGACGCCCCTCCCAGGTGCTGCACCAGAAGCGTCGCCTGACGGACCCAGGAGCAGCGGTGTGGCCCAGTGGCTAACTTGCCAACTAGAGCTAAGAGCACTGCGGTTCTATCAAGACTTTCCCATCGGGCAAAGTTGAGTGGCCCTCACGATCACATGCCTTGTGCCAGAGATCGCTCATATGGCAATAGTTTGAGCACCTAAAAACTATGATAATAATCATAAGTCTGAGTGGCGACTCGGTGTGTGAGTGGATCTACTCCAGGAGCCAGTGTTGAACCGTGTGAGTACAGGTACACTTCCCAACAAGTCCACTCAGCCTGCAGAAGTTGATCAAATGAGTCCCACTGAGCCAGATCCAAGAAACCGCTTAGGAGGAGAATCGAATAGAACATTATATTCAGGATACTCAAACTCCCAGTAACAAGAAGAAACCAAACAAGGACTGACAGAGCCAATAGGTCGGGCGTTGGCTGTAGACATTTTGCTTTTGCCAAAGCCAATTTTGTTTGGGACTGTATCCCTTTATACAACAAAATACTGTTTGAAAACAGGCAGTCTAAAATCCTCTCTATATACCATGTAGTAGCAAGGCAACGCAAATTGTGAAGACTACGGACCAGAAACAAACGTACGTGCTCCTCACACAGCTTAATAGACTACTTTGCACCTGGTCCACCAACTCCAGTCATAAAACTAAATAAAACAAAAAACTACAAACTGGCCAACGTACATAAAATGCCGCTAGACTCGCCAGACCCAAGTCTGTGCTACTAAAGTGCCACCCACCTGCCATGACAATGTTATGCAATCAGCAAAGAACACATTGAAATACTTTACTGAAAGTGAGAGAAAAGGAAAACTGAACATTATGTACCATGTGCCAGTGCGTCACGAAACAAATTCTGGGCAAAATTTGGCACTCTGGCAAGATGCAACACTGCCCCAGTAAGGAACAACCTTTGTCTGCCAACTGAACCTGTACATTACAGCTCGGTGGGTGGCGTTACCTTTCCCCAAACTCAACTTCACTCCTTTTATCGACCTTGGAAGGATTGAAGGTTAGTCAGACTCCGCACGCAAAAATAGGACCAGAAACCTCCATGGCGGCAGTACGGCTGCATTAATGTTAATTTACTCTTCAGAGCTTAGCGGTTTCCGACCTTAAACTGTATTCCTAGGAAAATCTCCCCTGTTAAGAAAAGGAGGGCAATTCAAACACTTATTAGAGTACTCGATAACAACCGAGGGCTCCTTTAAAAGGGTCCTTTGAAGGGCGCGCCACGCTTGTGCTCATAAAATAAACATTGGGACCAGGGCACCGGCCAGTATTGGTTTTCCTCAATAGGTAATCAGATACCAAGCCGAGGAATGTAAATGGCCGATCTCCAGCTAACAGAAACTTGGAAGGTGCTCAGGTATCGCCTGAAAAACGAGTTCAGTGAGGCAACAGGCACTGGAGCAGGTCTATTTACCGCCAAGACAATGAACAGGCAGGCCTCAGAAGGAATGTGGTCCGGCCGGTGGAAACGGCAGCTGCTGCTTCTGCAACAGGTGATGTTATCTTTATTGTCCGAGAAACCGAGCCAGTCACTGCAGTCACGAACAGGCCGCGGCTCACGTCGTCACCGGCTGCGCAGCACGAACACCTGCCCGCGGAGAGCACCACCCCTCCCCCCAGGGGCGCGTGACCTGCAGCAATCCCGTCTATTTACTACTCCCGTAATCACCTATGCAAACAGGCGCGATTCAGGTGTCGGACTTCCGATTTTGAGGCTTTAAAATTGCATTATTTAGCTGCTCCCTGCCTAGAATTAACCGATCAGCAATTCTTAGTCAATGGGCAAAATAAATTCCCCCGATTTGTATTTCAAAATATGGATGTGTAGCCGACAGATCTTAGGCTAGGTCAGCAAAGTTAAAATCCAAGTATTCTAACTCGACAACGTGCACGATCTAGGCAGTGGCGTAATGAAACTTGAAAAGGGGGGGGGCTGTAAACATGTAGGGTCAGAATATAAAAATGCCCTTTCCTCACTGGGGTGATAGTTGGAGCGGCCCGCCTGCAACGGGGCCGCTCTGGGCACATCAACCTGCCCACGGCACTCCCCTACGCATAGGAGCGACCCGGAGCCCGCCCGCACTCACCGGTTGTCTGAGGCGGCGGCGGCTCCTCTCCGCTGGGCTCTTCTGGGTGACGGTGGCAGGGCTCTCTCCTCGGGAGAGCCTCGCCGGAGGACGGTTCCTTCTTCTTCCCGGCAGGAGCGCGGGGTGGCCTCCCGTCCGCTTCCTGGTTTCTCCTCACTCCAGCAGCCAATCACCGCGCAGGTCGCCCGGCGAGCCTCCCGCAGCCTGAACCAATGGCAGCGCGGCTCCCGGGTGACGTCAGCGGTGGTTCCCTCGGCTTCTCCGCGGCCCCGGGGCTGCGGCGGTGATTTTCACGGGCAAAACGGCTGTGCACAAAAAGCGCTCAGGGGGAAGCACAGCGCTTCGGACTGACTGACTGCCTGCCACTATACCGGCCATGGCACAGGAGCAGGAAGGCGGGTGCCCTCAATCCCAGACCAGATTCGGGGGCGTTCCCGAGAAGAGGCTTTCGGCTGACGTAGCCAAAAGCCAAAAATTCTCGGGAACGCCCCCGAATCTGGTCCGAGATTGACGGACAGTTACCTCTCCCAATGGCTAGCCTCCATTTATGGAGCTAGCCAATGGGAAGAGGGGGCGGAGACCCGACGCCACATACAACTCATAACGTTTTTTGGCGCATGCGTACTTCGTACGCATCGCCAGTCAAAACCTAAAAAGGGTCAGAGGGGGGACCCACGGTGCTATAGACCAATATCTTTAATCGACTGCTGTTAAAATTTTAGGCAAAGTGATCTTGGAGAAACTTTCTGACTGGGTTAACGAGAAGGGGATTTGATCTAATCTCCAATACGGTTTCAGGCAGGGCCGTAGTACCATGGACCAGTGCCTCAACTTATATTTATTGATCAACAAATATACTGTAGCAAAGAAAGGTTCTTTGCACATGGCTTTTATGGACCTTACTTCAGCCTTCGACCTGGTCAATAGATCTAAACTGTGGTCCATTTTATTAGATTTAGGAATTGATCCATGTGTGGTTCATTTTTTAGCTGAACTACATAGGGATCTTACAGCAGCGGTTAAAGTTACCCGGGATGGCAAATGCACGAGTCACTTTGAGGCGGGGAGAGGCGTTCGGCAGAGGTGCATAATGGCACCCCTACTTTTTACACTTTATATAAATGCCATAGAAAAAAACCTTGGTTAAGGCTAGTCCGGATACGCCACGTGTAAGGGGCAGGATTATTCCTGTCCTCCTATACGCGGACGATGCTGTGCTTCTTTCCCGCACGGCTATAGGCCTCCAGAGATTATTAGATGCATTTGGAGCGCTTATGAAATCACTGGACTTGGTTGTAAATATGTCCAAATCTCTTGTTATGACAGCTGGATGCCATAACAGGAAAGTCAAACCTTTTTTCTGTAATGGGGCTGTTGTATCTAAAGTGTCTTCCTTCACATACCTGGGGGTGTTATTTGATGACAGAGGGTCCTGGGTTCCCCAATTTAGAGCAAAGAAAAACGCTGTGGTTAGATCAACATCAGCCTTAGTGGGGATCTCACAGCGGTTGGGAGCACGGCCCTTTGATGAAATACTTGCTATTTATAGATCCAAATGTCTGGCAATCACTACATATGGCGCTGCCATTTGGGGCTATAAATATCTACGAGGAGTATAGTTGGCTGAAAAGAAGTTTCTACGCACCCTCTTGTCGGTATCCCAATCTACCCTAACTTTTTCCACTCATCAGGAATTAGGCCTGGGTTATGTGACTGACCAGCTGAGATTGGCCCGCTAGTTTGTTGGATTAAACCTTGGCTAAATCCCGAGAGAACATTGAATCATCAAATCCTAAGGGATTGTATTGCCCTAGACGAGGCTAGGAGAATTCCATGGCTGTCATACATTAAACTTATGTTTTACAAACTGGGGCAGATTGACATCTATAACAACCCAGATGGGAAAGGAAGAAGTAAAATGGGTAAGATCAGTTTCTGAATTTACTAATGATGGAGAGGGACACACTTTTTATTAAATGCCTCCCCTTTGATTGAACATTATTTAAGAATTGTGACCAAACCATATCATTGATGGCTGTTGACAAGGTTCCGCTTTAACTTAATCCATTTTTCGCTGGGGAACCTTTCTGGATGGTGTAAACCAGAAGAGATAGTAGTGTGTCAATGTGAGGATTGTTCTTTACAAGATACACTGCATTTCATCATGTTCTGTGGATTTTATGACTCCATTTGAAGGCGGTTTTTAGTTCCTCTCTTGAGAGGAAAGGGTTTTCAACAAGTTAGACCAGCTTTATTAGATCTCCAAATGCTAGATGATGTATGGTCCATTTTTAATATTGCCAGTTTTTTGGTTGCTGCTGTGCGGTTAAGGAAAAAAAGATTTCCTAATGCTATTATGGTATGAATTATTTTAGAGCTGTAGTAAATTTGATCTATGTCTATTTTTATTAATTTTGAGACCCTGGTGAATTTTATAATATTGGATGACATCTTTGACTTTTTTAAATATGGTGCCTCCCTGATGTAAATAATTGTGATTTTAATGTAGGTTTCTTACTTTGTATGATTTTAACTAATCGAATAAAGTGGTTTGACTGACTGACTTAATTTGAACTATTGGAGTTATCTTGCTGAATGCATAACAGCATCCACAAATTATTCTGTCTTTTCAAAAGTATCATATTGACCTGTAAAGCTCTTTGACACTGTTGGCCAATTTAACACCCCTTGTGCTTAACAGCACTCCTTCACCTCTCTACTGGTTGTTGAAAGGCATGGAGATAGCATATTCTTCAAAGTGAAAGGAGGGATTTTGGAGAATTATTTTCAAACAGTTTTTAGGTATGGAAATACCCATAAGACCTGGCTCTAAAATCACTATAACAGATAGCGCAAAGTTGAGAAGCCAGACCATCCATTATCTATAGAAGAAAACAATCTAAAACTCAGGATCTACTGAAACAGCATATGAGCACTGAAGGCAGGCTCGGTAGTTCGATAAACAACAGAAAGATCAGTGATGGCATCTTTACAGATGTTTTTACATGAGAGAGGAGACTGCTTCTGCCTCTCTCCCACAATCATACTGCAGCAAAGAGGTCATAATGAAGCAAGATGAATAGGACAAACGAGGGTCATGCCCTGCATATGGTAATGACAGTGGAGAGGAGAAGAAGGTGGGGTTTTCAGCCTAAGTGTCTGCATACCAATAAACAGTGACCACAGCAGGGGTTATCAACAATTGCTTGGTTAAAGTAGTTCTTATGAGCCTACAGACAAATTAGACCAGCAGAAGCAAGGAGACATGAAATAAATCCAACTGATATACAATCCTCAGAGGCTTTCATCTAAAAACTCAATCGTAGGGAAGGCCTTGTGGGCTAAAACCCTCACCACTAATTTCAGAGAATACCTTCTCCTTCCAACTACTACAAACCTTATAGGGCCCCTTTGATGGATTACCAAAAATGGTAGCAAGAGGCACAAGCTCATAACCCCTGCTGAGATTCAACCATGATTTGGGTATCAATCAACTTCAAGAAATGTGTTCCACATGTACGTTTCAATTGCATTGTGCAGGCATTTCTTAGCGTTGATCATGCTATCTTTTTCTACAAATGTAACTTTTTGCAGAACAAACAACTGGGTATGACTGACTTGTATGTTTAAAACCTGTCGCTATCCTCCCTGTAGTCTTTTATGGTAAGAGCCTGACATTTCTATCAGACAAATTTGAGCAGTATGCGCGAGACAACACCTCAGATCAAAGCGCAAGCTGGAGTGCATTTTCAAGACAGATGACTACTTAAGGTGCAAGGAACTACACTTTGGAATTCCCAACTTTTTCACCTAAAAGCAGAGGCCAATCTGTTTCGTTTTGGACGTCCCTAGTAAATCATGGTCAGCTTTTTTAGTCGATTCGTTAATCTCTCAGTAAGCATGTCAATTTGAGTCATTCTATAGTGCCAGAAGGCTAAGTAATAGAAGTGACATTTGCACTATACTCCTCCCCTCCCCCCCCCCCCTCAAAAAACGAGAAAATGTGGAGGTATACTAGTGAACAACGCTTAACCTGTTCTGAAGTGTCAAACAGCAGACCTCCTGCAAAGGTTAATTTAAGACTGCAGGCAATGTGACGCAAAGAAGAAATGAAAATGGCATAAAGCACATGACTATTTTTTTTAACAAAACTTCAATTACAAAAAAGTATATACCTTCACACTCAAGTAATCAGAATGATTGTGTGAGCTGGGCAATATTTAAGTAACAGGTCAAGTGATTAGTCAGACATCTACAAAAGAGAGAATAGGGTGCAAGTGATAAATTGGAGTCTCAAAGAAATGCAGTCTTAAAACAAACAGTGGTGTGAACCAGCAAGGTGTGTGAAGCAGAGAGAATGCAACTGTTACAAGTTGCACTAAACACAAAGACAACAGCATTCATCAGAAGGCTAAGAAAGCCTATAAATATTCCTTGTTATTTGTAGACATCTTTGTGTACATCACACAGACTAATATACAACAGAGATTTCAAAGAAACTAATATTGTTCCAGTTTCTTATCCAAAATTCTAATTATACATAAAGTTAGAAAACTAAATTCCAGACAATTTATTATTATTATTATTATTATTGAATTTTATACCGCGCACGGTTACCCTGAGGCATCCCAGCGCCTATAGAGACCAAGAGCAGACTGCTAATAGAGAACAGGGGAGCTACCATTATTCTGGAAAAAGATACGTTTTCAGATGAATTTAAATTCTTCCATAAATGCGAATTGAAGATTGTAGTATGTAGTTTTATCAATTTAGCATCTTAAACCACTCAAATATGTAGCATCTCTATAGTCTTTACTTTTTAAAGACTGAACTCTACGAATTTAATAAACACAATCTTACTTCCTCAATCACATCTTCAGTTTGACTCCACAAGTTAGTGGCTTCCAGGTACTTCCCTTTGTTTATGGCATCCATGACTTCATTTGCAATTTCAGTGACCTCGCCCAGGCCTTCATCATCAAGAAGAGACTGAAATACAATACAATCACGGCACTAAAATGAATACAAAGTAATCGCTTACTGCAATACTTCACAGGAGAGTTAAAACCTTATTGACACACACATTCTATGTTGTTAAAATGTGCTCAAAATACGACCAACATGCTTAATGTTTTTCTATTTAAAAGATTTCAGCAAGCGGAGTATATAGGAAATGTAAGTAAAAGAACTAGTCATAATTCTGACAAAGAAGACTTTTTTCTTAAAGCTTTACAGTGCAAACCTGCCATCATTACATTCGAGGCAAAAGTAGAACTATCCTTCACCTATTTAAAATTAAAAACCGGATATAAAAAGTTATTAGGCTGTACTACTAATTCTACCATGTAGGTAAATACATATTATTTTGACACGCATTAGTTATCTTAAGGCTCAAAGACCTTTTTGAAAATGTTCTGCCACTTTAATACATCAACCGCATTTTGTTCCCAAATTATCACCATCATTACATAGAACTATATCAACTAATGAAAATAATCTATCAATACATCGTTATTTTCTTTTTACTAACCAGCGGAGCCACTTTGTGTTTTTACATTCAAACATACAGCAACCAATAGTCAACAGTAAACCCTGGTTCCGAGCTCAGCCACAAAGCAATTATTTCCCCACTACAAGTAGGTTACAGCAGTTATAAATAATCAGTTTGAATGGGAGCACCACCCATACCGTTATCCAGCATCTTTCGAGCTGGGATACAGTTTACAATTGAGGGTACAATATAAAAAGTTCTCATGTGATGCCTCAATGGGATCTCTCATCTGATTTAGCAAATACATTTCTCTACACAGGCATCCATATTGCGTATGATAACCCCCCATTCAAACTCTGGGATCTACATAGTGTGTCAATTTCCGAATATGGTGTGTCTTTTTTAGTCCCTCTGCCACATGAGCAAAGGTAGAGTGGTGAGAGCCTTCCACGCCATAGCGATGAGTCTCTTTGCAAGTCTCCAGGCGAAGTCTATGAATCTGCACAGATCGTTCATCCTCTGTGTGTACTATCAGACCTAAAAGACATGGTAGCGACTCTTTCGGTACCATCCTATCAGTTTGATCTGCCGCACATTCTAGCACTCTCCACCAAAAATGTTGTATGTTATAGCTCATTGCCATACCTTATAGAAAAATTCATCTTGACACCTGTACATCTTCGGAGAGACCGTTAACAGGCCTGGGTGCATACGACCTATGATTTTCAGGGTCAGATACATGTGGTGGATGCAGTTGAATTAAGTGTATTTTGGTGTGGCATTTCTCATAACCCAAATATCTTTCCCAGTTTTGTCTTAGAAAAGACTTAATTATAGAGTTCTCCCACCATTTTTTAAGGAACACCAACCGAATGCTGCATTACTGCAATTGCCATCCTGCCCATATCAGGACTCAAAAGCATGTGCAGCTTTTACGAAGTGCTAGGTACCTCATGAAATTTTCCACAGTTCTGGCTAATTTTCAATAGCGCAGTCCTATTATGCAAACAACCCGTTGTCAAAGAAGTAATTCCAGTTCAGGTTCGCTTTAGCATAGGGCATATTTTATAAGAAATAGCTAGGCTTACACAATAGGATCGGAGATAATTAAGTGCATCATTGGCATATAAAAGTATAATGTGTAAGCTACCATCCATCGGGGCCTCTCCTCCCCAGCAGACATGATGGCAGGTCCACAGCAAGTGCAAAGATGATGGAAAATAATGAGCACCCTGACTAGTACCCTTCCCTGCATTTATCTTCACTGAGATCACTCTGCTCCTATAGGCCCTTTCTGCATTCTTCCTGCCTTAGCACCCTCGTCATGCTGGTGGTTTTGATGTACTACATTTGATACAACTACTATTTCTCTGGCAGCCTGTTCCTTGGTGGGTCTGCCTACATGCTCCTATTAGATCACCTTCTTCTTTGCGATGGCCATCCAGAGTCATGCTTGTCTGTTGTGACAACATCCCTGTTGGACTCCGGCAATGCCCAGGCCTCTGTTGTGGTCAAGAAGAAGCAGACTTTATCCCCATCTATCAGTCAGAGTTTAGTGCATACGTGCATAACATACATCTAATTGATGCAGTAATTTGTTTTAACTAGATAAACTATTCCCTTTTCCTCTGAACATCTGTATGCAGTCCATAAGTAAGTTTCCTTTATTGTTCTCCGTAGTCCAGAGTTATTTCTTTCTTGAGACTTTAACAATGTGATCTCTATCACAATAGTTGAATAGTCTCGCCACTACTGGTCTGGGAGGGGCTACCAGGGACGGACCACAGGAGGGTACCCTGTGCGCCTGATCCACAGAGAAAAAAGGGAGATACTTTACTTTCAGCACTGTTTGGGCCAGCCAGTGCTCAAGAAACCGTTCCATGCTCAGCCCTTCAGCTCATTCCAGCAAGCCTGCAATTCTTATATTGCTACGACATGAGCGGCTTTCTCCGTCACCCGCCTACATTTTAAGAAATCACACTTCTTTTTGGACTTTAGGTTGGGTCTGCATATCTTTCACAGATTGTCTTATTGCAGTCACATTTGGTTCTCCGCCCTCTACTTTTATTTCTTATGATCTGCTAGAAGCAATCCCACTTCCACTGTAACTGCATCAATCTAAGGTTCAGTGTTGGATTTAATGTCCATATACTAAGATTTTGTCAAACTTGCCAGTGTTCCTGCAGGGTCTTCTACGTATGGCTAAAGGGGGCCTTCACATCATCACTATTTGCGCATTATGTTAACCCATCATCAGGCAAACCACCAGCATTGTAATTATTTGGCTTCACCATGGTGAGTTCCTTACGAGGTCCACCTTTACTCTACCAGCCACGTGTCTGACTGCCAGACCCATTTAGTTGTAGAGTCAGTGTGCAATAGGTCTCCCTCTCCTATGACAAACCTCTCAGTGGTACTCCATCAGTTAAGAGATCGAGGAGGAGCGGATTATTAATGTGGTGAGAGTGACCTCATTAATTTGATAGGCTGAATGTGGTGTTTTGCATCAAGTCAACCTAGCCTTTGAGGTATTTCATACAGGATGATCAAGCTTCCACTTTGATATGCCCATCGCTCTTTATACGTATTCTGAATAGGATCAGTATTGGCTATGGGGGAAGAGTAGTAATGGACTCAGAAGTAATTATGTTCAGGCTGATCTAACGAACAGTGGCGAAATCTCCCTCCCCATTTGATACAAGTCTGTAATTCGACGCAGCCATCAGGGACCCATGGAGGGCGAAACAATCATCTTAAACCCCAACATGTATTTCCATCATCATTTTCTTACATAGAGGTGGGAGCCATTATAGCTCCAATCTACCTGCAACACCAGCTGCATTATACTCCTCGTTGCAATAGCTATTGACTTGCCAGTCACCTTTGCCATACCAGGCATAGCGGACTCCATCAAAGTTCAAGCACAATTCTGCAAACTGATTAAAGTGAATGGGTACAGGGGAACACAATGACCTTTTCTGTGATTCATGCACAGTCTCCAATCTCAGGACTACCCAGCAGAAGAAGGTAGCTCACATCCGCTGACAATCTGTATGGTGCACAACTGCATCAGTTTCCAGCAATCCTCCTCCAAGGAGTCTCAGCTTGCAGCCTTCTCTCACCACTCAGTAACGCAGTCCATGGTGTCCCCTCTGTTCGTATGCCATACCGCCAGCAACTCCCCTCCCCCCGCAGCTCCTAAAAACTGGCCATAACAGTCACTCCACATGGGCCTGCTGCCAGCAAGTGGAATGAATCACATCAAGCGATGAAACGATAACTGAGGGGGGTCTAACTTTCAGCAGGATAGGTTTATTAGGGTGATCTGTCTGGAGCTCACACAAATGCGTCTCACACTGTGTCCATCTTAGCCATGTCCACTTAAAACATCAACCCCATAAGTAAAAAATGCACAGGTCTGAGCACTATTGACTTGAAGAGGCTTCTCATAATCGGCTATATTTTGGCCAACTTTTGGATTCATTTTTAACGGACCATGGTGGCACAGAGGATCTTTATACCCAGGGAAAGAAAGAAAGAACTAATAGTAATCTGTGGAAGACGCTGATGATGGTGAACTAGTGTTAAAGTTCAATAACCTATACTTCGCAAGTATTGAACCATCATTAGATTCAAGACGATTTTTCTTTACAAGGATTAAGAAACTGTTGCGGAGGAAGGGTAAAAAAATATCTTTCCAGTAGAATGGAAATATAAAATATTAATAACTCTGCATCCATCCTCACCATCCCACAGACAGACCCCAGAACAGCTATCTAAAAGTAGATAGCAGAACACACAGACATCAAAAAACTGATTCTCATTCTTGCATGGTTTCCATTTTAGAACACAGCGGTCCTTCCACTGTTGAATGGGTGAATTTAACAAACCTTCATTTGGCCGAGTGTGTGTGGAAGGTAGTTAAGGATGAAAGAGGGAACAGTGATATGCCTGAATGTTGTTAGAAAAGAGAAAGGCAGCCACTGAATTACACTTCTTAAAAAGGAACTTGCAGTCACATAGTTTTTCTAGGCATTATGTGGGAGAAGGGTTCTCTCCAGCCATTGTGGTTCTGGGATGGGGAAGAAGATCTATCTTACTTGTATATTCATTCAGAACGCATAGAAGAGGTTTAGTCATTCACTGCAGCTTTGAGTTCGACAAACAAAATAAATATTATCAAGCCATAACTTACTGTGCTATAAAGATATGGGCCCCATGAAAGGACAGAATCTGAAAAACAAAACATTTTGGGTTTTTATCCATTGGTCGTTACAATTGTAGAAATAAAGTAGTTTTCACATAGCAGAGCATCGTCACAATCATTACACCCACTAGGTTACATAGTTGGCAATTCACTTGATTTGAAGCCTCCACCATCCCCATCATCTAAACAGCTAAACTGGTCTGTGATACGACTCTTTAAACTTCATTCACCAAAGTTAATTGCTCCATCTTATTATAGTTTTATGAACGATGCATTGGAAATACTTTAACAGGGCACAATACAGTAATTAGGGCTAAAGGAATTGATCTGACAAAGGCACCCTTATTAGACTAAAACCTGTCTGATGCTGCTTATACTAGCCGAGAGCCATATTGTTTCCAAAGCAGCAACGTTCAAGATGGTCAAAACAATAACCATGCTCCTTCTCCATACAAGTCATCATTTGTGGTGCTAAGGGATTTTATAGGTTTCAATAATTACTTCAGGGGAAATTGATTGTAAAGAGAATAATATTAAGATCCTATTTTTAGTATTTTTCATTCGCATAGGATATGATTCAGCATTTTGTTTTTAGTACTATTGCATTTTTTTTTACTTAAAACCATACTCCTAAAGCCCAGAACAGCTTTCCAAATATTTGTGTTTTGGGCATTTATCTCGCTGTGACAAACCATGGTAAATATTAAATAGTACCTGCCTATTTAAAGACCTTACCTGCCAGACATCTGCCACTTTTTGGAGGACTTTTTTCACATATCTGCTATTTCTATTTACAACGGGAATTCAACCCCAGTGACAAGACTGCCAACTATGCCCTTACAAACTACCATTCTTCATGTGTGTATGGGCAAAGCAAAGGCCTGACTAAGCATCCACAGATTAGCCTCCCCCACATGTACAGGTGCTCTATAGCTGTTCCTGCATATAAACAACAAAAAAAACACACTCACCAAAAAAAAGACAGTCCACTTGTGCTACGCATTCTTGCATTTGGGCGCATGTGTAAACTGGCATGTGGGACTCAGGCAATGCAAGAGGTCATCATGCCCAGGAGGCGCATGACTGTCCAGACTGATCTGTTGATCTGGCTGATAAAGAGCGAGCATTGCTTGGAAGGACTGCAGCCATGCAGGATTGGGAGAAGGCCTGCCCACCACTGAGTTGAGAATTCCCCACCCCCCAATATCCCCTAGATAGGCTTGAATTAGAAGGGGTTGGCGGTGGGACTTTATTGCGTTGATGGTAAACTCCAGATTGTGTAGAAGGGTTATAGTGGACCGAGTGTGTGCGTGATATTTTTGCTGAGTTGCACTCTTGATCAGCCAGTCGGCCAGGTAAGGAACATGTAGATGTCCTGGCGCCACAGGTGCGCAGCTACCACTATTATATTAAACACTATGTAAACACTCTAGGAAGGGTTGTGACACTGAAAAGCAGCACCTTGAACTGTTAATATTTGTCACTTATCACAAGACAGAGGTAGAGACGGTGCCAGGTGAATTGGGATGTGGAAGTAGACATCTTTGAGATCGAGGGCAGTCAAGAAGTCACATTGCAGCATTAGAGGAATGACATCCTGAAGACAGACCATGTGGAAAAGTATTGCCTGGATGCATTTGTTGAGGGGCTGGAGGTCTCGGATAGGACTGAGGTAGCAGTCCTTCTTGGGAATGAGAAAATAGAGGGAATAGAGGGAATACACCACTGTGCCCTGCAGGTGTGAAGGCAATGGTTCCATGGCGCCCTCGATGAGGAGAGAGTCTACTTCAGCCTGAAGCAGGCATCAGTGATGAGTCTCTGGGGTGGGATGTTGGGAGAAGTGGAAATGAGCTCCAAATAGTAACGTGAACAAGCATTTGCAATGCAATGGGTGTCGCAATAGACAGAGTTAGAGCTATTGGAGTAGATTGACAATGTCTTTTACCCATGTGTTTTGCTTTGGAGTGGACGTATAAACAAGCATTTGCAATGCACTCGGTTTTGCCTTTGTAAAAGTTACTGTTGAAAGTGACAATGTTTTTTACTTTTTTTATGCAGCTGAGTGACGAAATTTGCATAGCGCTATTGGCATTCGCAGAATTTGCTAGTGGCCATTGTTAAAATCACTTGAGCCATCCTGGATGCACCGCCGAAAAACTCTGCTAATCAAGGAGGCAATGAGTTACCAATCAAACAATTCCTAGGCAAAGACAGTCAATAACAAATGCTAATAACTGGCTCCAATCTTCAACAGTTGGTTTACATTCGTCTGTAACAGATCATACCTACAGTACTACTGTAACCCAAGCCAACAATGAGTTTCATATATTAATATAGGGAACATTTGAGACTTAAACTTTAGGAAAGCAAGTAAACCATTCTCTTTCACCAACCCGGGGGAGCAACAACCCCGCTTTCCAGCTGAATATAACTTTAGTTCTGTGCGCAGGACGCATGAAACATCTACCAGAGGTGTAATACTGGATACCGGGGTCATCTCTGTGCGCAGGACGCATGAAACATCTACCAGAGGTGTAATACTGGATACCGGGGTCATCTCTGCCTCAAAAATGAACATTTTAAAGGCAATTTATTTTACTATTACCGGTTCATGATTTGTGACAGATTCATGTTCCCGTGTTTTTCCACATGCCCACTGAGGGTGCCCTGTAGTTGTAAGAATGCCTTCTTCCAGTTTCAATGACAAGGCGCCAGATCGGACTGTAAACAGGCAGGCCACTTCATGTTGGCAAAATGACATAGGGCCACTCGCATTAGCATTCGGGGCCGTCCAAAGTAAGGTATGTATAAAACATTCAGAGAAGGCCCCTTCAACCCCATGCCATAATGAAGACATTACAGTGCCAAGCTGCTTTGTTGCGTGGCTCAAACACAAACAGATATAGCACGTTTGTAGTTCCCTGCCACACACTGTATATACGAGTTCCATCTAGAGGTTCTGCCTCTTAAGTGCGTGTATACTATAAAACATTCCTTAAATGATTAAATTGGGGCTCAAACTCCAGCAAAAGCAAAGCGTCTGCTGTACAAAATGTCACCAACCCAGCGGTCTTATTGTCTGGCAGAGTTAGCTGAAAGTATGATAAACAAGAGCATGGCTGTATATATATATATATATATATATACACATCATACTGAACATACATGTGCAGGGATGAACCGGGACATGCCTGTGTTTTACACACTCTTAAACACACCCTAAGTGATCAAAATGACTGCACATGACACAGATCACACAATACTCTGGTGTGGTAAGTGATTACTTAGGAGTATTGATATTACACAACTTGGAACCAGCCCTAGTGCGATAATACGGGACAGACCCAACAATAAGTGTGCAGAATAAAGAGGGGCCTAGCTGCATATTACATCCATCAAACAGGTGAAGAGAAGAATGGGAAACCACCGTTACAACGCAACTATTACAACGCACACCGTTACAACGCATACCATTACAACGCAGGATCCTTTACAACGCAGGACATTACATAGCAGATGCCATTACAACGCATGCCATTACAACGTAAGTAATTTATTTTACCTTTTTTTTTAAATTACTAAAATATTTAAAATAAATAAAATAATTTAATTAAAGTAATTTTATATATATACACATATACATATATATATATATATATATATATATATATATATATATATATATATATATATATATATATATATATATATATATATATATATATATATATATATATATATATATATATATATATATATATATATAGTTTGGATTTTTGGGTACAGGGGTATTTTTAGGGTTCAGGGTTGGGTTTGGGTTTTAGGGTACAGGGGTATTTTTAGGTTTTAGGGCTGGGTTTGGGTTTTGGGGTACAGGGGTATTTTTAGGTTTTAGGGCTGGGTTTGGGTTTTGGGGTACAGGGGTATTTCTAGGTTTTAGGGTTGGGTTTGGGTTTTGGGGTACAGGGGTATTTTTAGGTTTTAGGGCTGGGTTTGGGTTTAGGGGTACTGGGGTATTTCTAGGTTCTAGGGTTGGGTTTGGGTTTAGGGGTACAGGGGTATTTTTAGGTTTTAGGGCTGGGTTTGGATTTAGGGGTACAGGGGCATTTTTAGGTTTTAGGGCTGGGTTTGGGTTTAGGGGTACAGGGGCATTTTTAGGTTTTAGGGCTGGGTTTTGGGGTACAGGGGTATTTTTAGGTTTTAGGGCTGGGTTTGGGTTTTGGGGTACAGGGGTATTTTTAGGGTTCAGGGTTGGGTTTTGGGGTACAGGGGTATTTTTAGGGTTCAGGGCTGGGTTTGGGTTTAGGGGTACTTTTAAGATTTAGGGCTGGGTTTGGGTTTTGGGGTACAGGGGTACTTTTAGGTTTTAGGGCTGGGTTTGGGTTTTGGGGTACAGGGGTACTTTTAGGTTTTAGGGCTGGGTTTGGGTTTAGGGGTACAGGGGTACTTTTTGGTTTTAGGGTTGGGTTTTGGGGTACAGGGGTATTTTTAGGGTTCACTTTTTAAATAAATAATTAAAAAATATATTTTGATTAATTTTATTTATTAATTATAGTTCAATAATAAGAGTTCTTTTAAAAATAAACTATTTTTTAAAATATATATATATATATATATATGTACAAATTAATTACTTAAAAATAATTTACTTTATTTAATTAATTAATTTTTTTTAAATTACATTTTTTAATAAAATAATTTACTTACCTATACTTACGTTGTAATGGCATGCGTTGTAATAGCATCTGCTATGTAATGTCTTGCGTTGTAAAGGTATGCGTTGTAAATGTATCTGCGTTGTAAAATTTGCGTTGTAACGGTGTGCATTGTAAAAGTTTGCGTTGTAACGTCATACATCCGAGAAGAATGGCTCCCTATGTAGGCAGATCAGACAGATGATTAACGAGGTGCGCGGTGACGAAAGGGGCCTATTTCAGTAAAACACAGGAAGCATCCGTGGGTTTTAGGGTTACTGGATGAATCTGTGCTACTGGGGCATTGCTTTTCGAGTCCTGCGCCTTCCCTGTGCAAATCATTGCGTTCGCTGTATTAATCAACCATTTAATTGGGTGGAAACAAAAGAACAGCTCCCATAATGCACCGATCTGCTAAATTGGTGGCCCGAAGAGGAAACAAGGTGTCGCAGTGACATAAATCTCCAATAACACCAATGATACACATTAGGCGTACCATCCATTTCCCTTCACCGGTAGGGCATTGAGCAGCGACCCCTCCCCATTCCCCCAATTGCCCCCTTCCCTCCCACCCACGGGAACTCGACAGCTTGTTGGGGCTGCTGGTTAAAACATTGTAAAATTGCATGGAATATTTTTGTGCAAGGAAAAAAATATATCGACTGTATTCACCCCCTACAGCCGGAGGCAGCCTAAAACCCCTTAGCAAAATGTCTTCTCTGACTGCCCACTTAGTGGAGGAGGGTCGGGGAAGGGGGGGGGGGGGACGGGGGGGGAGAAGAGTTTGCTTTTCAGAGCTGTGCTCCTCCCACCGGGTGTACTTTCAACTAATGGGACACAGAAGGCTTCACGGAGGGCAGGACCCTTCCTCACGCTTTGATTTGTGAGCTGTGTAAACACGCACACGAGGCAGGCCAGCAAGGGTCAGTGACCAGTGGAGGTACGCTAAAACACCGAACACCATTATTAAACATGTGATGCGGTGCCTGGCCCAATTATCGCATTCGCCATCACCTATCTGAGGCGTTATCTAAAAGGAATTAAGCCACCCATTCATAACCCAATTAAAGAAAAATGTAACGTGCGTCAACATTTGTCTTTTCTATATAGCGCGGATATTACCCAAAGTTGTTCGAGAGCTCTAAAATAAATGTAATTAATTTGCCGATAGTAACACTGGATATTTACTGCACTTAAAAACAAGTCAGACAGTGACTTCACCAGGGAATCACACTGCAATCTGTCACATCACTTCAGACACTAGATACCAGACTGTGACTCACTCCCTAAACCACAAATCGAGCTGTATCATTGCTCCAGGAGCCTGGCTTTAGCTGGCTCAGGGAATCGAGCTGTTTGAATAAGCATATGGAGACAATAAAACTGTGTAATATTAAAAACAAAACTTTACAGAAACAAAGACGAACAAGTAAAACCAGACTCACTCTGCCATGCAAATGGGACACCGAGCTTGACGGCGCGGGGGCTGCCAGGGCAGGCCTGCAGAGCCAGACACTCAACTTAATCCATTTCTGCGCCTTGCTGAAGGCTGCCTCGGGAGCCGGCTCCTGCGGGTTGCTTCACAGTGAAATTAATCCAAAGAAAAACAGAAGCTCGTGATTGGTACGCGTGCGCGCCACAGCGAGCCATGTGGTTTCACTTATTGCGCCCGTGTCTGGGCACGATAATTGAAACCACATGGCCTATTGGTGTCTATTACTCACACCAATAGGCCATGGGCAGAGCAATGCGCCCGCCTTTGGCCAATTGCGTGCAGTCTTTTTTTGGTTTAAATAATTTGTATTGTATTTCATGAAATAAATCACAGAACAAGTCGGGCAATGTAAGTCTTGGGGAACATACCCCTCCTCGGACCCGTGCCCCCCCCCACCCCCAGGGTGGTCAACGTGTAGCTGGGAAGTGAAAATTTGTCCATGCGAGTGGGCGTGGGCTTGGTGCTGAACGGCAATGCCCCAAACAACCCCAAATGAACAGTCCCCACTCCCCCAGTTCCCCCTCCCCCCCTCATCCTGGATCCCCCCCCTCCGGTGTGGTCACTATTCTGATGGTCATTGTACCAGCTATCGAACCTGGGAGCTCTAGGTGGATGTGTCAGAGGTTCACTGGAATTCGTCAGCAAGTAGAAGAACCTCGAGGTATTTTGGGCAGGTGAGCTCATTAAATTCATCGGACAGGAGATCTAATAGGGGTTGCCAAGTATCTAGGAACGTGTCTTGTGTTTGGGTGAGGGAGGCCTGTATCCTTTCCATGCCCATCGAGGACCAGAGCCTATGGAGCCACCCAGTATGTGTGGGTTTTCGTGTGGAGCCCCATAATGATAGGACGTGTTGCGTCGCTGCCCCCATTGCCAGCCCCATTTGTTTTCCTCTGAGTGATTTGAGTGGGAAGGTGATTTTGTTGGGTAGTCCCAGTATTGTGTAAGCCGGGAAGCGTGGGATTTCCGTATCAAAGTATTTGTCTATGTCCCAAAGTACCTGCTCCCAAAATTCCTGCACCTCTGCGCATTCCCAGAGTATGTGGGTTAGAATGCCTACTTGTCCGCATCCCCTCCAGCACAGAGGGTCACGGCGCAGGTTACTTTGGTGAAGCCGTGCCGGTGTTAGGTGCCAATAGTAAGCTATCTTGACTGCTGATTCCTTACTAGCCACATTCCTTGCGGTGTGGTGGGCCCTGTAATATAGGTCTTGCCACTCCTTATCCGTGAGTAGTCGTCCTAGTTCTCGCTCCCATCTTTTCTGACCCGCGAAGTGGGGATCGGCGGGCGTAGCATTTTGTATAGATCTGTTATCGCTTGTTTATCTGTCTTCTTGGTGTGGAGCCATTTTTCAAATGGAGTGAGGTGCCTACTGAACTGCGGTAACGTGTCTCTATTCGTGAGCCAGTCCCGGATCTGAAAGTATTGGAAGCGCGGAATCTGCGGAAGCGCGTAGCCCTCCTGTAGAGTTTGCATCGGCATAAAGCCTTCCCGATCGAAAAGGTGACCAGCCGACCTACAGTCCGATGACCTCCAGTGAGGGAAAGATCCAGGGACCATACCTGGCTCAAAGGCTGGGTTGTCGAATAGGGGTGTCAACGGCGATGGATAAGTAGTGAGGCCCCTAGTCACTGCCACCTTGTCCCACACCTGCAAAATTGTGCGTGTGATAGGCGATGTCTTCATGTATGCGGGTCGGTCCTGGCGCCTCAGGAATGGGACCCGCCATAGCTAAGGGCTCATTCATAGGTCGGCGTTTCTTTGGCCACCTCCCGGATGGCTATGGCCCTCTCCTGAGAGATGACGTGGGCCTCGGGCTTCAAATTTGATTCAGGCGAGTGCCTGTGGCCGACCTTCTGCCATCCTCCTTTGGCGTGCCCCTGTGATTGTTGCATGGATGTCTGGTCCTCCGGTTGCTCTATGTCCAATAGTGCACAAGTGTCTTGCAGTGATCGCATTTGATGCAGGGCCCCTTTCCATTTAAAAATCAGTCTGAACGGGTGACAACAGGAGTAAGGGATCTCCTCCTTTTGCAGAATTCCATGGCTGCCTTGAAAGCTTTTCTGTTCTGTAGGGTGATGGCCGAGAGGTCCTGGTACAGGGCTATTGGGCAGTTCCGGAACCCAAGAAACCCAATATGTCCGGTGGGGGGGCAGGCAAACATCTAGGGAGCCCCTCTCTGTACGCCCTGTCGATCCTAACTACAAAGTCTGTTGGTTCCCCTAGGACGTCGCGAAAGAGAGCTTGCAGGTAGCTTGTAATGTCCTTCCCCTCTTCCTTGAGTGGGACCCCCCGGACCCGTATGTTATTTCGACTGGATTGGTTTTCCAAGTCCTCTGCATGTGCCTGCAGGTCCAACTGTGGGTCTTTCAGTCGTATGACCTCCTGTTGTAGTTGTTCTATCTCCTCACTTCTGGCTTGGTCTGTCTCTTCAATGACTGCCACCCGCTCCCCAAGGCCGTCCACTTCTCGTCAAATCTCCCGGACCTCTCCCTCCACTTCTTGTTGCAACGTTTTGAAGTCGTCCCTGAGCGTGTTGAACAGTGATTCCAGGAAGGACTTCGTAATGGGCACTTCTGCCACAGAGTGGCGGGTTGCGGTTTTGTGATCTCGGGCGAGGGCGGACCTTTTTCATTTCTCGTCTGGTTCTTCAGTTCAGTTCAAAAACTTTATTCGAATTGAATTTACAATTCATAAAAGTATACAAATAAAAACAAAGTTAAAATTCCATCTTATTCGCTCAGAATTAAACATTACTAAAAACAGTTTTTTAAAATTATTAAAAGAAGTTAAAAAGAGATATAAGACAATGCAATCAGGTGAGATACATGTTAATTAGTTATAATTAATTGGCCAATGCTATTCCATAATTATAGTCCTTCTCACTCTTAAGATTGTATTCAAGCAGAGGCTCACTGTACTAATGGTAAGGCAGTCGTCTAAGGACCTTAGTTTGTTATAGGCATCTCTAGCTTTTCTTAAGCCCCAGACTAACAGAGAGGTTTTAAAATTTGTCGCCAAGGGTGGCTATATAAAGTACAGAAAAGAGTGCAATGTATGTTTGATTGTTATGATTTATCATCAAAGGGACAGCGTCTTTTCTCTCGCCCAGTCATTACAATGCGGAAATGATACAAGTCTATAAAAAGTTTCCAGGCGAAAGTATGTCAGGAGCCTGCGATGCTGTAGGGGTTGATCTAGTACAAGATACAGCTGCATGCTCCTTTGGGATGTCACCTCATCGTGGCTCATGACAGATTTTTTAGTCCTTTCACCCTTCCATCTTTGCAATTCCAAATGTTCTAGGAGAGTCTTTTTTAGGATGTATCGCAAGAGCTGTTCCAGTGAAGCCGGGTCGGTAAAATATTCAGGATGACCAATCTCACTAACAAAGTTCATGATGTAACTAAACCATTTAATATTTTTTGCCGCATCACAGCTTAGACAGTCCTCTATAATGGTTCTATTCAGTTCTGTGGCAGTGTTGGTCCAGACATTGTGCCAAAGAAAAACAGGGGCTAGTTTTATAATATCCGTGATGTGAAGGAGGGCAACTTCGGCGTGTAAGGCATATATAGCAGTGTTCTTCGATGTAACTAATAAAAATCGCAGGAACCCGTTCTTGATTCCCTGTATTGCCTCCATTTGCTGCCAGCCCCAGATGCCCGCCCCATAAGTACCAGTGGCCACACATTTAGCTTTAAATATTTGAAGGAGCTCCCTGACTGGTCTATTCGCTATTTTTTTTGCGAATCTCATAAGAGCACCAGATGCTCTATTAAATGCTAGGGCCCTTGCATTCACATCGGACTTCCACGTGCCTTGCCTGTCAAAGTGAACCCCCAAATAACAAAAGAAGTCGGCTAACTTCACCCGTTTTTCATCTAGAATAATTGGACATGGTGTCTTTGTTTATTTGGGCCGCATGACATGGTAAATGTCTTAGAGACATTTACACGTAGTCCCCTGGACTTCATAAAATTTGAGAAGGTCTGTATGGCTTTCTGAAGGCCCACCTTTGTCTGCGAGAGGATAGCTGCATCGTCAGAGTACAAAAGAATGGGGATAGATTTGCCTTTGATTACAGGATAATCATAATACTGTTGTGTTAAGCAAGAACCCACCCCGTTAATATAGAGGTTAAATAGCAGGGGAGCTAGTATGCAACCCTGCCTTACCCCTCTATTGATCTTAAAAAGCTCAGTACATTCCCCCTCTGGCCGTATCTTACACGTGCACCTGCCCCAGCATAAAGTTCTCTGATGAAAACAATTATTTGGTTGTCCAAACCAATGTTCCTTAAAGTCTTCCAAAGATGGTCATGCAAGACGCAATCAAATGCAGAGCGGAGGTCCACAAATGTCACGTATAAGTTGGTTTTCTTTGCATGTATATATTTGGAGACAATTAAGGAGAGATTTAGCCCCTGCTCAATTGTCCCCCGCCCTCCCCTAAACCTATATTGGAAAGGCGATAACACTTCCTATCCCTCCAGCCAGTCCTGAATGTGGGCGAGAATGACCCTACCTGCCATCTTCATAAATCCATCTAACAAAGAGATGGGCCGATAGCAGGCAGGATCATTCCTGTCCCCCTTTTTATAAATCGGGACCAGGATTGCCTCCTTCCATGTCAAGATGAGACCTCTTATTTATGCAATTCAGGACTCTAGTGAGTAAAGGGGCACACAGGTCCGGAAGCGTTTTAAACACGTCAATAGGGACACAATCGGGTCCTGGTGCTTTGGAAGCTGAGCTTTCCCTTAAGGCCTCATAGACCTCCTCCAGTTCAAACTGGATATCTAAGGGAAACGAGGGATCTGGTCCCTCAGCGATTATTGCTGTTTGGGGGGGGAAGTCGCAGGCGGAACCAGCATGCCATAGAGAGCTTGGAAGTTATCCACCCATTCCTGAGCCGTGATAGCGTTAACTAAACGTGGACCCTGGTCATCTTGGTAGAAGGGAGCATTCACAGCCTTCCAAAAGGCAACAGTGTCCTTTTGTACTGAGGCAGCGTGAAGGGCTGTCCAAGCATCAGCCCTCCCACAAATCCATCTACAGGGAGCTCAATAAGGGAGTACCACAGGGCTCCTGCTTAAGCCCTACACTTTTCAACGTGTATGTGGCTCCCCTAGCCAACCTAGCAAGATCATTTGGGTTTACACCAGTGTCGTACGCTGACGACACCAAACTCCTCTTTCCCTTTAAAGATCTGACACCTGCGATAAAAAAATCCTTTGCAGAGGGAATGAGAGCAATATCTGCTTGGATGTCAGCAAACTGTCTCCAATGCAATATTGGAAAAACGGAGGTCATGCTGTTTGGACAAGCAATAACACATTGGACACCGGACTGGTGGCCCCTGGAATTAGGTCCCGTTCCTAGCCCCAAAAACACAGTGAGAAACCTAGGAGTGTTAATAGACCAAACACTTACTTACAAGGACCACGTAAACCAGGTGGCAAGCACCGGTTTCCGTGCCATCGGTATGCTAAGGAGAGTGTTTCCCTACCTGCCAGACTGTCATAGAAAAACACTAGTGCAGGCATTAATCATCAGCAGAGTGGATTACTGCAACGGCCTTCTTTTGGGAGCAAATGAAGGACAGCTCAAAAAACTGCAAGTAATCCAAAACACGGCAGCAAGGATAGTCCTCAACGCCCCCCCCAGGACTCCCTCCCTTCCCCTGCTGACCAAACTCCATTGGTTACCAGTGAGGAAACGAGTGCATTTTAAGACCCTATGCACAATTCACAAAAGTGTAATAGGCAAAGGCCCCAAATATCTGGCCAACATCTTCCTGCCTTATGCCCCTGGGCGAACCCTGCGCTCTGGGAACCAACAGCTTTTGCAGGTGCCCAGAATAAAAAAAGGCCAGACAAGGAGGGCGAGCCCTGGCCCACCTTGGACCAAAGCTTTGGAACTCTCTGCCTCTTGAGATGAGAACACTGACCAACCATCTGACCTTTCGTAAGGTCTTGAAAACACATCTATTTCCCATTAACTGATCTCTCTCTCTAAATGCACCATTCACCTCTTCCCCTAACATCGGAGGATATTCTCACTGGCAAAGCGCGGAGATACCCCTCCGGGGGTTTATTCATGCGCTATAGAAGAATATAAAATAAATAAATAAAATAAATTTATGTCTTTCTTCCTTCTGGCAAGGGCGACACGATAGTTACGCCTAGCCATTTGTGCCTGTGCTCTAACTATTGGGGTAACATGTAATGCTTGTTTAAGTTCCCTCAGTGCCCTAGTGCAATTTGGGTCAAACCACCCAGGGGTTCTCTTAACTATATTACGCAGGTTTCTGGTCAGGAGCTGTTTAATTGAGCAGCAAATTTTATTGAAAGAATCCAACACAAGATCTTCGTCCTTTTCTAGGTTCAGACACTTATTAATTTCCTTTTGGGAACTGATCACTAGGTTTTTTAGAAAACTAGCTGGGATTACCTTCTCCCATTTAATACAAAATCCATTTTGCTGACCAAGAATGGGATTAACGTCATTATCACAATGAGTATTATGGGATGGCACTTCCAGATTTAGTTTAAAGGTGACTGAAATAGGGTAATGATCGCTAATACCACTAGTAAGTGTCTCCCATTTAGTGACCTGTGGGGCATAACGTGACGAAAGTAGAGTAAAATCAATAATTGATTTTGCCCCTCTTGCGTTAAAAGTGGGAGTAAATGTTTTGGGGCGGGAGCAAGCCTCATTAATAAATGCCATGGAATGCTCCACTAGTAAGTTATTAAGCATGTCCCCATGTTTTGTGTGGTCCAAATGACTAAACGCCCCCAAGTTTTCGTCTTCCCAGCCACACACACCCTGTAGGCTCATTGGACATAAGGGTCAATTAAAATCCCCTACCCACATAATAGCCATATACCCCGCACAGCTAACCTCGTTGTTTTTAAGGGAGCCTAACAATTTCTTGATGATGGTTTTCAAGTGGACTGTGGGGATGTTATTATAGAAATTTACTATAGCTAGATTTTTTAAAGAGCCCCATGTTACCACTATGTTTTGATAATATGCACAGTCCAAAAAGCTCAAGGACAATAGGGCCGCTGTGAATCGACAAATATATAGACAGCCCTCCCTTAGGTCTACCCTTTTTGCTAGGAACTGCCGGGGTAAAAAAAGTTTTATATCCTAACAAATGGGATTGGTTGATGGCCCATGTTTCCTGGAGAGCTATGTTGGAGTGAGTCATAGTTATTGATTGCCAGGCTGCGTTGTTGATTTTTGAGGCAAGGCCCGCTGTATTCCATGAAATTATGCTACCGAGGGTTTCAGTGCTAATTAGCCGTGTTGGGTCAATAGCTGTTACAGGAGCCAATTCCGATGGGACACTGGGAGTTGTCCCCGGGATTTAGCCAACTGGGGAATCGATGTTAATTCTTCCACTAGTACTTGTGATTGAGGCTGAGAATCTATGATGTTATAAGGTTCCTGCGTGCTAGTGATTTGTGCAGGAACCAAAATTTGTTTTTGGGAGCTTAAGTTTGCTTTTATGTCTTTGGTCTCGCCATTCGGAGACATGTTAATAGGGGACCCCGACCGTCAGTCGCAGTCATCAAAACCTGAAAAGGCTTCAAATCTGTTAGCGACTTCCAGCGGGGTAAATGGCAACAAATGGCCCATTCCCCTGATTCCCATCAAGTGGTCCATCCCCCCTAAAGCTATTACTATGTCCCCTGTAAGGTACAGTGTCCCATCCAGATGCATTTTTAGGAATCATAGGATTGGGCGCATGCAACATATACTGATTATTAAATGTTATCGGTGGATTAATCAGTGGGCCAGAAGGAACCCCCTGGACACATTATGGGAGTCACCAGAGATCTTGGGTAAATATAGGACAGATCACAGGGAACGATGGTTTTACCAACGTTCCCTGGCATCCAATTTAAAATGTGTCTGACCGCACCAGGATCTCTGAAATTTATGACTATTAGATCGCCCTTGATATCTTTCTCTCGGCTCCCCAACCAGGAGAGTCGCCGCACATGCACAATCTCGCCATTGATGTTGCAAGGGAGCGGTCTGTTCTGACTGAGCCAATGCATGGTTTTGTTTTTTAACTGAGAGAAGCCTTCCCTCCTGCCATCCTCTAATGTGGGGACACCCGTGAGTACAACCACATAAGGGACCGCTTCAGGAGGCAATTCAACTTGGCGACTCCAGTGGTTTTCTGCTCTAGCTGGGGTTGCCCTCCCCCTTACCTCCTGCTTGTTTCCAGTGACAGATGTTTTCACCCCCTTCGAGGTTTCATTAGGGACAGGTTGGTGGGCCGGTTTAGATAAATTTACCCCCTGGTGGTTTCGATTCGCAGAATGACTGGAAGGATTTAGAGCCTTTTGGATAGCAGGGGTAGGAGATGGCACTACGGCTGCAGGGGCTGGGACTGGCTTTACAGGATCTTTAGATAGGCCGGCTTTGTTGGTAATGGCCGTTTCTAGGTCCCCTAGCCGTTGCTCTACCTTCTTCAACCTCTCTAGTATGGGTAGTGTAAATGACCTAAATAGATGTTCAATGCTATCAAGGGAGACAGCAGGCGATTGTTCCTTGAACGTGCAGTTCCTGGGAGATGCTAGGCCAGTTGTAGATGCAATCAGTGTAGGGGTTTTTAAAGTTGGTGAGGTTTCTTGGGGGACCATTTGGGTTGGGTCGGGTATTAAACTAGCCTTTATAGTAGGTGCAGGTGTTTGCCAAAGTCAGAATGGCTAATCTTGCCTCTTTGTGGAACACCACCCCTTCTCCGTCTTTTATTTGGTGGCGGACCATGATCTTTGGGCACATGAAATTGGGCACATCAGATTTCCCAACCTTCTTTTTGGTAGTCTAAGCTACTACTCGAGGGGTGTCCGATATAACTTCTATCCCCATATTAAAGTTACTAGAGATGGATACGTTGGATACGATGTTTTTGTCCATACTGTTAGGAGCAACCGGTATAAGGGGTGTGTCTCGCAAAAGTATGGGAATACCCTGCGTAGATAACAGGTCCTCATTTTCAGTGACCAGAACTGTACCAGATGGACGTATCTGAGGTAGTGAAAGCAAAAGGTCTACTTTTAATACATTCAATAGAGCGACGTCGCTCTGCCCTACGCTCGGCCAGTACACACTCCCTTTCCATATCAGAGGCAGCCTTTTTAAAATAATTATCCAGTGTGCCTCTACTATTTCCCCCTACGTTTGCCAGCGTGGTTGTTTCAGGGGTAGCAGCCATGGGAGATAGTCAGCCAGTTGTTACCATCGGCAAATTTTACAACAAGTCTGGTAATGTTTTTTGTGGTTAATTTACTCCAACATAAGCAGCATGCAATGGTAACAATTCGAGGCCCCAGACAATCTCCCCACGGCGGCGGCACTCAGCTGGTGAATTCACTCAAAGAAACAACAGGGGGGCGATCACTGTGCTTGGCAGCGGCATAAAATAGCCTGAGGGAATTATGCCGGTGGAAAGATCGCTCCTATATTTGATGGAGGTGTACACATTCCATTAGGGTGCAATGAGCGAACAATATAAATACAGGACAACCTTACTTTCGCAGAGGGGCGTAACAAGGCGATGGCTTTAGTAGGTGAAAGAGAATGGCCCCAGCCCAGCCTCCTTCAGCCACTGAACGGCCACAAAACGGCCCGCCCTTTGCCCGGGCTTCGCCCGGCGTCCCGCTCGCGTACCGCGACGGGGGATTATCCTGAATTTAAAGCGCCTCCTGGCGCGGGTGAAGGCGGCTTCCGGCCGCAAAGCAAGCTGGAACTGGTAGTCAGTGTCCCCAGGGAGGCAGGTTTCCCCCCCCCCCTCTGCGGCCGCGCTCAGGATGTTGTGTAGCGGCGGGAGGAGCGGTGGAAATGCAGGCACAAGGTATGGGCTCAAAGAAATGCCCCAACAGCAAACAAGGCGCGTGTGCGCAAATGTAATGACCCCCGCTCCGCCGGGATTATCCTGAATTTAAAGCGCCTCCTGGCGCGGGAGAAGGCGGCTTCCGGCCGCAAAGCAAGCTGGGACTGGTAGTCCGTGTCCCCAGGCAGGCAGGTCTCCCCCCCTCTGCGGCCGCGCTCAGGATGTTGTGTAGCGGTGGCAGCGGGAGGAGACCTCGGGCAGCAATGCGGGTAGCGGTGGAAATGCAGGCACATGGTATGGGCTCAAAGAAATGCCCCAACAGCAAACAAGGCGCGTGTGCGCAAAAGTAATGGTATAGGGCTATTGGGCAGTTCCGGAACTGGAGAGGTTGCTTCCGCCGAGCTTCCTTGAGGATCCTTTCTTTGAGCGGGAAGTCTGGCAAGAAACCCAATATGTCCGTTGGGGGGGCAGGCAAACATCTAGGGAGCCCCTCTCTGTACGCCCTGTCGATCCTAACTACAAAGTCTGTTGGTTCCCCCAGGACGTCGCGAAAGAGAGCTTGCAGGTAGCTTGTAATGTCCTTCCCCTCTTCCTTGAGTGGGACCCCCCCGGACCCGTATGTTATTTCGACGGGATTGGTTTTCCAAGTCCTTTGCATGTGCCTGCAGGTCCAACTGTTGGTCTTTCAGTCGTATGACCTCCTGTTGCAGTTGTTTTATCTCCTCACTTCTGGCTTGGTCTGTCTCTTCAATGGCTGCCACCCGCTCCCCAAGGCCGTCCACTTCTCGTCAAATCTCCCGGACCTCTCCCTCCACTTGTTGCAACGTTTTGAAGTCGTCCCTGAGCGTGTTGAACAGTGATTCCAGGAAGGACTTAGTAATGGGCACTTCTGCCACGGAGTGGCGGGTTGCGGTTTTGTGATCTCGGGCGAGGGCGGCCCTTTTTCATTTCTCGTCTGGTTCTTAGCGAGCAGCTCTGGGAATGTGCGGTCCCCTTCCTTTCTATACGCCCGGGTCCTCCGTGTGGGCTGGCGGTGAGTGTTATCTCCGATCGGCGGGTAGCGGGCCCCAGCACCAGAAATCCCCCGGCTGGAAGCCGGGGGACGGGGTTGTGCCCGGGTCCAGTCACACCACCTGAGGCCGTTGCCGTTGCTGAGAAGTGTGGCTCACTGGTTAGAGGAGGCAGACCTGGAAGCAGAGGTCAGCCCGGGACCAGGGTTCAATTCCCGGCTCGGCGGGTCTTGAGTCCTAAAATGTCAACGGACTCGACAATTCTCGCTCCGGTGCCTACTCGATTCACGGGTTCACACTCTGCGACTCTGGGCAATAGCTTGCTTAATCTCCACAATGGCCCCTCGCGGTGGGATGCCTGGCTTTCACCTTGTGGATTCCCTGCCGGGGTTATCTCACAGGGGAATACCAGGACGGGTTCCCTAAGCAAGCGCTTAGATACCGGGTTGGTGATTTGCGCTACATAAATACATGTACATTTACATTTACATTTATGTGGCTAGCACTTGTTGCGGCGGCCATTGTTGAACTTGTTGGCCTGGGGACCAGTGATAACAGGCCTCTTTATGTAGTCTCCTTGCTACTCTCGGCTGCCCTGGCAGGGAGCGTTCCTTGTGCGCTCCCAAAGGTTTGGCGTCTCAAGATGGCGCCTCCCGATCTGTCTCCCGGGTCGGGCGTGCTTGGGCTGGATGACCGCTGACACTGCGGCCGCTGCTCTGCTGGGGTTATGAGTGATGGGCTCTAAGTTTTGGGGACACTGCACTGTCCCCCAACTAGCTGCCGCATACTGATCAGTGTGGCTCACTCAGGCCCACCCGGCCCACTCCCGTTGCCAACCCGAAACGGCGTTGGTGGCTATGAGTGGAGCCTCCTCTAGTATGCCGCTGCCCCCGTGTCTCCTCACCTTCTCACCGGCGGCGGAGTGTTCTACGGGCGGGGACGCCCTCCGTTGGTGAGCCCACGCGGCGTCCTTCTGCCTCTTGTCGGTGTGATCCGGCCGCCGACTCGCTGTCGGGGGAGGGAAGGGAGGCCTGCGGTTTTTGGACCACAGCAGCTGGGCCTCCGTTGCGCCTTCACTTTAACTCCTGGGCCCCCGGCACCCCCAGGCACCTGTGCACAGCCGGGCAAGCCTGGTTGCACCCAATCCGCCGCTTCCGTTTCTCCGCCGGGCCCTCCCGACGCCCGCCTCGTGGTCTCGGCCAACGAGTTGATGTGTCTCCTCGGCTCTCCGATGCACTTTTCTTGGTGGCGCCGTGCCCCTGAGCCCCCTAATCGCCGATAGTGACCCTATGGGGGGGTGGGGGACACTGTGCTTGTTATCGGCCTTAGGAGGCGACGGGACGAGGAGCTCATGGAACCTGCAACCGACTACGCCACCATCTTAGCCACGCCCCTGCGTGCAGTCTTTTATAAAAAGACGCACGCAAAGGCCAATAGCAGCCCACAAAAGGAAAAGCACATGCACGAGCGTATGAGATTCCTAGGGCAGCTTCCAAACCCTGTTTTTCACCTATTAAAGGACTCGCGCTGCGCGAGCACTGCTGCGCAGTGCAACGCTAGGTGCGAGACCTAAAAAAGGTGTCTAATATCCAATGGTCCGTGGTGACATGTTGCCAAGTGGTGAAGAACACTTGCAGTCAAGCCAGGCAGGGGCTGTGTGATTGGGGAGGTGGGGAATGAGGGCCAACTTACTGCCTGGGAGGGGCAGTTTACTTGGGGGAATCCCCTTTTCCTCTACCTTTGGAGCTGTTGCCCCAGTAGATGCCTCGGAAATAACCCCTTTGGAAGGGATGCAGAGAATGCGGTGCTGGAAGCTTCTGGGGATGTGGCCTTGGAACAGTCCTGGTAGGCAGACCACCAAAAGAACCAGCGAGGGGAAGGCGGTTCGAGGGTAACCATGGCCTTGGCGGTCTGTGTCCTCCTTGATATTCTCCAGCATCTCATCAGCCCGTGACCTGAAGAGATATATTCCATCAAAGGGCAGATTGAGGAGTTGTTGTAGAACATTCCGCTTGAAGTCAGAGACACGGAGTCAGGTGTGTCTGCGGAGGAGCATGTTTGAATTGCTGCCGCGAGCAGCAGCGCCAGCAGCATAAAGGGCATATCTTATGGTGGAGCTGGAGGTGAGTTTGCCTTCTGAGACTAACTCCTGGCTGAATTTGGGTACTCTTCTGAATGATGTTGGAGGATGTGAGGAAGGACCTACTGGCACAATACCTTGGGCATATTCCCCACCTTACAAACATGGGTTCCATGACAGCCCAAACCATCCAGCTTCACTTGAGAGGAGAAATCCAGTCCGCTGTTTTGTGTATTCACAGCGAGGAGCCCACAGTAACCTGGAAGTAAAAGAACACGACCCTGGAAGTAATGTCAATCAGCCAATGAAACAAGAGAACCTTGAGGAGGAGGCGGGTCATTCGAGGAGCCCAAAGGAACCAGGGAAGACGCCAGAAAGGACGACGGAAGAAAACGAGCCGTACCTGCTGAACACCGAAGAGCCCAGGAGTGAAGACGCCGCGGAGGACGTGAACCAGGAGTCCGGAGAGAGGTGGTGCGAAGACTGGTGGAGTCCGCCGGAGAGCGGCCACAACTCAGGAGAGTTGCGGCGTAGCGTGTGAGTGGCAGCGTCTTCGGGGAACAAGAGAGTGGCGGGAGGAACGTGGGTGGAGAACTACAGGGAGTAGAGGGTATTGTTCCAAGGGGGATGCGTGTGTCTCATACCCTACAAATTAAGGATTGATATACCACGTTTTTGCCTTCAAGATGATGTATGTTCAGATAAAAGTATAGTGGCAGGCATTTTCTTTACCCAGACTTCCTCACTGCATAGGCGCCCGACTTTATAAGAAAGAAACCTTAGTGAATACCTCATTTAATACAACGTCAGGCCCCTAAGTGATCCTTACATAATTCTACTGTGTTTACGTAACTTTTTGTTCCTTCTTAAAAACCAAAACCTACCACGACGTTTCTTCTGGTGCACTTTATGGTGTGGTAAAGGGTTCTTTACACACAGAAGTAATAGGAAACATCTTGCTGATGGCTCCTTTCTATTCCCTCTCTACGAGCCTCTGGGGTGAAGATTTTGGCCAACAAGAAGAGGAGTTGAAACAGTTGCCCTCTACGGACCCTTCCAGGTCGGCCAGCCTTACATCAGAGGAAGAAGATAGAGACTCTTGTTGTGTCACCCACTTGTGTTACTTCTGATAATAAACAGAGACCTTTTGGCAAATACATACAGCCTCCTCGCCTGTATATCAAACCTGCCCTCCCACAGAGGAACTCCTCAATTTCATCCCTGTGAGCCCTGTCAATTCAGGAAAGTCAAACTTATGAAATTAGCAATGCCCATTGTTTGGCAGATAGCATTGCAGGTGCCTTGCACGTTACCCTTTTGTGGGCAGTGTAAGCCACCATTGAATCTGAGGGATAGGGAGGATTTGACCCTTGATGTAGACTGGGTCGGAGGAGGGAGGCCTTACATTTTTTGTCCATCTTAGGGTTGCCTATCCGGGCTTTAACTGGCTCTTTGTAAATATCTCAAGAAGGTTTAAGCATCTCCAGCGCTGGGAGGGGGAAAGGGTTTCCATCAAAAAATACTTCTCAACTGCATCCTTGTGCATCTCACTTTGTGTTAAGAGCCCACCCTACAGAGGGCCTAATGGTAGGAGGTAATGTTATCTGGCGGGGAGTGACGGGCAGGATAAGGTTGAGCCCCATGGAGGACCCACGTCATTAAGATGCCAGGAATCATCCTGTGGATGCAGGTAATGAGGGTCCCCCAAACCCAGAGTGTGGTGAGCCCTGAGGAGTGAATTAAAGGGGGTCAGCAGGCGGGATGATACAGTGGTAGGATGAAGAGGTAGTAGGAGAAGAGGTGGGAGGAGGCAAGGGGGTAGGTGGACGAGACAATGGTGGAGGTCTACTGGCTTGGTCATGCCTCTCCTCTCTCTATGGCAGTGGGGGGAAGATAAAGTGCTTCTTCAAAGCTAAACTTCCATCCATCTGTGGTGAATGCAGATGGCTGGGTGAGAAAGCATACAGTGTAGGGATGAATGAGGATGTGACTGTTGAGTGTCAAGTTAGTCCCACAATCCTGGAGAACACGTTTGTCAAAGCTGGTAAAAGTAGTCTGTCTCAATGCCAAGGATTTTGGCGCTGGTGCGGAGGATCACAGGGGCAAAGGGAGGCTTCTATGTCGAAGGTTTCGACTCTGAAGGATGCTTCGGTGCAGTGGTCGGTGCCAAAGTGGCGAGGGTCAGCGTTGAGTGTGTCAACTTCAAGATCATCTTCTGCACAGAGACAGGTGTGTTGTACAAGCATGTATTTGGTGCAAACCATGGCAGGGTGGCAGTGGCAGACAGGAAACCTGTAGGTGGGCTTTGAGGCTCGATGAGTGTACCCTAGGTGGAGGGCTGCCAGGAGTGCAAGCGAAGTTGAGGAGTCTGGGTTGGAGGGTTTCATACTCACGGTCTACCTGCATGGCGGATGGCAAGACATCAATCACCAATTTGTACCCAAGCTGGCTTCAGGCGATAAGGACACCTCAGTGGTCTAAGGTTCCAGCCGGAGTTCGCCCTCGATGTTCTGGGTGTCGAACAGGTCCGGGGTATCATCACGATTTTGAAATGTCGAGCCCAACAAAATCCAAGCGTTTTCTTCCAATGAAAGGGGTGGTAGGCGTTGCAGGAGGCCTTGCCGTGCTTGGGAGAGAGACAAAGGTTACAGACCTGGTGGAGATCGGTCCAGGGGTATCTGGCACAACACCGAAGACAGTAGTGGAAAGGAATCCTCCACAAGTTAGACGAAACACGCTTGCCGTGGAAAAAGCAAACAGGGGACAACCTAAAGGTAGGGCCCCTATGGGGTTATTGAAGTTGTTCCAATCCCTGAACTGGATGAAGCAGTGCGCATCAAGTCGATGTAGGAACGGATACCGCAATAGAAAACAATACAGAAAGAAGAGAGAAGAACTGAGAAAGCAGAGATCACTGCAACAGTGTCAATCTGTAGCTCTGAAACAGATCCAAACTACTGGTGGAAAGAAAACAATCCAACAATGGAGCAGAAGCCCAGGCGCATTACCAGCTATAGGTGGAGCCACCGTACCTCGTGATTCAAGAACACTTCTTAAAAGAACACTAGATGGCAGGAGTATGCACATCATGTGTAAATCTACAGACACACACGCACGCCTCGCACTTTCCTGATCAGTTTCTCAACATGCTAAAAAAAAAAACATGACAACCTCTGCAGAAGCGCAGCATGAAAAACTAGGTGATCAAAGAGGTAGGGCCAGCAGCTCTGACTTGTTATGATAGCATTAGCAATTTCAAGCTACATAGAAGAACAATCAGAGATATCAAGCAACTCTGCTGAAATCAAAGCTAGGTAGAAACCTGGAAGAGAGAGATGAAAACCATGAATCAGCCTCCTAAGAGACTTACAGAAAATTAAAAACCAAAAGACAAGCAGATGGCAGCTAATCCAGGCCATGCATAGCAGTATGAAACTTTGTGGTTGGTGTAAGAAGAGCTAACATTGAAATTAATCAGAGAGTAGTAGAAAAATAAGATGGTAGTACAAGAACAATCGTCAAAGAATTTTAAGAGATACAACCAGCATTTGAAGACCGAAAAGAAAAGTCCTACAATGGTGAAAATATATCATTATGGCATTGTCATGAGTTTGTTCCTTAAAAAAAAAAAATAACAACTAACGTCAAGGAAACATCTTAAGTCCAACTGCACTCAAGGTAGTATGATAATTCCAATGTCATTATATTATTAAAGCCACAATAGGATGGCATAAGCCTCAGAATCAATCACAGATAAGGTCAATGTTATAACAATCCACTGTAGCTTGAGAAACATTTAGATTGGTCATTCAGTCAAGAAAAAAAAATCTAGTCTATAGTGGAAAAGCAACACAATTCTGCTGCTCCAGCACCCTTATCCTATGCTGCGCTTTTGATTTGCAGAGCATGCCGTTACTCTCCAGAGCTTTGTGTAGGTGTTAGAAATTATGCAATTAAAATCGTTTAACAGTGTTTTACAAAAATTCAAGATGGAGACAGGCAAGGTTTTATATTCTGTTAAAAAAAAAACACATACAATTTGTTTACTCATATTTTTGACTGCACCAGTGTCTTTGAACTTGAATTTGCCCCATTTAATTGAAGATCTTTAACATCAAAATATTGAAATTATGTTGTTCAGACAATGAAAAACTACTTAAAGTTCATGGGACTCAGCTTTTGGGACTTTATGAGTGGGTAGTACATCCTCTACCATGAAATAAGTCAAATCAATGCAGAAATTCAAGGTACCTAAATGTCGTGCAGTCACTCAGCATTTCTACACATTACTAAATGGTCTGGGCGTGAGACATAGACATGGTGCAATACTGTTCATAGAGGCACTAGTAGCGATTATATGTTTCATTCACTCAAATGCGTATCAATGTGTATTCATCTTTAACTGCATAAAGATGTTTACTTCCAAATAAAAGCCTGGACCCAATTACCAGGGCTGGATCATCCATATTAAAGAACAGATAATCAAAGCAACAAACATGATAAAGCCATGCAGTCTGTATGTGTAATTAAATTCAAGATACCTAGAGGAGAAATCCAAGAGTCACCCAAAGCAGCACCTGAAAAATTGCACTTGATACTCCCAGCCTGAATAGCCTGAAATAAGAGAAAAGTGTCACTTAGTAGCTGAAAATGCAAGGTATCGCAGGTACAAAACCAAACTCCTTTCCATACAACCACAATAGCACTTGGAAACTGACTTTTGTTTCTGCTTTGTTGTTACCTTATGAAGTTCTAACGATACAGCAGCAGCCATTTTGCCTCCATACGATTCAGAAAAAATATAGAAAGGAATGCTCTGGAAATAAACAAAATAAATTACTCGTATGTCCAGTGCGATACCATCTCACTCTACCCAATTTCCCAAATTCCTTTAAAACAGATTTCATCACTGATCTTTATAAAAACAAATGTTATGTAGATTTTTACTTCTCAAACGACTGAAATATCCTTTGAAACAAAAGCACAGCAAATTGTAGCTAAATGACAGTACTGACAACCTTTTAGCTATAATCAATGACTTACTGAGCCTGCTTTTGAACAATCACGGTGGAAGGAGAAGTGTGTTAAATGGTGTTAAAAGGAGCATTTTCCCTCACTCGAGTCATCATCTTGGGTATCAGGAAGGTGTTTAAACCAGCTTTTCCACATTTTTTCATAATTTCAGGGAGGGAAATAATACTTACCTAAACAGTAATTAATTACATCGTCAAAACAAAAATCGGATTTCCCCCTCTACACCAAACCTAAATAAAAATAAAAATTCTGGCTATGATCGGTTCTGTACCGTGGGTAAAGATAATATTCAATGTAACAGAGAAGGGTGTTGATTTGCTGCAGTCATATCTCGGGGATGGATATGGGGTCCTTTCTCCCATATATAAAATAACGCCAATGTTAGAAATGGTGGGGCATTTGTAGGCCTTGAGGAAAAGCAAACCACTTTTTCACCAAAAGAGGTATAGGGTATGTTGTGGAGTGAACACGACCGTTACAGAAAACGTAATCTTTAATAGGTTGGACATACAATTAAGGGATAAATACTTTCAACTGCTTGCTTCAGAAAGTTTCAAAACGAGATTTCTACTCTTCCTAAATAATAATAATATACTAATAATTATTTACTAATAAGCACCTACCTTTTGCAATCCTACAGACGTTTTCGTAAAATACTACATGGCTATTCTGTACAATAACAAAGACAAGATGGTGAGATGCACACCTTCTCCCAGAGAATAAGTGAAGAGTTTCATGAATTTAATTCATAGGATTCATTTTTTGGCTGTGCAGCTTGAAGGGGATCGTAATGTGGTGCCCACGTGTTCTTACCATATTGCAGCGCAATGGGACGGAGCGCGGAGCAAGCGAGCACGCCTATAATGTCGAATTGAAAGAGTACGTTTTTTAAGGCACATGAAGAACATGAGAGTTCACAGAAGAGAAGGTGTGCATCTCACCATCTTGTCTTTGTTATTGAATGACCTTTCCGTCCAAAAGGAGAGATTGCACCCCAAATGGAAAAGCGATCAGATTAACAGGTTTATACAGATAAGACAATAACATCAATATACTGGGTAGGAGTGTTGTTTCCCTGTCATGCATAATTTTAATTATGAAACAGAACTTGATGTTGAAACAGACTTTTTTATAAGGATTACCTACTGCATATAATGTACACGTGAAATACACTATGTATAACAGCTAGTTTGCTGTTTTCAAGATTGTTGTTCAAGTCCTGCATATTGCCTGATTCTGAGCATTAGCATAGCAGAGCGAGTTCCAGAACTAGTTTTAGTGATCTAAACATGGGTGCACTCTGGGTAATGAAGTTCAATTCACGGGTCCTATTCTAGTGAGCTTACGGGTTTTCTCTGCCAGCCAGTGCTGAGTTTAGCGCTTGCTGACAGGCACGTGACAAATCACCTGAGGGAAGTTTAGGCAATAAAGGTGAGGTGAAGCCGGTAACAGTGAAGCCGTTTTCTGATGGAATAAGCAGGATTAGTTCGAGGTTTTCACCAAGATTAAAAAGGCATTTACAATGCAACGGTTTCGCCTTTGGAAAAGTTAAAGCTATTGGCATTGAAAATGACAACATTTTTATTTATGTTTTGGCTTTGAAAACCTAATTAAATGGCATTGTCATTTACAAAGCCAATAGCCTAATCTCTTGCAAATGCGACACCTATTGCATTTGCACCCACACACACACACAAAACTGGATCACAAGAAGGGAACAGAGGCACACACAAAACTGGGTCGCAAGCAAGCAACAGAGGCACACACAAAACGGGTCGCAAGCAGGCAACAGAGGCACACACAAAACTGGGTCGCAAGCAGGCAACAGAGGCACACACAAAACAGAGGGGGCAGGGAAGCAGCTCTACATGATAAGAATAAATCAGAGATCTGGCAACGATGGGCGTGATCATGGAGGGAATACCCAATCCACAAACAGGAGAGTAAGAAGCACTGCAACCAAATTTGATGTCTTATTTGCAAGAAAAATTAGTTTTTCCAACTGTTTCATCAATGGCTGTATATCTGCGAGCAAGATTGTTTCTAAGAATTCAATGACCGCTTCCAACTTTGGGGTTACTAACCGGGGAAAAAACACCAGATTGTGTCCATGAGTCCCATAAGGCGCTTTTCCCACAAGGAGTGGAAGCAATCTGCCCCCCTCCCACTCCCTTCCTCCCCCCGACAGCCATGTTTGTGCTCCCGAGCTCCGTCCCCATCCCAAGACACGGCTGCCTAAGAAACTGCTTGAGGAACATTTTAATAAGTCGGAAAGTTTTTCCAGGACCAGAAGCCAAGAAGACCTGGAGCAGTACAGCCTTCCCCGCTTCTTAGAAGAGGAGATCTCCCCCCCCCCCCATCCCCGGGTCCGAGAGGGAGGGCATCCGAACACACACAGGGGACAGGCAGACATTGATCGGTACTCACAGATCTCCATCCTCTGGAACAGCGAGTGCTTGCAGTTGCATGTGCAGGAGACATTGGGCTGAATGGCAGCGGCTGTGCTGTTCAGACGCATCGAATTATAAATTTACAAAGCAGGCATGGTGAGAAGTGGGGGGCTCGAGGCGCGGCGGAGGGGTCTCCGGAGCCCGGCAGCAGCCCATCGAGAGGGCGCCAGCCCCCTACATCATCGTGGGGCCGGAATCCAGTCCAGGAACCCGGCGGTCTCTCCGTCCAGTGTGGTGTAAAGTGCCGGCACCGCCTCTGACTCGCCGTGCGCCCCTCGGCCGCCCTAGGTTCACTGTGCCCCCAAGTCCAGGGGGGGCAATGCGAAGGCTGCCCTTGACTCACTGCTCCCCAGTCCTGGGGGGGCAAAAATTGGTGCAACCCGGTCGCCGAGGGCACGTAGTTGTCATTAGTCGATTTACACGTACTCGGGGCTTTGGAATCCGCGCAGAACTGGTACAGCAGATAATAATGATTATATCTACATTGGCCTCGCCAATCAGCACATCACAGGGATTATACAGTACAATATCACCCTACTTTAGAATTAATGACGTGATCCGTTAAGTATTGGCAACATAATGTTACAAAGCCATACCCCCCATCTTAGATCAAACTTTAAAATGGCGAAAACAAAGCTTGGAAAAAAAAAAAAACGCCCACCGCCGAGATGACGCGCACAGAGGGGCGGAGAGGGAAGAAATCGCGGGAACGCCCATGAATCTGGTCCGGCCATGACGGACAGATCTCTGTTCCAATGGCTAGCCTCCATTTATGGAGCTAGGCAATGGAACAGAGGGGCGGATTCCTAGCCACATTCTTTTTTAACATTAGATTTCGCCTGCGCCGAAAAGCTGCGCAGAGCGCAGCCTTCGGCGAGGCGAAACCTAAAAAGGAACATGGTGAAATGCAAACGGCGATTTTGATAAGCGGTTCACTGACAGACAGATCAGTTCATGTCACGGTAAGCGTGGTGAAGAAATTGTTAACGTGCAATTATAAATGGCAGGCTGGAGGGTTTAATAACGCGATGCAAATTAGTTAGAAACAGCATTTTGATATTTAGATTGTAAAAACGCAAGTTGGTTGAGCAACAGGGGCACTGAGCAGGGGTTGATGCTTAACTAATGAAAGTGCAAATAGACACACAGCAGGAATTGTAAATATGAACGTTTTAACAAAAAGCAAACAGTTTTGTACTTCATGAGCGCATGTAGCATGTTTATTGTATTATAAATTTGATAATTGTAAAAAGTAGGTGATTGATTTTTCTGTATTATAGATACACCCCAGAAGAAGGGATTTTCCCGAAATGCATTGGGTGATTTTCAATAAGCGTGACATGTGGAAACATTCATCATTCCTCTGCCTATCTTGAATAACACTGAATGAAAATGAAAATGAATTGAAGAAAACAGAGTATTAAAGTGGATGAATTATAATGGAGAAAATTGCAGAATAAGTGAAGAGTTTCATGAATTTAATTAATTGGACTTGTTTTATGGCAAAGCAGCTTGAAGCGGATCGTAATGTGGTGCCCACGTGCTATTGCTATTCTGTACAATAAACATATTTTCATGTAGATGAGCCAATCTACAACAGCTTTATAATAAAGGTTTTGTTTGCAAAAAAAATTCTCACAAAATTGTCAGATGGGCGTTTGCTTATTTTCCAATCTTGAAAGTTTCAATATATCAACTGCGAGAAATGCCCTCACCTGAAACTCTGGTTGAGCATCGAAAAATCCTTTCAGAAGAACCAGCATATCAGAAGCTACCGTATTAATATCTTTTGCAAACGCTTGACTGTTGTTTGCATAGCTGAATCCGGTGCCCACAGGATTGTCCACAAACAAAACACTGGCCTCCCGAACCTGTACCACAAAAAAAAGAAAAGGTTACCGTAAATGCACACAAACTGAACTTTATGAACTTCATGCTTAGGCTTTATGTGGTTGGGTGGGGGTGTGTGCTTGTATACAAACGATATGAATTCTACAGTTCAAGTGAAGTATTAGGGATGCTAGTGTTCCAGCCGGAAACAAACTGTGGAATTCTTACTACTGGATATAAGTGTGAGTTTTGAAGACAACGGAGATAGAGGTTTTTTTTATCTTGTAGGGTGGATTTCCTGGTGCAATCTTGGCTATACTAGACAACAAGCACTGGTAAAGCCAATAGGTGTGGCTTCGGACGCTGGCCTTTTGGTAATTCTTTCATTCTTGTTTTGGTTCGTCATTGCTTTTGCAAAACGTGGTTTGTATGGTTTGTAAAGCTGCCGGGCGTTTGTCAACCAAAAGACAAAAAAAAAAAATCAAAAAAAAAAAAAATCACATGCCTCGAATCTAAAATGTATTTGGTCTCGAAAAACATTACCATAGTAGTCCTGGCACTGACGGGAACTACTTTGTGTGTGGATGTGCTCCTTGTAAAAGGGAAGTATGCCGCAACTCATAGTGAAGTCAGCCAACAGCTGTAATTGAGGGGAGGGTGGTGTGGGGCACGACAAATTGGTCCTTGTTGCTTGCTTGATTGGGTTGGAGGAAAACATATGGAAAACAGACAAATGGATGAAGTGTGGCTGAGTAACTAAATCACACACATAATTTTATTATAATCAAAAGGTCTTGGCTAACAGCCCTAAAAAGCCAATCGGTGTGCCATTAGCCTTTGAGAAAGAAGCCAACAAAGGAAAAAAGGAAGGAAGGAAAGAAAGTAGACAAGAAAAAAGGCAAGTAAAAATTAATAAAAAGCAGGAAATAAAGTAATGAAAGAAAAAAGGCAGGAAAAAAGAAAAATGGAAAATGAAAAGAGAAAAAAAGAAAAATGAAAGAAAGGAAACATTGAAGGAAGAAGGACATCTGCAGGCTTTCCTGGGATGTTGGCCAGGTTACAAGGGCAATCTATAAATGATCTTTTCTGCACAGGTGTACAGGCCTCCTCCACGACAAGTCAGGAATCCTGAACAAAGTTTGGGGACCGGTTATTGAAAAATATGTTGCGTTTTAGGTGGGCTACCTCGTTCAAAGGTTTGCAAGATACTCAAATCCTGGCGTAATATATTGCTGGCCATTTTGGTAGGGCATCCAGTCAAATATTCACACGGAGGTCAATACTGACTGGGTCAAGTGTTATTTGTATTTGCTGCCTTCTGCAGGTTTAATCTGCTCTTGCAGCTAAGGGTGGCCGCAACCCATGAAACAGGGGGTGAGTATGTTTCACCCAGGCAGGGAAAATATGCACCCGAAAAAGAAAATGGAGACCTTCAGTGCTTTCAGCCAGATTGGGGACAGGGATAGGGCACGGGCAGGTTAGAAAGTCATGGACAAACATTATCCACTCGCACAAATGAAACTTCCATTTTGTGCAGCACACAAACATGTGGGTCCATCAGACACCAGCACTCGGCACACATTAGCAAACTTACAATAGGTATACTTTATACATGTGCCCGAAACAAGGATAGTTATGGAGGGCTGAAGAGTCCTTTAACAGGGGAGATAGTAGGTATTTTCTCCATAGACGTTCAAAAAAAATGGCAGTTGTTCTTGTTGTGAATCTCGCTACCATTACTTCATGGGTTATTTCGAGATACAGACAGCGACTCAGAAGGGGGTGATATCAAACAAGTTCTAGTGCTGACAAAACTAAAACAATCCAACATTTCAAGAGGGCTCGCATGATTTTGTATCTCACTGGAAAGAAACATGGGTTTGGCATAAAAAAGAATATACGTTGGCAAGATGGGACACACTTCATATAGTTGCCAAGTATGCCATACTCTTCTTTTGATCGAAAATAAACAACAGTGGTTTATATTTAAATCCTAGCCCAGCGATAAATAATGGATCTATGAATTTTACTTTAACAAGCAATTTCAATTAGCAAGTCAAATGAGGCAATTCACCTTTATTGAGGAGGTAACATGAAGAGACTATTGTTTTACCTACCAAATTATTGGGGTTGCACCTTTGAAAATTTTACGAGCCTCAAAAGGAGTGCAACTTAAGACTCAAGATTATTAAATATACTGGCTTGGGAATCGGAATAGGACTCACCCAAGCAATGTTTTGAATTAAATCTCCACCATCCATGATAACGCTTTCACTTAATAATTTAACGTAATGCCCCTTTAACATGCTAAAACGTAAACATGCATTGCATTTTGAAAAGGTAAAGCTAAATACTCTTTATGGTAGTGCTAGAGCCGTCACCTTTGGGGTGGTCTTCCTGCCCCCCAAACATCTCGCCTGCACCCTCCTATTTTCCTGAATTCGCTATTGCTGGCCTTCGGTCTCTGTGCACTTTACCACTGCTAATCAGTGCTAAAGTGCTTGTGCTCAGTCCCTAAAACATGGTAAACCTGAATGGCATTTTTAATTTACTTACGAGTCCCTAGTAAAGGGAAATACCTCATACCCAGGGCCGATACATTAAATGCTACTTTTGGGTGTGATGCACTTAAAGCGCCACCCAGTTAAGTAGCCCCTTAAAACATGTCTCAGGTCTACCATTGCAGCCTGAATGCAGTTTTAAACTGCCAATTCAACTTGGAAAAATAAAGCCTTGCCACGCCTTAAATGCACTTTTATTACATATTGGTCACCCCTAGGGTAGGCCCCCAGGCATCCCATAATTAACATGTTGGACATGTACTTTTTATTGTCCTGGTAGTGAGAAAAAAAAAACACAAATTCGTCTTTCATCACTTTAAGGCCTACCTCTCTCATAAGATACCCTTGGGGTTGCCTTCTTAAATGTAATAAGTGCAAACTTCTGATTGGAAAGAGGTAGGGTATTCATGTTTGGTGTCTGGAAAATTACAATTCAAAAACCTCTTTAATGATGAAGGCGGATTTTGAGTTCCAATATTGAAAATGCTACTTTTACAAAGTTGGGTTTTTACCGCCCCAAATGTGGTGCATGTAGGCGACATAGGTTTTTGGATGTACAAACCATTGGTTTTTTTTTTCACTATGGACTTTGTGTTTCATTACAAATAATAAAGAGATCTGGGGGTTCAACAAAAGTAATGTTTAGATAACTTCAAATTATTAAATGAGATAGTGAAAGTAAGTTAGAAAGGGGGAAGTGCAAATTCCTTCAGCAAAGAAGGAATTTGTTTGCTTTGTACACAAGTAATGATATGGTTGGTCTTTCAATGCAAGAGATATGGTCTACTTTGCTTCACGTGAAACAGAACAATTGGCCAAATAAACAAGTCTTTGGATTTCGGAGATAGGAGATAAACACAGCAAAAGTAAAGAGGATTTCTGAAATCTATAATGATTTGATAGGAGTAAAGAAGGGTGTATATAGCACATGAAGAAGAAGATGTGGCTATTAAGAGAGGAGTTGTAGCATTTGAATGGGGCAGAGATTTGGGATAACGTCTAAAGCTGAACAGAACAGCAGCAGCAGTTTAAGTATTATGAAATCAACAAGGCTGTTGACTAGGAGGTAAGTGTTCATTAAGTTGATACTTCGATGTGACTGAATGATCCAATCAAACATTCATTGCATTACATTTACTATGGAGAATTAATCAGAGTATGGCCTTCATTTAAGATGTGTTGAATCCCTGCCAACCTGCTAGATCAGTAGATGCCAAAGCCTTTGCTTTTCTGGTGTTGCATCTAAACTTACCACTCTGTTTAGTAGGATTGTCTGCCTACAGTGCACATACTATAGGTAGGTCTGAATGGAAAGAAGTATCTCTGTAACCCACTCTGCATTGCTTTATATTTTACACAAGCCGTTCACAAACATGGAGTCTGTAAGTAAAACAAAACAACCAAAATACCCTAGAACCTCCCTGCATACGAGGGTTATAATAATTTAGTCAGTCATACAAGGGGAAGGTAAATCCAGTGATGGTAGCCCTGCTTTAAATAGGGCGGAGCAACTGCCAGCGTGACCTTGCAACCTGGTGGTGGACAGCTGAGGCTATGGAATCGAAAACCCAGCAAAACGTCTGACTGTTAGTGAGAAAGGAACTTTGTTTTTCATAGGAGGCATCCTTGTCGATTTGTGCCACATATCCCGCTCTGCCCACACTCTTGCAACCTGGATTATTGTAATTACTTCATTTTAGAATGCAAATATCAACTACACAACGAAAGGAAACACTGTGTTCAATAAAATACAGAAAAACAGTTATTTACCCAAGTGAGGTTTCTTGGTTTTAGGTCAGCATCAAGAGGCCCTATTTCTCCAAAGTTTCCAAATCCACAGCCTGAACCTCCAGGACCACCCTGGAAAATAATTAAAGAACATTGTCTTCTAGATGACTCAACTAAGATTACAAATCATATAGTCATGGATCACTGCCAAGTAACGGTAAAATATTGAGGTCCATCCAGAAACCTACACTTTTGGTAGCACAATATCAGTAAATCCTATATTAGTTGTCTTTGCCTCTGTGGATTGCTTACTCTATACAAGAATGCAAACATATTTGGATCGTTAAAGGAAAAATCCTTGGTATGAATGCATAAACAGTTTAATAAATAATTGTTTCAATGTTTTTAGAGGTTATTTTTTTTATGAGAGCTCATTGTGTAATCCAAAAGCAAATGCTCTTCTTCCACAATTCAGCATATTAATAATCTATATTGGAATTGTGAGCTGCCACGAAACATACCAAAAGTCTGAAAGACCATGAATGTACATAAGCAGAGGTGTGATGCAGACCGTCATTTGGCACTGGTTCAGCTTTAAATATCAATAACACAATGGTCCCAGGTGGTAGAAGCAACATATCAATCGCACTGGGGTAGCCCAATAGATATCTATTTACTTTGGGATGCCAACTGAAGTAGTTTTCTCTAGCAGACGCTTGTCCAAAGCCTACTCAATACAAATTAGTGCCTTCCTCTACTTTAACCACATTCTATCTCATTGTCGCCCTTTCTCAAGTATATCAATTTCAACTATTACATCGTCGCCAACTTCCTTACCAATTGTGGAAAGTCGGCATGTTACATGGCTTGCTGCTTCTCAAATTGATTACAGTTCTGACAAAGTGTCCAGGGATGGAGGACGTCAACATAATCGACAAATGGGGCCTAGCCAGGATTTAATTGGCTAGTGATGCACACAATTCTGTACTGACATTGTCACTCTGAGGCAATTGATGTGGCCCCCACTGTCATGTTGCGTTTATACTGTGTATTTTCTACTGCATTTTCTCTGCGTGAGCACTTATAAGCACCAACCACTTTAGATGAAGCAATAAATAATTTTGCACAACTTCAAAGCATGTGTCTTCCTTTTCCAGCAAGTCTATTTTTTACTATAGAAATGTTTTGAATTATGGATTTGTTTCTAATTGACTTTTGAACTAACTGTTGTTTCTACCACATAGGACCATTGTTCTATATGTGTAAATGGCTCATATTTACAGAAGGATTATAATAGGGTTACCCCTGTTGTTTTACTGTCTCTTTACACAAAGATTATATATTTGAAAACCATGTAGCATGTGAGGTATATCGTTTTGAAAAAAGCAACTTGAAACTTACTTGAGTTGCAGTGAAACAATCATAAAGCACGCTCCCCAAAACAATTTATCCTAGTAAGTATAACCTGCACACAAACTATATAGTCTGTGCTTAGAAACCCCAAAATCATATTCACAAAATTATGATTTACAAATCTTTCAGTTCAGAGATTACTTATGACTGCAGAAGATCTTCAAACGTTCGAATAGCTTAAATGTGGTCTACATGTGCAAAAATGCGTTTTCCCAATTTTGCGGATAATGCAACTGTGGAGTATGCCAAAAAACTCAGACCTTCGTGGGTTTTCATGAACATTTACAATTAATTTCCACTCACTAAACTTTTAAACTTATCCCTAAATAAAAGTTCGCATAAACGATGTGCTGTGGGGATCAAGTACTACACCTAGTTTTAAAACAGTGCGAGAGAAGGCAGTGTTTTGATAGACTACATGCATTTCGCCCACAGACGGTAGCTAGACAAGGAAGACAACTGCCCCTATCCACCACCTTAAACTCAACCTCTTCACTCCCTCACATCACCAAACCCCAGAAACCTGAACATTGCTCCTTTGATCTGTTAACGCTTCATGGATATACTAACAACATAAATATAATTGTACAGACAAGAGTAACCACTGAACTCATTTTTAAAAGCATTTTATGTTGGATTATTTCATAACAGAAATCAAGTAAGCAGACACGAGGCACTTTCTTAACCTGAAATTATGCTAGAGATGCCCTTTTCACTACTACAAGAAGAGTACAATGCCATAAACATACACAACAGATATCACTTGCATAATGAAAACCATTTAAGATAAGTAATTGGAGGGCAATTGCAATTGCTATTGAATAATGTTAGTAGGATAACTGATCAGAGAAAAGGAAAATAAAGTAAACTCTTCTCTGCAAGTTTTAGTGCCATCAGCAATCGGTCACGTGAGAAACTGCTCATCAGTGTTAAACAGGGTTAGGTCACACAGAAAGACCCATTCCTGTTCTCTTCAACCATTCCGAATGTAATCCTATAAGAAAACTGAAATGCTTTCATCAATACAAAAATAAATATGTGCAATCTATATCTACAATCCGGCCAACAGGTTAGGTTATGAATGGGTTTGCAACAACAATTGCCCGCCTGAGGACCCAAGCTAGCACCAAAGGGATCTTAAATAGTGAACATTTAAAGCCTACAATCATGGATCATCGCGTGTTACGTTGTGAAGAAAACTCAAAACAAGGCTGTATGTCTAATACCTTCGGGTACCATCACTTTCCCCTTCATCTTATAGACAAAGGTTTCGGTCTAAAGGGCCTCCTAGGTTTGTTAGAAATGAACATTAAATAATTCTTACCTGAAGCCACATAACTAGAGGTAATTCAGTATAACTCTTTGTGGGGTTATTAGCATAATACAGCCACCAGAACATGTATGCATCGCTCCTCACACGAATATATCCCCATGCTTCTTTGTCTTCTGTTCTAATCGTAGCACCTAAATGGAAAAAAACAAAGAACCTGCCTTCTCAGTTTGGTGAAAAAAAACGAATAGATTTTCCTGAAATCTGCTAAAATGAAATAGCTCTGCAGCAGAAATCCTTCAAAGAAAATTGCAGGCTTTGCATTCCTGTTGCACATTAAACAAACTTACAGTTCAAGTGAAAAAAACTAAAACACGAACCTCCAAACGCCTGAATTAATGTACGTGGTATTTAAATAAAGCTTCCCTTGAGCAGGTCAGGGAGTATACATATCTTGGACTTATATTTGCAAGCAATTTAAATTGGGATAAGCAAAAAAAGGGATCCAGGTGCTATCAACTTCGAATGCACTGAAACAGTATGATGACTTTTGGGGGTTATACATCCAACCCCTATAAGGAAGTCCATATTGAGCAAATGTATTTCCCGAGCACTCTATGGCACTAAATTATTAGCTCTTAATCATTGTGTGAATTGAGATTTTTTTTTTTGTGAATCACTGCACAAAGATGCGTTTGAATCTACCTAAAATTGCAATAATCTAGGCAATTAGGCAGAAACTGACTTTGGACTCCTGGCCTCTGCAGGCATGTTCACAAGCCCTGTGGTTTCTTTCTGTACTATTCGCCCAAACAGTGAAAAAGAACAAAAACAAAAAAAATACTTTCCACTCTTATGGTGCAGGATCTGCGTATTTGATCGGCACAACCTTTGAATATTTTCCAAAAACGTATTGTAAATCAAAAGTTAGGTAGAGACATTTTTAAAACTGATAGTTTACCCCATAAAAAAATACTCTGAAGGGTGGAGTAAGAGGGAATACTATCCTTCTAGATCGACTGTCTCCAGGGAAGAGGCAGTCAATAGCACTTATGGCAACTAGTCTTTGAGATGCTAGGACTTTTCTTATTTGTATAGGATACCCAACAGGTAGGTAAGGAGTAGAATTTGTCGATTCTTAACAGGTGTGGCTCGAACGTGCAGAACTGCTGGCTTTAGAAAAAAGTTGTCGAAAACCTTGGATATCACCTGTGCGAATTTAAACTGAAATAGTCAGTGGTACATCACATCCTACACTGTCCCTTCTTTATCAGTGAGAGAAAAAAAGGCCCTCTGACCAGTGTTCAGGAAGCATGTGATTAGAGGACAGACTGATGCACAAGTCACCCTATAGTCTTTGAAGCACTGTCTTTGCACTTTGGTCTTTTGCCTTGTAATGTATGGGTCTATTCAGAATTTGTTTTACTGCTTTTAACATCCGTTGACAAACATTGTGTAAAAAGGATGTAAAGGGTTTTTACTTTTGTATATTGCTATTTTAGTTTTTGTATAATGTGGCTGTTGCTGTGTTACTGCATCACTTATTTCAAAAAACGTAATTCTTAATTGGATTGAGAATCACAGAAGGAATTTTTCAAGGAACTAGAAAAAGGGATTGTTATCTTCAAATAACTTTGGAAAACGGGTTCTGATGTGCTGTAGACTGAAATCTGCAAAAGTTGCTTTGATGTTGTCACACTCATTCTGCTTTTTAAAGATCTGCTGGTAGCCTATAAATATTGCCAACCCCAATAAAACCTGCTTGTTATAATCTTATTGGGTTTGACCAGTATATTTAAAGTACAAAATGTATCACACTACTTTTCTCCGTTGATTACGATAGCGGTGTCCCATTATTTGAACTGTTGACCTTGCCGCCATTGGTTGACTTATTAGCCGTCCCACCCACCTACACCCCTGATGTTTGGGTCTAGTTGCACCCATACCTTACACTACTCCTCCATTCTTGCCAAAAGCTGCAGTAAGCCTGCAGGAGTCCTCATCAGTAGAGACACATTCATACAAATAAAGAGGATGGGAACCTTTCCTTCACAATGCATAACACACACCATTGTTTGATTCAATCCACCACTCCATTGGCTGTCTAAACCCACCATAGTTTGAATTAGGTATTGTAGTACACGCTCATGATCACAGTCCTCAATAGTGGCTTCATATTCATTGCATCTAGCTCGCTCCACCGTGAAGTTTCTTCTAAAGAGTCAAAGTCCAAGCTGTAGTCTTTATAGGCAACAGATCACTGCACTTGTTTCCACTACAGGCTGTTTGATCAGACACAAATTTCAGATGTAGAGTTCCTACGATGACGCTGACCGCCAGTAGGGTGGAAATATACAACATAGAGTAATTGTCCCAAAGCATAATGTGGTGTTAACTTCTGAAAGCACATACGTTAAACCTTCAAAGCTTCTTCTGGTCTACTAAAAGGGAACCAACAGGAACGAGAGATGACCTTACAAATATCAAACAGTCATGGGCTTACTTCTACCCCTAATCCCACAAGCGAATAAGACAAAACAAAGAATTTTGCAGTCAAACTGTAAAAGAACTGTTTACAAAATGAAAGTTTACAGAGGAGACTGTACAAGGTTGGTTGAAGTAGTGAACACAGCTTATGCCGAAGTTAGTATTTATCCCCAGGCACTTTAAGAACTAGTTTCATCTCCCGAAAGACACCACTGAAGCAATAATATTTCTTTATCTACACATAATGTGGGACATTTTCTTCGTTCAATAAATTCACTGTAACGTCTTTTTAAAAGATAATAAACCGTTTCATAATATCCTGGCAGGTGCAGCTACAATGAACATCTGGGGAGCCTACAGAACTGTTATATGTAGTTCTATTTGGAAAAATAAACTCTTATGATGGAGAACGGAGCACTTCGAAACAAAAGTAGAAAAGCAGACATCAGATAAAACATTTCCGCACTTCCTAAAGGGCACTGTAGTGTTGCACCCTTCACTCAAGCACCATTATGGAAACTCCCAAAACAGGAGGGTGTCTGGGCTTTTCCCCTGGGCGTGCATATGATAGTAATACCCTGGTATCAGGCCAACTAATAAATATAGCCTGTAGGACGACACAGGTCAGTTAGATTCCTGCCTCTGTTAGAATCTGGTTTCCGTGTCTTATTGCAGCTCACCTGCAGTAGCACACAACAGTGGCATCAAGGAGGCCGCACTGGCCCTCCAAAACACCTGCCTCCCTTGACTGCCGTGTCAGCAACTGGTTTGCCAGAGCTACTGTATGGCAGCAAGCCTCTCTGACTCGCAGAGAACCATGACCCCATTCTTTGCCTCGCTGCAGCATCCTTCAGGCCCGCCAATCAGCCTTGTGGGTCCCACCACATTGGAACAGCAGACTGGCTCTACCATTGTGGTCAAGTCCCAGAGTCGCAGCTGATAGGCCCAAGCAGAGAGTACCTCCCACCAGCTCCCTGCAGCTCCTAAGCAAGCAGGTGGTCATTTTGGCAACCCTGCCTGCTTTCATTGGCCCAAGGGACTCGCTGCTGTCTACCCAGACGGGGCTCTGCTGCTAGGTGGCAGACCCTCACTGTGCTACCTGTCCTTGAGGCCACAGCTCAGCAGGGCCACACCTCCTGCCTAAATCACTGCAGATACAAGGGTCTGCTGCCAGCCCGTCGCCTGCACTTCTTGGGGGCCTCATCTTCCTGCCATCCCCAGCAGACAAGACGGGTACCTGTGGAGTCTACGCTGTCAGTCCTGCCCTGCCTGACCGACATGCTGGTGAGAGCAAAGGGGGTTTGTGGAGTCCTAGGCCTGCTGCTGACGGTCCAGCAGGATGTCCATCCTAGCCCTAGAGCTTTTTGATACCACTGATGCAGGCTGCCCGTTGCAAGGCTTGGGTGGAAGACCTTGAGAAACATTTCGAGGCTGTGCACATTGACAACGACAGGAAAAGGGTGCTGCTTCTTCACCTGGGAGAAACTGATGCACACTAGATATCCAAATTTGTAGCCGATGCTTGCCCACCACACATATGCAGGACACTCAAGAACGCTATTTTGGTGCGTTTTGAACCTTATGCAAACCCAGACTATGAGCCTTTTCTCATCTGCCAAGCATGGCAGAGGCTGCACGAGTTGGTGTATGTCTTCCACAGCCATCTAAAGGATTGGACGATCACCTGCACGCTGCCAGATGAGGTTCAACATTTTTTTATTAGGTTTTCAAAAACAAAGCAAGACAAAACAAAGAAAAAGAAAACAATTGCCATACAGAATTGTAGCAAGAAACCAAATGTTCAGACAACATGTACAGAGTCCGATGATCCCCTATGGATTTTCTCATGAGAAGGAAACAAACAAAATGTAAAGCAAAAACAATATATAATATACAATATACAAAGTATTGCCATTATACAAAGGAAACCAGAAGGAAATTATAAAGTAGTTCACTGAAGGGCCTCTTGCCGTCCACTAACAGGGACTGTTTCCAGCGGTCAGGCATAGGGGGCGTACAACCAGAGAATAACACATTTACTGGTGACAAATATGTGTGGGTGCTTGACTTAATCCAACATCAAATACCAGGAGACCACACCCGCCCAGAGCACGAGGAAGGGGTGGACCATGATCTATGGGGGTTCAGGGAGGTACCCTGTTATTTTTATGTTTTCAGGGAGAATTCTGAAGAGAGATATTATCTGTGCCTCTTAAAAAAGAGATCCAGTTGAGCCAAGCCTTAAAAGAGGAGGCAGCTGTGCTTTTCCAGTTGGCTAGTATCAACTTACATGCCGATGTCAGTAATATGTCCACCAAGAGTCTATCATTCTGTGTTTGGATTAGAGAGTCTAGAAAGCCTTGAATTAATTATAGGAATTCCTTGTTAAGGCGGATACCACAGAGACTCGAAACCTAGCTGCAGTAGAATAGAAAATGACAGAGGTTCCCAGTAGCAGCATTACAGTTCCAACATAGAGGGTTATCTTTATGAGACATTTTGTGAAGCCTTGACGGCGTCCAAAAGACCCTGGCAGAAGCCAATACTTAGTTTGGGAGAGTGCTGGGGAGAACTTGTGGGAGACAGCTGAGTTCAAGATAGGTTTCTAATACAACTTTCATGGAGTATGAGGATTTAGGTAATAAGAGGTGGTAAAACGTAGAGGCTTGGTGGCCTGATTTGTTAAAGGCCACTATTGTCTTGATGATGGAGGGATCTTTATAGGGGGGGGGGGGGGGGGGGGGGGAGTTTCATTTGGGCAGGCTTGCTTTGAGTTAAAGAAAGTCATAAAAGTCTATGTCTGAAAGGTTGTACTGCTGTTTAAATTCTCTGAAGGAGAGAGGGGTATTCAAGGAGCCCAAATGTCTTGAGAAGTGGATGCCTTTCAATGCTCACGATTTCCGGATATTGTTTTCCCTTTGATTTTGATCTTTGTGTTGTTGCATAGCACGATCATGTAAGAATGAATGTCTCTAGGAGTTTATCAATTTTAATCAGAGCTCTTTTTGTATTGGAGATGAAGTATTTTCCTGAGATAAGGGGTAATATGTTACTGGATAAAAGCACAATAGGGTGAAGAACACCAAGTAATTATTGTTTTACTAATAGCCAGGAGGGAGTGTTGCAAAGTGGAGGGGACAGCCAAAGGGAGCCTTGTCTGGCTACGGCGGTTTGGTACTCTGTGAAATCGGCCCGGTTAACGCTGCCTAGGTGGACAGTTAGACGTACTTTCTTGAGAGAAATTCTCACAATTTTGTTTTGCCATAAGAATTTTGTTAAAACTTTTGTCCAGTTTGTGATGGAACTCCTCGGATGGAATAAGCGGTAGCATACTAATCAGATAGTTGACAATTGGTGTGATCATCATTGTGATGGTCTCTATACGGCCCCCCCCAAGTGATAAATTTGGAATTCCATCCCTCCAGCAGCGATAAAAAAAAATGTTGTGTTCGTTTTTCATTGTGGCAGATCGATTCTAACAAGTCCGCCTTAAATTCTAGACCAAGATATTTAATGTAGTAGGGTTGCCAAGCTAGACCCGTGAATTTCAACCAATCCCTAGTACAAAGGTTGTTCAGACCCATGATTTCAGACTTGTCTTTACTAAGTTTATATTCGGACACCTGGGCATAATCTTCTATTGACTTTAGTAAGGCCGAGATTGAGTGAGATGCATCTTCGGACAGGATTAATATATCGTCCGCATATGCAGCCACTTTTATTTTCAAGTTATTGAAAGAAACTCCAGAAATATCTGTGTTGGCTATGATCCTGAGATCCTGAGCAGTAAGGGCTCTAGTGTCAAAATTAAAAGTGATGGAGAAAGGGGGCAACCTTGTAGGGTCCCCCTCTCCAGATTAAAGGCACGCAGTAAACTGAAATAGTTCTCCAAGGTATGCTGTTCCACTCAGGAATACTCAACCCAGCAAAAGGAGAGTATCCAATCGGTCGACACACAACCCACTGGCATAGAGCGACACTGACGACGAACAAGAAGTTGTCCATGTGGTGCCGTCTGTTGATCTGCAATGCTCAGCGCCCCAGTCGGCACCCATGTGCCTCCTCAGAGTCCAAGTACAACTAATCACTTCGCTAATCAACACCGGAACCTCCATTAACGTCATGGCTTCAGATTTGTAACACAAGCTGCTGGCTCAGCCTACCCTGCATGCAACCAAGAACGAGGTGTACGCTTTTGGTAACCGCTCACCTCTGTAGCTGGCAGGAGTCTTCCACATGGAGGTCACCAAACATACAACATCCACAAAAGCCAAGTACTGCGTGTCTCAGGAAGGGTTCCTTCCGAGTTGGCAAACCTTCCAAGACCTCAAGCTAGTGCATTTTGCTTTTAGTGTTCGTGCAAATGACATTGACAGGCTTACACCTTCTCTTCCACCCCTAAACAATCTTTCTCTACTGATGAGGGAAGTCATCCCGAAACCCGAGACATGTCTCGGGCGATATCCTAAAACCCGGGACATGTATCGGGTCTAGAGATTCATCAGTCCTACAAGTACCGACTTGCACCCACCTGGGTGATCCACTGAAGAACTGCAAGTACCAGAGTCCTGAAGGGCGATCCGGAGGAGGGGCTAGCGGTGTGCGCTCCATTTATGACGAAACACAATACGGCTACCTTGAGATTTGGGCCAAAGGGCTCTTGGAAGACGCACCTGCGTGCCGGTTCTGGCATCGAAGCCTTTGACTGTTGTGTGGCGGCCTGCTCTTCCACCCCTAAACAATCTTTCTCTACTGATGAGGGAAGTCATCCCGAAACCCGAGACATTTCTCGGGCGATATCCTAAAACCCGGGATATGTATCGGGTCTAGAGATTCATCAGTCCTACAAGTACCAACTTGCACCCACCTGGGTGATCCACTGAAGAACTGCAAGTACCAGAGTCCCGAGGGGCGATCCGGAGGAGGGGCTAGCGGCGTGCGCTCCATTTATGACGAAAGGCTTACACAAGATTTGATCCGTATTTTTGGCATTGGATGTCTTGAGGGCAAAACGTTATGCTTGTACATCAAGAAATCAACTGCACCAGTAGCACTCTGCCAGCGGCTGATAACTTTTAATCTTTGCCCCAAGAATGAGAAGGAACTGAGAGTCCTGAAGGAGAACGCCATCATTGGGAGATTAGCGGGCCCGACTCCATGGGTCTCCCCCATCGTGGTTGCAACAATACTCAAACAGCTGGACAGAGTGCGGATCTACCTGGACATGAGGGTACCCAACCTGATCATCAGACGGGAGTGTCACTTGACACAGACTATTGACAATATCATTGGAGAACTTTTAGATTCAAAGTGGTTCTCTAAAATAGATCTCTGGTCTGGCTATCATCCAATATAGCTACACCCAGACTCCCAACTCATAACCACTTTATCCACACATGTGTGTTTCTGGCATTTCACCCAGCTAAACTTGGCATATCGAATGCAGCTGAAATCTTCCAACACATTATCAAGGAGGTGCTAACTGGCCTCACTTGGGTATTAAATGTGAGCGACGACATCTTGGTGCATGCCAAACGCTGCACAGCCATTTCACTTGCCTCCAAGCATTTTTGTCAATCTAAAAGAGCACAGGCTTACTCTTCACAGAGGAGTGAAGCACGAGTTTCTGAAGAAGAGCATTAGCTTCTTCAGCAATCATTTCTCCGACCCGGGAATACGGCCTGATCCAACAAAAGTGAAGGATTTTCAAGATGCTCCACCACCCACCTCTGCGTTGGGAGGGCAGTTTCCTTGGAATGGTTACTCACAGCAGACAATTCATGAATAAACTGTCAGACATCACAAGCCTTTTCCATGAACTTACCATGTCCACCAGCCCGTGGATGTGGGGAGAAGAGCAGGAGCAAGCATTTCGCAACACAAAGCAATCCCTCTCCGTGGATGCCACCCTGGTTTACTTCGACCCCAAGCATGAGTCTCAGCTAGCGGCAGAGGCAAATCGTAGTGGACTAGAGGCCATACTGCCCCAATGTCAGGATTATGGGGAGTGGGCCCCAGTCACCTACACGAGCCCGAAACTCACATCCTTCCGAACAGAGGTACTCCCAGATAGAGAGGAAGGCCATTGCTATTCTCTAGGGGTGCAGTCAATTCTATACCTGTACAGCCACCCTTTTACCATCTTCACTGAAGGACCACAAACTGCTGATTCCTTTATTTCGAGGGTCCGCATCCAAACCACGCCCAAAAATTGAGAAATGGATCCTGCAGGAGTTCACTGTTAAAGTAGAGTACAAACCAGGCCCCCGCAATCATGCAGACTTCTTATCACACCAGGCTCTGCCAGCTACCCCCATGCAAAATAAGTGCAAGATTCGGAGCAGTATGGTGGCTTTGTCGGTGAGAGGTCTAAACCGATCCCCATGTCCGTACTGGCCATTGTAGATGCCACAGGGCGAGATGACTGCTAATAACTTGTCATCCAAGTAGTACTAACTGTTGACTGGCAGGCTCCCAAGTGCTACTCTGTGCATCGCACAGAAGATGTGAAATGAACTTCCCAATCGCCACATCATGTTCAGCAAGAACTCTCAAAGATGGCCTAGGGTAGTCTTATGAGAGGGCTGATGTTAGTCCTTCCCAGCAGGACAAGACATCGGGCTGTCCTCCTACCTCACAGAGCCCACCAAAGAGTAGTAAAAAGCATTTGCAATGTAATAGGTCTTGCATTTTAATGTCCGACCTTCAAAACGGGACCCAATCCAAAATCTGGACATACTGCGACCAAATTCCCACTTGAAAGCAAATCTGAGTCAGAAGAAACCTAAAACATTCCTTTAAAGAGGAAACATGTTAGTACTAAGCCTTCTCCTCCTCCTCTTCCATCACCTCCTTCCCCAGAAACACAACGCATGTTAATTACCCCTACTAATTCACCACCATCATATACACCTGATGATCGGGATGGGGACAATGATCCTGTACCTGCAGAACCCTGGAAGGATTCTCCCACAGATAACAATCCTGATCTTTACCATACTAAACCTTCTCCACCAGATGACAACGTAGGCTATATAGAACTGTTAAGCAGAGCTGTTGATTATTGCGGCGTTCAGTTACACAAAGAATCCGTAAAGGAGGATTTTCTTTTCGAAACCCTTAGTAGTTTCCAAAGATCCACTCACACACTCCCCATGCTCAAGGATATCCTACGACATGTGGATGACCTGTTTAAGGATCCTGTACAGGCACGTATTCTCACCCCCAGGATAGACAAAAATATAAATCTGCACCATCAGATCCAGTGTATATTAAGGGCCAGTTACCCTTAGATTCTTTAGTATTTTCTAAACTGGCCAATTCTCAAACATCAGAATATGCTCCACCTCCGGACAAGGAAGTCTAAATTGATAGATGCCTCTGGGGGAAGAGTCACCTCCCAAGCTGCACATTTCTGGTGCATTTCTAACACCCAAGCACTTTTAGCCAGGTACGATTGGGCGCATCGGAACGAAATTGAGCAATTGCTCCAATTCCTGCCAGATGAGCACAAGTCCAAAGCTCAGGACCTAGTGAAAGAGTGTAAACTCATCTCTAACAATTTCATTAGGTATGCATTAGATGCATTAGATGCGGCCGACACTGCGACTAGAGCCATAAACACCAGAGTGCTACTAAGAAGACATGCATGGTTAAGAATTTCTGGGTTTAAACCAGAAGTTCAAGCTTCTATTCTTAACACACCATTTGACAAACCACACCTGTAGTAGAAACGTCCTCAGAAAAATGAAAAAGGATAGATGTGGTAAAATCAACGGGAGCTCTACAGTCCCCCCTGTGGTTCCTTTCGGCGCTCCTATCGTGGAGGGTGAAAGAATACATCCTCAGACACTGCCTCTACACCGTACAAGGGCAATTATCAGCTCTCTACTTCCAAGGGTTTCTTCAGAGGGGGCTACAGAGGCAACAAAGGCAAAGCTAGAGGTTCCAACACACGCACCTCCCCCTCCAATACCAAACAGTGACTTCCGTATACTCCCCCCAATCATTTAACACCTACAGACAATAGGATGCTAGAAATTATCTGTTCTGGTTATTGCCTGGAGCTTTCCAACAATCCTCCAAACATTCCTCCACGTTCACACAAAATGTCACCAGACCACTTACATCTCCTCAAACAAGGAGATTCAGTCTCTCCTCTTAAAATGAGCCATACTCCCTTTACTTTCTCATACCCAAAAAAGACGGTTCGCGCAGACCTATCTTGGACCTCAGAGAATTGAATCTTTACGTACAATCGGATCATTTTCACATGGTGACACTTCAACAAGTGCTCCCACTTTTACAATATGGCGACTTTGTCTACTCTAGACTTAAATGACGCGTATTTCCACATTCAAGACATCCCGCTCATCGTAAACTTTTCAGATTTGCGGTTGCGGGCCAGCATTACCAGCTCAAAGTACTCCCATTCACAGTCACCACTGCTCCCAGAGTCTTTACAAAATGTCTGGCAGTAGTCTCTGCTCACCTATGAAGACAACACATTCATGTCTTCCCGTACTTGGACGACTGGCTCATCAAAGCCAGTACCTACCTTAAGTGTCTCCAACACACTTACATAACACTGCAGTTACTGCACCTGGGGTTTACAGTCAATGTGTTGAAATCGCATCTTCAACCTTCCAACACTGAAAACTATCTAGGAGCCTCTTTAGATACTCAAAGAACTCTGGCCTTGCCCAATGCAGCCGGAATTTGCAATATTTAGGCTCTGGTTCTGCAGTTTCAGCCCACTCACTCACTACCCGCTCGAGTGTATATGCAGCTGCTGGGAATAATGACCTCTTGCATCATGATTGTTCCCCATGCCAGGCTTCACATGCGTCTCCTTCAGGAATGCTTATTAAGTCAGTGGAAGCAGTCGCAGTGGGTCTTAACCGATCTAGTGTTGGTAAACAGCCGTACTCATCACACTCTGCAGTGGTGGAACCCACAAAATGTATCAAAAGGACGGCCCTTCATAGACCCAGTTCCACTGATATTGCTAACAGCAGACGCGTTGCCCACTGGTTGGGGGGGCTCATATCCAAGATCACACAGTTCAAGGCTTGTGGAGTCAAAAGCAAAAATCTCTCCACATAAATCTTCTAGAGCTGCTAGCAGTATTCCTAGCCCTCCAAGCCTTTCAGGCTCACCTTGTAGGCAAAGCTGTCCTAGTTCTCACGGACAACATGACAACTATGTATTATATACAAAAACAGGGGGGAAACACTCTCTCCAACTGTTACACCTGGCTCAAGCCATTTAGAAGTGGGCCATTCACCCCAAAATCTATCTCCAAGCAGAACACCTCCCAGGAGTAATTCATCAGATTGCCGACCTTCTCAGCAGACAGAGGCAGCAAATCCACGAGTAGTAACTTCACCCTCAAGTTCTCCTCCCATACTTTCAAAGTTGGGGGTTTCCTCATATAGATCTTTTTGACACAAACGACAAATAAAATTGCAAAATGCTCAAGCTTCGCCTCCAGGTATTCACACCCGCTCTCCAATGGCAATGCACTATGGATGAATTGGTCACGGATATTTGTCTACGCTTTTCCGCCTCTCCCACTCATTCCATTAGTGATTTGGAAACTCAGGCAAAAATCCATTACACTGATTCTAGTAGCTCCCATATGGGCCTGTTAACTTTGGTTCACAACCCTGTTGGAGCTCTCACTAGTTCCACATCAAAAGCTGCACCTCACATCCAGTCTCCTCACACAGAGCCATGGAGAAATCAGACACCCAGATCCCAAGGATCTCAACCTAGCGATCTGGTTCCCGAAGTCAGTTTTGTGATCTGAATCTTTCACCAGACTGTATGAACATCATTAGAGAGGCCAGAAGGCTTACTACAAGAGCCGGTTATGTAGCTAAATGGAAGCGTTTTGTATTCCATTGTAAAAATATCATCAATCCTCTTGATGCTTCCATACAAAATATCATTTGCACTTGCAGCAGTCAGAGTTAACTTACACTTACTTCTATCCACCTACATCTCGCGACGATAGCTGCGTATCTACAAAATAGGCAACACTTGTCTCTTTTTAGAGTGCTGGTTATCAAAGCTTTTATGGAAGGACTTAAGAGTTATACCACCAAGACTTCCACCTGCCCCAGTGTGGAATCTTAACATAGTCCTCACACGATTAATGTGCCCACCGTTTGAACCCATGCATAAATGTGAACTGCAGTTTCTCTCGTGGAAAATCGCTTTCCACATTGCAAGTATTTCACTGAGGAGAGTGGGTGAGCTACAGGCACTAACCATAGAAGAACTCATTTTCCAGCTTCACAAAGACAAAGTCCTTCTTCGTACCAACCATAAGATTCTACCTCAGGTAGTGTCTGCCTTTCACATCAATCGGTTGATGTTACCGGTGTTCTTTCCTCAACCGGATTCAGTGACAGATCGAGCTCTACACACTTTAGATCCCTAACATAAGTACAACTCCCAGCTACAAAATACTTCTTTCTCCTGAAGGGATATCTGATGTTCATGATCTCACCAACCACTACTTCAATTCCATGAACATGATACTAAATGAGGTAGCCCCCTTCAACTGAAGAGTCTCCACAAAAGATTCTAAGCCTTGGTACGATGGAAGATTAAACTAGGACAGACGAGCCCCAAGAATAACTGAACGCAGATGGAGATCAGCTCCATACGCCAATCATCTCAAAATACTAAGAAAGAAGAGAAACGCATAATACAGAAAGATCAAGTGCACTAAAGCAGACTTCACACACCAATTAGACCAGGCACAAAAATCATCCCAGAAAACTTTGAGTTAATCAAAACTCAATCTAAGGATGCACCTCACCACCCCCAAGATAAATGTGGCCCACAACCCAATTGTGAAGAATTTGCCACCTTCTTCATTCTGAAGACCGACAGCATAAAGAAGGACCTTCTTCACGATCTAATCACACACACTGTCTCACATACGAACCCCTCACCTTTCCTTCTAAATGCTCCACAGCGAAACTCATAAAAGTTCGACTTAAAAAATAATGCATCTTGGTCGTCTTTTAATACCTACAATGAAGAATCTATCCTTACTGCCCTGAACCCAGCCAATCACTTCACTGACCCTCTCCCTGCAAACTTCGTAAAAGACTTCACCCCGCTGCTGCCTCTATGGACCAAGATCATAAATAACTCTTTAAACCAAGGTTGCATTCCTGAAGCCCTCAAAGTTGGGCAGGTATCCCCATTCTAAAGAAACCTATGGCTGACCCTGCGGACTTAAACAACTACCACCCTACATCTAACAACCCTACCTTGGCCAAACTCTTACAAAAAAGTGTACACCTCCAGTTGGTAAGACATATTGAACTTTTCAACCTACTCAACAAATACCAAGCAGGTTTCCATGCAGGTCACAGAGCTGAATCAGCCATGACCCATATAATTGATGATGCTCTACAAATCCTAGATTAGAACAGAGCCTGCTTACTCATCTTGCTAGACCTTTCCTAGGCCTTTGATACCGTCAAACACAAAAACCTGATAGACTTTCTGAAACACAGAATGGGATTATCTGGATCAGTTCTAAATTGGTTCACTTAGTTCCTCCAGAACAGATCGCAACGACTTAAGGTCAACCACTCATTGTCCAAACCCGTCCCAGTCACGTTAGGAATCCCACAAGGATCTTCACTTTCTCCGACACTGTTCAATTTGTTCATGGAACCATTCACTGAAATTCTCAACTCGTCTAACGTGCAATATCACATGTACGCTGACGACACACAATTATACCTTAAGATCCATGCCCTAGAAGACATCAAAGCGCTCAACACAACTCTCGGAAAAACTCAGACCTGGCTCGCAGAAAACCATCTAAAACTGAATGCCCTCAAAACCGAATTCCTCCTAAACGCTCCTCCCACCCAAGTAGCCATAATGCAAGACTGGATGAAACACCTTACTGCACTCAACTGCCAACCTTTCATTGTTGACTCAGCAAAATTGATGGGATTTACACTGGACAGAAACCTCAATATACAAAAAACACATCAGCAACACAACAAAAAGGAGCTAACTTTCAGATACAAACTCTGAGAAAACTGAAACCTTTCCTGCTGGATAAAGACTTCAAACTGGTAGTACAGGCTCTATTCATCCCAAGAGTTGACTACAGGAGTGTCTCTCTCTGCGGCTTGCCCAGAGTTGCAACAGCCCCTCTAAGAGCCTCAATCAACGCCGCAGCAAGACTCATCACTGGCTCCAAAAGAAGCTCCCACATATCCCCAACCTAAATTCCCTTAATTGGCTACCTTTAGAAGCCAGAATAAATCTGAAAATAGCGTGTATGACACAAAGCCATTCACCACAACGCGCCAGGCTATTCGGCACAGAAACGGGCACCCTCATGTGGGGTCAGATCTTCAAGAAGTGCTAAAAACCTTTTACTGAAACCGCAGAGATTCAACACGAAGAAAACATATACCCAAACTTTTTCAGGAATATGGAATGCTCTACCCCCAGAAACTAGACTTAATCCCTCTACGACGTCTTTCAAAAAAGAAGTGAAATCGCTTCTCATGGCTAAATTCACTTGAGCATGGACTACTGTTATTATGCTACACAACGTATCTTCTACATAGAACCTTTAATTGTCTACTGTCCAGCCAGGTTTCCTGGATTTTGTATCTAGACTTTGCTTGATATACATTTAATGTTTTGATTTGTAACTTAAACCCATGTATCTATGATAGGATGTTTATTATCATTGACGCTTATGTTATTCACATAGAACCTATGTAACTAAGAAACTTGCTCTTAAAAACGCCCTGATACGCGCAAGGGTCTGGTTCGTGCTATATAAAACTTTAAAATAAAATAAATTTACACGAGCTAGTCACATTGTAAATTACGTCTTTTATTTATGTTTTGGTTTTTAAAACAAATAAAAAGCATTGTCATTTGCAATGCTAGTAGCTTAAACTCTATCAAATGCGAGACCTATTGCGTTGTAAATGCTTCTTGCTGGGAGCCACCAGGATGCTTCAGGAAAATGAAACTGGATCCAGCAAAACCACACCAAGCCCCTACAGAACAGGGTTGCGGATTAATCTAGGCAATAAACCGGATTACTGATTCACAAGGTTAGAGTGCATGATTGCAGCTGAATAGAGGTGCAGACCGTTACCGTACCTGCTTAATGCACCCGTTATGGACTTTGAATCCTAGTGGTGGCTGTGGGGGAGTACATCATTGCTTGGACAAGGGTGTCTGGCGAGTTTGAAGTCTGTTAGTTGAGAGACATTAGTACATGTTCAACTACAAGTGCTTTCATGAAGATTTAAGGACTAGCAATGAGACGTCCTATCATTCCTTGTCTTGTGTTACTCGCTTCCTTTGTTGCCCTCACCACTTCCCCAGTCTTACTCCTCACCGATCCCTAGATATATTTTCTATTTTCCAAAAGCACCACAGATGTACTTTAGTGAGAGTCTGAGGTAGCAGCTACTGGGTCTGGCTTGTTCTGAGGTACCCTAGGCACAGCCCTTCCTACCCTTGCTCGCGGGATGAACAGCAAATAAAGTTTGATTCAGTTCTGGATTTCCCACTCCTTGCCCTCAACCGGCCACCCTGCAGAAAAAGGAATGATGAATGTGGGAGAAGAGGCGAATTGTGCTATGTCATAGCAAGTCAGGGGGCATGCAATTTCACTTCCACTGCCCCAGGCAGACGTGGAAAACAGTTTCCGTTTCAGATTATGCATGATCTGATTCACTCTCCACGTCCCTCCCTCGTGTGCAACGTTCTCAATTTACAGGCAAGAAAGCAACATAAACAAGTTTTTTTTAAGCTACCAAAGCAGTTCATTGACATCTTAAGTAGAGCGTGCACCGCAACAGTAGCCTCGTAGCACATTGCGCCTCCCCTCTGATGCGATGCACGCTGTAAATCTGTCATTTTAGATTGACCGCGGACCCTTTTTCTCGCCTCCCTGAGCAAGAGCACTTGTGAATGCCAGAAGTAGCCTGTGGTGTTAGGGAGGCCATCTCAGCATCCTAGAGTGAAAGTGCACCATGCACGCGTTGAGCTGTACACGTGCACATCGCCTGTCCGGGCGCGTGCACATCTCCTGTCCCCCGCTTCAGAAGCGAAATCGACAACAATAGATCTCGCAAACGATCAGCGTAGGCGCTGCATCGCTAGGCGAGACCTAAAAACGACTTAGGAACAAGGTCTGTGTTATAATGTGGACTTCCCATTTAGAGTGGAAATGGAGTACAATGTTCCACGTCATGAGTGATGTACTGGGTTTCTGGGTGGTGATGTTATGGGATTCTGTGACAGTTGAGATGGTCATTGTGAAGATGTCTGATGTTAGAGACACAGGATGTTCTTCTACCAGTAAACATAAGAAGACGACCCAGAGTGTTATGTTTTAATTAGAACACTTTTTCTGGTGACGAGCATGGGAATGCGCCAGCCACCAGGCTGAGATGTAGATTAAATTTGGCAGATAATAGCCTGTGTCATCCTGAAGAACTTGGTTAATTTTACATCAGACTGCCTCTACTTGTAACAGTAAGTGATAAGGTGGGCTGGTAATGGACTTGCTGTTAGTGGGAAGCTAAATTATTGATTTTAAGTTGAGTAATATAGGTTTTGAAGTTCATTAGCAGATGCCCTGCAGCAATTCACTTGGAGTTCTAAAGTAGCAGCCTAAGTTTCCCGAGGTACTGTTGCACATCCAGAAGCTGCGTCCCCCCTATCACACATCAATGACCTGTTAAGCTTTAACTAGTTGAAAATTGATATTTTACAAGCTACGCTTTTTGTTCCTTTCAAATTTGGTTTGAGGACAATTCTCACAGTTGATGCCAAGTGCCATTGAAATTGGAGCTGCACTTTAACAGATGCCGGGAGGGGCAGAATAAACCGTAGCTTTCATTTCACACTTGTTGTCCGACGCAGAAAATAATTATTCAGTCATTGAGCGAGAAGTGTTAGCTGCTGCCTGTGCCACAAATTATTTTGGTGTCTTCATTTATGGTGTAAAGTTTATATTAATAACGGATCACAAACCACTGTTGCAAGTAGTAGGCCCAAATGGCATGACCATACGTTCTGATAGCTAGGCGAGCTTGGCTGCAAAATTACATGCGTAAGATTGTGAGTTGGAATATCTTCCAGGGTGGAGAAACCAAGTAGACGATTGTGAGTCAAGATTATCAGGCATGTCTGCTGATGGCTTTACTTTTGATTAGGAAGAAGTGGTGGCTGATACAGAAGAGGCAACTGATGGTTTGCACAGCTGTGTGTCCAAGAATGAGTGAATGACTGCTACAGATGAAGATGCGTTTTTTTGAGGCCATGAGACAAATACTAAGGTGTCAAATAAGAAGTGAAAGAACATTACCTGATGCCATTCGACCTTTCCATAAAGTTGTAGGATAAATATCCCTGGTGGTGAACAGACTGGTCATGATGAAGGAGAAATTTGTGTTACAGAGAACAGTGGTCCCTATTCAGGGAGAATACAGTGTGATAGATAACCATACACTAGAATAGAATGTATGTCTTTTGTCCAGCCGGACAAGAATTTATTTTCATAATATTTTTCAAAAGTAGTATCAAATAAAACATTCAGATGACAAGTGGGCACAGCCGTGACCCACAGAACACAAGACAGAACAACGAACACAGAATTGGTCAAAAGGCAAGCCAAAATGGGTCTGTACACCTGTACTCAGTATAGACAGTCACAAATTAATCATTTAACACCGTTGCACAATGTGTTATAGCTCGAGTCTGGTGCATAGGGTGTTTGGGTGTCGACAACGTTTCGATACCAACATTAAATATAGGGCATCATCTTCAGGACAAACAAATAATGCATTGCTGTCTTGATAATAATGTATCACACCTTTTTTACAATTCTAAGGTGGCAGAGAATCAACGGTTCACTATAGGCGCGAGGGCGCTCAGCATCTGAACTTTGGGGGTTGCTGGCACCAGCAGGATCAATTCTGTTTGCTTAATGGCAGAAAGTCCTTTTGGGTGCTGTGTGCCAGCTGTCCATTGAAACTCCGAAGCAGATGCGGCAATAATGCCCACACTCACTAAAGTAATGCAATCCTGCATTTTCCTACAGCTGGCACACAGCACCCTACAGGACTTTCTGCCATTAAGCAAACAGAATTGATCCTGCTTGTTGGACCTGGGACCTCCAAGTCACATAAGGTAGCTTGGCACTAAGTGGGAAGGCCTAACTCCAAGGAACATGTGCTAAGTTTGCGTCACACCCTTCAGTAACATAACATCCATCCACTCAAAAATAAGGACACTACACCAATTTTGGAAAAATACGAGCTGTTTTATAAATGTTCTCTTAGATCCTTCGTCTTCTATCTGTTCCACAATTTCATGTAATTAAGTTTTCACAATCCCATGGTAAACATTTACATCGTTTAACAGGTTATGGACAACAGTAAAGTTCTCCAGTAATTGCTTTTAAACCTCTTCCTAGAGTTCAGACTCTTACCATACAATTAAACCATACCACCATGTATTTCATTTCAAGAAAAGCAGGCTGGCATGAACTGTTCCCCAGATGGCTCAAGGTTAACAATTTACTAGATAACCCCACCGGTCAGAGAACCCTTCCCCTGGTTATGGATGAAGAAGGTTACACACAACTGTAGCTGGAAAAGAACAGGCAAGTTAAATCACATTGGCTTATGTTATTTCAAATCCCCTCAACAAAAGATAGAGTCTATGCCTTAATCATGTGCAGCCTTGCCCTGAGGATTCCCCACTTGGAGCTCTCCCTCTCTACCATCAAAAGCTACAGAGAGTCAGCTGGTTTGTTATGGCTCCCTTTCACGGCAGACCTTAATGCCTGAATATCCCTGGAACCAGCCTGAGCTGTACGAAGGAGTTGCTTCTGAGTATGTCTAGTTTTAGTGCTGCCCAGTCCTTCTGTCTAGTTAGACTTTAAGAGCTAGTCCGGCTGCTCCACCCCACCTTCCCGGCTTACTTGGCCGTGCAGCTCACGAGGTCAGACTCCGTCCGACCCTTTCGCTTCCAAGCGTATTTTCCGCCGTGAATGGGGGGTTCCCTGCCCTCTCCCCTGTCAGGAGAGCGGGCGTTCTTCCTGGTGCAACACCTGGCAGCCCCAGCACTTCCCCGGCAGTCGAGCAGGCGCCCCGCAGCAACGCGTCTCGCTTCAGCGCCTAGCAAACCTCCGCGCTCTCCTCCTCACCGACTCCTCCCACAGGTCTCCGCCTTCAGCCGACCTCTTCCGCAGTGCTACGCCTTCAGCCGACCTCTTCCGGTGTGCTCACCTCTCCTCACCCGGCATCAGTCTTCCTGCAGCCGTCCTCTTCCACGCCTCCTCACGCATCACTGGAGCCTTTCCGAGGGAATATTTGACCGCGGAGCAGAACAGCTGTGCGGTAAGCTTTTCCTCACGGCACCTGCAGTCGCGACCTCACCCAGCGTCTCAGCAGGGGTGGGGGCCGAACTCGCGGCCCAGTCAGGAAGTTCTTCCCCGATTGGCGGAGAGGTCCAATTAATACACTGAGGCGGTGACACGCCAGGGTCAGCTTCAACCCACTCCTCACTCCATGTTAGGTATTCCGGAGCAGGCAGGGTTATAAGCTGGGGATGAGTGTGCTCACCATGGAGGCAGGGTTCGGTAGACAGACAAGGCGTCACGTCAGCGAGGAAGGGTAGTCTGCCCACAGGTCGATCTCTCCCCTCTCAGTGCGTGCTCCTCCTCACTAAGTCGCCTTACTCCTGACCAGTCCCACTTCACACTTCCCCTGACCAGAACTCTAAAATGGCCGCTCTGGTTCTGGCCTTATATAGGCTAGCCCTGGCTATCAGAACCTTCCAGAAGGTTCTAGTACCTTCTTAATGTAACCCTATGGTCCCTTATCTAGATGTAAATGTACAGGAATTTATATAGCGCAAATCACCGAGCGGTTTCTAAGCGCTTGCTTAGGGAACGCGTCCTGGTATTCCCCTGTGAGATAACCCCGGCAGGGTATCCGCAAGGTGAAAGCCAGGCATCCCGCCGCGAGGGGCTGTTGTGGAGATTAAGCAAGCTATTGCCCAGAGTCGCAGAGTGTGAACCCGTGAATAGAGTAGGCACCGGAGCGAGAATGGTCGAGTCCCTGGGCATTTTTTTAGGACTCAAGACCCTGCCGAGCCGGGAATTGAACCCTGGTCCCGGGCTGACCTCTGCTTCCAGGTCTGCCTCCTCTAACCAGTGAGCCCCACTTCTCCACTAGAGGTGACAGTTATGGCAGTTAATGGCGTCCATTTTGTGGGTCTTACAAATCTTGACAGAAGAGGCACCTAGGCCTCAGGGAAAAGGACTACGAGGGTCAAAGAGCATCTAACCCCTAGCTAACACCGCAAAAATTCAGTGGACATAAAAATTAAGGGATTTGAGGGGCAAAAAGGGGACAAAAATAAATAAATAAATAAATAGGAGGGACTACCCAGAGGGCAGACAGATCTAACACTGCTGGTGCCAGCAACCCCCAAAGTCCAGATGCTGAGTGCCCTTGCGCCTATAGTGAACCGTTGATTCTCTGCCACCTTAGAATTGTAAAAAAAAAAAAAAAAGGTGTGATACATTATCAACACAGCAATGCATTATTTGTTTGTCCTGAAGATGATGCCCTATATTTAATGTTGGCATCGAAACGTCGTCGACACCCAAACACCCTATGCACCAGACTCAAGCTATAACACATTGTGCAACGGTGTTAAATGATTAATTTGTGTCTGTCTATACTGAGTACAAGTGTACAGATCCATTTTGGCTTGCCTTTTGGCCAATTCTATGTTCGTTGTTCTGTCTTGTGTTCTGTGGGTCACGGCTGTGCCCATTTGTCATCTGAATGTTTTATTTGATACTACTTTTGAAAAATATTATGAAAATAAATTCTTGTCCGGCTGGACAAAAGACATACATTCTATTCTAGTGTATGGTTATCTATCACACTATTCTCCCTGAATAGGGACCACTGTTCTCTATAACATGAAATTGCCCAAGGTCCCTGTCTAAATTTCCTTTGGGTTCCCTTGTTCTGTATAATAGAAGGAGAATTTTGTACCATGACAGCTGTTAGGGAGAAACTAGTAAAATTAGCCCACAAGGGGCTTTTAGGGAAAGCACCATCAAGAGACTCAAAGAGAGTTTGGTTGCCGAAAACGGATACTCAGACATGACAGTGGGCTGAAGCACCTGAGGTGTGCAAGAACTCTGAAAACAAACTAAGAGTCGGTCTGGGAGTTAAAGAACATGATCAACATCTGCTTGAGGTGGATGTTGTGTGGGAGAAGATGTGCCTAGATTTTATAGGTCCGTTCATGTGCCATCCTGATCACGAGAGGTGTGCTGTAGTATTGGTTGATGTCAAGTCCAGGTGGTTGGAAGTGGTTTTCATGAAATGTATCAGCACTAAAGCCACCATTGCAGTGCTGGGAGAGATATACAGGAGAGAAGAAATACCTTCTAAATGAATCACTGACAATGGTACTCAACTTACTTCGGTTGAGAAGCTAAAACTCATGTCTGACTGGGTATAAAAAGTGTATCTCACTTTATAACCCCGAGAGCAAAGACCTGGTTGAGAGGCTGAATTGGTTGGTGAAGGGAACAATGATACTAGCGTTTAAAGTTGGCTTGGATGTGCAGAGGGCGGTCAAAGACATGTTGTGGGTACCGCACCACTGTAAATTTCGGTACGGAAAAAGACACCATTTGAAATGATGAGTAGCAGACAGCCTGGAGCTAAGTTAGTTCCGCAAGAGTGAAATGAAATTGGTGGAGCGTGCAAAGAAGACATCAAAGTCAAAAGTTGATTTGAGATTGGGTGAAGGTTAAGCCTGATGGTGTGAGTGGTGGTCTGTCCAAATTTTGAGACCCTAATAAAGTAAGAATGAGGTGAAGCACCCACCACAGAGGAGCGGCATTACCTGAGTTCCAATCCAACTCCGTCCAAACGATATGCCTACTTTTTGACTGACTAATAGAGATTGGAGCGGTCACCGGTACACTATAGGTCAAGCAAGGATTTTCATCGTCAATTGGTAGTTTTCTAATGTTCTAGGGCGCTGTTTATATGAGTGTTGTGGTGCCTGTTTGAGGTTCAATGTTCCTGTGTTGAGAATGTAATTATTACACCCTTCACTTAAGCACCATCATGGGAACTCCCAAGGGTGTGTGTGTGTGTGTGAGTGAGAGAGGGGGGGGGGGGGGTGAGGCTAGTTCCTGGGCATTCACCCTGTGCGTAGGACGGGCGAGGTCCGTTAGATTCTGGCAACTGTTATAATCCACTCTGTGTAACAAGAGTATTTACACAAAGTCCAGACTACGGGGGGGGGGGGGGGGGGGGGTAAGAGTGGCTCACAGTACAGTCCATAAACGGTCAAACTGGACAGGACGGCACAGTTCTCCGTCTTTGTTATACGGAGACTTCGACTCTGCACACAGCAATTGGATCATAGGACCCTGCCGGCAAACAAAAATCTGGAAACAACGACCCCGAACCACAAAACATTAAGACCAACGTTAAAAATATTACACAACCGATCCTAATGCAATTTACTTACAAACACGGCGTTCTGTCGACAGGCGTTAATCTGGCGCATACGCTTCCTGAAAAAAAACAATACAAAAAAATCCAAACCGCTAAAATGTTATAGTACATAAAACAAGATATACAGTGGAACGAAATCACTTAAGAGTAAAGTAAAATAACCACTCTCTCGCAGGGGGTCTCAAATAATTTTCTAGTACAATTGTGCTTTCTGGGATTACACTCTGCCTCGCACCTGCCTGGAACGATAAAGTCAACAAACCGCGTATCGTAGGGTAATACAGACCTGCAGACAGCGTGATGAGGCAGACCAGCACAACCAAGAGCTCCATGGCTTGTAAATCCCCAACTAGTCATATGACTACAGCCAGAAGTATCATTCAACTCCAGTTAGAGAACGATCACCTGACAGCAGCTATTTTAAGAAACAGCGTGTCAAGCCTCTCTCTGACCCAGATAATGTTATTGAAACAAAGCGACCATCTTCAAATGATGAACCGCTGAAGGAAAAACAAAAAAAGAGTACATTAGAAATTAAACAACGTAACTTTTCATCAACTACAGTTACAGTGAATTTTTACTTGGAAATACTTCATTGCTTTCCGTTGTAAACTCTTTAAATATTTGTAAAATCTGGCTAAGAAAGACGATACCCTTCTTAGATTACATTTACAGCATTGATGTTAGCAGCTTAAATGAACTGCTGACTTGAAACCAACTTTACGTGCGTCCCTTTTCACGCCATTCAAAGTAATAATTTGTTGTTGTTAGTCATAGGGTCGCTTAAATAATGTGTCCTTTGTTTGTTTTCATGACTGAGGGTCACGGGGCCTCGAATCATGTGCAATATGTGTGGATGGCTGCAAACGCGCGTGACACAAGAGTGACATAGAGGCGTGTTATACGGAATTTTATGTTATCCAAGGAAACGAAAAGTAACAGTGTGGTAGGCTATTGGGCAACAGGGACGCCAGGGTTATAGCTACCGATTTTGTGGAATGGGAACCAGGTACCAGTCTGGGCAGCGTCTCAATATCCTGTGATTCTGGGCAAATCACTTTATCTCACTATGCCCAGCAAAACAAATGCACTTAACGTTGTGTAATGTCACAAATTCGCACCAGATTGTTCGCACGGACACGTCAAATGCACTGTCACGGGTGGGGCGATGGTGGAAAAAAGTGTGCTTTGCCAAGACCAAGGATTCGATTCTGGTTTCCCGTTTCGAAGGGCTGACGGCTCAGACCGCTAGTCCGCACTAACTCCCTATTACAGACAGACTAATGAGGTGCATGTAAATCAATGCAGATTGGACTATTCTCATTTTCTGTCTGTCCTTTAATAAAATGGCAATAAAAACATTTGAAGTCAAAAACAAGCGCGGCGTGTGATGGGATTCTGGTCTTTCTTTTATGTCAATGATAGAGCTGGTACGGAAAGCCAGAAGGGCTTCACCGTGCCTCCAGCAGCATGTCAGTGCCGGGTGTGGGCTCTCTTCGGCTCCGGCTTTTCTTTGATTATCCTCCACCCAGTACTCCCGAGAGCTGCCAGTGCTGGCTGCTGCTAGACTTAAGCAGGTGCCGCTTGGTAACCGACCTCAGCAGCCTGATCCGCACCCGCTTTGGCTTCAGCCAACGCTCACGCCTCAGCCTCTACTTACAGGAGTGTCTTCTACCTCCGTGCGAGGCCATCGGAGTGGTACGTGATAATGACTGTATCAGGTAAGTTACGGTCAACGAAATAGGTTCTCAGCTGATGGTATTCTGTTGTAACGTCATGTTGTGGCTACAACATATTCATACTCTGAAAAGTGGGGCGAGCACTCTTTAGGTACATACAGTGGCAAGGAAAGGGCTTCATAATGTGCAGAGGGCCAACGATTGCATACAATAACTTGATCAAGTGTGAATCAACTGCGACAGATAATGTATAGGGGTGAAAGCAGTGCTTAAGCGGGCTCCTGTTGTCGGGCTCCGAGTACTTGGGCTTATTAATGCAATAAACAGGGTAAAACCCCACTCCCTTCGTAGAGTTTTTCCCCCCTACACCGCGTACCGCAGAGTTCCTAATAACTCCACAGACGTAGTTTTCCCCCTCAGGCTGTTCGTCTATGTTAAGTTGGCACGTACGAGCAAGGAAATGCTTTCTTTTGAACCACAACTGTAGGCTGTTGTACATAAATTAAGTAGGCAGCAGGACACGTCTTCCAGTAAAGTTGGATTTATTAAGTTACAAAGAATAAGATGAGCCAGCAGAGCACAAAGCCTCACAGCTGACCAGACCAACTGCCAGGGCTAGAATCCCAACACACCAGATAGAACACAGCTAGGTAAGAAGATAGAAACACAAAGAAAGGACTAAAGAAACCAAGAAGCCATATAAAGCTAAGTATGAATTTACAACACATCTTCCCCCCCTTACAAACAACTCATATGAAAACCTCAAATACATAAGAAGATAAAGCATGGAAAACACAGAGAAGAAAACGTATAACACTTAGGTCGAAGACCTCATGAACTTCCAGAACAGGGAAAAAGAATCAGGATCAAGAAGTGAAATAAGATGAAGATCACTATGACCACCTTCTCCCCTTCAATTAACAAAAATGAAGTCAGTCCACTCTCTACGTTCCATCATTGTGGCCACCAAAAACAGAAATAGAGAGTTCACTTTCTCCAATAATAATTGTCCATTGCAGATATTCGCTATTACGAAGGTAGAACAGTTCTTGAGGAATGCTCCCGAAGAAAATTTGGATCTAGACTTCTTTCAGTCCAAAAAATAGTTCTGAACCAGGTGTACAGGTTCTGGGTCTTACCTTCGGGTTAAGAGCCTCAGATTGTTTTTAGGCTTCCAAAATCTCTTAAATTTCATTTCTCAAGCTCTAGTCCTTCACGAACCACGGTCGTGAACCCTGCCGGACCTGGGACTCTCTTCATCCTCTCCCGGTACAGGTTGTGGGAGTTTTGTCCACCACCGGTCCTGGGATGTCATCTGTCCTCTCCCGGTACTCCTCCTCCGGTCCTGGGACATCCTTTGTCCTCTCCCGGTCCTAAATCTGGAACTTTAGTCCCCTTCCAGTCCAGAGACATTCTTCTGTCCCCACCCATCTCTTGGTTTAGCGGGTCCTGGAATTTACTATGTTCCCTTCCAGTCCAGGGGCATTTTTCTGTCACCACCCATATCTTGGTTAGATAAGACAGCAGAGCACAAAGCCTCACAGCTGACCAGACCAACTGCCAGGGCTAGAATCCCAACACACCAGATAGAACACAGCTGGGTAAGAAGATAGAAACACAAAGAAAGGACTAAGGAAACTAAGAAGCCATATAAAGCGAAGTATGAATTTACAACATAGGCATTGCTGGAAATAAAATAAAGTTTTACTCTGGGATCTCATCAATTGGGTACAGTAAAAAAGGGGTGGAGCTAGTGACAGATACACACTGCATTATTTTTAATAGTTTGCCCCCAAATAAATTGTCCACAAGGGAGCTATAGTAGTAAAAGTATTATGGTTTGCATAATTAGGCACAGAGTGCGTTAACGGAGGTTAAAAAAGGTAGGGGTTTCTAAAGGGTGACTTAAGAATAGTAACTGAGGATTGTTGAGAAGAGGTTTGACCTTAATAACTAAGGGCATGTATATGTGGCCTAAAATATTGCTTTCTTAAACCTCTTGGGTCTCATCATTTTTTTAATGTCCTGCAGCTTCTCTTCATGGTCTACCCCTTCCTCGTCGTTCTCTTTATCAAGCAACTCCCATCGATGCTCAAATGTTAAAAACTGAGACGTAATCAGTTTCCTGGTTTCCTTAAAGTCCTGATTTGCTTTGTTTTGGGAACTGGTACGGGGTCCACCTGGCCATTTCTAACCCTTTGTCTGAAAACGCGACCTCTGCAACTTGTTCGCACTCTTGGTCCGTTGATTGAAATGTTTAAGGCATGCAAATGACGATGATGATCGTTCAACATTGTTAACCTCTGCGTGCTCCCTCGGGGTCTTTTGATGGAGCCCAACTGAATTTTAGGTCGCTCACTCTCACTGTGTTTTTTTTCCCCTCCTTACTATCTTCCCATTGCTGTTATTTCTCCCATTTTTCTCTTCAATTCCCTATTTCTTTTAGGAAACGATCTACACCAGATTAGATCTATCTTTTACGTCTAACTAATGGAACTCTCTTATCTTAGCCTGGAGCTCCACCTTGTGGCCTACCTATGTACATCGTCCCACACTTTTTAGGTTTTGCCTCGCCAAAGATGCGCTCTGCGCATCTTTTCGGCGCAGGCGAAAACCTGATGAGAACTGTAGTGTGGCTTGGTTCGGCCCTCGTCATTGATTGGCTGGCTCCGTAAACGGAGCCTTGCCATTGGACGAGGGGCCTGTCCGTCAATGCCGGACCAGACACGGGGGCGTTCCCGACATTCTTTGGCTTTTGCCGACGTCACGGGACGCCGGGAACGCCCCCGTGTCTGGTCCGGCATTGCCGGCACTACTGCGTCTCTTCTCCCCCGTTTCCCGCCCCGTGACTGGCCGGCCGGCCAATCCTAGCGCGGCCGGCCGGAAGTGCCCGCCCCCCGCAGCCCGGGGGAAGAAGTTGGCGTCTAGGTTTGTTTTGCCCATTCCGCGGCCGACCGCCGCCGGAGGAAGTCCAGGTGAGTGGCTTTCTTGCCGTTCCCTCCCCCCTCCCACTGTCCGTGTGCCCGCCCGCCTCCCTCCCGCTGTCCGTGAGCCTGCCCGCCCCCTCCCGCTGTCCGTGAGCCCGCCCCCCTCCCGCTGTGCGTGAGCCCGCCCGCCCCCCTCCCGCTGTGTGTGAGCCCGTTACCCCGCCCCCCCTCCCGCTGTCCTCCATCTATTGAATATCTGGCTCTTTAAGCCACTCGACTTCCCGAGTATGCTACGGGACATATTACCTTGCCCATCGGATACCCCCACAGCCTCCCTGGCCGCTGCACTCTGTGAAAAACCCTCCTTTCCCGTGGCGTGTTCTGTGCGGCTGTCCTGGGCACTGAAGACTGCTTTATAGCGCCTCCCTGTGAACCGGAACTCCTCAAGGCGCTGCCCGCGTGACTTGGCATAGTGCTCCGCTCACTGTGTGGATGGGGCCCGTTGTGTCTGTGTTTTAGGAAGTCAGCGCTGTAATTGGGGAAGCGCCCCTGGCATGCGTGTGACCCCCTGAGCTTGTGACTAGTCGCCATGGTTGGCTCAGAAGGAAAGGCCTCGCCTGTGTAGTGTACATACTTGTCAAACTCCAAGCAGAAGTGGTCCGTTGTCCTGCTGCCAAGCAGTCCGTCTGGAGGATAAGTTGCCCTTGGAGCCGTGAGATCGATAATGTAGAACCTTTTTGTGTTTCTTTAAGTATGTTTAACGAAAAGGTTTTTTCTAGGTACAATGACGTCACACGTTTGTCCCTGTGGACTGGTCAGCCAGATTTCAGCCGCTCTTGAAGCTTTTGTTGGGGGAGGGGAAGAGGTGGGCACTGTTTGAAGATTTAGGGTGGAGTCATTGGTGGCATTAGAAGGGGGTGGGGCCTTATCCCCTCGTGCACATGTCCTTGTGGGTGGCTTAAAAGCATGGGGGGGGAGCGAGGCTTGGGCCACCCAGAACTGGCAAGACAGACCCAGCAGAAGTCAAAGGGGTTTTCGGCGGGACGGGTAAAGTGAGCTGCAAGTCTGAAACTGCATCTTTCGTTTCCATAATCAGTAAACTAAACAGAGACATGGAGATAATCCATATTACATTTCCTGAGTTATTTAAAAAAAAAAAAAGAATTAGAAAAGATTCAAAGGTGGCCACACCTGCCCCCCTCCACCAAAACACCCCCAGCTGCTCCCTCCTGAACCCCCACCCGTGGTCAGCATCCAGCGCAGGTGTGAACCGGTGTCACGCAGGCCCGGCTGCTGCCAGTACCTTTCACAGCGCTCTATTTTTAAGCCCTGCGCCAGGCACTCTGCTACCGCTCCCATTAGATGAAATTCATTGTGCGGCGCTGACCTCCCGCCGCAGGGTTTTTACTTAGGCCAGCCTGTCCTTCAGTTTGTAAATGGAGTGTGCGCGAGCTTTCTGTTCCAGGGGAAATGCATATTTGTTTCTTCTCCACACAAGCCTTATCAGCAGATGAATGCTGTGTGCAGGCCCTCCTCCGCCGAGGATTTATCAGGCGACGCCGGGCTTGGGTCAACAGCGCTCGCTCGTCTTTGAGAACCCGCGGTGAAGTGTCGTCTTCAGAGGACGGGGGGCTGGGGGAGTCGGGCACATGTCGGGTTTTATTGTAGTCAACATTGCCAGCTTTTAGTATGTTTTAAGAGCTAACAGTTTTGTAAATAGAAATAAGTGAGGCACACGCACTGTACGCATTGTCATTTGCCTAAGATCACACCGTTCATTAATTCATATGGGGGTAGCTAAGGTTAGAATTCTAGTTTTCAAACTACGTTGCGAGACATCACAGTGGGTTAACCACCTGCTGCTGAGATCTGTATGTGACTTCGAATGGAAGAGATGCGGTTTAATGCTTAAGTTGCTGAAACCACTAAATTGGGTTTTAATTATGGCTTTGCTCAGGACAACATTTTGTATTTTTTCGCACATCATCCTGTCTTTCACTATAATCGGTATCATGTTTGGCAAAACTGAGAAAGCAAGCCAACAGGCTGGATTAAACACCGAGGAAAAAACAGGGCCTCACTGTTGAGTCAGAAAGCGCCTATGCTTGGGACCCTGTTTTCGTGCCTCTGTTGCCTGCTTGTGACCCTGTGTTCGTGCCTCTGTTGCCTGCTTGTGCCTCTGTTGCCTGCTTGTGCCTCTGTTGCCTGCTTGGGACCCTGTTTTCGTGCCACTGTTGCCTGCTTGGGACCCTGTTTTCGTGCCTTTGTTGCCTGCTTGTGGCCCTCTTTACGTACCTCTGTTGCCTGCTTGTGACCCTGTTGCTTGCTTGTGACCCTGTTGCTTGCTTGTGACCCTGTTGCTTGCTTGTGACCCTGTTTTCGTGCCTCTGTTGCCTGCTTGTGACCCTGTTTTCGTGCCTCTGTTGCCTGCTTGTGACCCTGTTTACGTGCCTCTGTTGCCTGCTTGTGGCCCTGTTTACGTGCCTCTGTTGCCTGCTTGTGGCCCTCTTTACGTGCCTCTGTTGCCTGCTTGGGACCCTGTTTTCGTGCCGCTGTTGCCTGCTTGGGACCCTGTTTTCGTGCCGCTGTTGCCTGCTTGGGACCCTGTTTTCGTGCCTCTGTTGCCTGCTTGTGGCCCTCTTTACGTGCCCCTGTTGCTTGCTTGGGACCCTGTTGCTTGCTTGGGACCCTGTTGCTTGCTTGTGACCCCCAACCCCCCCATCCCATTTTCCAACACACCCTCAATTGAAAGCGGCAGGTGGGCAGGGGCCAGATTTGCTTTCGCCCAGGGCGCTCTCTTTGCAAACTCCATCTCTGAGAGTGTCGACGTACATAAAAGTCCAGGGAGTTCCTTCCCTGGAAGACACACCTCCCCCCAACAGAAGCATATTTATTTGCACAGAAAGCTCATCTGAGGCACATCTTTTTAAAGATTTTTTTGCGTGACACTCCTGCGTTACTTTCTGTTTCCAGGGGGAGAGTCTCCTCGTGACGTCACCGGTGTTGGTGGTTACTGCCCCCCCCAGCACGTGCCCGCCTATCTACGTCTGTTTGTGGCTTGTAGTCCCAGCAACCGCCCAATCTCCTCAACTGGTTCCTCTCACACACGGTGTTGACACAACAACCCTCGGGAGTTATCTGGGCATCTCGGCTTCGCTTGGAGGGAGTGGCGACCCGGGGCTCCCGGCTGGCGAGCGCCCTCCCTCGGGCCCAGGCGGCGGGAGGAGGGGTGCCCCGTCTCCTGCACGTTGTCACTTCACACACACACGGCCATGAAAACAATGCATCGGCAGTGACGCCATGTTCGAGTCACGTCTCCCAAGATCGCGTTCTTTTAACCCTCAGTTGACCCTCAGGTTCTTTCCCTCTCTTGGGCCTTGTATTTCTCAGAGAGGAGTTCCAGTTGCCCAGTGAACAAATGGCTCCCACTGGATGACGTTGCACCACATGCAGTGATGAACATTGGATTTGAGTTATATTGTGCGAATTCATCTACAAATTAAAACCAATGTCTTGTCACTAAACAACAAATGCAAGGTAAAATCACTGAACAACATTAAAAAAATGTTTCCAAGGTAAAAGAGGCTTGGGCAGGAGTTCCATCCCAGATTGACCAATCTTAAATTCTTTAGGTATCTTTAAAAAAAACGACTTTGTAAAATTTAAAACACAATAGGTTCGGCTCTTTAATACCCCTCCCTGCCCACCTCTTTTCAAATTCTACATGTTCATAAACAGCAATGCTCTGAACAGACTTGTTATCTTTGATGTGAACATTTTCTGTTGTAAAGCGCTCTGATGCCTTCGGGTCGAGCTAGCGCTATATAAAAATCTCAAATAAATAAAGTAGCTTTACGTCATGAGGCATCTCTTTGCTACGCGGTTCACATCCTTAAGTACACAGTAGTCAATGCTCAAAGCTGTAAGTGGCAGCGAAGAGGTCTGCCAGCCACCTTGTTCTCTCTGCTTATACCCTTGCAGCAGGGGTGTCCAAATAGGGAACCAGAGGGCCATATCTATGACAGATTTTCAGGCTATACATATAAAGAGAACTACATACAGGGAAATTCAAGTGAACTAATTTACATAGTCAGAGGTAGTGGGTACAATTGTAGGTAGGCTTCCAAGAACAGTTTCAATCAACTCTCCTGGGCCCGCATTGGACACCCCCGCCTTCAGGTCCAGTGGTCTCCAGACATACGCGTCCACAAAACTATCACTCTGGATGGGATGGGTGAAAGAGACTATGCCTTCTCAAAGGGACTGTGCTGCCTCCCTTCTTACTGTGTGTTAGTTGTACAACAGTCTCTGCAGTAGCAGCTAAACCCGCTGGGCTATCTTGTGGCCACAGAATGCATGGAGTGCGGCTCAGTGGACCTACTGGTGACACTCCAACAGGTATACTATAACCAGATGAAATCTAGGCTTTTCAGGGCTCAGTTTCCCACTTCCAGCTCTAGAGCCTAGACCCAAAATTGAGATGGCGATTTAAAAGGCAACATTCTGAGAGGACTATTTTGAAATTGTATATCAAAAGTGAGACTTATTGTCACATTTATTTAATAACTAAAAGGGACAACTGGTAGGAGCATCTGCAACCCCCCCCCCCAAGCAGTTTATTTGTTTTTAAAGTTCATTAGGCATTCAAACACATTTTGACAAGCAGAGGTGTAGCGATCCATAGTGCAGCAAGTGCAGTGGCACCAGGGTCCAGGGCTGTGAGGGTCACACCGCTTCACAATTATGGATGCTTTTACTTCTCGGCACGGGATCAGAGGGCTCATTTTCCATGGTTCCAGTGGGCCCTATGGCACCCTTGCTACTCCGCTGTTGACAAGCCCATGATTGTTATGTTAAGTTGTGTTATGCAGATTCGTAGAGTGCAGTATCACCTGGGACGATATCCTGGCGCTGAGCAGCTGCGAGTCTAGACACACCTGGAGCCTTGTGGGACTACTCGAAAAGCCAGGTCTTCAGCTTCTTGCAGATTCAGAGTGCAGAGTGCGGCTCTGTGTGGGTGTAAAATGCAATAGCCAATGTGAGTTCAAATTCCTAGGCTCACATTGGTTTTTACCCTGCCCTAGGAATCTGTGTATTTTTGATACCCAGGGGGTCCTTGTTTATCTCCCAAATGTAAAATGCAATAGGTCGTGCATTTGCGAGCGATTAAGCTATTGGCATTGTAAATGACAAGGCCATTTATTTAACGATTACGCTATCAGCAATGTAAATGACAAGGCCATTTATTTAACGATTACGCTATCGGCAATGTAAATGACAAGGCCATTTATTTAACAATTACGCTATCGGCAATGTAAATGACAAGGCCATTTATTTAACGATTACGCTATCGGCAATGTAAATGACAAGGCCATTTATTTATGATTTTTTTAAAAAACACCCCCAAAAAAATGTCATGAGCAATGCCAATAGCTCTACCTTTAATATTGCGGAGACCATTGCATTGTAAATGCTTGTTTTTAACTTCATTTAAGATAGCCTGTCAACATTTACCTGTTGGTCTGTAGAAATACAATATTAGCATGCTGATATTATCTCTACCGTTTTTCGGTTTCGCCTAAGTGAAAGCTGCGCACTGCGCAGCTTTTCACGCAGGTGAAAACCTAATGAGAACAGTAGAGGAGTGGCTTGGGAATCCGCCCTCTGTTCCATTGGCTAGCTCCATAAATGGAGGCTAGCCATTGGAACAGAGATCTGTCCGTCAGGGCCGGACCAGATTCGTGGGCGTTCCCGCGATTTCTTCCCTCTCCATCACTTTCCGATCGTCATTGCGGCGGTGGGCGTGTGCAATTTTTTATTTTTTTTTTGGTCTCTCAATGTTTTCTTCATTTCCACTGTGTAGAAGTCCAGGTGAGTGCTTCCCTCTGCTACCTAAATTTGTTCACCAGCTGCAGCGTGTGCGATGACTTTCTTTCGCCGAGGGCGCAATCCGAACATGGGCCTGGTGCCACTTTACCTGCACCACAATTTATATCGCCGCTCCGGTCTGTAATGTGCAAATTCTACACCTATTAACTGGAAATGTAAAACTACCGAAACTGCAACATAAAAATAAGAGAAGTACAAAAAATCAGCGTTCTGGTAAACATTACACAAGCAGCCATAGGCGACTGCTGCTGCGGACGCTGTTTCAGCTGCTCCAGTGCCTCCTCCAGGGACCCGCCCACTTTGGCAGAACTGGCATTTCCAGCTCTTGCTCTGTTGCTCAGCCGAGGCCAGCTACAGAATCGACACAACCCCGAGCCCCCGCGGACCTGACAGCGCTCCTTCCTCAGCTGCAGACATGGTTAAAGTGTCCTTCAACTCTGCTCTCGGCCAGAAAGACCCGCCAAAGGAGGAGAACAGCGAGGTGCTCATCATCCTCGAGCCCAAGGTGAGCCCCGGGAGGCAGGGGAGCTGCAGGGCCACGGAGGCAGTTGGCGGGAGGGGCAGCCTGCACTGTCCCCGGATTACAAGTGTGGGGGCAGGGAGGGTGTTTGAGGCCCTCAGCTATTTTTGGTTAATCCCATAACAAGGACACATCTACAAAATGGCTGTTTTCGTTTTACCATGGCAGAGACCTGCAACGCGCTTTTCCGTCTAATTAAATCTCTGCGCGTCTTCGCAAAAATGTACCTGGCCTCATATTCCTGCGAATGGTGTGTGTTTGAGCAGAGGATAGTGTTTACATCCGGCAATAGGGCCAGGGGCCACGGGAATACCAAACCCTGTGCTTAAAATGGCTGATGCGCAGGCTCGCTTTCACTTCCAGTTTCAGTAAAAGCCAGGAGGTACTGGGGACTAGCTTCAGAGTCCAGACTGCCGACTCGCTACATCCCGTTTGCCACGGCAGCGTTACTCAGAAATAAACAAACTGTCCACGTGCTAGTATCCTCATTGGCAAAAACGTAAACTATTAAATCACTGGTGTCCTAGACTATTCTATTTGCTTCAGTTTTCAGTCTAATGGCCGAGTATTACTTCGTTGACTCAATGTCTAGTAATGAAATTAATCTGTAAGGTCAGCGACGTCCAGGATTGGCTCGAGAGAGGCAGGCAGGCAGGCAGCTGTCTCCCAACACTCCAGCCATCATAACCCCTTTCCTCCTCTACCCGACATGCCCCCCAACCTCCCCTGTCTCTGACAACGCAACCGAAAATAGTACATTTTGCTGCTGCAAAACCCGGATCGCAGGCCGCTCCGCCAATGCACCTCACTTCACTGCGTATTACTATAGTTATACCAATATTTCTCACTCGGAGCGTGGCTCTCTCGTGCAATGTCCACTGGTGTTTTCTACTAGTTATATAATGTGTAACGTAACTGGTGCTCATGTAAAGCGCTCCATAACCTTCGGGTCGAGTTCGCGCTATATAAAAACTCTCACACGAGATGGCAACTAGCCAGCCTCTACCAATAGGAGAGACGAACTCGCTCCTCCTGGAGAGTCCGCTAAGATAGTTCAGCCCTTCCCCGCAAGAGACAGCACAAACAGTCTTTCCAACGGGGAGGCTGAATAAACACATGTGATGCTCAACATAGGCGAAATCCCCCACGGAACAAAAGGTTCTGGGGATTATGAAAACCGCACTCTTACCGCTACCAGTGAAGGCTGTAAACACGAAGGAAACTGACCGGGGATCCACTGCGGAATTATCGGCAAAGCCGGGAAGTTCTGTTTTCCCTTTACTCCCTTCGTTGCGTGACGCCCGGCGCACGTACGACGTGCGTCCCCGAGCATGCTGGGAAATGTTGTCTTTTCCGGAATTATTCCCTGGTTATTGCGCGATGACAGTCAGCGCATAACCGGAGCACTTTAATCCCTGACAACCGCCATAAAAACCCAATACATCTTTTATTCCAAACGCCCCTGCAAATGGAAAAGCACTTTCCTATGTCAGCTCCCAGTCACACACTCAATCAAAATTCCCTATGGATTTAAATTATCCACTACTCCCTCCCCAATCTTCCCTGATGAAATTGACATCTCCATCTTCAAAACGGGTAACATCCTCATACAAGCTGCCCAATCTCACCTCTCCATCTTTGAGCACCACTTCAGCACCTTATCTCTCCACCTAAACAAATTGATCCCTATTCCTCTGAATACCCAACTGATCTTCTCTCCTACCAACACCATAGCCAAAACACCTACCTTCCACTCTCCCTCCTCATCATCCCTACAACTAATTCCATCTCTCAATCACAGTCACCCATATATTCTCCCCCTCCAACAACCCTCCCTCTTTCTTACATCCCCACTGCACACCCCGCCTCCAACTACTCACATCCTCCAATGACCTGTCCCCCTCTACCACTTCTAAAATACCTACCCTTATCCTTCCTCCTTTACCCCCAACCTGAATCCCTACCCCTCCACCCTGGCTCCCCCACCGTCCCACTTCTAGCCCTACCCTCACCCTTGCCAAATCCTTCATCTCTACCATCGAATTTCTCGCCACTGTTAATCCCCAATGCAGTCCTTCTTTAAACTCTTTTTGTCCTCATATTATCACTACCCACTTCACCTCAATTTTCTAATCTCTTGTCCTCCATCATGCCATCACCTAAGCCTAATAGTCCTATCTCTACTCATTCCACCTCCTTCAACCCCACACACAATTGCCCCGTCTGCAACAAACACTACCCCTTCCTTCTCACCCTCATCCTCCCCTTCTAAGACCCCCTCTTCCCTATAACCCTGACCCTACACAACATTGAACGCAAACTCTCCTCACTGACGATCGAACTCTCTCGACTTAGAGATGATGTTAAATCCCTCAGCTCTGGAACCCGACTCACACGTGCAAACTCACCCCACCCCAACCGCAAAATCCCCGCCACCATCAAACGTCATCATTGGAATACTTCCCCACTCCACGACCGGATGTCTAGACCTCGCCGCACCTAGAACCACCTCTCCCCATCAGACCTCTCCGACCTATGCACTTTTTACCATCCTAATCCCTTAGTCAACAACCCACCTCCCCCCTACTCCAACATCCCCGTCATTCGAGGTACTAACAGAATTCCCTCCTCTCCCGGCTACCCCAGACTCCCTCCACAACTCACCACCATCCACTCCAGCCCTCTCCCCCCAAATAACCCCTAACCACTCACTTGCATGCTTGTTAACTGTCGTTCTGCCGTTCGACACGCCACTGAATTCTCCAAATCTATCCTTATCTAATCAATTGACATTGCGTTCCTTACGGAAACCTGGCTCAATGACCATTTAACGAGCATGCTTGATCTACTTCCCACCGGATACTCTACCCTGAGGAGAAAAGACAGACCTGATAGAATTGTGGGGGGGGGGGGGGGGGTGGCTGGCCATAATCTTCAAAAGTGAACTTCAGCTCTCCCTTGTTAACCACTCTGGCTACTCCACCTTCGAATCCCTTGAAGCTGATCTTAAAGTACAAGATGCCCACCCTATTTGCTTACATATACTCGATCACCCTCCTGGTGATCCCCACACACCCTTCCACCACTACTCCTCGTACCCATGCACCAAAAATCTCGACTAAAAAACAATGCCTCCTGGCAACATTTCCTCCCTGTGACTGAGCGTGAAGTCCACAGCATCATTGCTAAACTAAAACCATCCTCCCATACCAAAGACACCCTCCCTACTAACCTTGTCACAGACCTAAAGTACATCATTGTCCCATCCTGGACCACAATCACCAACACCTCCCTAGTTACTGGAAATGTCCCTAGATCCCTTCAACTGGGTCAAATCTCCCCATTATCAAAAACACTAATGCTGATCCTAATGACTTAAACAATCTCCGCCCCATCACTAACCTCCCCCTTCTTTCTAGAGCCCTCAAAAAATGTGTTTTGCTCCAATTAGACAAACTCATCGAAAAATTCAATCTTCTGGACCCCTTACAATCAGACTTCAGAAAAGGCTGCAGCACTAAAACTGCTATGCTTAACATTGTTGATGATATCCACCACTCCCTTGATAATGGCAAGACCTGCCTACTTATCCTCCTTGATCTCTCCGCAGCTTTTGACACTGTTAACCACTTTGCCTTACCTAATGTTCTCAAAGATCGTTTCGGCCTCAATTAACTACCCACAAATAGTTAGTCTTTTATCTTCAATATCTAACCCAGCAAATTAAAATTCAAGACTCTATCTAACCCCACTCTGGTTTCCCTAGGAGTCCCCCAGGGGTCTATTCTCTCTCCCCCTCTCTTTAACCTCTTCATGGAACCCCTCACCCTCATTCTTAAACAAGCTGGAATCAACTACCACCTTTATGCCAATGACACTCAACTCTACTATAAGATCAAAACCCCCGCTGAAATCATTCACTTTAATAACACCCTCACTAAAATCCAATCCTGGTTCCACCTTAATCATCTCAAACTAAACCCCCCAAAAACTGAAATCATTCTCTTCTCCCCTAAAAACAACCCTCTCCCCATTCAAACCTGGATCTATGATCTCAATGCCTTCTACTGCTCTCTCTCTTTGTCCAACTCCGTATAATCTCTTGGTATCTCCATCGAAAACAGTCTCAACCTCAATGTCCACATCAAAAATTTGGCTAAAGGAGCCCACCTCACTCTGTCATCTCAAGAAAATCAAACCTTTTCTCCCAATTGAAGACTTTAAATTAGTAGTTCAATCCCTGATCCTTTCGCGTATTGATTACGGCTATGCCATCCTCACCGGAATCCACAAGGTCCACCTAACTCCACTCAAATCTGTACTTAATCTTGCAGCCAGGCTCATCGCCGATGGTTCGACCACATTTTCCCAGCCCTCAAAACTCTCCCATGGCTCCCCATCGAAGGCAGACCCACCTACAAAATTGCATGCATCACACACAAAGTCCTCTACCAAAATACTCCCTCATACCTTGTCAATAAACTCTGCAAAGCGTGCAGCACACGACCTCTGAGAAGCACTAACGCTTTCCTCGTTGTCCCACCCCTGCTAAAGAAGAAGTCTACACAACCCCGCTCCTTCTCCGGAAATGACCCCTACATCTGGGACTCCCTCCCCAAAGACCTACGTTGTAACCCCTCTTACTCAGTTTTAAAAAAAAAAAACTCAAAATGCACCTCCTCAACAAATGTTGGGGGTCTTTACCTGCACCTTAAACTTGAGTCGTATAAGTGCTCTGATATTTTGTTATTCTATGATGCTGTAATTTGTTTCTGACCGTAGCTAGCTCTATCATGTAAAGCGCTCTGATACCTCCGGGTCCAGCCAGCGCTACATAAAACCTCTAAAATAAATAAATAAATGTATTAGCTTGTGGGCGTTCTCGTGCTTCCACTATATTTTCAAAAACGTGCCTGGTGCGCATGAATTTGTAAAAGCTGATTTCTGATTCTAAAGCATTTGAATGGTATGTTGGTACATAGGATGTTCCTTTTTGTAAAGTTTTAGTTTGAAATTCAGTTAGTTGATGTTTTGAAATGTTAATGACTAATGTTTCTGGCTTCTCGTGCCCTTCGCCACTGGTTGCTGTATTGTTTTTGAACCTCCTCCTCCTGCTTCGAATTCTGGTCTTTGGCCTTTCTCTAAAAAATACCTGCCATTGGTTTTTCCGCCTGATGTAGGTGGGCCTTCTTTCTCAGGTCTTTGATTATCTAGTTGTGTGGGTTGTCCGCTTTTTTGTTGCGAGTCATCAGAAGATGAAGCTTCAGTATCTGAGAATCATCCCATGTTGGGTCTTTGTTCTTCTATGTGCATAGATGTCTGCCCAGTTATAAACTTCCCCCAATTTATAATCTATTGTGTATCTTAAATTTCCAGATTTTTCTTTCATTTCTTTTTTGTATTCATCTAATTGTTTGTTGATGTCATTAAGTGTTTCATCCCAGTTTTCTTTCAACATTTTGTCTGGAAGTTCCTGTTTAAGCTTATTTACTTATTTGTTTAGATACTCCAAAAGTTTTGATAGTTCTTCACCAATTGATAATATCAAATCCAATGAACACTTATTGAGCATTGTGTCCCACTTCTCAGTGAATCTAGTGTTACTCTTGCATAATGTCGATTTTAGAGAGATTCTTAAACCTCTTGGAATTCGTTTCGCTTTGATATTTGCTCAATGTACTCCTGTGAAGACATTGGTTAATTGCTTTTTTGGAAATATATAATAGTTGTTTAATGTTTGATTGTATTGATCCTGTACTGGTGCTCTCTGTTCTATTAATGAATACATTTTATGAGTTTCATCATTCGTAAAGCTAAATATTTCTGCTCTGTGTTCGGTTTGTTTAGATATTTCTTCTTAGGACGTGGTAAATCCATGTGCGTCATCTAGTTACTCAGAATGAAACAATATGTGTGAACCAGCTAGTGGATAGACGCGCGCACTCACTGGTGAACTTCGTAATTCAGTTATTCGTGGTGGGTGGTGCAGATTGGTAAATCCACCTCAGTATGAGGATGAAAAGATTCACTGAATATGCTGTCCCCAATTAATAGGGGGCGTTCCCAATTCACACTCTGTATTTCTTGTAAATAAATTGTTCGGACGTTTGTATGATTCTTCAGTCATTTCTTTATTTATTTTTTGTTTACTTTTCATCTTTCATGTTCATTCATCATTCAGTTGTAGTCATTTACAATGATTATAATCCAACTCAAATAAATACGCCCAATGCATTTCGGGCTTTGCACTTGGTCAGGGGCTTGATCCTAAAAATATAGAAGAAACTTGAGCTCAGTCATATCTAATACATAAGTAGAAAAACTGGTGTTAGTGAACTGTGAGTAGAATTGGTGATTCTCTACTCCTAATGCAATCAATCATGCAAGATATTCAATCTCAATTAATAATGTGGTATCATGCATATTTTGTGGACATGAAATCATTCTCATTCATCAACGTGCAGTGATAAAAGTGCATCATACCATTATCCGGTTAAACTAATAAAGAGTGATCATGAATGTTAAAATGCCACATGTTGCCAAAGCATCGTGCTTCACTGTGCAACCTTTAGAATCTCTGAACCCATTCTGACCCCAAAAATGTAAATATTCGGTATAAGATTTGACACAGTAAACTAAATCGCGTACAATTAGTGTGGGGAATTCATGATCCGTATTTTGCACTATCCGTAGCAGAGCTTTTAGTTTAGCCAGCAGTGTTGTACAGTCCCCTAGGGACTGTAGAGGGGACTGTAAGTATGTTTTTCCAGGATGGAACTTTGTCATGCATATGCCCTTTTATAATTGCTCATGCTGCCGAATATTGCTGTTTCGTTCCTACAGCCGGCTGGGCACAATTATTGGTGTAAATGATACATTCATACCGATCTGGAGGCATATTTCATTCGGCAGAGGATATTCTTGTTCGTACTGCAGAAATACTTGTGTTTGTAATGTAGAGTCAAATCTGTAATCTACATCTGTTGCAGTGAGAGAGTTAGCCCATTGAACCCATTGTGGATATTATGCTTCAGCATTGGTGATGCTTGCTTTGGTAACAGCCTCTAGGATCGGTATCGGGGTCATGACAATTATGCGTTTCCTCTGTGCCAGTGCTCTCTCTCTCACTACAGCAGTCTGTACTGCTCTGAGTATTTTCTCAACTGGTGGAAAACACATTTCAGCATTCATGTACAAATGTGATTTGTAAGCAATAGGGACTGTATCACCTTCATTGAATGCGATATATGTGTATACAGTTGGTCCAGCAAATACGCGGATAACCAGGTTAGTTGTGTTAACTTGTGTATGTAAATGTTTAGGAGCTATCATGTCAGCTTGTACGGAACATAGAATGTCTGTATGTTCCTGTGCCCAATTATGTATTGAGAAATCAGGTCTAATTAATTAAGTTGTAGAAAGTTTTCACCCATTTTGCGTAATCCAAAATATATGCCCTGACACAATTTTAAAATCCCAAAATGGATTGTAGTCTTTTCAGAGTCGTTTGTAGTTGGAGCAGTACACATTTTCCTAAAAACTGTGTCGCCAAGGTTTTTCCTTCACTTGACAACTCTTACCCTAAAAACAGGACACTGAGTATCGGCAATTTTTTTTACTTTTGGAAATTACATTTGTAACCCAGTCGAGCGAACCCAAGGATTATATTGTTCACCCTGGTAAAGTGTTCCATTAATTCATTTTCTGGCAGATAAATGTAATTTACATTGGACAATGCCACATCATCAAAGTTTTGAATGAACGCTGTTACTCTGGCTGAAAACAACCCGGGCTATTCTTATACCCCTGGAGTAATCGACAAAATTGGCTTTCAGAACCTATCTCTGAGAATGCTGTCAAATACCTGCTCCCAGGTGCTATATCCTGGCAGGAAAATCCATTTGAGATATCTAATGTTGTTTTGTATTTTTTTCAAACATTGTTATTCATTAGTGGGGCACTATGTTCATTTTGTACTGCAAATGTGCGTGTGGATGCATTTAAATGTCTGTAATCTAAGACCAGACAATATGAATTATCGGAATTTATTACCAGAAACAAGGTATTATTCAGAGGTGAGGTGCAATTATCTATCACACAGTGGTACTCAAGTTGATCTAGGATCTTTGTTTCATTCTTTATTGGTTGAGAAATTGATTTTAATGGGATCTTGTGATGAGGTAAGTAAGTAAGTAAGTAATCTTTATTTAGCATAGTTACTTAAAACCATTGCAGTGTAAAAATGATTTAAGAACAGAAAGGATAAAACTACAGTTTTAAAAGACTCAACAATTTAAAATTTAAAATGTTCACATTTCCTTATGACCGATGTGCTTGTGATTGGACTTAATATTTGTAAGTTATTGCTCAGTGTCCTCATGAGCTCATAAGGTCAGTAAAATAGTCAGCGAAGTGATGTCAAGTCGGTTGGATTGGGGCGGTTATGGATTGATTTTTTTGGCATCTTTTTTCCAACTGCCTTCAGGAATTTTACAAAGCTGCAGTTCAAGCCAGGGTCATTAGGATGAAAACATGCAAGGACCGCCGCCCTTCTAGTGCGGATCCCTTGCCGATTGAAGTGATGTTTTAGCCAGCGTTTCCGTTCGTCTCGTAGTTTTTCACAAGAGTATATCAAATGCAGCATGTCCTCTTGTGCCAAGCCGCATAACCGACAGAGGGGGTCAGCTTTGATTTTGAGCCAGCGTGGGAGGTTTTGAGTACAAGGTAGCAGGCCCAACCTGTGCCTTAGAAAGCACATCTTGACACTTTTGGAATAACCCTCGGCCAGATAGCGCTGTTGTGCTTTAGTTGTGTACGAATTTAGAGTCAACCAGCCATGTGTTCTCTTCGAGAGGGTTTCCTTGTCTTGCAACCATGATTGTAATTTGATTGATTTTTTTACCAGTTTTTTTTAATTTGTATGACTTGTTGGAGTGTTCCAGAGCTGTTCTAGACCTGTATTCGTCAGGCTGCCCGTGAGGTACTTAGCTGCTGCTGAGGAAGGATGCTGTTCTAACTCCTTCCACAGGTGTTCATTCAGGGTTCCTTGTTTTGATTTCCTCACTTTGTCCCAGGCTATCACGTAGGCTCCCTGCCTTGCCAGGAGTTGTTGGTTGATGCCAAATTCGAGCCTGATTTGAGCGGGTGAGGTTTGCTTGGGTAGACTGAAAATAGTTCTGTAAGCTGCTGTTATAGTATTATCAAGGATCTTAGCATCCCTTCCTCGTGAGTGCCTCACTCCCGTAAGTAATTGTTGGAAGAAGTTTAGCACGAATTACTTGCGTCAGGGGTAACAGGGATGGGCCGGAGAGTTTGTGATTTAGCGCCTTCAACGAAATCGCTAACGAAAGACCTTTCCCTCGCATGCTTGATCTCTGAACCGAGAACTGCCCACCGTTATCGATCTTCACTCCTAGGTATTTGTATGTTGGAGTTTCTTCGATTCTTGTCGTGTTCCAATGCCATGATGTTGGTTTCCTTTTTTTCCTGCTAATGGTCATTGTTTGGGTTTTCCCCAGATTTATTGTAAGATCGTTCTTACTTGAGTACCTTTGTGTTGCGTCTGAAAGATGTTGAAGTCCTACCTTAGTGTGGCTTATTAAGACGATATCGTCTGCGTATAGTAGACAAGGTAGCTGGAGTCCTCCTAGTTTAGGGGCGTGGGAATTGCAGCCATTTAGTATTGGGACAAGGTCACCTAGGAATAGGTTAAAAAGCATGGGGGCCAGGATGCAGCCTTGCTTTAGGCCCTTATTAGTCTGTATGGGCCTTGACAAGGCGGATCCATCCCCTATTTTTATCTGTACCCAGGTCTCTGTGTGCAGGTTGATGAGCAGATCCAGCAGGGGTCTCGAGATCCCCCAGTCGTTCAATTTAGACCACAAAAGCTTCCGATTTACGTTATCGAAAGCGGCCTTGTAGTCGATGAAGCAGAAATGGATGGGCATTTTGTTAGATTCTGCTTTGTCTATGAGTATACCCATGCTCAGGATGTTCGTCATCGTGCCTACTGACTTAGCGAAGCCTGTCTGGTTGGCAGGGATTAAGGACCTCTCTGTAGCCCAGGCTGTCAGCTCTTCAAGAAGGGTACCTGCAAAGTATTTTGCCTCGTTGTCAATTAAAGCCACCAGTCGGTAGTTGTTTGGGGCAGCCTTATCTCCTGCCTTATAGATTGGGGAGATGATAGAGCCCCTCCAGGACCTTGGAATGATGTTGAATTGTCGTATTTCCAGAAAGAGGGGTTCCAGGGCTGCTGCCCAGCCTGGCACATCTTGTTTGTAGAGAATAGGAGGTATGCCATTTGGCCCTGGCGCTCCCTCCTTTCTTCCTTTTTTGATTTGGCGCTGGATGGTGCTTTGTAAGTTCGACAAGTTCACAATATCATTTGGAGTAAAGCATTCTGTGGGCCTTGTGTCAGTAATTGATGTATAATTTTTATAGATGACAGGCTCGTAATGTTGGTTGTTCCCTTCAGTCTGACTAAAGTGGGTGCCAAGAAAGCTAACCCAGATTTCCTCCGAGATGTTTGAGGAAACCCCGTGATGCGCAGGTCTTATGAATGCATTTATTGATTTCCAGAATCTTGCTCCATCGTTCCTTTTAATATCGGAATGAAGTCTCGCCCATAAATTATCCTCAGCTGATTTGTTTGCTTCCCATTTTAATTTTTTTAGTGTTGATTTTAGTTCTAGTAAATGATTTTGCTTTACGTTATCCATGGGTTTCCGTTGGAGTTTTCTCATTGTGCGGTAGATTAGAGTCTTTGGCTTTCATTTTCCCTTGGTCTTCTCTAGAGAATTTGCAGAAACTTGTGTCCTCCAGTTGTGACTGAAACTTGGGTCTTTTAGCATACATAGACATGGTACTTGTAAAATGTTCCCATTTTGTTATTTCACTATCCCCAGAGCGACTCTCGAAGTGCCGTTTTGCCCTTTCCACTAGCGTTCCATCCATTGCTGATGAGTATTTGAATTTTTTTAAGTTGATGGTTTGGATTGACTCTTTAGGCGCTTTTGATCGCTCAAAGTTCGGCTTTATGATCTTGATGATGATTTCTTGGGGACAGTGATCACTTTCCCCGCTACAGCCAATCCGGTATGATGTTAAAAACTGGAAAAGGGTAATGATATAAAAGTATAGTCTAGAATACTGCTTCTTTTTGTTGAGTGAAAGGTTGCGACTGGGGGATTGTCTCCAGAGGTCCTACCGTTGAGGGCCCTAATGTTAAAGTTTTCCAGATCTTCTAGTGTCCTGTTACCTAGCTTGGTTTTTTTGGATAACTGAGAGGTTGCTTGTGTTGGGATGTCCCAAGTTGCGTTTTGTATTAGTTGTTCATCTTCCTGCGTCTCGCCCATGAGCTTTAGGTTAAAGTCCCCGGAAAGAACAACATTTGGTATGGATCTTTCCCTTATATGTGTCTCCATGAGGCTACAGAGGTCTTTAATTGCTGTCCCTTTCCTTCTTGGGTTGATGTAGGCATTTATTAGAAGGAAATCGGTGTCAGTATTGCCTTGTTTGAGTGGCAAGCGGATTTTTACAGCCAGTGCGGCTGTAGAGGATGGTCCATCTTCTGTTGCTGTCAGTACACTTGTGACCAGTATATAGGTTACTAGGCCGCCTTTGGAATGCCCATATTTAGCCGTCCTACTTGCAGCTGCGTAAAAACGTAAGTAGCCATGGAGGTTAGGGGGCCATATCTCTTGGAGTGCCACTATGTCAAATTTTCTGATGTAATTCATAAAATCTGAGTCAGTTATTTTGGAAGCCAGGCCATTGATGTTCCATGAGCATATTTTTAATGAGCCCTATACGTCTTCCTTTGGCTTGTGGCCAATTTGTCATTCGTTGTTATTTAGTGTTCTGGCAATCCATCCTGAGTCGAACATTTGTGTGTGTTCATCTACAGTGGCTCCAGTGCTATTGATGTGTAGATCGATTTTGTTGCTCCCTGGTCCTACCGCTCCTCTGAGGACCGAGTTTTTTAAAGTATTCATGATAGCTTGAGCTGCCGCTTTTTCCACCGGGACAAGTATGTCGGGGTACCTTGGTTTGACATAAGGCTCTATTGTGATCCCCCAGCTTCCAAAGATGTCAGCCTCGGCAATTATTTTTTGTGAAATTGCCAGGGTTTTCCAGGTTGCTTTTCTTTTTTCTTTGCCTGTAGCCTCATCGACTACAAATTCAATGGATTCCAGGTCAGAGCTTTTTAATTCTGTCAAGGATGGAATGTGGGATAGCAGCCTTAAGATGTTACCTCTGTTGAGAGTGTTGTGTCTTCCTTGCGATGTGTAGTCCGGGTTAAACCAGACCGTGCCAGTTGAGTTTTTTCGTTCTCCCGCTGTTGCACTCTTTGTTATTGGTTGACTAGGTCCCATGAATTCTGCTCGTCGTGTTGAAGTTGTTTCCAGTTGGCTGGCGGTGGGTGCAGTGACTCTTAACCGTCGGCCGAGTAAAAGTTCATTTGGTACGAACGGTTCAGCATATGATCGTTCGTCTGACCGTCCCTTAACCTCTACTAGTCGTGCTGCAGTGGTTTTGACGTCATTTGAGTTACTTGTAGTTATTCTTAGTTCTTGGGCAGAGATGTGATCGTTTCTTATTACTGACCTGTCTAGATGGGGAATTTCACAAGGTCTAGAAATATTGCACGTAGGGCCCGATGTCCCCATAATAGCTGAGTCTGCTTCTCTTCTTGTAGTCAGTACACCTTCCATAGTCATAGCTGGAAAGCATTCTAGCAGCTGATTGCCTGTCTCAACATTAGCCGGTCCTCAATTGATCCCAAACTGTGTTCCCTTAGTGGGTCCATAATTTTTTATTTGCTGGCCTGCCGAGCTAGGCTGCATACTGCTTGTTTGTGCTTGTATCGCACAGGAGGCAGGGGTTATGTTACTAGTATCATTGAATTGGAGACATGAATTTTGTGTTCCTCTTCCGGGTTCTTTTTGAGTGCAGATGCTATGTAGTTCTGAATTTGTTTTTGTTTTGCTGTTACCCCCCCAGCCCTTTGGTGGTTTTTGCCTTGATCGGGGGCTCAGGTGTGCCGATGACTTCGTCAGATTCAGGTGGGTACGTGGCACCCTCAGGGTGTGCTGCGCTTTGTTCCCTGTTCAGTGTGTTCCCAAAAAGTTGTTGGAATCCATTACGTTGCAGATCTATTTTATGTTTCCTGCCTTTGCGTTTTTTTGCTCGTCTTTGTTTGGCGTTCATTTTTAAATTTGTTGTTTCTTCTTCCGTGTTATCGGGGAATTGAGGTTCTGAGTTTCCTGTATCGCTGGCTGCTGGACTTGGTGGTTTTGTGGGTGTGGGGGCCCTTGGAATAGGGTTGCTTTGTCCCTTGCTCCCCAGCGCGTCTTTGGTCATTGGATGGGTTATCACCGCCACGACAGGGCTGGTACAGGAGTTACTTTGCCTGCACTTGGGTGTTCTTCTAAGTTCTGTACACAAATCACTCATTATTGTTGGTAGACTCGACAACTTGTCGATTATTGGGCCGCATCCGCATCCTTCATTATAAGACCCAGATGCCTGGTCCGACAATGGCGGTTTATTCTGAAGAAGCGTATTAAGCGTGCCCAGCTTCCCGTCAATGGCCACCACAAATACAGCCAATGTATCAAGTAGCGATAGTTGTATGTCCATTTTGTCAGATTGGTAGTTGAGGGCATCTACCAGGAGTTGTGTTGTTTTGAGCAGGCTATTCCACGCGTCTCCCTGATTTGTTTGATTCGAGGTATTGACCAGATTATCCTCAGACGAGGGGCTTTTTTGGGCCAGCTCTGGAGTCCCCATGTCCATTACTGTGTGATCCAATGAGGCATCATTTATGATGATCGGTAAAGACATATTCATGCTTGTTTCACTGCTGCTTTTGTCTTGGGTGTATGCTGCTACGAGGTCTTCCCACTCTTCCTTGCCCAGGGATGAGGATATTTCTATCACATCTAGGGGCGAGGTTGGTGACCTGTGTGTGTCTACTGCATGCTTTCCTGGCCCCATCGTGCTGTTGTGGTCAGTTGTACATTCGGTATGTGTTAAGGTTGGATCCCCAAGAGTTAAGACATTCTCTTCCCAACACTCCTTTGTGTCTTTTCCACTTGCCCCGTTGTGGTATGTTGGGTCTTTGTTTAGTGCTTGGATTTTTAACGTACAGTTCGTAATACGATGGGGAGGTTTGTCGGCATCGCTACCCTTGCCAGATGCCATCCTCTCACATAGTTTATTGCTAGCAGTTTTGCTGGGGTCTGTAAGGCATTTGGGTGACATATGTGCAGGCCGGCTTATATTATTGTCGATTGCTCTGTGCACTTAATTAAGGTGTGGTTCTAAAACGATTTGCGTACCGGATATTGGCCCTTTAGTTGTGGCTGCCATTGTGAAATTATGTTTCTCTCCCTGAAGGGTTGATGTCACTTGTAGTGATTCTCTGGCTGTAGAGATAGGGCTTCTCTGACTTTTGTCGTTGGTTGCTGAACCTGTATTGTGCACAGACACTAACTGACAAGTCTGGGAAGGTTCAATAGGTTCCTGAAGGCCTGAAGATTCATTGGTGTTGGAGGGTGATGTGTCCCCCGTGTTTTTTAGGAAATGAAATTTTGTGAAAATTTTTGGTTGGAGCATTGCAAGGTTGGATTTTGTTGTTTTACTGCTCTTCTCTCTATTTGCCGGTTGTTCACTGCTTGCACAGATAAGATCACGTTTGTCGGTTGCTATGTCAATTAATGAGCCTTCACTCTGAGTTAATTGCCTGGATTTTCTTGTTTGATCTTCCCTTGCCCCCTCGCCTGCCTTCGGAGATCTTTTTCGTTTGTTTGACCGATTGTTTGTCCCTCCTTTACTAGTGGGACATCCACGAACTCGCCCTGATCTCATATCGCCTTGCCTTGCCTTGCCTTGCCTTACCTTGCCTTGCCTTACCCTGCGACCTGCGCTAACCCCACGCTAGCTCTTCAGCGTGCTCCCAAGCCTGTCTACCCCTCACAGGAAGGGCGGCTGCCGTCAGGGAGGGTGCGAAGCGGTAGCGAGGAGTAAGATATTATCCAAAACTTCGGTAGGTACAGGTAGGTACAAGTTCTGGCTAGGGCAGGGTCCGGGACCGCGCAGGCTCTGCGCCACAACCTCCACTTTAGGTAGTTCTATAGTTCTAAGCCGGCCTCCTATACTTCAGTGCTCTAACCCTGGTCAGAGCTGGCTCAGCCCCTTTCCTGCTGAAGTCTCAGGCCCCTATGGGAGGGTGGGGTGTCTTGCCACCCCAATGCACAGTGTTTGACCGTGGGATGAGCCGCAGGCTGTGGGGCGGGCAGGGCGGGCGGGGGACGGCTGGGACGGCTGTAACGGTGACTTGACCACCCCCTAAGCACCCTTGTGATGAGGTGACTCATCATCCTACCCAACTCGATTGTGGTAAAGTGCAGGAGCTAATGCCAACTCCTGCGCGTATTAATTCTTAACTGATTCTGCTACGAGGTCTGAGAGATCCGGTAAAATAACTTCTTCCGCCATTGGGTAATCCACTACAAAATCAGGTGGCCAATCCTTTTTGGCCAAAAGAATGTTGGGATTTTCCCAAAAGAGACTCTTCCTTCGCCTGAGTATGTCCCCCTATATTTGGAGCGTTGTTTTGTGTAAACGATGTGGGATACTTACTCTTGTATCAGGTGTTTCCACCGTGACATGCTTACTCAGCGCTGCTAATGCTAGAAAGTCCATCAAGTTCCGGCAAGCGACTTCTGCTGCGCTGTCTAGCATCGTCACTGCCCATTCACCATTCAGAAGCAGTGTCCTCAGTAGCTTGGCTTTTCTAATTCTAATCCCGGCTACCTTCTACATTTTATATTGAGGTATAGAAGTCTTTTGTTTATCTTCCTGTTTTATGATGTAGTCTGAAGTGTGATGTGCCTCTCTTTTCGGCTTGACTCGCTCTTCCAATCTGTGCTCTGACCGCCAGGCTCTCTCCGAAAATTTTTCGGATGACTCCTGAGAGGAACGTGTATCAGTATCCTGGTACCTTTCAGGCTTCCTAATATTGTCCCGGTTCCTCAAATTGTATTTTCTCTCAGTCTGTTCCTGTTGCGGAGACCCACCCTGTGACTATGTTTTTTTTTGTTTCTTTTTTTTATTATCCCATTTCTTATTTGAAGAATCGGGTGCTTCCTTAGTTATCCCATTCAGAATTGCTCTTAACTCTTGGTTTCCAAGGTCTGGCTCCCAAAATATATCTACCTAATGAAGCATATGTTTCTTCGATAATCTAAGCAATTTTCGCTCCTACTGTGCAGGAGTGAATTCCCTCAGACGTTGATGTATAACCACTGCTGCTGCAGCCCCTTTTATGTTATTCAACATAATTGCAGATACCAGGACAAAATTGCCCATCAATTTCATCCCCGGATCTAGGTCAGGCTCTGCCCCATGCTCATTCTGAATCGCTTTAAGTACATCTGGTTTAACTGCTGTTGAAGGGGTACCATGAGTTCTGGTATAACATCAGGGAGATTGTACCCCAAGTGACACAATATTCAAATTGTTAGTATTCTGTGTTTTTCCCGTGGGCCAGTATTCTTCAAGCTGTGCGGTCTTCTGTGCTATCCACAATGGAATTTTCTCCTGGCTGGTGGGAATCTTTCCCATAACTGCATTCAGTGTTTCTGGGCTAAAACCTGTAGTAGCCATATGTGGTTGTGCAGCTTGAGCAGCCCTCATAGTTTGAACTGTCAATGTTCTCATTATGCATTGATTAAGATTTCTGTAATTTATTTTACTATTTCTCTATAAAGTGTTATGTTGTAATCTCTATCTTATGGAACATTCCGGGCCCCCCTCCTCTCAGTCCCAGTTGGTTCCCTCCTGTCACTATTTGCCAACATTCCACTGTGCCCTCCAGCTTACTGGAACCTGTGGTGGTGTGAAGATGAATAAAGAAGTGTTCTCTTCATTCTAACACTAGCGACGATTCACCGGGTGGGGACGGTTCACCACCACCCCCACCGCTTACTCCAGGTCGGCTGACCTGATTCTATTTTACTTCAAGTGAATAGTTTACATACAAGCCTCCATTCTTGTACCATTTGTCTTCCTTCTGCGTGTAAGGAGCATCACAGGGTTAAGAGGTGTTTCCTCATTAACAGCATCGTACGAGTAAGGTGTACTCCTGCCTTCTATGAACTTGCCTAAACTCAAAGAGTGGTACGGGAGTGTTATTAGCGGAAACATCGAGTGGGCTGTAAGCAGAGGAGTACGGGCGGAGGGTGAGAGGGATAGAGTGATTGGCTTGATCACTTTAATAACCTTCGCCAAATCCTTCCGTCCCTGTAACGGCCTGTGGGACCGAGAGCTAATTCTTGTGCCTCTTAAAATTATCTGGGTAAATTGCTCACCGGCTTTTCCTCATAGCTATTTGCTTTAATCCACGTCTGTGGCGCGTCATCCTTCCTCAACGGCCTCTCTTTCAGCGAAGCCCGTCAAGCACAACGGAGAGAGAAGTCTTCTTATGCCCCGGGCACTCCTCCACGGGCGGGGTTTTCCTCATCCAATGAAGGCGTTGTTTCCCACCCTCAGCCACTCCTCCATGATGGCTGATTTTTATTTGACCCTGATTTGACCCTTGAGAACCTGATTCCAAGGTGGGAGAGAATCCACAAATTTTGTTTTGCATCGGTAACGCCTCGCTGAAGGGCACAGCCGATTGCTCACTATTTGCCCTGCCTATCATTGAACGCTGACGGGCACAGCTTTGCACATCTTTACTGGCATATCCGAACTGTGTAAATTAAATTGCCTGCCATACACTGGTGGGCACAGCTGTTCGCCTCATTCCCAGTGTGGGACTTTATATGCGATGTTGGAGGTATTTCACATGCATTTGTTTTCCTGTTACCTCTCGCTGAGAGGCACATCTTACTAATTGTGCATTACTTCAAGACCTGTGTTACATTTCACTGTATTACTGTGGTATGTTTTAAAGTACCCTTACTATTTCACATTTGTTAACTCCCTGCCTCCCCTACATTTGTTTTATCTGGTCAAAACATGGCAGCTGCTAACATGTCACAACCTCCACTGTTCCTTAATGAGGGGGGAGAAACTTTGCTGTCCTCATCCTCGGCTCCAGCCCTTCAGCCTGGGACGACTCCTGGTGGCCTATGGCACTGGGGGCAGCCCAGACACCCACCGACCACGCACGCAACCAGGGAGTCATTTTCGACTCAACACTCTCCATGACCAAGCAAGTCAACGCAGTCTCCTCCTCCTGCTTCAACACCCTCCGCATGCTCCGCAAGATCTACAGGTGGACCCGACAGATACAAGAAGAACAGTCACCCAGGCCCACGTCAGTAGCAGACTCGACTATGGAAACGCCCTCTATGCGGGAGCCGCGGCCAAGCTCATCAAACGACTGCAATACACTCAAAACTCCGCTGCACGCCTGATCCTCGATGTACCACGCCACAGCCACGTCACCCCCCCCACCTGAGAAACCTGCACTAGCTCCCCGTCAACAAGAGGATTTCCTTCAGGCTCCTCCTCCATGCACACAAGGCACTCCACAAGACCGGCCCAGCCTACCTCAACAGACCACTTTTCTTCTACATCCCCAACCGCCAGCTCCGCCGACCTCGCCCTCGCCACCGTCCCTTTCATCAGAAGAACAACCACCGGCAGCAGATCCTTCTCCCACCTCGCCGCCAAGAACTGGAACACCCTCCCACTGAGCCTATGACAGACCCAAGACCTGCTGACCTTCAGGAGGCTACTCAAGACCTGGTAGTTCGACCAGTAGTGCCCCCCCCCTTTTCCCCCCAGCACCTTGAGCCCCTCACTGGTAAGTAATGTGCTCTACAAATTCTTGATTGATTGATATATATGTTACAATGAAGACGAAGCGTAGGTAAGTAGGGAACACTTCTTTATTCGTCTTCACACCACCACAGGTTCCCATCAGCTGGAGGGCGATGTGGAATGTTGGCAAACAGTGACAGGAGGGAACCAACTGGGACTCAGAGGAGGGGGGTCCAGAATGTACCATAAGATAGAGATTACCACACACCTCCTTGCATAGGGTGGAGAAAGGAAAGGAGGGCTAGGGTGAGAGAGAGAGAGGCAGAACCACAGGAAGATGAGGGAACAGAGGAAAGAAACGAGGGAGAGAGAAAGAGAAGAAATGAAAAGGGGATAAAGAGGAGACTAAAGATACAAAGCATGAACCATAAGAATGCAAAAACAATCACTTTAACACAATGCTCTTTAACCCCCAGGCTAAAGATAAAATGCATAAACAATTTTGCAGAAACAATCACTTTACACAATAGACTCTAATCCACACAGAAATGGACTTGGTTCTCAGATCTCCTGGGCTTGGGTAATTCTGACTCGCTCTCTAGATTAGAGCTGTGAATAATGTCACCCCCTTGATTGTGAGGAATGATTCTGTCCATGCTCCAGGTTTGTCCATTTTCTAGCTGGAAAACATTTTTCCCCACTCTAGATATTCTGCAAGGCTCGGAGAACCTGGACACTTCCCTTCTGCGTGGTTTGGGCAGGCCCACGCGGACCCAGTCATCCTCTTTGAACATTTGGGATTTGACATGCTTGGTTTGGTCATATCTGTCTTCGTATGTGATCTGGTGTTCGTCAACCCTTCTGGAAATTTCACTGTGATTGACCACACTTGTATCATTCCTTTTTTATGCAACACAAAACGAGGATGGACGGAATGTTGAACATTGTCGAACATTAACCCCCAGTCACAGATCCATTGTTATTTTGCTTACCACACCACCCCAGTTCAGACATAGCCATATGCAAATCAGTCTTGACCCTGTGCCTCATGGGAACAGTCCAGCCCCAACTGCCAGGCCATGTCTTCCCTGGACAGGAATCAAGCATCCTAGGACCGGTTTCGGGTTTTCAGCCCTCATCAGCCAGGATAGCTTGACTCCAGTGGCGGAGTGAGCACGGGACCCACGTCTGGGTGTACCCTTCCCACTTAGGGTGAAAATGCAACACAAAAAGGTGATGGACGGAATGTTGAACATTGTCAAACATTCACGCCCAGTCCAGGGAAGAAACAAAATCTTATCAGCATGGCAATTTCTACATAACACAAGCATTGGCATAGCCAATAGGTCTCGCCTTTGGGACCTTATAAGTATTACTGTTGAATGGCTAAACACTTATAATTTCCCAAAGGCGAGACCTATTGGCTATGCCAATGCTTATTTTTTTAACTAAATCTGGATTTGGAAAAACTTTAGTTAAATAAGTCGATGTGTATAGGCTTTGTAGCTTTTCTTAGTTCGTTTTTTTTTCTCCAGCAATACGGTAAAACTTGTTGCGTATAAGTGGTTAGATTAGTGCTCACCTGTAAACCCAACATTTGTGGTCAATTTCTGGAAGACTTTGATGGTGCTTACAGAGGGTTTTCCTTTACAAAGAGGTAATATTGGTCTATGGAGAGGTTTTCATTACTGTTGGCTGCATTGACCCCTTCCCATCAGCACAGAAAAAGCAATAAATGAAGTACAGATGGTGCTTATCAGATTGATTGATGTCTTGGAAGACACGGTCAGGTAACACACACTTTACCACCAATGTGTATGTTGAGGTTTGAATCCAGTTCCAAAGTTGGCAGCTCTGGATGTTAAGTTACATCTTCTTTCCCAAACAATCAGCATTGTTTGCATCAAAACGCGGCAACTTAAAAAAGCATTAACATTGCTAACAACTGGCTGGTTCAATCCCAGCTCTATTAACCCTTTAAAAAGCACACTGTATTAAAAAGTTTTAGATCAGGCTCTTTTTTTAGGTCTCGCCTACGTTGCGAATGCGCTGCATAGGAGGAAATTTAGCTGTCGCTTTGCTCGTTTTGGAAGCACATACTCATGCTTGTGGCGGCATCCACCTTGCGGGAGCGAGCAGGGGCGTGCCACAAGCACGAGTATGTGCTTCCAAAAAGAGCAGACTGCATGCACGCAGCACTCCCGTGCGCTCTCTCTCTCTCCCTCCCTCTCCTCTCGCTTTCGCTCTCTCTTTATCCCAGTCTCTCCCGCTCTCTCTTTCTCTCTCTCGCTCTCTCTCTCCCCTCTCTCTTTCTCAGAGTCCCTTTCTCGCTCTCTCTCTCTCTCTCTCGATGCATATTGCCACTTTCACACCTCTACTTGTTGAATATGTTCTATTTACCCCCAACCGAGAATTTGTATACTCTTTAGTTCTGCTTGTGTTAGAACCTTTGTGGCTTCGAGGTGCGACATCGGTGCACCCTGTTATTTACCACCGGAAGTGCAGAGCGGACATGGTTCGATTTTCATGGTGGATTGAAAAGACCTGTGAACTCTGTGACGTGGGCAGCAGCCGCCACATCTGCTTGGCGTTTCCACATTCCGTGTGTAGAAAGTATTTTCGGTAAATAGGCCAAAATTATGTGAAAAACATTTACTTGTATTGTCTAATAATTATCGAGCATTCTTGCAAAGCCCTCCACATTGAATAATGATGACCGAAAATGCTCTGTGTGCCGTGCCCCACGCGCTGCTCCAATTGCTGCCATGGCAATATAGATGAAATGTAAAACGTGGCCTGGGACGGAAATGTTCAGTTGTACAACAGCCCCCAAATGCCAGCAGCTATTATGCCCAGCTCCCAGCGGAAAATAAAATTCCGGAAGTCAGTGGCAGTCATGTTTTATGGCTGGGCGCCCAAGAGTCAAGGAGCCCACAGTACTTGCACTCCGCAAGCCGCTGCCGGCGGGGCCCAACCACAGACACTCCGTCCACTCTATGGCAACCGCAGCCCTCCAGCGCTCTTCGGTACTCCGATGTTGCAGCCTCGCACCGGCTCACAATGCCCAATACGATCCTCTACGGGGCTCACCGGGTCCGCAGGCTCAGTCCCGGGACTGAATACTGATGCGATCCCCATGCTCACTGACCGTGCCCCCATTACACTTCACGAAAAGGAAATTTAGTGTTGGATCAAAGCATTGAATTTTAAATGTAATGCTCTCATTCCACTAAGTCAAAAACGGAGGCAACAGAAAAAACTGTTCCTGTATAAACATGTAATTAATACTAACAGAGTTACAGCACCCCTAGGCATAGTTGCCACGTAGCTTCATGTTGTGTGTGTGAGGCCTTCAATTATTCTTGCATGTTGTATTCTGGGAATTGCAGTTTTTTTCTGTTCCATTGCACAGGTTCAAAAATTGTGCTATATAACGTACTACTAAGAAAAGAGGGCTCACTGAACATGTTGCACATGAAAACTTGCAATGCCGGCTGACTACATAATCAGCAGATTTTAACAAAAAAATGTTGTTTCAAGCTCAAAAGAATCAATTTGTCTCACTCTCTGTCATCCCTTTTCTTCTCCCTTCGTCCCCCCAGCTCCTCTGCTGCCCTCTTCTTCCCCATCACACTTTCCTGTTTCCTTTTTCCTATCCCCTTATGTTAAATTGCATTTCTTACCAAACTTCCAAACACTTCTGACAAAACACTTATATGGTCCCAGAGGCGAGACCTATTGGCTATGCCAATGCTTGTTTTGGGTTGGCACAGGGAGAGCACGCCGACATTTGAATTCAATTCCCCAGTTCCGAACTCGTAGCTCTGGATGTCGTGCCATATCCTCTCACCAAATATTGCTGGGCTTAAGCATTATCCCAAATGCTCTCTAATTGTGTTTGGCTGGGAGTGGCTGAGTTATGCTATTTATTTATTTTTAGCTTGCTCTCACTGTTTGTAGAGGACTTTAGTCTATTTATTGTCTATTGTGTTTGTCACTGATGTCTCTTTTCTGTGTTTATGCCCCATCAGCAGTCACAGGTGGCCTCGGCGCGGTCTTGGGTGATAGTTCTGGTGAAGCAGGCACTGAGCACGGGCCATGCTCTTCTTCTTTTTTTTTTTTTTTTTTTTGTGTGTGCTTGATATCATAAATACAAATATCAATATTCGTCATAACATACCAATTTAACACGTAGATAATAGAAGAAAAGACGAAGTAAGAGAAAAAAGAGAAGAAAATAAGAAAACAATAAATTGCAAATGAAAATCATCATCATGCATAATTATTAATTTTTTTATCCACCCACTACCTCCCCCCACCCACCATGCAGGAATTGTGCAGCCTCCCTTATCTTCTAAGAAAATTCTCTATCTTTTAATCCATTTAGTCATTGGTTCCTATATTTTTAGCCCTTTCATCCAAGCCTGTGTTCCTCTTTTCTCCTAAATAGATTTCTCAAAGTTATAATTAGCCGTCAGGCGTGACAGCCATTGATAAAAAGTTGGAGGGGAAGGATCTAGCCAAGCAGAAGCCAGGCATAATTGTAGTATTGCCATACCGATAAACAGCAATTTTTCTCATGGTTTCCCTTGTATATCCGAATAAACCCCTAATCCAATCCAAGATGGAGAGAGAACAATATAATTCCCAAGCACTTCCCTAAAAAAAGTTGAAATCTCTTGTTTTTAGTTATTTGAACTACTACAGGTAGCAAATATATGGTTTAAATCCGCCTGATATAACGAACATCTAGGACATAAAGTCCCTCTCCCTGTCCCCCATTTTGCTATTTTCTTTGGGGTATAATAAAGTGAGAAGGAAGAATCATAATACTAGGCCTAGAGTCGGGCAGGGATTAATAAGCTCTGCGCTAGTTCTAGTGAGTGATTAAATAATTCTTCTGAGATTCCTATTTCTTCTTTACACTTTCTTGCACAAGCTTCTAAATCATCTGGAAATATATATATATATATATATATATATAGCTAAAAATTGGCATGAAAAAGGCCTATCCAAATTGGGGCACTTCTACTCAATAACTAGCATAGTCTAGTTTGAAAATTTGAGGGAAAAGTATGGTCTAGACAGGAGGCATTTTTATAAATACCTCCAAATATGGGACTTTTTAAGTAAAAAATGTGGCGGCTCGAGTGGTTTTGGCAATAATTATATTATAGACAATGTGAGAAAGACTAAACCACCACCTATTAGAGCTGTATATATATATATATACAGCTCTAATAGGTGGTGGTTTAGTCTTTCTCACATTGTCTATAATATAATTATTGCCAAAACCACTCGAGCCGCCACATTTTTTACTTAAAAAGTCCCATATTTGGAGGTATTTATAAAAATGCCTCCTGTCTAGACCATACTTTTCCCTCAAATTTTCAAACTAGACTATGCTAGTTATTGAGTAGAAGTGCCCCAATTTGGATAGGCCTTTTTCATGCCAATTTTTAGCTATAGAGTCCCTAAATCTTTCCGGCAAATTATGATTCTTGCGGATTGGTGTATAGTAATTTAATCGGCCTAATCCCACTATTTTATGAATTGATTTTAAAACCTTAAATCCACCAGCCAGTCTTAAAGCATACCTTCTTTTAATGACAGTCATTCAGGAATCTCCATGCCCATCCCCATGCCTTTTCACCCTTTAAAAGTTCGATCGGTGTCTGTATATCCTCTAAAGTTCTTACTCTTGGTTTTTCCTCAATAAGGGTTAGATTACTCAAAAGAGAAATAACCCAATAATATAGTCTTATGTTTGGTACAGCAAGTCCACCCCTTTCTTTAGGCAAAGTTAAGTACTTATAAGCCCTTCTTGGCTTTTCATATGCCCAAATAAATCGTGAAAACAGATCTTCAATTTTCTTCAGACAGTTAATACTAAATTCTAATGGTATTGCTCTTAAATAATATAAACATTTAGGGGAAAAAAGCATTTTAATTATATTGCATCTTCCTATAATTGATAAATGTAAATTGTGCAACCTGTTTAGTAACTCGGCTTTAGTTTTAGGTATCAAAGGATCAATATTATCTTCAACAATATTTTCTAGATTTGTCATAATGTTGACTCCAAGATATGTGGCCTTATCAACCTGCCTAATGTCATTATTCATAGCTATATTTTTACATAAAATTAGTTTTTTAGAACTATTAAGAAAATATCTGGAATGTCGACCGAATCTCGTCGCCTCTGTCTCAATCTCAATCATAGTTATATCCGGGTTAGCAGTCCGTATAGCCACATCATTGGCATAGGCCAATATTTTAGTTTCCTAGCCCTGAAAAATAATAGGGCTAATGTTTGGATTAGCCTCCAGTTGTTGTAAAAAAGGGTCTTATGTATAGGGCAAACCGAAGCGGCAAGCTCGGACATCCTTGCTGTGTACCTCCTTGTTATATTAAATGAGTCTGTCAATTCCCCATTTATATAAAGTTGTGCTGTAGATTGAAAATAGAGCATCTTAAATGCTTGTATACGTTTTTGGCCAATTCGACCCTTGCCAGGGTCTCCCATAAAAAAGGCCTAGAGACCTGTCAAAGGCCTTTTCGGCATCCAGCAAGATTAACACAGTAGGATCCTTTGTGATGTTAGCGGCATCAAAAAGTGATATAGCCCATCTAATGTGATCTATAGTACCACGCCCTGGAATAAAACCATGTTGTCTAGGTGAAACTATTTTATGTGTTACCCCCGCCAGACGAACAGCTAAGATTTTGGAATACATTTTGCTATCAGCATTCATCAAGGTAATTGAACGATAAGAGGCAGGTTCTAGAGCTGTTTTGTTCTTCTTAAGAAAAATTATTATTTTTGCTTGTGTCCATGATTCAGGAGGCCTCCCCCCTTTATATACATGCTTGATTAGCTGCTGCATACCTCCCTTTAATTCAGTCAAGAATTTCTTATAAAATTCCATTGGATACTATCTAAGCCAGTGGCTTTGTCACCAGGGATGCTATTAATGCATAGTAACGTATCTATCCATTTGGGGGCCGCTTCCATTTGTATCTGTTCATCCTGAGATAATGGGCAGATGGAATTGATCAAGATAGAACTTGATGTCCCTCAAGTTATCCGGATTAGTCCCGAAATACAATTCCTGATAATATCGATAAAATACCTTGTGAATCCCTTCTGGGTCAGTGATTTTACCTTGTGGAGTATCATTTCTAGCTGCAATTGAATTCCGTGTAGCTTTCTGTCTTGCCTTAATCGCTAAGTGGTGGCCAACCTGTTCACTACATTCATAAGCTTCCTGTCTCCATGCAGTTTAGTCTCTCTGCTGCTTTTTTGCTATTATCTCCATAAGAGAAGATTTGGCTGCCATTATTTTTGCAAGCGAGTCTGTAGGGTCTCCCCCCACCTTGTATTACTGTTATCAATTCTTTTTCTGCCCTCGCCATGCACCTTTGTTTATCGCTTAATAGTTGGCATTTCTCTTTATTCCTAGACAATGAAAACCTAAATATTTCTCCTCGTATTGCCTCTTTAAATGCATCCCACACTACTTCTATCCCTGTGCTCCCCAAATTCTCACTAAGGAATTGAGGGTTCCACAATCTCATGTGTGTACAGTAGTCGTCGTTCATAAGTAAAGAGTGTTCAAAGCTCCATTTAGTCATCCTTCTACTTCCCAACCCTGTCCCTTTAAATTCAACTACTAGGGGATTAATGTCTGCTATTATACGTGTTTTTTTTTCTATTGAACAAACGTGTAGAATAGATTGTGATGCAAATATATAGTCTAACCTCACAAGTTTGTTATACACGGGCCATGCTCAAAGGAAGCTCCTCAATGGGCTGCTCCTCTATTGGCTTTCCCTGAGGTGCAGTTGAGATTGATAACAGCATTTGTATCCCACAAGACCCAGACCCAGTCCCACAGCCTGAAACACTGCCCTACCCATTAGTAATCCCTAAAGAGCTCCAAGATAGGTAATGGTGGTAAACAGTTCAGCACTGATCTGGAAAGCTGCAACCCAGTCATTTACCACGGCCAGTGTTTAGGAGCTGCAGCCAGCGCTTCTACAGCTGATACAGCGTTCCAGTGGTATAGCGCTCCTGCACCACATTCCACGCTTGTGCTTCACAAGCAGCACTTGTATACCACATTCAGGCCTCCTGACATTCACCACAGTCGATGTTCTGAACTGCACCACTGTCAGTGCTCTCCTATACCACAGACATTGCACCTACGTCTTATATCCTAACCAGCAGCGTTTCACCACAGCTGTTACTTCTGCACCCCTGCTTGTACATCAGCCAGCGCTCTGCTCGCCTGTGACAGTCACCCCTGCAACACCACGGCAGGTGTCTTTGCACCATAACTCACACCAGAGTGCAGCAGGTGCAGCAGCACCACACTCTCACGTTGTGGTATTTTTTTACTCAAAACTAGACCATAAGGTCCCATTTTCATTGCTCACTTTAAAACTCAATGCGTATTTGCTAAAGTGAAACCAGAAAACGTGGACACATTGTAGCTTCCTCGTTTAAATTTGGTTATCAGGCGAATTATTTATGTCGCTAAAACCTTTTTTCCCTTCATTATCTTGAATGTAAACACTTCCAGATATGTGAATTCAGACTACTTGTTGTACAAAAATAACACTTTAAATAAGTACTTCTCAGTGAATTGCTATAATGTGCCTATAAGTGTCAAAGCTTCCACGTTAAACACCAGTAGATATTGTAGCACCCTCGATAATGTGCTGCATGGCTAAATACTTATAAGGTCCCAAAGGCTAAACCTGTTGACTTTGCAAATCGGTGGCAAATAGGTATTTTGAGAATGACGCAAGCTATGGTGTATGGTGTGTGATGTGTGCACTGCTTACCATAGCGAGTTTAAGTGGGTTTGTGCATTTGAGAGAGAACGTTAATTGTTAACTGTGTTTTTCGTAGTGAGTTTCATGTTTTTTCCTTTTCTTTATTTTTTTTATTTTAAGGCATACATAATTTCTAAACCCGTTGCACCCGGCCTTTGACTACACTGTGTATTGCAGCAGTTGTATTGTATTTTAGCTTATGCATACTGCTTACTACCCCATCTGGGTCGCTGAAGCCCTTGCCCACCGGGTATCAAGCTACACTGTGCAGGGTGTGTGGTCGGATGGCTGATGTGTATTTTTGTTATCTTTTGAAGGAAGCGTTTTGGTGTAGTTGTGGAATTACCAGAGAACTGATTTTATATTGGGTCATAGCATTTAGCAGAAAAAGCGTGAGGGCTTTAACGCTGGCAGTTAGATTCACTCAACCCCTCAGGCACTTTTAAAGTACTCAGAGTTGATCATTATGGATTGTGGCTCTTATGAGAACCCAGGGCAGGTATTCATTAAAGTTTTTTTGTTGTTGTTGCAAGGACAGCTTAACCACTTCCATCCCTATAATGTCTGGCAGAGATTATTAGGAGGTATATATGACCATGAACCCATGTGTGTGGGAAACTAAAAAACGCAAATGCATGCTTTTGCACAGTGATATGCTCTTCCAAATGAGCTATAAGAGCAGAGACTTTATTTGTATTTGTACTTCACTACATAGTTGCAGCATAGGCAAAACAAAATTGAAAACTGTCAGTACAGGAATGTTAGTTGAGGAAATAATTCAACAGCTACAGTTAGTCACTTTATGTTTTTTTATCCATTTGCTAGAGTGAAGCTTGAAGAAGTTACTTATGAAGCCTTTGACTCTGGAGACGATGCCATCCGGTCTCCAAGAAAAGCCAGCAAAAGGGCTGCGCAGGTGGGGGAAAAGGAAGAAGACTTGCATCAAAAGAAGAGAAAACGCGATTTTGAAACCTCACCATCAAAGAGTCTACATTGTGAAGGTAGAGAGTTGAAGAAAAAATCAAAGAAAAGGAAAAGTAGCTCTGAAGGAACTCGGGATTCTAGCCCTGAAAAAAACAATGCTAATTTTAATCAGAAGAAAACGGAAAAGAAAGACCGAAGCAAAGCGATAGAGCTAGAAAATAAGAAAACAGATGTGACAAATATCACCAAAGTTAAAGAAAAGAAGGTTTTGGATGATTCTGTCAACTCTAAAAAAGTAAACATTTCCAAAAAAAGTAAGTTGCCGATCGTCAGGACAGGTAGTAGTTCCTCTGAAAGTGATTCCTCAAGTACATCATCTCTCAGTAGCAACAAGGCCAGCAGTAAACTAAATCCGCTTTCTAACAAGTCCCCAGCTTTCGTTAAGAGAAAAGAAGTTCCTCAGCCTGTTACTGCAAATCCAACTACAGAGACAGTCACAAAAAACGCCATGGCTTCCAAACGGGGTCCTAGCGTTAAACCTGTAATTAGTGCAACAGGTAAACCTTCATCATCTAGCTCCGACTCTGATAGCAATAAAGAAGGGAATGGCAGCAAACTGGACAAGAAGAGAACTCAAACGGACAGTCATTCCACAGATGCTGCACTAAAGCATAAACAGAAGGTTTCAGCCAACTCCGAGAGCTCTGATAGCTCGGATTCCTCTGATTCCGACAGCTTTGTTATAAAGAAACCTATACCAGTGCCTTCCCTGGCAGGAAATGGTGATGTACAAAACTCACCTGTCTTATATGGACCATGCCCAAACCCGATAAGTATAGGAAGGGGCGTGGCAAGAGGATGTGGTAGAGGACAGGACACTGTTCATTTGAGGGGTTCAAGAGGCCGTGGATTTCGTGGGAGGTTGAGGGGAAGAGGACGAGGAAATGCCAATCACTTCCCTAATGATTACAGCACTGAAAATGTGAAGCAACAGCAATTAAACCACAGTGTTACAAACAAATCTATCATTATTCAGGTAAGGTTTTTTTTTTACATTTATTGCGATCTTAGCAGGGTAGTTTTTAAGTTTAGATCTTCTTGTGCAAGTTCTTCCCTTGAGGTATGAACTGCAAATATATTTGCAGTACTTTTTTTTTTCCTCCTCATATCACCAATAAAGCTTCATTCATGTGTGTTTTGACCCAGTTCGGCTTCTCTTTTAATTCGTTCTCTCATATAGCGCTGTGGGTAGTCCACGCACATTGAACGGAGAAACAAGGTGTAAACATCGGACTCCATCCAGGTGGTTGTTCATTAGCCATGATTTATAAGGTTCCCACGTTTTCCCCTTCTTCATGTTATGAATTGCCCTGTCTAGCCTGCTCACCTGGGACACTACCCATTCCTTTATCAGCAGGGACTCCACATGCATGCGTCTCCTACAAATTTCTTGTCTTGCTAACAATATTAGGTAAAAAAGCACCTTACTTCTTCCCTTGATACAGGCACTTTCACTTACCTTAAATTCCACACCAAATAATATCAATTTAGGGCATACCTTTATATCGCAAGCCAGAATTGTGTTCAACACCTTACCCACGCATTGCCAACATATAGCCAGCCCTGGGCATTCCACAAATATGTGTATATGTAAAGCCTCCTTCAGGCTGCATCTAGGACATTTACACTCCATTGCATCTTTGTTTTGCCATTCTCGCAGGAGTCCAGTAGCGTCTGTGGAGGGTGTAAAAAAAAAAATGGCTCCATCTTAGGGTAGCAGACCTCAAAGTAGCTTATAACAATTTTAAGAATACCTGCCCTAACTTCTCCATCTCGACATTTGGCAAGTCTCATTTCCAGGTATCAAATAGTGAATTAACTCTCCTTTCCAATGCTATCACCAAGTTCCAGTACTATTTTTAAACCTCCTTCTTGAGTTGGGTATCTTGCAGATCTTTTTCCGTTTGACAACATTCTACCCTAAATCTCTTTATGCTGCTTAACTTATGCAGTTATCGGAATAAACTTTACAGTGGATAAACTGCCGCTTGTTCTCTCCCTCCAATGCTCCCTCACTTCATAAATCCACCCCTGCCCCCTCCATCTCCTCACCACGTCCTTCTGATGGGGCCACATAATTAATCTTTCAAGCATTACGGGGTTCGTGGTGAGTCCCAGGCGGGAGTAAGTAAATAATAATAATATAATAATAAAGACCTTTATAGAGCGCATGGTAACGCCATCCCGGCGTGTCCCCGCGCTAAAACAGAGAAGAAAGAACTCGCCAGGGAAGAGGACAGTGCGAGGCACAGGACATTAAAGTAGACTTATGAGGAGAACAGATGAGTTTTCAGTTGACGTCGGAAAACAGTTTCCGAAGGCTCTAGGCGGAGACTGATGGGAAGTTTGTTCCATCCTATAGCAGCCGCCACTCTAAAGGACGGACCTCCCATTTTTTCTCTCCTATAGCGGTGGGTCACAAGTGTGCCCATGCCGCCCGATCTAAGCGATCTGCGTGGTTCATACCAGGTAACCAGACCTGCCAGATAGCCGGGAGCTTTATGCCACAGGATCTGATGACATATAAGGAGGGCTTTGAACATAATTCTTTTTTTCACTGGAAGCCAGTGGAGGGCCTCTAGGGAGGTTCTGGAGTTGGCTTTTCTTGGGAGTCTAAGCACTAGGCGGGCTGCAGCGTTTTGCAGTATCTGGAGACGTCCTATGCTTTTACTAGAAGCTCCCAGGAAGAGGACATTCCCATAGTCGAGGTAAGCTATAGTAAGGGTAAGGAATGCCTGAAAGGATTTGTACATCCTACCACAACCTGGCTACCGCCTGACGGATCTGTAGGATAATCTTTTACAATTTTTTCAGGGACTCAAATTAATACAAAAAGGCAGTATTCGTCATACCTGCTGTCGAGCTCCACAATAGCATACTGATTGGGCTCATGTCTGGTTCCCCATCAACCCCATACAGTTATTTAACTGAAAATCCCAACAGTATAACTGTAGATCTCGGAGGACCATGCCTCTCTTGGATACTCACTTCCCGAGCATCTTCCACGATATCCCAATCCCTTTAGGACTCCAGATGAAGCTACTGATCTCCCCCTGAAATTCTTTAACACTTGCTTATTAAATGTTAGGGGTATATTATCAACCAAAAAGATAAACGTAGGCAGAATCATCATCTTGACCAGATATTGTAGTCATAAATTATCAGAGGCTGTAGTGTAGTTCCTATATTCCCAATAGGCTCTGCGCATTGGAATAATATATCCTATAGATTTGATGTAGGACTTAGGTCAGTAGGTCTCTATCGAATATACTAAACTTAATTGTGAGTGCCAGCAAGCTCAGAGGTCACTAGAAACTTTCTCGAACACACAAGAACACACAAGAAGGGATTAGTTTCTGACAACCGCTTAAACATGACAACTTTGTTTCCCCTAGAACTGGAACAGTATCTTCAGAGTCGTGGAAACAATAGATAACTATTTTACTCAGTCAATCATGCATGCTTTGTTTCTACAGAGTTGCAGAGAAATAGAGAGACAGGCGTTTTCAATAAAAGGGTTTATTGAACAGTCTTCTGTCTCATGCAAGAGAGGTGAACTGCTACAATCGTTAGACAGAATGCAAAGTATAATGCGTGCAGCGTGAACAGTAATATAAAATAATACTGTAAAAGCATTGTATGGTTTCTAAGCCATATAAAAATACATACATAAATAACACAGGCTAAAATACTCAACTGGTGCTTCTGAAATACGCTTACCCCAATGTACCTAACCTAAGTATAGCACGAGGGAAGAAGTAAGTATGGCCTTTAGCATAGGTTTAGTTTTGCCAAGAATCTAGCAAAGGTTTCTCTAGGTTCTTATCAACTCCATTCCTTAGAATGAAGGAGGTTTGGTATCTCTGTCTCGATTTCCCAACACCCCGCAAGGGGAGTCAGAAACACTGGAGCTGGATTCTCGGCAGGAGGATGTCAGCTGCTGTTCAGTGCGTCAGGTGGAGAGTTGGCTTCCTTCGGCACTTGCTGTAGCAAGCTGCGTCGGGCAAGTACGTCGTCGACCTGCTCCGAACCACCGTGCTTTGCCATAGCAAGTGAAGGTATATTTATACCATGAAGGTGTTTAGGAATGCCATGTTTTGACGTAAAGTCAGGTATATGAACGTCATGAATGAACCCCTAGGGAATAGTTGTTCATTTTTGAAGAAATTAATATTCAAGCAGGCGGAAGTCCCTAACGGCTTAAGCTGGTTTTCAAAGAAATCGTTGTGACTTTTGGTGAACGGATGGAAGTAGCCATGCCTGTATTTGGTTAGCATGGGCTATGCCTAAATAAGGTCTGGATTTCTATGCCTATATAAGGGCAACGTGAATTGTACCTATGTAAGAGTATGCATCGGGAAAATCCATTCGGAAATGTAAAACGCCATACAACAACGTAAACTCTTCCACTTCTCAACCGTCCTTTGCAGTCTTTAATAACTGTATTCAAATTGGACTCAGCCAGTTACCTCAGGTCTTTCACCACCCTGATTCCTAAATACCTGATAGTTACTTTCCTTTCATGTCCAATCCAGAGGTGGTTCCATACCAATATTGCTGTCTTATCTAGGGTCATCTTATATCCCAAAAGTTTATCAAAGGTGACCACTTCCTTTTGTATTGCAGGATATGTTTGATTTGCATTTGACATATAGAAAATATAAATAATCAGCAGTGAAAACTGAGCCTTTTTTTGCAAAGTGCCAAGCTGTGGATTTTGAACCCTAGCTCTGCCGGCACCTAGGAAAACCTAGCAAACCTATACATTTTTCAAAACTAGATGCTAAAAGGAATCCAGGAGGGGGTGGCTCGTCTGGCTCTCACCAGGTTCTGTTACCCAGAATCCCCTGCAAACCTCAAACTTTGACAAAAAAATCCACATTTTCCTCACGTTTCTGTGATTTAATGTTCTGGAATCTGAGTGGATCCTCAAAATTCTACCCACCCCGCATTCCCCAGAGTCTTCAGATAAAAATGATACCTCACTTGGGTGGGTAAGCCTAGTGCCCAAGACAGGAAAAACTGCAGAAAACGCAACGTGTACAAACCACATGTGTACAATGAAAACTGACCCTTTTTTTGCAATGTGCCTAGCTGTGGACTTTGAACCCTAGCTATGCCGGCACCTAGGGAAACGTACCAAACTTATATATTTTTTAAAACTAGACACTCAGGGGAATTCAGGAAGGGGTGACTTGTCTGGCTCTCACCAGGCTATGTTACCCAGAATCCCTTGCAAACCACAAACTTTGTAAAAAAAAAAAGAAAGAAGGCAAAAAAACATTTCCCCCACATTTCTGTGATGGAAAGTTCTGAAACCTGCGTGGGTCCACAAAATTCCACCTACCCACATTCTCCTAAATCTCCCGATAAAAATGGTACCTTACTCGTGTGGGTGGGCCAAGTACCCGCGACAGGCAAGGGCCCAAAACGTATTGAGGCGACATCAAAATTGCCTACCTCAAAACCACCTGTTTTTGCAAGGGCGTCACCAGGGTTTTTGGCCTTTGGATCGCCGACCAACTAGGGAAACCTACCAAACCCACACATTTCTGAAAACCAGGGACCCAAGGGAGTCCAGGGAGGTATGGCTTAGATGGATCCCCCAATGTTTTCCTACCTAGAATCCCATGCAAGCCTCAAATTTCTCACATTTCTGTGTAGTAAAGTTGTGGAATCACCGGGCTGACACAAATGTCCTACCACCGAGCGTCCTCCAGCTCTCTGGATAAAATGGCACCTCACTCATGTGGGTGAGCCAAGTACCCGCGACAGGCAAGGGCCCAAAACATATTGTGGAAACATCAAAATGACCTATCAAAAAATGACCTGTTTTTGCAGAGGGGGGGGGGGGGGGGGAGAGACACCAGACCCCCTACCTGATAGTACTCTTATCCCTAGGGGATCCCGACCCAACCTCCATAATCAGCCCTCACTTACCTCTTTCGTCCCAGCACGGCGAGAAGCTCCAACAGCTCCTTCCCTGTAAAACAGAATAGGATAGGGTTATCATCTTCCATGCAGATACGCTGGTGAATGGAGGAGGCAGGTCTACCCAAGCTAGCAGCCAATAACGGAGGCGAGAGGAGAGGTCCCAGAGGGGGCGGACCTGCAAGACGCCGAAGAGAACCAGGTGAGCCCAAGTCGCGGCTCAGAACAGTAGAGCGAGACCTGTTTTACACGGTTCGAGGACGTCAAAGGACCGCACTGGGAAACAAAGAAAAGAGCCCACCACCAGCTGCACAGGGACAGGAGGCAGTGCGTAAAGACAATGAGGCACCAGAGACATGTAGCGAGGAGTGGTGATCGCCCTGGGAAGTGTGACTCCCCCGCCACAACTCGGGAGATTTGGGGCTTTCCTGGTACGTGTTAGGGAAGGATCGGGAGGTGTATGGGACAGTCCAGTGGAAAAAAGATGGGCGGGGTTGGAAACGAGACAGTGAGGGTTGGGGCACTAAATGAAAGTATTGCTGCCCTAATAGCGGAGTGTCAATGTCCCGAGGTCATGACCAAGCCCATTGAGGTTTTTTTTTGGGGGGGGGGCAATTCGTGTCACGCTACTGTTTTCTTCTCCATTTGTGGGTAGAAGTTGGAATGAAGAAGAAGGGTTGGACATACCCTAGTGGAAGCGAAGCCCGAGATTGGGCTTGAAATAATGATCAAGAGTTAGAAAGAGTGTTTTAAGCAGAGAGATAACACAAGGGGGCACAGATAATCCCACACCATATAAAAGAATTAACAGCGGCTAAGACTAAACACTATTGCACTTTTTTATTTTTCCTCACACACTCTCCCTTCCCAAAATCCTAGTAGTGAAAGAAGGAGATCTAACAAATAAAGAAACAACCCTATGCACAAAAAAACAAGGAGGGGGTGGTAACTGCTTTACCATCTTAAACATAAAGGAGTTTTCCCCAACTCCTCTGGGTGTGATGGTGGTCTCTATCCCTTACAAACAACATATCCTAGACCTTCTTACTTACCTTTCTCTTCTCGTCTGCTTTCCTGGCAAACCGGGAACGACTCACCGCAGAAACATGTGCCTAAAACAAACCGAAGCAGGAGAAGATTACCAATGAAAAGAGAAAGATTCAAAGACCTTATCAACAGCCTCAATTATTTCCAGACTTTCCTTATTTTCCCTTTGATATATTTTTGTTCGCAGTTGTTTCTCCAGACTTTCCTTCAAATAAACTCCCAAATTGAGAAACATATCCTAGGTTCGTCTTTCGCCCATCCCTCACAAACTTGGTGTCAGAAGTAGGATCAGAGAAGATGGAGGCCATTGTGCACAAGTTGGCGGAAGACCAGGATAGACTGGGTAAGATTATGAAGAAATTTCTGATAGAGGCTGAGGAAGACGGGAAGAATCTCATAGCATCCTAACGGAACAAAGCCAAACTCAAGAATATGTAGTCGGGAAGTTGGCAGATTCACTCAGCCAACAGAGGGCCCAAGCAACACTCCCCTCAGTAGTAATACAAAAGTATGTTGCTGGAAAAGACCCACATTTCTTTTTTGCGAACTTTGAGAGGATGGCAAGATCTGAGGCATGGCCTACTGACAAGTGGGGACAGTATCTCGGACCGCGCCTCTCAGGTGACCTCCAGGCTGCTTATCAAGCCGCCAATCACCTTGGTCTCACGTCCTATGAAGTGATTAGAAGGAGCATTCTCGAAAGTATGGAAGTGGATGACAAGACCTATGGAATTCGCCTGCAACCAATTGAAGAAGGGGCCCAAGAAACTCCAAGAGCATTGTACTACTGTGTGAAAGACATGGCTGATAGGTTGTTGAGGCCCTCCTCTGCAACTAAAGAAGAGATAGTTGAGAAAGTATAATTGAATGAATGAATGGCGTTTTTATACCGCGCAAAACTTAGCCCCAAGGGGCATCAAGGCGCAAATTGGAACAGTATCTCTCATCCTTGCACACCCCCATACAACAATAGCTTCGGCAACAATCATAGTTGACCTTGGAGAGAGCCGTAGAAATATCCAGTCCCTATTATTGGGCACAGGAAATACAGAAGGGTAAAGAAGAAACCCAGTGGAACATCCTGAAGGTGTCTAGGCCAAGGGCCAAAAAGTGTCAACCCCGAGAAAAAACGAAGCTATTACCATATTACAAGGGGCTGTAACCCCGACCCTTACCCTCTCCCTGGCCCCGATACTTCTATTGCGGGTTTTTTGAACACCTTGCACGTACTTGTCCGCAAAAAGAAGAACCAATGGATGTTGACTTAAACAAAAGTTCTATATGCCACACAGGCAGGATTCAGTCCTCATTACCATTACCATCACCAGGTCACTGTCCCAGGAAGACTCTGGTAGACACTGGATGTGTACAGAGTGTCATGCGACCCCAGGCGGTCCCTGGGGGAGTGCAAGCTACTTCAGACATGTTAAATATCGAGTGCGTACGTGGGGACAATAAACAATATCCCACTAATGAATTACAGATCCAGCATACATAAAAAAAAAACAGTACCCTTACGAGTGGGGTTGATTCCCAAATTGTCTGAGCCTTTGATGATGAGAAGAAACTATCTGCATTTGGACGATTTACTACAGGACACATGAGAAGAATGGAGAAAGACCGCTTCTTTCTCTCAGGTGCAGGAAATAAGTGGCCATATGGGACGATCCCAGTTAAAGAACACTCCTTCTCTTCCAGGGGATACTCATTAATAGTCATAAGCACTGAATTATCTCCGCCCATGACCGGGGACCCGGAACACATAAACAATATACATATATATATGCGTAAATATAACCAAAAGTACTAAGTAATTATACACATATACATGTATAATAACCATAATATGCAGCCTAACCTTAACACATAGGTTAATCAAACCAAAACCTTACACGTTCTGAAGCATGAAAATATGCTGTGTACAAATGCAATAAACAGGCATGAGCCTAAAATGCATTTCATAGCCATGAAAAACCTTTTATTTTCATCAAAGAACCTGTAGTAAACAGTTAGTAGCCTAAAAGGGCTGCATATGAAAAAATGTCTGTGTACAGAAAATCAGACTGGCACCCTGCCTTTAAGGCCCCAGAGAATCTGCACACTTTGCCTTTAAGGCCTCCAGGAGAACTCTGTTCCCATCATGCCCCACAGGTGACAGTTTGGTCAGTTCTTTTTTCCGGCTTGTTCTGTGAGGAACCTGGAACTTGAGCTCTGCTCTTTTGAAGTATTTTCTGTCAGAAATTGTTTTTTCTTGCCTTTTCTTGACAAAATATATCTTTGGTGGTGGGTTGTTACCCTTTTCTGACTAAGCTGTTGGTGTTTTTTAGTCAGAATGCCACCTTTATTTTACAAATGTCCTTCCTGTGGGAAGAAGATGTCGAAAACTGACCCACACTCTGTTTGTGTGGTGTGTCTTCCAGCTTCTCATAAGGTGGAAGAATGTTATCACTGTCTCAACCTTTCAAATAGAACTTTAAAAGAAAGAGAGAAAATGAGGTTGCTGGGCCTTCTGGAGAGAGAAAACCGTGGTGAGAAGAGTTCTAAAGGCCTATTATCTGCCAGGCCATCTTCTCAGCCCAAACGTCGAAGATCAGCGTCTCCAGAAGGTAGAACTAAGAGGCATCGACTCCAGGGAGCGTCACCGTCAAAAAAGGTGCGCTCGACGTCGAGAACCAGATCGCCGTCGACGTCGAAGAGAGCTCCGTCGAGGACATCGCCGGTGAGGCAGTCGCCGGCGAAATCCTTGTCGACGTCGAGGCAATTGGTGTCGATTGCAGTGAGGACGACGTCGGGAGTGCAACGCTCGACGTCGAAGGATCGTATGAGGTCGACGTCGAGGGACAAGAGATGTCCGACGTCGAAGGATCGTGTGTCGACGTCGAAGGAAAAAGGTTCGACGTCGAAGGAAAAAGGTTCGACGTCGAAGGATAAAGGTTCGACGTCGAAGGATAAAGGGTCGACGTCGAAGGATAAAGGGTCGACATCGAGGAAGAGTCATCGGTCGACGTCGAGAGGGAGACATACGTCGTCGAGGAAAAGATCGACGTCGAGAGAAATGATGACGTCGAAGGATTCGACGTCGAGACCTAAAAAGAGAAGGTCAAGGTCTCCATCGCGACGTAAGTCGGCGTCGAAGCATGCTTCGGGCTCGAAGCATGGAGTGTCTAGGTCTCCCCCACCTGATCATAGGTCGGAGTCGAGACTATCAATACCAGCCTCTCGGACCTCAATTAGGTCTTTGTCGAGGTCAGAAATAAGTCCCGAACCTAGAGTGGAAGGTTCCCCGCATGATCAGCAAGACAACAGATCTGCAGTGGGGCAAGGGATAGTGCACCAGGACTCTTCTGTGGTGGCTCATTCGGGCTCAACCTCAGGGCAGGTGTCAGATGACAGACAGTTGGTGCCCAGACAGCGGACCCCGTCTGGTTCATTGGTCTCTGAACACAGTGCAGCGTCGAGAGCTTCTAAGTCTTCCGCAGAGCTGAATATTGTGCAGGTGTCACCTGAAGCTTCACCTGAGCATACAGAGCGGCCTATTAACTTGTCACCGAGGTGGTTGGAAAGTTTAAGGCATTGGAAGATGCGTCCGATAATGGGGGAGAGAGCACCGGTCCCTCGGAAGGAACTGCATAGAAGATCACGCTCAAGATCCTTAGTGAGAGAAAACTCGTTCAGGGGAGCGTAGGAGGCAACGATCGGCAACTCCTCAAAGAAGACGTAGAACTCCTACTCCATCTTCTACATCGTCTTCGTCCTCTTCAAAATCTTCATATAGGGACTATTCTCCGACTATATCTTCTACTCCTCCTTCCAGGGTGTCTCCAGTAGACGATTTAAGCACATTTAATGATGTATTATGTCGTGGAGCGAGTAAATTCAGCATCAAAATGGCAGTTCCCCAGGTAGCAACGTCCGTCATCTTCGAAACCTTGCATCACAAGACGACTGGCAGGCCTCTCCTACCGTTAGTGCCCGGATTGATTGAACCAGCAATGAGGACATTCCTAACTCCGGCCACGGTGGGTTCGGGTCCTTCTAGGATTGCGAAGAAATACAAGGCTCCAGAGGAAGACCCAATGTTTTTGCGGTCTGACCCACCACCAGACTCCCTGATTGTAGCAGCAGTCAGAAAGGCGCATTCGGCAGCATCTACCTCTTCTGCTCCACCTGAAAAGGACAGTAAGAGTATGGATTCCTTGGGGCGAAGGATGTGCAATACCTCGGGATCGGTCATGCGAGTGGCCAGTGCGTCTGCTCTTTTGGGCCGCTATGACCGTCTGCTCTGGGACTCAGTGGCTCGTTTTGCAGATAAACTCCCTAAAGAGGATCAGAAAGACTTCCTGGAAATAGTGGAGGAAGGAGGTTTGGTGGCTAACCAGAGCATTAGCGCGGCGGCTGATGCTGCGGACTTGTCGGCTCATGGCTATGCACACGGTGTTTGCGCAAGACGTACAGCCTGGCTTCGCCTTATGGGGCTAAAGCCGGAGGCACAGAGGAAAATGGTCAATTTACCTTTTAATGGATCAACTCTGTTTGGATCTCATGCAGACGACGACATGTCTAAGATGAAGGTGGAGTTGGACACTCTTAAGGCCGTAGGCCTTGAGAAGAAAAAAGAATTTAAATGTCGGGGTACTTTTCGTCCCTATGACCAGAGATCCTTTCAACAAAGGAGTCAACAAACGAATTGGTCTTCGCAAAATCAAGGCCAGAATCAACAAAGATCGCAATTCCAGCAGCGGCGGCCTGGACGGGGCAGAGGCAATGGAAATAGGCAGCAGTCATCAGCTGCCAAGCAGCGTCAGAAACAATGAATGGATGCTTCCTCTACAACCGTGTCCCACTCCGGTTGGAGGAAGTATTGTGCATTATCTGGACGAGTGGAAACAGATCACGAAGGACAGATGGGTGCTGGATGTCATTCAGAACGGGTACCTTTTGAGATTCAAGAAGGCACCCCCTGTCATGCGCCCTCTAAAGATGGTACAGTGGAATATAAAGCGCTTGCAACAGGAGGCGAACGTCCTCCTGAAGAAGGAGGCCATAGAACCAGTCCCTTTCCAGCAGAGAGGTCAAGGCCTGTACTCTTGATTCTTTCTTGTGCAGAAAAAAGGTCCAATCACAGAGTTCAGACCCATTCTAGATTTGAGGCGACTGAACAAATTCATTCGGAAGGAGAGATTCCGAATGATGGCTCTTCACCAGATCTTCCCTCAATTACACCAAGGGGATTGGATGTGCTCCATCGATCTAAAGGACGCTTATTTTCATATTCCGGTATCCAGAAAACATCGCAAATTTCTCAGGTTTCAAGTGGCGGCTCGTCATTATCAGTACGCAGTGCTTCCTTTTGGCCTGAGATCAGCTCCCAGGACATTTTCAAAATGTATGGCTGTAGTGGCGGCTTGTCTTCGAAAGAGTCGGATTTTCATATATCCGTACTTAGACGACTGGCTTCTGAAGAGTTCATCCCCATCGCTTCTACAGGAACATCTGTCGATTTTGTCTTCAGCTCATGTACAAGTTGGGTCTGCAAGTCAACTACAAGAAGTCGATAATGAACTCCACCCAGAAGATCCACTACCTGGGTGCTCAGCTGGATACAGAAGTAGAAAACGTGTGTCCTTCGGAGGAGAGGTGGTCATCCATCAGAGCGAAGTGTCTACTTCTCCTTCAAACTGCACGTCCGACAGTTCGGCAAGTGTCCTCTCTCCTGGGCTCAATGGCGTCGTGCATTTTCATCGTGCCAAACGCACGTTTGCAGATGCGTCCTCTACAACAGTGTCTGGAAGATCAGTGGAAACAGAGGACGGGATGCTGGGAGGACCGGATTTATCTCCAACAGTCTGCAAAAGATTCCATCCGGTGGTGGATGAAGAAGGTGCACGTGATGAAGGGAGTCCCTTTTCATCAGGACCCACCAACGCAGACTCTGATAACAGATGCGTCTCTCCAAGGCTGGGGGGCGCATATGGGCCCTCTGCAGGTACAAGGGCAATGGTCAGACTTCGAGAAAGGATATCACATCAATCTTCTCGAACTCAGAGCGGTCCATCTTGCTCTCAAGTCCCTGGCGCCATCGCTACAGACTCGGTCCCTCCTGGTGCAAACAGACAATACAACTACAATGTATTACTTAAACAAGCAGGGGGGTACCAGATCCAGGACTCTTTCCATAGAAGCCCAGACCATCTGGCATTGGTTACTGGCGCGAGACCTGTCCATAACAGCAATTCACCTGCCGGGGAGTCTCAACACACAGGCGGACGACCTCAGCAGAGACTTCGTCGAAGCACACGACTGGGTTCTCAACGAAGACGTCGCGCACAGCATTTTCCAGGATTGGGGAACACCAGACATAGATCTGTTCGCAGACGCGGCAAACGCAAAATGCCCCGTCTTCGCGTCCAGGTTCTACCAGAAAGGGTCTCAAGGGAATGCCCTTTTGATAGATTGGTGTCAAAATTTGCTGTACGCCTTTCCACCGACACCGTTGATACCAGCAGTGATCAATCGGCTGTACAAGACTCACTCCAGAATGATACTGATTTGCCCAGAGTGGCCACGCCAGTGGTGGTTCCCAGATCTCCTCCAGTTGTCAATAACACCGCACAGGAGATTGCCGTGTCGCCCGGATCTTCTGTCCAAGCAGAAGGGGCAAGTGTTTCATCCCAATCTGCCCTCCCTGCGCTTGGCAGCATGGCCCCTGAAGTCATCCAGTACGGGCACTTACAGCTGAATCCGGAGTGTATGAACATCCTTAAGGAAGCAAAGCGGCCTTCTACGAGACAATCCTATGGATTTAAGTGGAAACGCTTTTACCTTTGGTGTCATAGTAAGGGTCTGGACCCTATTCATGGTCAAGAAAAGGTGGTCTTGCCTTATCTTCTTTACCTTGCTGTATCTGGTTTGCAGTTTAATTCCATCAAAGTCCATCTTGCTGCAATAACTGCTTATAGAAAATCGCCAACACAGATATCTTTCTTTCGAATGCCTGTGGTAAAGGATTTTCTGGAGGGGTTAAGAAAGGTTTATCCTCCAATCAGGTCTCCGTCTCCACCTTGGGAGCTTAATGTGGTATTGACTAAATTAATGGGTCCCCCATTTGAGCCGATACATAAAGCGTCTTTGCAACACCTGTCTTGGAAAGTAGCGTTCCTGGTGGCCATTACTTCTGCTCGTAGGGTGAGCGAAATCCAGGCTTTGTGTTGCAATGAACCGTACACAGTTTTTCATGGAAACAGAGTGGTGCTCAGGACTCATCCTGCTTTCCTACCTAAGGTGGTGTCGGATTTTCATATTAACCAATCCATAACATTGCCTACTTTCTTTCCGAACCCTTCAAGTCCCGCAGAACGGACTTTACATTCATTAGATCTAAAAAGGGTTTTGAAATTTTACTTAGATAAAACAAAGTCCTTGAGACATAGCGCACTATGGTCCTACAAATACTGGTTTGGCAGCATCCAAGAGATCCATTTCTAGGTGGATAGTGTCTTGTATCTTACTGGCTTATCAGCTAGCCCACAAGTCTTTATCCGGTAGACCTAGGGCTCATTCTACGAGGGGAAAAGCTTCTACCACAGCTCTCCTTAGGAATGTGGCTATGTCAGAGATATGTAAAGCAGCTACTTGGCGTTCAGTGCATACGTTTACACGCCATTACTGTTTGGATTCTGATGCTCAGACTGATGCACAAGTGGGACAAGCATCACTCAGAAATTTGTTTGCTAATACTAGTTAAACACTGTGATTTTAAAGTATGACTATGCTTTTATCTGTTCGCCCGCTTCTGTGGGTATGAGCTTGCTACTCTATTCAGTGCTTATGACTATTAATGAGTATCCCCTGGAAGAGAAGGATTAGTTACTTACCTGTAATCCTAGTTCTCTTCCAGGGGTATACTCATTAAAGTCATAAGCACCCTCCCGCCTCCCCGGGCGAGCAGTAGCATTAAGGTTTAAAGTTTCAATATGTTTAAGTGCAGATTCCTGCTAAAGTTTACTGTCCCGTACAAAAGTACTGACCTGTCACCTGTGGGGCATGATGGGAACAGAGTTCTCCTGGAGGCCTTAAAGGCAAAGTGTGCAGATTCTCTGGGGGCTTAAAGGCAGGGTGCCAGTCTGATTTTCTGTACACAGACATGTTTTCATATGCAGCCCTTTTAGGCTAATAACTGTTTACTACAGGTTCTTTGATGAAAATAAAAGGTTTTTCATGGCTATGAAATGCATTTTAGGCTCATGCCTGTTTATTGCATTTGTATACAGCATATTTTCATGCTTCAGAACGTGTAAGGTTTTGGTTTGATTAGCCTATGTGTTAAGGCTAGGCTGCATATTATGGTTATTATACATGTATATGTGTATAATTACTTAGTACTTTTGGTTATATTTAAACATATATATGTATATTGTTTATGTGTTCCGGGTCCCCGCCCATGGGCGGAGATAATTCAGTGCTTATGACTTTAATGAGTATACCCCTGGAAGAGAACTAGGATTACAGGTAAGTAACTAATCCATACAAACCCTTCCAGGAAAAACAGTCAAACTACGTCCCTATTGGATACCAGAGTCCCGACAAGTGGCTTTCGAAGACAAAATCCAGCAGATGCTTAAGATGGGGGGTTATATAACCCTGCAGCAGCGACTGGACCGCCCCAATAGTTATCGTCCCCAAACCAGATGGGTCTATCAGGTTTTTCATTGATTTTCGAGAGGTTAACAAAATCTCACAATTTGACTCCTATCCACTCCCACGGGTGGACGAGATGATTGAAGGTTGGGTGAGGCACAGTACATCAGTACTTTAGAACTTTGTAAAGGGTATTGACAAGTGCCACTAAGAGAACAAGACAAGGAGAAGATTACTTTTTCTAAACCGGGAGGCCTATACCACTTTACCGTGTTACCCTTTGGTTTACACAGTCCCCTGGCTACCTTCCAGAGGCTTATGAATACTTTATTTAGACCGTGCAGCACTTTTGCAGCTGCCTGCATAGATGATATTGTTATTCATAGCGCATCATGGAACAACACTTGGTACACATGACAAGAGTTATTTGGGCTCTAAAGGAAGGGGGGCTAACTATTACTCAAAGAGCAGTATAACCGCGAGGTCCGCAAAGTATCTGGGATACCTCTTAGGGGAGGGATGTATAAAACCCCAAAAGGAAAAAGTTGCAGCCATATCCAACCTACCCTTCCCCAAGACAAAAAAGACCTGAGAACCTTCCTGGGAGCCTTGGGTTATTATAGGCTATGTATCCCAGACTCTCGCAAATAGCTGCCCCTCTGACTGATTTGTTAAAGAAAGATCGGAAAGTTGAGAAAGAACTTAAGGACCCATCACCTCTTACTCTACGCACCTAGCATCAGTTATAACACAACCTCACATCCATACCGGTCCGTCTTACCCCTAATTATACCAAACCCTTCATTTTGCAAACTGATGCATCAGAGGAGGGATTAGGGTCTGTCCTTCCCCAAGAAGACTACAAGGTAAGGAGGAAAGACCAGTGATATTCAGCCACAAATTATTTCCACAAGAAAGACACTACTCCGTAATAGAATAAGAAGCCATCACAATCAAATGGGCTATCGGGTCTCTCCGATACTTTTTGGAGGGCAGAGAATTAACTTTATATACAGATCATGCCCCATTAGATTGGCTGTCTCATAACAAAGGGCACAATGCCCGGCTAGTGAGATGGTTCTTAGCATTACAGCCCTTCCAGTTCTATACCTGTCATAGAAAAGGAAGAAACCAAACTAACGCTGACTTTCTATCTCGATATCCTGTAGAAGCGAATCTTGCAGGCAAGAAAGTTAGGGTGGGGGGAAGACCAGACCCGCTCCCTGAAAACACTCTATTATCCCTAGGGTACCCAAACCCAACCTCCATAATCAGCCCTCACTTACCTCTTTCGTCCCAGCACGGCGAGCAGCTCCAACAGCTCCTTCCCTTTAAAACAGAAGAGGACAAGGTTAACATCGTCGTCGCGTATCCTCTGCCGAAAGGAGGGGTCAAGTCTACCCAAGCTAACAGCCAATTACCGAGGGGAGCAAAGAGTCAATAGAGGACTAACAAAGTGGAGCAGAGGTGATGGGGCCCGGAAGACACTGACGAGAACAGCGTGAGCCCAAGTCGCGGCCCAGAAGAGGAGAGCGGAGCCACACGGGGAAATAAAGAAAATAGCCAACCACCAGCTGCACAGACAGGAGGCAGTGCTCGAAGACAACGAGGCTCCAAAGACCTGGAGCGAGATGTGGTGGTCGCCCTGGGAAGTGTGACTCCCCCGCCGCAACTCAGGAGCGTTGGGGCTTTCCTGGTATGTGCTCGGTAAGGGTGGGGAGGCGTACGGGACAGTTCCTTGGGAAAAAGGAGGGGGGCAAAACGAGACAAGTGAAGGTTGGGGGACTAAATGAAAGCATTGCTGCCCTAATCAAGGAAGTGCCGGTGTCCAGAGGTCGAGACCCGGCCCATTGAGTGTTTTATTTTTGTGGGGGAATCCTTTTAACTCTTTTGTTTTCTTCTCCATTTGTGGGTAGAAGTTGGAATAAAGAAGGGGAGGACGTATCCTAGTGGAAGCAAAGCCAGAGACTGGGCTTGAAAGAATGTTGAAAAGATAGAAAGAGTTTTTCAAGCAGAGATGACAAAAGGAGCACAGATAATCCCACACCGTATACAAGAATTAACTGCGGTATAGACTAAACACTATTGCACATTTTTATTTTTCATTGCGCACTCTCCCTTCCCAAAATCCTAGTAGTAATTGGAGGAGGTCTAACAAATAAAGAAACAACCCCATTACAAAAAAAGAAAGGAGGGGGAGACTGCTTTACCATATTAAATAGAAAGGAGTCCACCCCCAACACCCCTGGTTGTGATGACGGTCTCTATCCCTTACAAACAACATATGCTAGACCTTCTTACTTACCTTACTCTTCCTGTCTTCTTCCTGGCGCACCGGGGAAGACCCACCACGGAAGCACAAGCATAAAACAAATGGAATGAGAAGATTACCATTGAAAAGAGAAACACTCCAAGACCTTATCAGCAGCCTCAATTATGTCCAGTCTTTCCTTATTTTTCCTTTGATATATTTTTGTTCGCAGTTGTTTCTCTAGACTTTCCTTCAAATAAACGCCAAAATTAAGAAACGCATCCGGCCTCCTAGATTTCTCTTTAGCCTATCCCTCACAGGGGGTCACCTGAGTTTTTGGCCCCAGGCTCGGCGGCCATCTAGGGAAACCTACCAAACCCATACATTTCCGAAAACTTTCTGTGTGGGAAAGTTGTGGGATCACCAGTCTGACACACATTTCCTACCACCCAGCGTTCCCCCAGATCTCCCGATAAAAATTGTACCTCACTCGTGTGGGTGGGCCAATTACCCGCGACCGGCAAGGGCCCAAAACCTATTGAGGAGACCTCAAACTTATCACAAAATGACCTGGTTTTGCAAAGGGGGCACCTTTTTTTTTTTTTTTTTGCCCCGGGCTCGGCGGCCATCTAGGAAAAGCTACCAAACCCAAACATTTCTGAAAACTAGACACCCTGGGTAGTCCAGTTTGGTATGGCTTGCAAGGAACCCCCAATGTTTTCCTACCCAGTATCTCTTGCTAACCTCAAATTTACCTGAAACATCACTTTTTTCCACACACATTCGTGTGGGAGACTCGGGCTCCACTCCTTGTGGTGCTCTTCCGTCAATTCCTTTAAGTTTCAGCTTTGCACCCATACCACACCTGGAACCCAAAGACTTTGGTTTCCTGGAAACTGCTCGGCTGGTCATGTGAATAACTCAGCCGGGGCGCTAGGCTGCATTGTTAATGGTAGGAACTACGACATTACCTGATCTTCTTCGAACCTCCGACTATCGTTCTTGATTAATGAAAACATTGTTGGCAAATGCTTTCGCTTTGGTTCGCCTTGCGCTGGTCCAATCATTTCACCTCTAGCGGCACAATACCCCCCGGCCGTCCCTCTTAATCATGGCCCTAGTTCCGAAAACCAACAAAATAGAACAAGAGAACCAGAGTCCTGTTCCATTATTTCTAGCTGAATTATTCAGGTGACCGGCCTGCTTTGAACACTCAAAGTAAATGTTTAGGACCCCCTGGACACTCCGTCAAGAGCATCAAGGGGGCGCCGAGGGGCTGGGACAGGCGAGGCAGTAGCTCGCTTCACGGCGGACGTCCAGCTCTATCCCAAGATCTAACTGCGAGCTTTTTAACTGCAGCAACTTTAATATACGGTATTAAAACTGGAATTACAGCAACTGCATGCACCAGACTTGCCCTCTAATGGTTCCTCGTTAAAGGATTTAAAGTGTACTCATTCCAATTACAGGATCTTGAAAGAGTCCTGTATTGTTATTTTTCGTCACTACCTCCCCGAGTCGGGAGTGGGCAATTTGTGCGCCTGCTACCTTCCTTGGATGTGGTAGCTATTTCTCGGGCTCCCTCTCAGGAATCGAACCCTGATTCCCTGTTACGCACGGTCACCATGGTAGGCACAGAAAGTACTATCAAAGGTTGATAGGGTAGACATCCGAATGTATTGTCGCTGTCACGGGGACGTGTGATCAGCCGGAGGTTATCTAGAGTCCCCAAAACGGCCGGGCGAGTCTGATAAATGCACGCATCTTGGGAGGTCGCGCTCGTCGGCATGTATTCGCTCTAGAATTACCACAGTTATCCAAGTAACAGACGTAGCGATCAAAGGAACCATCGCTGTTTTAATGAGCCATTCACAATTTCACTGTACCGGCCGTGTGTACTTGCGCGTGCATGGCTTAATCTTTGAGACAAGCATATACTACTGGCAGGATCAACCAGGTAGCCGCACCTGCTGACAAGGTGGGTTGGGAGCCGCATGCCCGTCTCCCTGACCGACACCTTCACATCCCCTCTCGGAAAGCCTGCTGGGGAAGGAACCCACCCGCCTGGGTGGGGAGGCTCACTGGGGGTGGACAGGTGCGGTCACACGGGCACCAGAGAGTCCGGCCATTTCCCCGGAAGGGAGAGGCGGACCATGGCGCAGCCTGTGCGGACGCAGGGGTGCTGAAGCTGGGCAGCGGCATCCGTCGGAAAAAGTAATTCTGAGCTGCTGCAGAAATGTGCTGCGTGGAGAGGGGTGAAAGTGGCGCGCCGGGCGGCAGCATCTGGGACCTGGCGCCACCCAACCTCTTCCGCTAGAGTCGGACCACTGGGGGGCGCAAGCTGCTGAGGCCGCTCAGCCTTCGCTCTGCTGTGTAGGGTGAAGGGCCTCTGCCAGGCAGCAGACCTTCAAGTCGGAAAGTCCATGATTGATGGAAGCTCTTTCCTTGAAACAACAACTGAGGCTAGCCAAGCAGTCCATCCCTTAACGGACCAAGCATGCCCAATCGATCGGAGTACATGGCAACGGCTGGCACCTCCCCTGGCAGACTGCCCTGCGCGGGCAGGCTCAGAGAAAAAGCCCATCGGGAAGGGCTGGGAGGCAGGCGTAGAAACGGACCCCTGAGTGCCTGGGCGGGCAGGCCCGGGCCCTGGCTTCCCCTGGCTCTGAATCACCAGAACTCCCGGAGATCCTAGGTTCCCTCTCCTTATTAATCCTGAGGAAAAATACCCTCCTTTCTTGTAATCCGTGTGCACCGGGTGACAGAGTGGACCTCCTAGGCTTCCAGGGCAGTCCGGCCATCTGGTCACCCCATTGGAAAGCTGTGCGTGCGACCAGATCGACGAGGGGAAAGGAGCGGCCAGATGGCCGTGCTTAAAGGATAGCCGTATGGTCGCTCTGTGCCCTAATGAAAGGACAAGCAGGATGCGGGGGTAGAGATGGGTCTGCTGGCACCTTGACAAGCAGGCGAAGCGGGCTAGGACTGCCTGGGACCAATGGTCCCCCATCCCGGGCCCTTGGTGGAACAGGCAAGCCGGGGGACGGAGCCCGGGGAAATTTGCGCCTGCCCCAGGGCCCGGCCGGACCCCCAGGTTACGTCGGACTACCAGGCCAGATGCACAGGGGAGGCCACTTGGGAACAGCGGGACCCCTTCCCGGGCTCCTTGCCATGCGGCAGGCAGGAGGATAGAGCCTGGGGAGGGGAGGGCACCCTTCCCAGGTTCGGGAGGGCGCCCTTCCCAGGGTCATCGGTGGCCCTGAGCCCAGCAAAGCTGGGGGAGGCTCCCCGGGTCCAACGGAACCCTGTCCCAGGCCTTTGGCGGAGTGGCAGGCATGGAGACGGAGCCCATGGTGGGAGCGCCTGTCCCAGGGCCCCTGGACCCCGTTGGGTTCCTTGGCCTGGACGTGCAGGGGAGGTCCCACTGGACCCTGTCCCAGGCGCCAGCCATGCGATCGGCCAGAGAACGGAGCCCGGGGTGGGGAGGGTTCCCCTCCCCAGGGCCCTCTGGCCCCGTTTAGGAGCTCCCAAGCCCAGCCAAGCAGAGCCCGATGGAACCCCATCCCAGGCCTTTGGTGGAATGGCAGGCCGGGAGCCCAGGGTGAAAGTGCCGCCCCGGTGCCCGGCAGGGCCCCTGGACCCTGTTGGGGCGCTGGGCTCGGACACGCAGGGGAGGATTCCTTGGCCCCGCTGGACCCTGTCCCGGGCACCCTGACACACAGGGCCGAGTACGGAGCTCAGGGTGAGGTGGGTGCCCTCCTCATGACCCTCGGGGGCCCTATTCGGATTGCCTGAACCCAGCCAGTCAGGGGTAGGCTCCCTGGACCCCCGTCCCGGGCGCCCTGCTTCGCTTTGGGCTGGGGGACGTCCTGGACCGTCTGGTCGGCAGCTAAGAACCGCAAGGCCAAGAGGGGTTCCAGAATACCATGTCCCTAGTAATCCGGAGGAAGGTTAACCCGCTTTCTGGTAACCCGTGCGCACTGCAAGACTTCCTGGAGCCCTGACTGGGCTCACGTGGGCGAAGAAAACCTCATCAGGACTTCCAGGGTAGCCCGGCCATCTGGTCTAGCCCTTGGAAAGCATTGGGCGCGACCAAGAGGAGACTGGAGTGACCAGATGGAGGTGGGTACGACCTGATGGCCCAGGCCTGAAGGACAGCAATCTGCCTGCACTGAGCCTTCACGAGAGTACTCCCGCCTTCCCTTGGAGGGCTCAGGGCTCTGAGTCCCAGCGAGTCAGAGACCCCGGTAGGGCCTTCAGCCCGGGGCTGCGAATGATCACCGACCCGGGGGATCCCCAGGCAACGTGACAGGAGAGCGTAGCTGGAGGGAGGCCTGCCTGGGCCCGACGAATACCCCGTCCCAGTCCTGATGGAAACTCCTTCCCACGCCCATGGTGGAGTGAGAGTAACGGAGCCCGGTGCCCTGGGCCCAGCTGGAGGTCCTGAGCCGGCACACGCAGGGGAGGACTCCCCCGGGACAGCGTCCCAGGCGGCCTGCCACACGGCAGGCCTAAGGACGGAGCCCAGGACTGGGAGGGGGCCCTCTGCCCCAGGGCCACCAAGGGCCCGGGCCGGAGCGCCTCTACAGCCAAGCAGGGGCAGGCCCTCCCAGGCCCATGGGGGAGCGGAGGATGTAGCCCAGGATAGGGGCTCCCGGACGCCCAAGGGAGGACTGCATGGGCCCAATGTACCCGTCCTAGGAACTTTGCCATGCGGCGGGCTGGAGGACGGAGCACTGAACAGGGGGCAGGTTGTGGGGGAGTGTGCTGCCCAGTCCTAGCCCATCTGGTTGGTGGCTCAGAACTGCCAGCCCTTGAGAGGTTCCGGCATACCCTCTTCCCAGCAATCTGGAGGGAGGATACACCTCTTTGTGGTAACCTGTAAACACAGAGTAACAGAGGGGACCCAAGATGTGAACGCGCCTGACCTCCTGGAGCCCTGTCTGCGATTGGAGAGGCAGATGGGTCCTCATCGGGTCTTCCAGGGTAGCCCGGCCATCTGGTCGCGCCATTGGAAATCATTGCTGGCGACCAGCTGGTCGAGGAGATGGGCGTGACCGGATAGCCCGTGTCAGAAGGATGCCCATCGGCCCTCCCTGAGCCTTCACAGGATGGCTCCAGCCTGCCCTTGAAGGGCTTGGGGTCTCTGTGTCCCCGGGGTTAGGAGACCTCAGCTGGACCTCAGGCCCTGGGCTCTGAATGGGGGTCCCTGACGGACAAAGCAGTAGGGAGGCCTGCGTGGGCTCGATGGAAATCCCGTCCCGGGCTCTCGGATCCTTTTCTGGCCTCAGGACAGGGGCTCCCATATCTCAGGGCCCGCTGGAGCTCAAGCCCCAGGCAGGCTCCCTTCTTCTGAACCCAGCCTGGCTAGGGTTTCACCCCAGGCCCGATAGACCTCTGTCCCATCCTCCCGGGCCCGATGGACCCCCTGTGCCGTACACGTGGACCCTCAGCTGCCCGCAGGACCGGGGCTCCCGCACCCCAAGGCCCGCCGGAGCTCAAGCCCCAGGCTGGCTCCCTGCTTCTTAATCCAGCCGTGCCAAGGGGTGCCTACCCCGGGGCTGATGGAACCTGTCCCAGGCACCCGAAACCTTGGCTGCCCGCAGGACTGGGGCTCCCGCACCTCAGAGCCTGCTGGAGCTCAAACCCCAGGCCCGCTCCCTGCTTCTGAACCCAGCCAGGGCAGGGCAACCTCACTTGGCCCAATAGACCCCCATCCCTAATACCTGGAACCTCGGCTGCCTGCAGGACGGGAGTTCCTACACTTCGGGCCCGCCGGAGCCGAAGCCCCGGGCCCGCTCCCTGATTCTGGACCCAGCCAGCCAGGGGAGAGCCTCCCCGTGCCCAATGGACCCCTGTCACGGGCACCCGGACCCTCAGCTGGCCGCAGGACGGGAGCTCCTGCACCTCAGGGCCTGCCGGAGCTTAAGCCCAGGCCCCGCATCTGCTTCTGAACCCAGATAGGTCCGGGAGAGCCTTCCCGGGACCAATGGACCCCGTCCCGAGCACCCGGGCCCTGGACTGCCCGCAGGACCAGTGCTCCCCTACCCAAGGGCTCGCCTGAGCCTTTGGCGTAGGACCTGGTTCCTGCTTATGACCCCAGCCAAGCAGAGAGAGCCTCATCGGGCCAGATGGATGCACCCCAGGGCCCACCAGAGTCCAGGCCCAGGTCCCGGCCGCACAGGGGCAGCATCTCTTTCTCTGGCGGGCTGGTAGACCCGGGCCTGCTGGCTCCCTGCCCTGCCCCGAACCCGGCTCAGGACCTTCCTTTCCTCTCCAAGGCTCGGAAACTCTCACTGGGGAGCGTGGGGTCCACGCTCCGGTGTTTCCAACCAAGCAGCCCAAAGCCACATAGGCACGATTGACCAGAGTCCGGTCTGGACTGTCCCAGGCCGCCCTGCCCGTGGAAGCCTTTTCCTCCTGCCAGTGTGGAGCCCGGGCCCTGCCCGAGCTCTGACCGAAGGGCACCACCGCGGCCTCCCTCCCAGCTGGAGAAGAGGGCTGATTCCCGCTTCCCTTTTGCCAGACCCGCTCACCCTTAGGAGAAGGGGTAACCCGGTGCCCGGCCTTCCGACCGCACCTCCTAGGCGGCGCAGGACATCCACGAGTCTCTACCATCCCAGACCGGGCCCAGGCTTCGTCTGCTCAGGGCTTCTCCGAGCTCTCCTGGGCTCTTCCTCCAGCTCGGCGCCCCTTCATGCAGGGCTGGCCTTCTACTGTTCTTTTCCTCAGAGCCAGCAGGTTGCTAGGCAGTCCTCCCCGCTCTGCAGCCTCCCTGCCCTGGCTACTGTCTGTCACCCCCTTCACTCCTCCAGACTCTGGGCTCAGTGTGCTGACTCGGGCGGGTGTACCTTGCTGAAGCCGGGGGCAGGAAACAAGGAGGGTAAAGTCCACGTCCTCTCCCCGTGGGCCAGCCCGGGGAGCCCATTTCCCTCGACTATGTGGGGAAGGACAAAAGTTGGGAGTAAGTCCGAACGGCTGGCAAGCCGGCTATCTGGTCGCCCAGCCCGCAAGGCCATCAGGTCGCACAGCCAGGCGACCAGATGGCCTTGGACAGCCGTACCCAGTCACATGCCAGTCTGACGACGGCGGGGGTGGCCAAGCACTTCGAGGCTGCTGCTCGTGAGGCTCCTTCCTCGGGGCTGCTCGCCTCCCTGCAACTTGTGCAGAAGCATTGGGAAGGGGGCCGAGCCCAGGCCATCTGGTCCTTCTGCTGACTCGCAAGGGATGGTGGTCCCTGTCCCTGCACCCTGTTGAGGCAGGGCGGGAGTCCCCCGTGCTGGACAGCACGTGGTGGAGGCGACCTCCGCATCCCTCCTGCTAGACTAGCGACAGAGGGACCCACCCCTGGGTGTGGTGGAGGAGTGCGCCCACGGACTGAGACAACAGCTTGGCTCAGAGGATGACTTTCAGTAGATTGCAGCGAGGTTGCTGCTCTGCTACTTACGAAACCCTGACTCAGAATCAGGTCATCTCAGAATGATTTAGCACCGGGTGCCCCACGAACATGCGGTGTACTAAGGCCGATGGAGGCTGCCCCTTTCGTCCGCACTCCGGTCCCCAAGCAAGCGGTTCTACGCACCAGCCCCCAAAAGAGGCCGGCTATCCCAGGCCAACCAGGGCTCCATGGCACTGCGGTATCGTTACGGTTTAGGGGGTATTCTGACTTAGACGCGTTAACTCATAATCCCCAGATGGTAGCTTCACCCCATTGGCTTCTCAGCCAAGCACATACACCAAATGTCTGAACCTGCGGTTCCTCTCATACTGAGCAGGATTACTATTGCAACAACTCATCATCTGTAGGGTAAAACTAACCTGTCTCACAACGGTCTAAACACTGCTCACATTCCCTATTAGTGGCTGAACAAACCAACGCTTGGCAAATTGTGCTTCACAATGATATGAAAAACAGCCGACATCGAAGGATCAAGCAACGTCGCTATGAACGCTTAGCCGCAACAAGCCAGTTATCCCTGTGGTAACTTTTCGGACATCTCTTGCTTGAAACCCAAAAGGTCAGAAGGATCATGAGGGACAACTTTCAAAGTCTGTACTCGTACTGAAAATCGATATCAAGCAAGCTTTTGCCCTTCTGCTCCACCCAGAGCTCACCTTAGGACACTTGCATTATCGTTTGACAGGTGTACTGCCCCAGTCAAACTCCCCACCTGCCACTGCCCCCGGGGCAATTCGTTCTTGGCGTGCCCTGGACTTGGAGCCAGACGCGAGAGCCCCACGGAGCTCGGCCCGCCGCACCGGATAAGTGAAAAAACGATAAGCAGTGGTATTTCACCTGAGCCTGAGGGGCTCCCACTTAACCGACACCTCTCATGTCACTTCACAGTGCCAAACTAGAGTCAAGCTCAACAGTCCTTCTTTCCCCGCTGATTCTGCCAAGCCCATTCCCTTGGCTGTGGTTTCGCTAGATATAGGTAGGGACAGTGGGAATCTTGTTCATCCATTCACGCGCGTCACTAATTAGATGACCAGGCATTTGGTTATTTCTGTACCACCACAGAGTCCTAGTTACTCCCTCCAATTCATTGAATTTCTTTACTTTGACATTCAGAGCACTGGGCAGAAATCACATTGCTTCAACACCCGGCTCGGGCCTTTGCACTGCTTTGTTTTAATTCAACAGTCGGATTCCCCTGGTTCGCACCAGTTCTAAGTCAGCTGCTAGGCGCCGACCAAGGCAGAACGCCGGCCGACGCCTCCGGGAGACAACCATCGCAGCTGGGGCGATACACGGAAGGGCCCGGCTCGTGTCTAGAGTTGGCGCTGCCCTAGACCCCACGTCCAGCCGCGACGCACACCCAGCTCTGCTTTGCACCCTAGCCCGACCTACGCAGCTCTTAGAGCCAATCCTTATCCTGAAGCTACGGATCTGACTTTCAGACCTACCTTACCTACATTGTTCCAACATGCCAGAGGCTGTTCACCTTGGAGACCTGCTGCGGATATGGGAATGGAATGGCATGGCATAAGATATGCACCCCCTCTGAATTTTCAGGAACGAGCAAGAGCTCGCCAGATGCAGCTGGAACCGCATCGCTTTCCAAGGCTAGGGCCCTTCTCTCGGGGCAAACCCATTCCAGTGCGCCCTGCCCTTCACAAAGAAGAGATACCTCTCCCCGGGGCTCCAGTCTGCTTTTCCGGGATCATTTGCGTTACCTCACTGGACGCCGCAAGGGTGTCTGTCTCCGCCACTCCGAGTTTAGGGATCTGAACCAGACTCCCTTTCGAGAACGCCGCTCGCCCATGTCTTAGGACTGACTAACCCATATTCAACTGCTGTTCACATGAAACCCTTCTCCACTTCGGCCTTCAAAGTTCTCGTTTGAATATTTGCTACTACCACCAAGATCTGCACATTCCGCAGCTCCACCCGGGCCCTCGCTCCGGGCTTCCATGCGCACCAAAGCGGCCCTCCTACTCATCTCTGCTTAGTTCCCGCAGCTCTCTGTGCCGGCGACGACCGAGTATGGGCCCGACACTCCAGCACCATCCATTTTCAGGGCTAGTTGATTCGGCAAGTGAGTTGTTGCACACTCCTTAGCGGATTCCAACTTCCATGGGCACCCTCCTGCTGTCTATATCAACCAACACCATTTCTGGGGTCTGATGAGCGTCGGCATCTGGCGCCCTAACCCGACGTTCGGTTCATCCCGCAGCACCAGTTTTGCTTACCAAAAGTGGCCCACTAGATGCTTGCATTCCATGTCTGGCTCCACGCCAGCGAGCCAGGCTTCTTACCCATTCAAAGTTTGAGAATAGGTTGAGATTGCTTCCGCCAAAGACATCTAATCATTCATTTTACCAGATAAAACTAGGGACTCTGAGCCCCAGCTATCCTGAGGGAAACTTCGGACGGAACCAGCTACTAGATGGTTAGAGTAGTCTTCTGCCCCTATATCCAGGTCGGACTACCGATTTACACGTCAGGACCGCTACGGACCTCCACCAGAGTTTCCTCTGGCTTCACCTTGCCCAGGCATAGTTCACCATTTTTCGGGTCCTATCATGCATGCTCATGCTCCACCACCCTGACGTAGCGGGCAAGACGGGCCAGTGGTGCTCCTGCCGATAGCTGTGTGGCGGGATCCCACCTCAGCCGGCGCACGCTGGCCCTCACCTTGATTGCGCCACAGGGTTTCACTCGTTCTACGACTCGCGCATGTGTTAGACTCCTTTGTCCATGTTTCAAGGTAGGTCGGGTGGGTAACCGGCATCTCAGCAGACCTTTGCGCCAGGCGTGGGCCTCCCTGCCCGGCAGCGTGGTCTGGGCACACTGAGCACAGTCCGCCTAAGTCGATAGTCACGCCGGAAGCAGTGGGCCCCTTCCCCGTCCCTCGGGTCGGCCAGAGCTGCTGCCGGGGAGGGCACGGAGGCAAGCGAGTCTCCCTTGGCCCGCAGACATGGCAAAGCCGCTGCCGGGAGGGGGCCGTAACACCCTCTGCCAGAGCAGAGGGCCACCTGCCACCCCGAAGCCTTACCAGCTGACCCTGAGCCAGTCGCAGCGCACAACCAGGGAGGAAATGCGCCCTGCGGGGGCCGGGTAGGGCCTGGGTGCCGGTCCCGCAGAGGGTATCCGGCCCCGGGCCACCGACCTTCCTGCCGTGTTGAATCCTCCGGGCGGACTGCAGGGACCCCACCTGTATACCTCTCAACGCTTTCACGCCTTCTTGAACTCTCTCTTGAAAGTTCTTTTCAACTTTCCCTTACAGTACTTGTTAGCTATCGGTCTCACACCTGTATTTAGCCTTATCACCCGCTTTGGGCTACATTCTCAAGCAACCCGACTCCGAGAAGACCCGAGCCCGGCTCGCCAGGTGCCGCTACTTGCCTAATACTGTCTGCGGAGTGAGCCTCGATCAGAAGGCATTGGACCCCCTGAGCGACGCCGGGGAGTTAGTCTTCTGTATGCCACATTTCCCAAGAGGCCGGGCGGGCATTCGGCGCTGGGCTCTTCCCTCTTCACTTGCTGTTACTGGGGGAATCCTGTTTAGTTTATTTTCTATTTTCCTCTGCTTAGTAATATGCATAAAATCAGCGGGTCCTCACATCTGATCTGAGGTCGTAGTCGAATGCCAAAGCGTAGGGGAGCTGGGAAACGCAGGGGCCGGCGTCCCGGCAGCTCACCCTCTTTCCCCGGATCAGAAGACCCATGCCTGTGGGGGCGGGCCTGGCCATCAGGAGGACGTTCGCCCTTCCTGGGAAGAGTGCTGCGGAGGTGGGCACCTGAGGCGGTGCGCGTGGACAGCCGGTGGGACACCACAGACAGCCATGCACAGCATGCAGCCAGGTGCCCCGGGACAGGCCCGGAGCGGACCAATCCCCATCCTGCTCCCCGCTGAGGCAGGGAGGCGAGACTAGATGTGCCGTGACAGGGCCGGGTCAGGGACCCTGCCGCCGGCGATCAGGGGCGGTCTGACCTTTCGTGGGGACGAAGGGAAGCGGAACTACCCGTGCAATGGCCCCAGCTGCATCCCAGGGAAGCCCCGGGGCGATTGACGATTGAGCGACGATTGAGCGACCCTCAGACAGGCGTAGCCCCAGGAGAAACCTGGGGCTGCGAGGTGCTTTCGAAGTCTTGTTCAATGTGTCCTTCAGTTCACACTAATTCTCGCAGCTAGCTGCGTGATTTGATGCTCAAGCCGAGTGATCCACCGCCAAGAGTCAAAGGCAACTTTTCAAATATGTTTGCCCACCTGCTGGAGGAAGGTGACGCTGTCCGTCCGTCGACCGCCAGCGCAACCAGACGACCTGGTGCTCCGTTGAAGGCTTCGCTTCTAGGAGTCGGGCTGCACCGTTGGAAGAATAAAAGCATTACCAGGTGCTTTGCCCGGGAGTCTCCCACCCCTTCCCAGGGCAAGGGGGGCACCCAGAGTGAAGGTAACAGGCAGACCCAGTGCCACCAGTCCCTCCCGGAGTTACCGGGAGGGACTCCGCGAGCCTTCAAACAATCTGCCTGGCCGCACTGGACTGGGATGAACCGTGTATCTGACAACGAGGTAGGGTCGCCCCACCTGCACGTCCGCTATCCTTCGCCAGGCGTTCCGAGCCGTGCCGGTGGGCTTAGGAGAAGCCCACCCCTCCCTGTCCCAGGACAGAGGGGCCTGAAGGGAAGAGCCAGACAGCCGCCGTGTGAGAAGGGCTACTCCTCGGTCGCCCGGTCGGGCCCGGACTCAAGCGTGTTCACTATGGAGAGCCAAAGTATAGTGCTTCACTTTGTCGCTTAACCTTTCTAGTGCTCTGCAACTTCTTGCATTTATTGCAGGTTTTCAACTGTTTCAGTTGTTTTTCAGGTATTTATTGAGACAATGTACAGGGATGTGCTTTATTGTGACCTTGATACAGTAGAGTATCCAATCTCGAGTCCTAAAAGCTTGTAAACCATAAACCAAGATCATGCATGCAAACCCACTGGAGTTCGGTAAATGCCAAAAAGACCACATAATGTGGTGCTACACGGGTAGGAAGAGCTGTTCAGATACAATAGAAGTTGATTGATTCCTAAGTTAATGTGTTCCCTTGGGTTGGACTGTAACTCCTCTAGAACTCTTTGAATATTAAGTAGCAAATCTGAAAGGCAAATAAACACAGTTTATTTATTTATTTATTTATTTATTTATTTATTGAAGTTTTGTATAGCCCTGGCTGGACCCGAGGGTATCAGAGCGCTTCACATCAAAAATACATATGCAATAAAAGAACAAGGAGCACAGGCGGACATAAAGTCAGTACAACAACATCTTGAGCGGATTACGGGTCGGAGATCAGGAGCGAATCATCCGGCTCTGGGTTCAAAGAGAAGGCGACCTTTCGCAGTCAGGCGTGGGGTTCTCACTACGAACCAGAGCGCTCTAGGAAGAGGGCTTTGAGTAGCATCTTGAATTGCGGGAAGGAGGCGGTCATTCTGATGTGGGGGGGATGGAGTTCCAGATCCTTGGGGCATTGCCCGCAAAGGATTTATTCGCGGTTTTGTTTTTCTGAGATTTCAGAGGGATGAGTTGGAGTGTGTTGGAGCTTCTGAGGTTCCTGGATTGACCGGCCCTTTTGAGTTTGTAGGCCAGGTATTCTGTTTTGCCTGTATGCAGTGCTTTATGTGTGAGGCAAGCTGTGCGAAAGTTGGCTCGTTGGTCTATCGGGAGCCACTTCAATTCCTTGAGTGCCGGGGAGATGTGCTCATATTTTTTTGTTCCTGTGACCATTCTTGCTGCTGCGTTGAGGGTGGAGGTGAGAGGTCCCAAGTGCGATTTGGCTGTTCCAGTCAGCACTGCGATGCCATAGTCCATTCTGGAGAGCACTAATGCCTGAGTGGCCTGTTTCCGATCTTTAGGGGGGAGGAAAGGCTTGATTTTGTAGAGAAGTTTCAAGTTCAGGAACGCACTTTTGGCGGTTTTTGAGATGTGTTTCTTCCTGTCCAGTTTGGGGTCGAGCGTGAACCCTAGGGATTTTGCGGAGTCCGTTGGCGCTAGAGAGACATTGAGGGCATTTACGGCTTTGAGCCATTCCACTATTTGGGGGTTTTCATCTCTATTTGAAATGAGGAGTACTTCCGTTTTCTCTTCATTAAGTTTGAGGTGGTTGGCTTAGAGCCAGTGTTGGACCTCCATGAGTGTATTGTTTAGTCTGTGAATGTCCTCTATCGAAGTGGTTTCCAAATAGAGTTGAGTATGGTCTGCGTAGAGATGGAAGGGCATATTGGAGTTCCTTAGAAGTGAGGTGAGCGGTTCCATGTAAATGTTGAAGAGTTGTGGGGAGAGTACTGACCCTTGAGGAACTCCTCTGCTGATGGGGAGGGGGTCTGATTCGAAGCTGTTGATCTTTATTCTTTGAGTGGGGTTGTTGAGAAAAGAGGAGAACCATTTTAAGACCGTCTTTTCGATACCCGCTCTCTCCTGGAGAACCTTGAGTAGCAGGGTATGATCCACTATGTCGAATGCTACTGATAGGTCAAGGAGGATGAGAAGGCTACATTGGTTGGGGTCGAGTGACATGTGCAGATCATCTAGGACATTTAGGATTGCGGTTTCAGTGCTGCATCCGTTTCTGAATCCTGACTGGTGTGGGTCAAGTAGATTGGTGTTTTCTAGATGTTGGGTTAATTGTGAGAGCACACATCTTTCCAGAATTTTGGATATGAGCGGAAGGTTCGAGACCGGTCTGAAGTTGTTCATGACCATGTGGTCAAGGCCCGTTTTTTTTAGAAGTGGCGTGACTTGTCCTATTTTCAGGCAGTCCGGAATGGAGCCCTCGCTCATGGAGCTGTTGATGATTTTGCCCCATATTGGAGCTAGAGTGAGCTTCATCTCTTTGGTGAGTCTCGAGGGCAGTTGATCGAGGGAGTGTGAAGAGGGTTTAGCGGAGGCGATAAGATTGCTGATCATTTCATCCTGGACTAGCCGGAAGGATGACCAGCGGATGGACGGGGTTACTGTGGGATTGAGTTTAGTTGCAGGATTCCAGGTTTCTGCGCGGGTGGCGGGCCTCGGGCTGAATGAACGGTCAATTTTAGCGATTTTTTTTTTTTTCATTGAAAAAGCTTGCAAAGTTGTCCAATGTGTTTTGGGCGCCGCCGGGTTATCTGCCGTTGGAATGGAGGTTTGATTCTTAATGATGTTGAAGAGTTCTTTGGGGCGATTTTTGGCATTGTCTAACGCGGAACAGAAGAAGGATGACTTTTTGCTCTTGATATGAATCTAATAGTTTTTGCGTGCTACCTTGAGTTGGTCCGGAGGGAGGTGGGGTTGTTCCTCCATGTTCTTTCAAGGGATCTGAGGTGTCTTCTTTCCTCATTAATGTCAGTAGAGAACCACAACCTTGAGGGAGTGCTTCTGGGTTTTTTAGTTTCAGAGGTGCTAGTTGATCCAGGGTGAGCTCCAGGTTGGCATAATAGAGCGAGGTGAGTTCTGAGGTTAAGAGGGACTCAGTCGTGTTCGGGAGGAGTGAGCTGAATCCTTCTTCTAGCTTGTCTCGGGGGACTCTGGATGTGTTCCTGACCCACTTAGGGGAAGCTTCAGTCGGTGGGAGGGATAGGGCCGGCTGGTTAATATGAAAGAGAATGATGTGGTGGTCCGACCAGTCCACCGTGATGATGTGGTCAATCGAGACTGCATTTTTGTTCGCAATGATTGCATTCAGGATCGCTCCTCTGTAGTGCGTTTCCTCTGAAAAATGTTTGATCATCTTGTTGTCTTGCAGAAGTGTGTTTAGTGATTGAATGAGCGGGTTCTTGGTTTCGTTCCATCTTAGGTTGAGGTCGCCCAGAATTAAGCTGTGGTCGCTGTTGAGTGCGGATTGGGTGATCCGATCCGACAGCTGAGCACTGAATTCGTTGGAGTTGCCTGGGGGATGATAAAGGAGATGGCATTGACGTGAACTATGTGTGGGAGATTTGATGTTAACCGACAGGCATTCAAAGGAATTGTACAGGCAGGAGGGAATTTCATAGATGGAGAGGTCACTATTGTGGATAATTGCTATGCCGCTACCTTTGTGTATGGGCCTGTCTTTGCGGATAATTGGGAAACCTGGCGGCACCAGCATGTCCAGAGTGTGGAGGGATAGGGTGTTTAGCCATGTTTCCGTGATGAAGGCTACATCCAGGTCATGAGAGAAGATGGAGTCAGCTATTTCCGTTGCATGTTTGACTGCGGACCGGCTGTTGATGAGCATACAGTTCATGGAGGGGTCTTTTTTTGATTTCACATTTTCAGGCTTGGGTCTGGGAACGGAGGATAGATACATGGGGGGGGTCTGGTTTCTCTGCGAGGGGGTGGGACCCTACCCACTCCAGTGATGACTTGGATCGAGGAGGAGGGAGTAGAATTCAGGAGTGGGGCCTGGGCTTGCTGGTTCGGAGGGAATTCGTAAGATGCGACGAGTGCGCTCAATTCATAGGTGGAGAGGGAGGGAATAGTTCTTCTGGGCTTGACTGCTCACGACTCAATCAAGTCTTTAGTGAGAGGAGGCAGGGAACCTGAAGGGGGAAGGGACCGGTTGGTGGGCGGAGAGTCATTCCTAGGGAGAGGTGTAGGGATGAGGGGTGGTGCTGAGTGAGGGGAGGGCATCTGGAGAATCCCTTCAGTGGATAAGGGAGCGGCGGGCAGCTGGAGATTCCCTAGGGCGGAAAGGGTTTCCTGCAGGCCAAGGATCAGGATAGTGATCTGCGCTTCAATAAGGTCAAGGCGTTGCGTCTGCGCTTCCAGGGGTGTGGGGGGGGGGGGGGCGGTGAGAACTAGAGGAGAGTGGGTAGGCGGGTTGGGGGTTTGTGCCTCGGTGTTGACAGGTCTAAAGATCGAATGTGGGAAGGCTAGAGAGTGAGGGGGGGTCATTGTCCAGTTGGCGGTGAAAGTTATCTCCGTTTGCAGGGACTGTGGGAACTGGAGAGTTATTGGGGTGGTCTGGGAACTTTAATGGAGGAGGCTGATAGCTAGTGGTGATGCTGTTCTTTACTTTAAGTTAATTATTACCAAGCTGTGATTGGTAAGGGTAAGCCTAATTGTTGAAATTGTAATAAAATGGGTAGAACTAAAGACACTGGGAGGTGGCAGGTATGACTTGCAGCTCCGTTTGGAAAGGAGCTGACCTAAGCTGTCCTTGTGCATCCACAATAACCCCTTAACTTTGTCCATTGAGCAAAGCTTGGAAGGGAATCATCAAAGCAGCTGCCCTGGGGCAAGAACTCGAAAGCTGGTGCAAAAGACCCACAAGTCTCCTTTGTTCTGATTCTTTCCTGAAGAACTTTGGTGGCCTGGACGTTGATTTCCCAAGTGTTTGCCAAGTGGCAATGCATTCACAGTTTGCTCAAGGAGGGATCAAACATGACCATTCTATTGTGAATTTCTTCAGGGGCATAGGAAATGGGTCCCATGGCTTACCGGGGCTAGTACTGCTCAGGTCTTGGCATTTATATTTTTAGGATTGCAGTAATATATTGTCCACATTGTTTGGACACCCAGTGTCCACAATAAACCTGATGTTTTGCCAATAATGCAACACCACTTCACTTAGTATAGGTCTTGTAAAAAGATTTTGCCAAATACACATCATAGTTAGTGGATGTTATGTTGGACATCAGAATTCGAAAACATTGTAATATTATCTCTAGAAACAGCAGATACATTAATTGAAGTCTCCTTTTGTTAATGGAGCTCTACAGCTTTAAGAAAATCATGTCATTAATTAAGTATATGCTACGCGGAACTCTTCTTCACTCTCTTAACCAATACATAATTGTATTGAAGGTGGATACATTAAGATATGTCTTGGACTTGTCAGCTGCATTGTTTCAAACAGGAAGAAAGTGTAGGTAAAAAAAACACAGTCAAGAATTGTATGCAAGATAGTGATACCAGCTAATACCTATTCCGTTCACACAGCAGATGGTCTAATTGGCTGACTGAGACTCAACAGCTGACTGGTAGGTGGGTAGATCTAGCTTACTGGCAAACAGCTGTATCTAAGTGTAGCACAAGTCTTTGGAAAGTTTGCAGTTTAAGCATGGGGAAATAATATTTATAGGTCTGGCTTGATAGCACATATTACCACAAGAAAAATATCTTTAAGAAGCACCACTGAGAGAGGGAGTATAGCAGAGCCCACATATTGGTTTGACGCGGCTTAACTTTTTACTTGAGCAGTAGTTTGTTGTCCAGCTAAGAAGTTGAATGTAGCCACGTGACAGCAAACCAGAGTTTCACGTTAAGTGTGCACTGCATCAGTGTGCAGTCACAGGTAGACTGAGCAGTAACTGAGAACCATTAGTGGGAAGAGGTGGTTGCTGTGGGAGTAGGCAAGATATTAATCGACAGAGTTCACTCACTCTCCCTTTAGATAATCGTCACCAGGTTTCAGTCCCTCTGCCTTAAGATTGTTACAAATCGGAGAGGCTGGCAGCAAATGTACCAGTTAAGTTTAGCCCTTCTACCTTTATCCTCGTGGTGAACAAGGTGACAACATGCAACTGACTGCCCTATACCGGTCTCCCTGACCAGATTGCAAGCAAAGTCTTTAGCCGTACCTCACACATGTGGGCAGTGTGTACTGCAAAATTCCATAGCGCCGTTTCATAACCTTATTTTAACATCGGGAACAAAAATGCTTTGTCAACACATCTTTGTAAAATGGTGCATTGTGTGCTGCAAGGTCATGTCACGTCTTGTTTCTCTTTCATCTTGGCGCTGGGCTGTAGCCTGCATTGTTGCGGAGAAGCAAAAGGTGGTGTCATGGCGGCGTCAGTCCTGAAGTATTCCCTATATGATTAACACGGATGCCTTCTGATGTTCTGAATTAAAAGTATGCTGTTTGGCTACGCAGCTCGAGTCTACCAGTCTCATGTGTACTTTACCCCCTTGCGTGCTTGTGACGGAACTGTTCCGTCACGAGCCTCGGGTGGGCTGTGCTGGTGACGGAACGGTTCCATCACGGCCCGCTCGCCTGCGCGGCGCGAATTCTGCGCCTGCGCTGAGTGTTCTATTGAGTGGGCGGGGCTGTGACGGAACCGTTCCGTCACGAGCACCGGAGCGCCGCGCGGCCCCCCTTCCCCATAGCACTGCCGCGGAATAGCCGCCGCAGCTAAGGGGTTAAAGGATTCTTATGCTGAAGCAACCGAGTTTTGTCAAAGTACCTTCAGGACATACACCAAAGCCTTGTGGACTCTCTTGGAGAGCTGGGATGCCTGCCTCGAGCCAACTAGCTAGTCCCAGAAATGCTCATTAGTATTATGAGCTGGCGCTGCATCAGTATGTTGAGCAGCCCTAGGCAGTAACTGGAGAAAGCATCCCCACAGCCGGGTACAAACTCTGTATTTCACCGGCTATATTTAGAAAAAGTGAAAGCATGTATTCGAATTTGTGTCTCAAGAATCATACTTCTTCTAAGCAGCCCTGCCAAATGTACAACTTGTCTTCAAATCTTGCAGCACTGTATAAAGAACTCATCCGCCCGCACCATGCATATATGAAAGTGCTGGGCACACTGTGAAATCCATAGTTATTAGAATTACTGGTTACCAATTTGTGGCTTCTTTGTCAATCACATTGTTTGCTTTTTTTTCAGTGGCTTGCCTTCCTCTTCGGGTATATGCCCCTCCCCTCAAGTAGCTCTTCTTTGCCATCCTTTTAATTGGTTAACATATATCCTTTCACTGCTCCCACTGAATTACTTTTTTGTTTTGCTTTTAGCATTCTATAGTTTGCAATTGCATGTGTTTCTTGCTGTCTACCCTGTGAGCTGCTTTCACCTTCACACACATCCCCTGCACTTTCCTTGTTGGCTCCCCACTCATCTCGGTCGCTTTTTGGTATTTTATTTTTTTATTGAAGCCCAAACCCCCAATCTTGTTCTTCCTGCTGTGTTCCTGTTAATATCACCACTCATCAGCATTTACTTCTCACCGTCCCTGCCTGCTAGTATTTGCTCCCCTGAAGCTTCCTGGCTCATTATTTAAAAAAAAAAAGTTTTTCCCGTTTTTAGGTCTTGCCTAAGCCAGTGCATGCGCTGCTCTGCGAGACATTTAGTAAGTGGGTTTTCTAAGTGCTACCACACGCTTTTGCTGGCCTCATGCGTGCGGTTACGTGCACGCGCGCTGCCGCCATCTGGCTTTTTGTCATGGCTCATTAAGCCGTCCAGCTCGTGAATCACTTTCGTTTTAAGGCTCCTCCACCCCATTGCTCTCTGCTCGCCCTACCCCATCCCTTCTCCCTCCCTCTCACTACCCCCTCTCTTGTCCTCCCTCCTTGTTAGTAACCGGGCTGAATTTGTGCGTCCATTGTCTCTTAATGCATTTCAGCTCTAGGGCGCGTCTCGCTCCTCCCCCACCACTGAGCTCGGCCTTTGCTACTACATAACGCCAAGAAATGCAGGTGCGTCTCGCGGCTCTAGTAGCCACAACTCCTTTTGGTCATCGTGATGATGTTCAGCTTTGTGCCCTAATAGTGAACAGCGAGGGCAAGCTGTGGCTGCAGTGTGCGATGAGTGCACGGGTCCTCCGAGATATCCTCCCAGAGACCATCCAAAGGCACAGGCTGCCCCTCCACGCCACGTGTCCAGCCTGCGCGCTGTGTCCCCTCTTTCAAGCCCTGTCAGCCTGTATTTATGTGCGCATTCATTAACCCCTTGCCCGCGGCCAGAATTCCGCTCCTGTGCTGCACATTCCGATCGCGCGCGTGGTCATGACGGCCGGGATCCGTCATCAGCACATGAGCACTGTGCAATGACGGCTTCCGGCCATCATCAGCATGGAAGGGGTTAATCTATCCTCAAGTACATTACAGAGTCGGTCAACCCCCACAGCGCCCCACTGCAACAACCAGCCTCCCTTTGACGTAGACATCAAAAGTAAAATCACATCCACTGAGTAAACTCGCACGTCATAGGCATGTCAAGGCATGATGAACCCGGAGAAAGGGGTCGGCAGGATCTGAGAGACCCCCCCCCTTGCTCGTGTGATGACTCCGCAAACAGCTGCTACGAACATCTCAACGTCCGCTGCACTTGAGGCCTCTTGATGTGATCAACTCTTCTCATATACATTGGATACTAAAATCGGTGACCATTTACACCAGACTGAATGGTGGCTTGATATTTCTACGCAGCTATTAGTAACAAATTTCAAGTATAGGCGTTAATTTTATCGACCCTTGAAGGATAAAAGACGGAGTTGGCCTTCACGGTATTTTAACTCTCTCGGTTGTAGCTAGATTACTGCAACCAGCTAAGTAATGCACGCTTATTGTTTCCCTATGTTTCATAGTTTTTTATTCTTGCCTGGGTGTAGACTCATTAATTGCTGTGTACGTGGGAGAGTGTTCCATCAAAAAAATCCTCAAATGTCTTTGTTGCCCCTCTTACTCGTTCCAAAAATTTGCATTATGCCACTGAGTCCACGGCCTACTCAAGCCCTGCCTGTGTTCCCCCACGTTCTGCATGTGTGACGGTAGCGCTAGTGCTGCCTGCCCTATATTTAATCTTGTGCGAATTAAGTTTGCACTTCTGCCGTCTCGGTGTTTCTGCCATACTCAAACTTACTTTCTGAAACAAAAACACTTTTGGATTACAAATCCACGAATCCAGAACGGGAGCAGTTAGCTCATTAGGCAGTTCCACACAGGCCAGAAAGCACGCATTAACGTGGAAGAGTCTGAGATACGCTTTCACTTACGAACGCATGAATGTGTCTGTAAAAGATAAACAAAATGCACACTTTTTACCTTAACCGCAGATGCTGAAAGAAACCATTAGTTCCACATGTGTGTTGTGTTAGTGCAGCTGAGCTTCGTGCTGCATTGTCGCCACCTGGGTTCCAGGGAGCTTGGAACGTGGAAGAGGTTTTAGCAGCTGCGACTCGTGCCACAATTACGCAGCTCCACGTGAGCTCTGGGCCTAGCTCTTCTTTTGCAGTTCTCAGCTACCACGTGGGTTTAGGCACAACCTCCTCTTGTTTAGGGGAAGGGAGAGGCGAGTGGAATATAAGCAGCCTCGCAGGCAGAGGGAACCTTGTCAATAAAGTACCTGGTTAAATTCAGAGGCGCTATAAGTGGGGTGCCGGGAATGCAGCAAACCCATCCCCACTCCCTCCGCACCCCCATTAACTCTGCAGAAGTTCTAAAGGAAAATGATAAGAGGGATTTAAGGTAGTATTATTGTGTTGGATCTCCTTTGAGTTCACTTACAGAGATCAAAATTAGTGTATTCTTCCTTTCCATGGTTGCAAATGGGGCACTTTTTATAATGTGAACCAAATGACAATCTTCCTGGAGGACAAACCACATAAAAGGAAAGACTGCAGGATGTAGGTCAAGCATATTTTTCACCTTCTGCGAAAGCCTTCCTCCTCCTTCGCCCGCCCACTGTCCTCCGCCTGCCCACTGCTGAAGATACATTAATTTAACAACTAGAGTGCGTAATTAGCTGTTACTGTGTCTGGTGAGTGACGACTTTAGAGGTAAGTATGCACATTACTGTCTTTGTGAAGTTTACCATCCAGAGAATTAATTGGAAGAGTCCGACCAAGGACCTGGAAGGCTCTAAAGACGAACCAACAAAGTGAACGGTTTTGTGAGGACAAATGTCAGTGGCAACGTTTTCAGTTTGCTCATCTGTAACATCCCCATGTTATTATGTGTGCTAATATATTATAAATCGAGGCCTTTTGTAAAACGAAGCAACTAGAGACATAACAGCACAGCATCAGTCAGCACCACCACAGCATCACACAGCACCACCACAGCATCACACAGCACCACCACAGCATCACACAGGACCACTATAGCATCACTCAAGGCCAGCACAGCATCACTCAACGCCACCACAACGTAACTTGGGGCCAGCACAGCATCACTCAATGACACCACAGCATCACTCAGTGCTTCTTACACTTTTTAATTACAACTTCTCAACATGCTGCACGGCAGCCACGTTTCTTTACTGCACAGCTTAGAAACATTGGCAAAGTCAATAGCTCTACCTAAACACTTCCAATGCATAGCTGATAGGTCTGTCTTTAGGACATTATAAGTGTTTAGTTATCCAGCACAATATTCTTGATTAAACAACATCAAGTGTTGTATGGCTAAACACTTATAAGGTCCCAAAAGCGAGACGTATTTGCTATGCCAATGCTTGTTTTAAATGACTAGCCAGATAGAATTTACTCCTGGACCGCTCTTTTTTAAAAACCTGCTTTCACACAAAGTTTACTTTTTTTTGTTATGTACTGCAACAACATTGGCGTCCTCCCTCTTGGAATAATAAATAAAGAAAGCGGTGGAAGAGTTATGCTGTATTTGCGGGCAGGGATAGTGATGCATGCACATCTATATGTCATAGCGTCATGATGTATACATGCACATGCAACCCATGCACACTTACACATCCTCAAGCTTTTCTTTTCTTTTTTTGCTGATGCTAAATAGCATCTGAACAAAAGCATTGCCAAATCCAATAGGTATTTATTGGCAAAGCCAAAAGTCAACACCTTTTAGCTTTGCCATTTGAATGTATTGAGTGTTTTCTGCTTTAAAGCATACTTTAATAATAACTTGACATTTTTGTAGGGCTGCTTACCTGCACTTTATATAACGGGCACAACAACCTGTATTTATCTTGGTAGGAAAACTCCCTAGTGCTTGGGCACACAGGTCGGGTCGTTGTCTGAATAATATGTGAAGTCGAGGCAGAGTACTTTGAATTGCATTCGCTCTCAGATGGGCAGCCAGAAGAGCATTTGTGGGACTGGCCTTAAGTATTCCTGTTTCACTCAAGCCTTTATGACTGATGTGCCCTGCTTTGAACAATTTGCTATTTATTTATGTGTCATCATATCGGTTAATAGGACCCAAGGCAGGGCCAAAGACAGCTTGCATCGATTGTGTTGTTGTGAGTAGGATTCAAACCCAATGAACAGAAATGTGCACACAGATCTTTGCAATCGGTGCATTAACCCACTTATCTTATACACTTGCAATGAGTCTAGCACCTTGATTGTGGAGGGACTGCTTCCCTGCTGCACAAATTGTCCTACTTTTTCATCACAGCATTCCGGGATTTCACCCGGTTCTAAACTCTTCCAGCTTTGGTCCACAGAGGTGCACAAAAGGCACTAAGTACTTCTGAGGCTGCTACGTTTTATTTTACTTAGTTGGCAGAAAATACCCTGTTAATGGCATGGATGACAGGTTCTATATACAGGTGACGTGCTGGAGGGGTGATTCTGGCCGCAATTCTTGCAGGTTGTGAGAAGTTGTCCTGGTATATGCTGTCCACTAATTAAAGTGGGCACCTTGTACCAGTTAAAATAACCCTTATGTTGACTAGGTCAAAGATCACCTTTATTGCAAGCTATCCTAGTGGCAGCTATGGAAAGCAGCTTTTAGGCTAAGTCTTGAAGGAATGTTAAGCACCTTGTTTTACCAGAATGAAACCATATAGTATTGGTTAAATGAAAGGGAAACCACACAGTAGTTATAAAAATATGTATGTATTATCTATAACACTCTAGTATCCTTTACACGAGGATAGAACACAAATCAAAACAGTTGCAAAGAATCAAATGTAAGTAGCACAATACACGGTGGACTCCAGGGAGAGACTAAACCATATACTTAAAAGTGGTATAAGAACCACGATTCGGGGATAGACGTAGTCTAGGGGGTGTAGAATTGCTGGGACCCCAAGGAACCACCCATGGTTAGTGAGTAGGGACCCCACGGAGGACGGTTAGAGTGAGAACTCGACCGTGTGCTGCGTACAATTCAATGGGAAAGTCGCAGTTGGAAAATCGGAGATTAAGGACCCTTCCCAGCAGATAACAAAGACAACTCTTGGAACTTAAGAGTTTGGAGAGCCACCCCTCCCGTGGATTCCTTTGTACCAGAGTTACCTATCTCAGAGGAGCCAGGTGCGAAGTGGCGTCGGAAACCATTGTCGTTTTCTATGGATGTCAACAAAGAAATGCTGCTGCTGGAAGTATGAAAAGTGTCCGGTGGAATCCAAATGTGGATTCTAGGTGAGAATAACCTGAAAACAGACAGGACAGAGTCTGGGTCACTTTGGAGTGACCAGGGGCTCAGTAGATGAATGCCCACATATGTTGGGTGCTTCGGGTGTGTTGACGGTGATCTTGACTCTTCAGCTGCGAGGACCCAGTGACACCTAGGACGACCAGGAGCCGGAGGCGAGCTGTCCCACGAAGGATGTCGAGTGCTGAGGGGTTGGTGTCCGGCGGGAGCACTAACAAGCTTTGGCTTCGGAAAACAACGTAGATGGTCAAATTCGGTTTCGATCTGGCCCAGCAAGGACCAGGGGACTCACCACAGCTAGGGGAGTCAGGGCAGGCCTGGACCTATCATGGGAGCCCAAATTAAGCAAAGCTGACCCTCAAGTGGACCCACAGGACGAAGAAACAGGAGTCGCAAGAGGACCTCAGGCGGTTTCACAGGATACCAGCTAGCAGGGCACAGAGTACGAGGATGCCGGAGTCCTTCTCAGAAAAGATCGCTGGGGTCAGGGCTGCAAATGGCCCAATGCACGGAATTGTTGCAGGACAACAAGCATGTGCAGCTGCAAAAGGACGCAGTGCACAGGAGTAAGGGTATACAGTCTCCACAAGGGATATCTGCCTCAAACTGTGAGAGGGCAGCTCAACCTCGGAGACCTTCAGAAACCCTCCTGTGTTGCTGGAGCCTTCGGAGTCTGCAGGACCTCAGGATCAGCAAACCTGTCCGATGCGTTACGGTGTCTGCATTTGCAGGGGAGTGACTCGTTCACCCAAGGGAGATTCTTCTGTTGTCTTGGAGGTCTACAGGGTCTAGCATGGAGCCTGTATGGATCACGGACAGTGGCGAGACCGGGGGATGGCAAGGGAAGGCTAAGTTGAGCCCAAGGGAGGTCCAGCGCAGTCCAGCATGTCCAGACGGTCGAAATGTAGTGGTATCTTCTTGCAGAATCTTGTCCACGTAAAATCTAATATCCTGTAGCCAGGAAACCCATTTTATACCTACGGGAAAGGGTTGGACAGATTCTAGGGACCCTCCCAGGGGAGGGACAGGACAGAGGGATGGCTACACCCATGTTATTTGTCCAGTTTTGCACCAGAGCAGGAGCAAATGGCTCCCAGAACTGGTTTGAGCTGGACTATGCAAAGGGACACCAAATGTGCCCTCGTGCAGACTTTCTGGCACTGTGACAGTGCACCCACCCAGCCCCAATACACTAAATCCTGTCTGGGATGTGGTCACACCTCCCTGTGACAGGATACCTGTTGTCCGACCTTCCTCTGCATAATCTTGGTTCAGCAGCAGGAGGGCAGACTCGTGTCTGTGGCTGGCAGCATCCATTTTGTGATGTAAGGCTTAATAAAGTTAGTACCTATAGACTTAGGTACCCCCTGAACCTCTGCTCTGAGGGGGGGAATCCTACCTCTCACACCAGTAACTGGTGTGGCGGTATGATTCCAAGGTGTTTGACACCAAACACGACATACTCGTTTTCGAGATAGCATTTACCGTGAGGTTATAATGCACCTCTACCTAAATGTCTGGCAGTATCACATTGAGCCCGGGAGAATGGTCTCCGAAGACTGCAGAGAGGCCCTGCTCATGCAGGAGCACCCTCTCACGTGAAAACCCAGCACCCTGCCTTCAGGATTGTTAGTGGCTTATAAGGTTTTAGGTGTAGTGCTATCTATATATATATATCATGTGATCAAGGTGCTGTTTGCACCGAAACGCGTCATGGTGGTATGGTGGTGAGCAATTAAATCACTACTCACGAAATTTGGGTTTGCCTCGTCTCTTTTTCGCTGCTTCATTGCTGAGAGACGTCTTTATGCTGAAAATATATACAGACAGACAGTCATGTGATCAAGCCACCGCGGTGGTGAAATGCGTAATGGCCGTCTGAAAATAAACGCTGAAGTTTATGCACGCAATCTGGGTCCGTGTCTGCTTGCTGTTAGCATTCCTTGGAGGCAGCTTTGGAGCGGCGACTATATATATATAGATATAGATATAGATATAGATATAGATATAGATATAGATATAGATATAGATATAATGAACCTATCTCTCTCATAAGTGGTGCAAGCACCAGCTTACACAGGCTGCAGTAGCAGACCTAGGGTTTAATTTTGCACGGCCTCTCAGGGGTGACATAATACATGCTTCAGCCCATGGGATGCCTCTGGGGTACATATGCCATGGGTACCATATACCTGGGACTGATAAGGGTGCCCCAGTATCCAATCTGGAGTTGTGTCAAAGTACATACATATTAATTTAAAGGAGAAAGCAGATAGGCTGGGGTCCTGAATAGCAGGATCCCAGCCAGACTAGTCAAAACAGTGGGTGCAACAAGTGGGGGTCACCATAAGAAGCAGATCCTACTTTCCTAGACAGTGCAGTTAAACCGAAAAGATCTGCTACTATCTTGGTTGGTATTGCAAATCTATACATATATCCTGCTGAAAGTGCTGCTGATACATAGCTGGAGGCTACTGTCTAATGTAGTTATTTAAAAAAACAAGCTTTGGCTGACTGACTGAAACCATGCAGTGACAAAAATAATGAAATTATTGCTTAATGTATAAAATGCATCTTTTAGAGAAAGTGTTTAATTTGTGACGGTTTAGAGTCCTTTTGAGACCTAAGAGTCCCTCATAAATTGTCATGGATGCTCTCTGTAGGAGGCAGACTATTGTACCAAACAACCAGAAGCTTGGGGAGAGAGCAGGAAACCGGTATAGGAGTGAAGCCCACACTATCTATATTTTAAAGATTTGGGAACTGTAGGTCTTGGAGACTGATGCTGTATCACGCCAGACCAAACTAGCATAACACTGTGTAAATGTCCTGCTCTGCTGCACCCATGCTGCTTTAGTGCTTTGTGTTTTTCTAGGAACCATGGCCATTTATCTTTTGGTGTCGTAATCATGGAATCACACAGATAATGAAGGATAGTACGCCTGAGTCGGTCAAGTCAGTCTAAAAGAGATGAATCTTGAAGAAGCTGAGAAGTGAAATGTTTAAAAGAAATTGATACAGTGAAGAGTAGCAGTATAGAGGTTAGAGGTAATCTGTAAATTCTGAGTAGGCGTTTAACAATAATAAAATGATGAATAATAATCTGGCTGCTCAGATAATAGGTGCTGTTGCCCAACCATTGCCACTCATTTATCTACCTTTGAAGGTGAAAGGTTGAGTCGGTCTAGCCAAAAATAAAACCGGTTACGCCCAGGTTTTTGGATTTGCATGTACACCATTGAACTACCATGCCGATTATATGTGTGGGCTCTCAAATGAATTCAAATATAGACTTTAATTTGTTACCTTGACTGCAGGGAAAACAATTTTAATGTGATTCCATTGTAATGTCAAAATACAGGCTGTTGGATAATTTCTGTTTAGTGATGTTTTTTTGTTTTGCATAATTATTTTTCAGAATCCTCCTGAGAATCCAAAGAGAGATTACAGTGCTATGCCTCTGTTGGCTGCTCCTCCTCCAGTTGGGCAAAAGGTTGCATTTAAGGTAACTAAGGTCTCAAACCTGGATGGTTTTGTTCGAAAATGATCCACTCCTCACCGTTTATCCTAGTCTGTCTTTGTTTCACAAGCTTGCAATGGTAGTTAGGACATCGGCAGACACAGATGCCAAGGGCGCAAGCATGGTTTAGGGAGGAACCACAGAGGCATTTCATCATTTCGGAAAGGTTCTCTTTCATGAGTTTAGTACGTCTGGTTTTACAGCAAATCCTTGAATCACTTCCAAGGGTGTGGGTGTTTTTGTTCTTTGCTTTCCATTCCCAATATTTACCATCCACCAACTGTGGTTTTGAGTGCGGGGAGCGACTTGATGCAACCCCTCACCCCCTTTCCACTCCTAGTTGTCCCATTTTGTTTTTATATTTCTCACTAGTTTGACAGTACATCTGTATGGCAGCACTTTTGACGCTACTCTTTTAAAAATATGTCTATCTGGGATAACATGCACAAATCCCCTTTAAAACGGTCCAGTAACAGGAACCCAAGTGGAGCCACAACATGTCAATAATAAACAAGAATTTAGCAAACATGTCCCTGATAAGCAAGAATTGGAAAAGGTAGTAGGTCTAGCTTTAACATGCTTTTGCTTGTTACAGTCTTTCCCCATTAGAGTCAGAACTATTTGCTTTGCCAGAGCTTGTTTCCTTTGTGGTTCAGATGGTGTGCCGCCAGCCCAGCACACCAGGTCTTGAGCCTGTGTAACCATTGTCTGCACTCCGGTTCTGATGTGCTGTGGCTCAAAAAGTAAGGTTTAGTTATGCCTTTTTCAATAGATAATGCTTAAATTGTCTTGATTTTTACTTTAAAAAAAAGGAATGCATAAAGCTCCTAACACGTGTTATGTTATGTTATGTTAGCCGGATTTGTAGAGCACACAGATGCCCCAGCAAAGGGACTGGCGCTAACAGAACAGAAAAACCGGGCAAAAGCGATAACAGGAACTCAAAACACAACAATACTAGGGGTCTAGGGGAAAAAGGAAAGTTTTTACAGCCTTCCTGAAAGACAGAAGACCGTCAATCGCACGGCTGTGGACAGGAAGGGAGTTCCATAACTTGGCAGCAAGCACTCTGAAGGAGCGGCCGCCAATCCTAGACCTCTTGAAACGCAGTACTATAGCCAAGTGGAGACCAGAGGACCTCAGATACCGTGATGGAACATATGAGGTGCTCCAAAATCTGATCGGAAGAGTGTTTAAGGGTTTTAAACGACAGACAAAGGGACTTAAACTTAATTCTCTGAACAACAGGGAGCCAGTGGAGCTTGTGAATGTTTTTTTTGGCTGAGCAAAATCTGGGTAAGCCAACCAGAGCCCTGGCGGCAGCGTTCTGGACGTGTTGGAGACGAGAGAGTTCAGCCTGATTAGCTCCCAGAAGAAGAGAACTGGCGTAGTCTAACTTAGACAGAATCATAGCTTGTACAATGAGCTGTCTAGTAGGCGCATCAAAGAATTTAAAAGTGGATCTGAGCTGACGCAGAGTCCCGAAACACGTGGCAGCAACCTTTTTAGTGTGAGTGGAGAAGCCGAGTATGGAATCGAACCAGACCCCTAAATTTTTAACCTCAGTGACAGAGATAGGAGTAGGATCGAGCTCAGATGGCCACCAATTGTCACCCCATAGGTGAGTCTGTTTCCCAACAATGAGCACCTCGGATTTCTTGGCGTTCAGTTGAAGGAAATTGTCAGACATCCAGCGAGCCACAGAGATAAGCCCCTCACGGAACTTAGCAGCCTCAAGATCGGAAGCCCCACTTATTGCAACCGCCAGCTGCGTGTCGTCAGCGTAGGACACCATAGTCAGGTTCCCACGCTTGGCGACAGCAGCCAGCGGCTGCACATAAAGGTTGAAGAAAGTGGGGCTAAGAGCCAATCCCTGCGGGACTCCCTGGGCAATCGCATAAGGTTTAGATTGAAAAGGTGGAGTGGCGACCTTGAAGGTGCGACCAGATAGAAAAGATCGAAACCACTCAAGTGCCATATTGTCGACACCCGCCTCAACCAAACGCTGAAGTAAGATATCGTGGGAGACAGTGTCGAACGCGGCACTGAGAACAAGAAGAACCAGTGCCGCAGTGTAATCAGAATCAACCAACATGCGAAGATGTTCAGCCATAGAGAGAAGCGCAGTCTCGGTACTATGACCGGGCCGAAAGCCATTCTTCGATGGATCTAAAATATTGGCAGAATGGAGATGGTTAGCCAAGATGGTGTTAACATGGGCCTCGGTCAATTTAGCTGCCCACGGGAGGAGGGAAATGGGACGGTAATTCTCCAATTTTTGTGGGTCAAGAGCAGGTTTTTTAAAATGGGAATCACCTGGGCCTGTTTCCAAGTGCCAGGGACGGAGCCCGAGGATAGGGATAAATTAATAAGCTCACATAGAGGAGGGAGGCAGAATCTCTAAATTGAGCAGGTCGTAGCGGATCCTTAGGAGAGCCTGATTTAACTTTCGCTACAAGGTTGTTAAAATCCTCCATAGAAAGCTCTGGGAGGTAAGATAGAGATAAAGTAGTTTTCGATGTAGGTATCAATTTCTGCAAAGACCCGGAGGAGCTGGGAAAAGCACGGTAGATACCCTCCACCTTACCGATGAAAAAAGCAGCTAAATCCTCACAATGGGAGGAGGAGCAAATCTCAGCAGCAGATGCTCTGCTAGTGGTAAGATCCTTAAGCACCTTAAAAATTAGTTTGGTCGGGTTGGTACTGGCACTAAATTCACGAGAGAAAAAGGAGGCCGAGCCCTGCAGATCGCTCTATGATACTTCTTGATGGCAGCAAGGTACTGAGTTTTTCTTTCAGGTTGTGTGACGTGGGTTTTTGTTTTTTTGTACTCCATCAATTCTTTTTGTACACTTTCACAGTTTTAAAACACTGTATATGTAAACCAGAGAATGATGCTTGGCATGGCTTTGTTAATTAAGCAAAATATTATTGTATTATAACAAGCACCCACACTTACGTTGCAGACAAAATGACCATCTTTGGTGGTTCTCTGCACATCCACAGTCAGGACACCACATCACTACAGATTAAGAAGTGTAAAAAAGAAAGAAGACTACCTTTTCTATCTATGCACCCAGAATCTAGAACAATAACCAAATATCCACCAGGGCCACCCTAGCGCTGCTCCAGTTCTGGAAAGAGTTGAAGACTCACCTCTTTAAAGAACACTGCATAACAATGCATTAACCATCCGCAACCCAGCCTCACCTTTTAATTGCCAAATGCAATGTGCAACAGTGGGTTGGCCCACTGAGGCAGGGTTGGGTCCAGTGCCTGGACTGTGGCTAGGCCCTGCAACCAACACCTCGCTGCACACAACCTTCAGCAGTGTGCAGCAGAGGAGGTGCCCATGCTTGAGTTGGATGCAGGACCTGGCCTGAGGCCCAATCCCCCAATGTGCACAGTTGAAGGACATGCACAGCAGGCAGTTGCCTGCAGGGGGAGGGGGGGCTGGGTTCACGTTCAGGCCAGAGGCCAGGCCCGCAGCCGAACCTCTGTTGCACAAGGCAAAGGTCCATGCACATTGAGGTAGTGCCTGATTATGATACCAAATGTTAAAGTGATGTTCTAGTTGGGTTTATAAATAAGATAAAAACAAATGTTTAAAAAACAAAAAACGGAAATTCACCTGTTTTAGTTTATTGAGCTAACTATAACTTGCTTTCTGCCTTGCACTGCTTTTGACCTTTAATATTACCATCACTCATGACATATAATATTACATAACTGATGACATCATACAATCCCTGTGACTTGAAATAAATCAACATGCTACATCTGTTGGCAATTTTCAATTCAGTTAATGGAGTTACCCTCTGAAAGACTTCACATGACCAGCAGTTGTAAGTCAAGACAATGACGGGCATACATTGGCCACTGAAAAGGCACCTTCTGCCAAGCCCTATGGACAACCCTCCATAGTTTGATTAAATGTACCCCAATCATTCCTGAGGTGGGTAAAATGACATATTACCTTACAGACATGCTTACAACACCAGTGTGCTATAAACCACCTCTAAGTGGGATATTATCCATTATTCAAAAATCTGTAATGCCTCAATTTTGAATGAAAAATCAGGAAAAATGATATCCCAACACAGCAACTCTTTCTCCCACCTTTCATCCACTGCACAATTTAGAGCCTTAAAACATGGCCAACATGTTCCACCACCCCTAATCCACCCTAGACCGACGCAATCAAAATAATCAACATGTCACTCTTAACAACTTTGCATCGCCATGTCTGTTACACAACTAGACTACTTTACAAAAACAACACAGCTCTCCAACTCAATCTCAACCACCTACACAGGCTGACCAGACAAAATGCCTTCTAAGCCCGATGGACGAGGAATGCGATATAGATAAACAACACCATTGCTATCCTCATACACATAATGCCAGCACTAATGACAGACCTGCTGCAAGTTCAAAAAATACTGCTCCCTTTTCTAGAAAGAAATGTCACACCATCACCAAAAAGCAATCTGGCCTATTATTAAATGCTCGATCCCTCTCTAAAAACAAGCACCAAATTTACGACCTACTCACTGACTCACAACCTAACTCACTCTTAATAACTGAATCATGTTTGGGAGGTGACATGCTCCAGCGTTACATGATGCCGTTCCTCCAGACTAGCACACAAAAACATATAGGCTAAATAGGTAGTGGACCAGCTGTCATATTTAAGCAAACGATAAATCTCACAAAAGCGGGTTACATTTGTATACAAGCATGCGAGGCCCTCATCATCAGATGCTACCCTGCACCGACTTCCTCCTGTAACTTACTCCTCTTTTACAGACCGCCACGTAGCAATACAACATTCCCAGGCACCTTTCTGGACACAGTTTCAAACCTTATAACACTACACTCAAACATATGCATTCTTGATGACTTAAACATTTGGTTTGGCTAACCCAATATGCCCCATCTATAAACTGTCATCACTGACCTAGTCACACTGAAACTACATCAGATTGTACACAAACCCATACACATTGCTGGGCACATCCTAGACATCTTTTTTGCAAATCCAGAGCTAGTTACTTTTCAAAAGATTTCTCCAGTCACACGGTCTGACCACCATCTGGTAGCTTTGCAACATAAAACATCACAAATCAACACACCTAAGAACACCTTGCATGCGTCCACCTATCAACCGTGGAACAAACTCAGTTTTGAATACTTGGAAACACAACTGACATCCAACATAGATGTAGAGACTATAAAGTCAGTTCAAAAACTTTGAGCGGCTACATGAAGCTTTTGATATCCTAAGACCACTAGGAACAACAAAACAGGACAAAAGAAAATAAGCGTCTTGGAGAAATAGAGAACTAAACAACATAAAACAACAAATTAGAAAGCTGCTTTGCCCCTGGTTCAAAACAAACAGCAATCAAGACTAATGTCACCTGCACAAACTTAACAGAATTTACGTCAACAATCAAAAAAGTGAAAACTAGAAGGTACTAATCGGACAGAATTCAAAATGCTAAATGTGCAAATAAAGAATTTTATACATTTCCCACCAAATTTCGTAACCCTAAATGCACAGAAGGAACTCTTCACATTACCCAAGAATCTCCTCCAAGTGTAGGCTAACCCAGCACCTGCATTCCTATAAAAACAAATATCGCAAAGTGAATTTATTGATCTGGCCAAAGCAAGCAGGCCAGCTGGCTGTCCTTCTAACCCGTGTCCAATACAAACCTTTAAGAACATTCTTTTAACTACCTCAGCTGCCATACCAGTAAAAAGATTCCTCAATCTATACTACTTTTATAAAGAGAGAACTGTGTCCTTTGAGCCAGGTAAACTCAAAAAGTACACCACCAATCCAAACACCCAATACATCTTTGAAAACGTCAAGGCAAGCAGAAGGACATAAGCTATATAAAAACAAAATATATATGTCAGAAGGAAAACGTAATTTTTAAGGGAAAGTAGTCCCTTAGAAGTAGCGCCAGCTAACAACGTGCGTGCTGATGTGTGCTGACATCACGGGGAGCGCGGAAGCCGGAAGCAACACCCTGCGAGGAGCGGACAGGAGAAAGGAAGCAACACCCTCCAAGGTCCGGAGCGCATAGAGAAGCGTCGACATGCCCAGGGGAGCGCAGAGTAAGAGCGGACAGGAGAGTCAGCAGAAGCGGCCAGGACCAAAAAACGAGCGCGGAGAAACAGCGGAAGCGACTCCCTCCACGGTCCGGAGCGAGTAGAGGAACGTCGACATGCCCAGGGGAGCGCAGAGTAAGAGCGGTCAGGAGAGTCGGCAGAAGCGGCCAGGACCAAGAAAACGAGCGCAGACCAGCGGACACGAGCATGGGCAGAAGTGGCCAGGACCAACAAAACGGGAGGAAGGAAACACTGTAAGTACGCTCTGCTGCTCCCGGCCGCTCTGCTGCGCCTCTCCTGCTGCGATGCTGCCCCCAGCCCCCTTCTGCCCCGGGCAACGCCGGGGCGGGCTTCTAGTAATTCTATAAATACAGGACTTTCGTCCGAAAAGAAGCATGCATATGCCCATTATTAAAAGAAACTTAACCTGGACCCCACATGACCCAACAACTACAGACCAATTACAAATGGACAAACTAATATAAAGAGAAGCATTCGGCCAGATGTCCCAATTCAGTGAAGAGAACTCCGTATTTTCATACTACTAAACAGTATTCAGGAAGAGGCACAGAATCTGCCCTCATCGCCATCCGGGATGACCTTAAATATGCACTACTTCTCTTGAACATCTCAGCTGCCTTTGACACACATTTGACCATGGAAATCTAATACAAAGACTCTACAAAGCCGGCATAGATGGGGCTGCTTCTGATTGGATCACATCCTACCTTCAAATCAGAACAAATGTCATCCATACTCCCCCTTTCTCATCAAAACTGTAATTCACAAAAGTAGGGGTCCCTCAAGGCTCTCATCTCACCCATGCTTTTCAATATCTACATGAAGTCATTCCCAGCAATGAGCAATGAATTCCAGCTCACATGCTATAGCTATGTGTTAGAAATGGGATTTCTGGTTGGCTGAGGCTTGTGCCAAAATCAGGCAGAAACCACAACTCTAGTTAGGGCAAGGAAGTTACACTCCAAAGATAACCCCTGCTCACCCCCTTAGCAACATGACACGAGCAGCAAGGCTGATCCCGGAGGCAATGTAAGTTAAGTATTTGCGCACGCCCCCACCAACAACAACATCCCAGGCCCCCCACAAAAGGAACTCCACACAAGGTTATATATAAAAATAGCCTTTGTATTACCAGAACACATAAGAATCAGAATCACAGGATGTACATTGTGCCAACTGGCACGGGCAATATATACACAGGACAGGGCCACATGGACCACTGTCAGGAATAAGCACTTGGTAGCACTAGCACGTTGTAAAAATAGCACTTTATAGGAATAGCACTTAGAACATAGAACAATTGTAGCTCCAAATAATTATGGTAGAACACAACCAGTAACCACTGGTAAATCACTGTACTTTGCAACTATCTGCCCCATGAAATCCATCATACACAGTATCCTATCAGTCTAACTACATTAGACCCTCACCACCTAAGTGACACCTTACACTAGGGGTGTAAATCCCACAGGGAAGTATAATCTTCCTAACACCAACCTAAACAGGTAAAACCACCTCCTATGCATAAATCCTATCTAGAGGCATCAACACAGGGTGTGCAAAACATACTATACACAGTACATTTCCTAACACCCAAAGCATTAGCACATACATCACATTAGCACATAAATCACAGTTAGTGCAAAAATAGCACTGAGGTCCAGGTTGCGCCACTGTGCCAAAACCTAAACATAGCAGCTGCCCACTACTTGCTGGGCAGCTGGGGGACAAGAACAGGGCCTAAACGCTGCAGCTGGCACTAAGTGCTGCGCAGCTGGGGAAGGCCAAGTTAGGGATGAAGAAGTGCGACTCACTCCTGAGTTAAAGACATGTCCCCTAGAAGCAAAACCTAAACGGTGCAGCTTCACACTACTTGCTGGGCAGCTGTGGATCAAACTGCGACAGGGGCTCTCACTAGCCCCTCAGGACAAAAACTGCGCAAAATGAGGGAGCCATCTGGGCTCTGGAACATGAATACCACGCTGTAGCGGCCCACTGCCATCTGGGGCCGCTCAGGACTAAGCACGGTGCCCTCTCTGGCACCTTCCAGGGCTCTGTAAAACAAGGGTGGCCCATGGGCCACGCGAGCCCCCTTTTTGAAATAAATGCCCCATGGAGCGCACTAGCGCTCTGAAAATAATCAGGCCCTCGAAATGCTGGTGCTTTAAAATCACCGTGCCCCCTGGGAGCCACGCATGGCCTCTAGGGGAACACGGGCCCCCGGTCCCAGGATGCTTGTTTCCGGTCCAGGGAAGACATGGCTTGGCAGTTCGGGCTGGACTGTTCCCATGAGGCACAGGGTCAGACTGATTTGCATATGGCCATGTCTGAACTGGGGTGGCTGAGTGAGCTAAAGAATGGTGACAGAATAAACCCAGACCAGTTGACTGGGGTGAGTGTTTGATTTGCTCAAACGCTCCGTCCATCATCCCCTTTTTTATCGCTTTGTTCGCCCTAGGTTGGCAGGGTATGCTCAGACGTGAGTCCCTTGCTCACTTGGCCACTGGATTCAAGATAGTCTGGCTGATGAGGATTATGAATCCGAAACTGGTCCCAGGATGCCAAACGAGGGAAAAAACAAGGAGAAGCAGTTAAAAAGTATGCAAAATGAGAAAGCACTACATAAAAAACGGGAGAAGAAGGAGAAAGCAGTAAAAAAGAAGGCAAAAGCTGGACAAAGCACTCCGAAAAGGGGAAAAGGAAGGGCAGATCAGGGAAACACAAGGCAAAAGCAGGAGAAAGCTGTCAAAAAAAATGTGAGAGAGGAAGGAGAAAGCCGTAAAAAAAGAGGCAAAGGCAATCAGAAAAACAGGTGGAAAGGAAGAAGAAAGCAGTAAAAAAAAAAACGAGGCAAAAGCAGGATAAACATTCATAAAAAAATGGAAACGAAGGAGAAAAGTAAAAAAATTAGGCAAAAGCAGGAAAAGCACTCAGGAATAAAGGGGAAAGGAAGGAGTAAGATTTTTTTTTTTTAATGAGGCAAAAGCAGGAGAAAGCACCCAGAACAGCGGGGAGGAAGCACGGGAGAGCTCTGCCTGTGGCCTGCTCAATAGGGTTGTACTGTTGTTTCCATGAAGTAGGTCCTGGGAGGAGGAAGGGGCACTGCGAGGAGGTGGGCAGGTCTAGGAGGGTAAACCGGCAGCAGGCTGGAGCGGCAAATGATGGAAAAATCAAGAAGAAGCAGTAAAAAATGTACTCAAACAGTAATGTACAGCATAGCCCTGTGTATGTAAACATTTATAATTTGATTATATGCATTTATTTAGATATGTATTTCTTTGAACAAATATGAATACCAACTATGGTTTAAAAAAAAAACATTCCTTAGGTCCGCTTAACAAATGTATATATTATTTATGGGTGAATATACATATATATTCTATGCTTGACATTTTTATAGGTCACTCCATAGTTTTCATATAAGTTCTTTGATTAGATGCTTAATGGTCTCTGTTTTATTTATCTATTACTAGATCATAACTATTTTATCTACAAATGCTTCACTATTGAAATATTGAAGAAAAGATACAATTTTTAAAATACAATATAGTTAAACAAAATACACAAATCCACTTCAAGTACAGCATTACTGGAACATCTGAGTTTATACAATGCTACTTTAAATCTCAATATATTATCTTCCTTAAACATGTATACCCTTTCTATGTAGTTATGTATCTATATATCTGTGCACCCACCAGTATACACACAGTAACTCTATGCTGTATGTGACTGTAGGCCCTTTACTAGACTTTCTTTTTTAGATTATGTAAGGATTTATGAAGTAATGTGAATAGCTGCATCATGGATGATGTTATCAAAGATGTCATCAGTGATATAATTTCAGATCCCATCATTGATGTTATTAGTAATGTTATTTAACATGTCATGAATGATGTAATATGTGAAATCATAAGCAGTGTATGACAGGAACAAGTTGTACTTATTTTACAAAATCATAAGTGGCTAATTTAATTTGTTTTAAATGTCCTTATCTCATTTCAAAAGCTTACTTTAGCGTCACTTTCACCTTGGTCGTTTTTTAAGTTTTTTTTTAATGTAAACTACGATCTTATTAACATACCCAGATATGACATCACTTTAAACTAGCTTTTTCATTGACAAAACACACACACACCCTCTCTATTCTTGGACAGAGTGGCTGTTACTATCCAAAGGTGCTCAGCTTAAGCCATTTGGTGCTGTCCGTTAAGTGAACCAATAATTTTCCAAAAACACCTCTTGTAAAGGAGACAGCACACTCGGATACGTTTTTTTCCTATATTGTGGCTAGTAAAGGCCGTAACATATTTTGAACACAAGATCTTGTGTGCGCAAACACTTGAAATATTCACAGAAAATATTACACCAAGCACTTTAGCCGTTTGCAAACATACATAACCTTTAGGTTGACACTAACGGTTTAAAATTGTGCTGTTTTTCATCCCTGCTTTTTTCGATTCAGTGGTTAGAAGACTTTTTGATGACTTGTATACACTCAGTTCTTGTATTACGTCTTTTAACAGCTTTTGGAATTAGCTGAAAACTACAGCCCAGAAGTGTCCAAATATAAGGTACAGCTTTCAATCACTATTGTATTTTGTGTACTGTGGTTACGCCATCCTTTGATAACTTGGTAACCGATGTTACGCTCTATTGAAAAGTATATTTGATTATTCCATGTAGTGGTTAGGAAATTATATTGACAATGTATTTTGTTTAGATTTTCTGTTTTCTTTACGTCATTGGTTTCTTTCAGCTGAAATGTTGTGTAAATTCATATTTACGTTTGACACACAAAAATTGTATATTTATGTTAAGCTAATTTGTGTCCCATCCTAAGCTTTCAGGAACTCAAGCCATATAGCAGGTGCACCAGAAATTCTGTTTCAAATCTTAGCATTTTAATTAGTGTAAAGGATCCCAATGCACCGATTTCTTTCTCTCTTCAGCCATTGTTTATGATGTGTACTTGATTAGTTTGGCAGCTTTGAGTATATCAGCGCCAAGAAACCAACCGGTGAACGAACGCTCTACAAAACCCTTATAACATAACATATATCATTTGTGAGAGGCACATTTACGTTGTGTAGAAGATCCCACGTCTTGTAAGACCATCAAAAAGTAGCTGATTATTATTAATATATTTTCTGTAGTTTAATTAGCACAGACCATACCCAGTTGCTTGTTCTAGAGCACTTTGAAGTACAAAAAGAATCCAGGCCATATAGAGAAAATTAAATTGCTCACGTTAATGCAGGTGGACATATGTTCACACTTTGGGACTCGTAAGCAGTCAGCAAGAGGAGCAGTTAGTCTTCCCAACAATGTAAAAGTCTTGTGGTGGGCGGTGATGTGAAGCCCTAGTGGAAGTGTATGTGATTGACGGCATTAATGCAGATATAGGTTACAATCTTGTTGTTTTGTTCGTGGAGAACATGGTTTGTAGATCTGAAAGAGACACGTTAGTGATAGATTCCTTACCTTAGAATATCCCCAGGCGTCAGACTGGATCCAGAAAATTTTGCGTAGCAATACCCCTGCGTGCCGGCAGGCGTCGTCCGCGGCCGTCGTTGGTGTCGTTAGCGCCGTTAGCGCCTGAATTACGTCGTTGGAGTACTTAGACGCAGCCCATGCGCGCTGACGTCAGTTCTTCTTCTTTTTTCTGCGCCAGCTAGCGCAGATCCGGAGAAGCTCTACCCCTTAGTCTTTTTTGACTAAACTTTTTGATCTTTTTGATCATTTCTCTACTTGAGGCTTCGACTCCTACGTTGCCGGTAGGGATGCCCGGGTTTAAACCCTGTTCCAGGTGCGACCGACTTATATCAGTTACCGCCCCCCATCGCCGGTGCCTCAAGTGTTTAGGCCTCGACCACGACGACCGCACCTGCTCCGACTGCCGGGCCCTGACGTCTAAAGCTAGGCAGGAGCGGTCCCGCAAGCGACTGGAACTTCGGCAGTCGGCCCGTGCCGCTCCAGGTCCCGGTCCCACAGGAGGTCGAGGGACGGGTCGCGGGGTCAGAGCCCTCGCAGCTCCGGGAGTGGACATTGGTCGTCAGGATCCAAGTCCTCAGGTAAGAGGCATGAGAGGTCGGAGTGACGTCATTGTTCCTCCGACCCACCCGCTCGATGCGGCCGGGGGTTCAGGTGACACCACCCACGCGACTCCGACGGAGTCGCGGACGTCGCCGCCTGCTCCACACCTTCGGGTCCCTGGGCATGACACGACGCCTGAGGAGGTCGAGCGGTACCTCATGGCCATGAAGTCCCTCCCTCCTCAGCCGGGTCCTGTGGCGCCTCCGGGCCTAAAGGCCCCGGCTGGAGGGCCTAGCGGGTTGGGTGCTTCGGCTCCGACGCCGTCGGGAGCTTCGGCCCCGGCGCCGCCGGCTACTTCGGTCCCGGCGCCGCCGGCTACTTCGGTCCCGGCGCCGCAGGCCCTCCCTGGATCCGCTTCCGGATCCGGGTCGTCGGCCCAGCGGGTGTCGCCCCCGGCGCCTGCTATGGGCGCCGTCCCCGATCCTAACCTCGGTCCGGTTCCGGCGCCGGAGCGGTGCTGCTACTGACGGCCTTTGGGGATTTCTATTTCCATGAACTGGCCCCATCTGCTGACCCTGAACTACAGGAGATGGGTGACGAGGGTGATTGGGAGGGGTCTGAGGACCCTCTGGCACGGGAGTCCCAGTCTCAACAGGACTGGACATATGAGCTTGGGGAGGCCAGTGGAATTGACACTTTGCCAGACACTGGATTTGTCTCCCCTCCAACCGTGGCTACGGAGGAGAGGCCTGCTTATAGTGTAGTGTTGACGAGGGCAGCCAAGGCCCTAAACCTTGAGCTCCCTGTTGCGGCCGTGAGGACTAACCTCCTCACTGAGGTCCTTAAACCGCAGGCAAGCTACAGTGAGCCTCTACTGCCGTTTAATGAGGCCTTGTGTGACGTTCTTGTGGGCACTTGGTCCAAGCCCGCCACAGGTCCGCCTGTGGATAGGAATGTGGCCAGACGCTACCGCCCGGCCCCGGGCGACCCATGCTTTTTGTCCACCCATCCGACCCCCGAGAGCCTGGTCATCCAGGCCTCCACTTCCCAGACCGCATTCCCGACGGCCCCGCCCGATCGGGAATCCAAGAGGTACGAACAGTTCGGGAAGAAGGTGTTCTCGTCCCTGAGTTTGGGACTGCGGTCAGTCAATACCGCATGCCTCTCGGGCTGCTACACCCACACCCTATGGGACACGGTCGCGGAAGTGCTGCCACAATGTCCGGAGGAGGCCCAGGCAAAACTCGCCCAAGCCGTTGCGGAGGGTCGAGATGCAGCACAGTATTCCATCCGGTGTGGGCTGGATACAACTGACTCACTGGGCAGGGCGATGTCAACGACAGTGGCGGTTCGACGCCACGCCTGGTTGAGGTCCGCCAACTTTTCGGCCGATGTCCAGGCTACCCTTCTGGTTATGCCGTTCGATGGCCGTCGCCTCTTTGGCGACAAGGCAGTCCATGCGCTTGAGCGTTTTAAGGACTCCAGGGCTACGGCCAAGTCCTTGGGCCTCTCGGCCCCACGCCAGCAAACGGGTGCCTTTCGCTCCTTTCGTGGCCCTGAAAGGGGCACCCCCACACGTGCCGCCAGCCACGCGCCGCAGAATATTCAGCAGCGCGGTGGCGGCCGTGGAAACCGCCGTAGTGGCAGTCGGGGACCACGGCGAGCCCAGTCCACACCTTCCCCCGCAGCACCTGCCTCAAAACCCTCCTAGTCCGTGTTTTCAGGCCCATGTGACGCCAGTGGGGGGCAGGGTTCGCCATCACCTCTTCCACTGGCGCACTGTCACATCGGACAGGTGGGTGCTGCAAATCGTCCGACGGGGCTACTCCCTCCCCTTCGAGGCGACCCCTCCAGCCATACCACCGCAATTCCACCGCGTGTCGGGGGAATACTTGCAACTTCTGCAAGAGGAAGTCACGGCCCTCTTGGCCAAGGGGGCCATCGAGCGCGTTCCTGGGCCGGAAGTAGGGTGTGGTTGTTACTCCCACTACTTTCTGGTACCCAAGAAGGGCAAAGGGGGCCTACGCCCTATCGTGGACCTACGGAACATCAACGGCTTCCTCCGACAGGAGAAGTTCAAGATGCTGACTCTGACTCTGGTCTTAGCTGCCCTGGACCCTGGAGACTGGATGGTAGCGTTGGACTTGCAGGACGCTTATTTTCACATCGCCGTCCTGCCGGCCCACCGGCGTTACCTTCGGTTCACGGTAGGCCACGAGCACTTTCAATTTACTTTGCTCCCCTTCGGCCTTACCAGCGCCCCACGGGTGTTCACGAAAGTGATGGCGGTGGTCGCAGGCCATCTGCGTAGGTTAGGGGTGTCAGTCTTCCCCTGCCTCGACGACTGGTTGTTGAAGGCGGGCTCGCCCCAGACAGTCGTCAGCCACCTCCAGACTACGGCCGATCTCCTGCACCTGCTGGGGTTCTCCATCAATGTGCCGAAGTCCACCTGTGTCCCTCCCAGAAGCTCCTCTTCATCGGAGCGGTTCTGGACTCAGCGCAGTTTCGGGTTTATCCTCCCGAACAGCAGGTTCGGGATATTCAGGCTATGATTCCGATCTTTCAGCCGTTATCCTGAGTCTCGGTCAGGTTGACGCTGCGGCTTCTGGGGCTGATGGCCTCCTGCATCCTTCTGGTGCATCACGCCCGGTAGCGGATGCGGGCTCTGCAGTGGGACCTGAAGTTTCAGTGGGCCCAGCATCAGGGAACTTGTCCGACCAGGTCTTGATCTCGGAGGGCACTGCAAGACAGTTGCAGTGGTGGCTCACAGACCGCGATTAGGTCAGTGGCAGATCCCTCTCCCTACCCCAACCGGAGCACGTAGTTGTGACGGACGCGTCCCTCCTGGGCTGGGGGGGCCACATGGGAGAGGCGGAGATCAGAGGCCTCTGGTCTCCGGTGGCTCCCAGCTCCACATCAGCCTTCTGGAGCTGCGGGCGATCCGACTTGCACTGAAGGTGTTCCTCCCCTCTGTCTGGGGGAGTGTAGTGCAGGTGTTATGGACAACACCACCGCCATGTGGTACTGCAACAAACAGGGCGGGGTGGGGTCGTGGACCCTAAGCCAGGAGGCTCTGCGCCTCTGGCAGTGGCTGGAACATCAGGGCATGACCCTGGTGGTTCAACACCTGGCAGGTTCCCTGAACGCCAGGGCGGACAAACTCAGCCGCCGGTGCATGATGGATCACGAATGGCGTCTGAACTCTGACGTGGCGCAAGGCCTCTTTCAGCAGTGGGGAGAGCATTGGTTAGATCTATTCGCCACAGAAGAGAACGCGCAATGTCATCAGTTCTGCGCGTTGGAGTTTCCAAGGCGGCGCTCGCTCGGAGACGCTTTTCATCGCAAGTGGAGTTGCGGTTTATTGTACGCCTTCCTGCCTATACCACTTCTGCCCAGAGTGCTGAAGAAGATTAGGCGCGATCGGGCGCAGGTTATCCTTGTGGCTCCGGATTGGGCACGAAGATACTGGTATCCCGAGCTACTCAGCATGTCAGTCGATCCCCCGATTCGTCTGCCTCTTCGGGAGGACCTTCTGTTGCAGCAGCAGGGGACGGTCCTCCACCCGAACCTGTCCAGTCTCCACCTACGAGCTTGGAGATTGAGCGGCGACAGTTGAGGCCATTTGACATGCCTCCCGAAGCCTGTAATGTCATTCTGGCAGCCAGGCGTCCCTCCACGAAGTCGGTATACGCCTGGAGGTGGAACAGATTTGTGGCATGGTGCACAGCAAAGGCTGCGGATCCACTCTCTGCACCCCTTTCTGAGGTTCTCCTCTTCCTTCTTTCTCTTGCCCAGCAGGGCTCCGCTCTGGGCACTATCAAGGGCTACCTTTCTGCCCTTTCTGCCTTCTTAAGGCTTCCTGATCAACCTTCCTTGTTCAAGTCCCCGATTGTAAATAGGTTTCTGAAGGGCATCACACACATGTTTCCTCCTGTTCCTTTTGTGATGCCCCAGTGGGACTTGAATCTGGTGCTTACCTACCTGATGTGTGCTCCCTTTGAGCCGCTCCAGAACTATCCTCTCCGTCTGAGCCTACTTCCAGGTGAGGTCGCCCCCACTCACCGCTGCTCCTGCCGACTCCAGCCTCGCTTTTTGCCGCTTTGCCGCTCCTGCCTCGCTGCTGCCTAGTACGCCCCAGCCGCCGCCGAGCCGCTAATTTCCCGCCACTGACTCCCGGCGGCCCCGCCCCCCTCCTGCTCATTGGCCGCCCCGCTCCCGCCACCCAGCTGCTCCTCCCTCCCGGCTCCTTACTTATGCCGCCCACACGCATGCGCAGCGTTCACGCGCAGCGGGCATGCCGATTGTGCGCCGAAGGCGCGCCAAAGGCTAGCCTGTCTGCTCCTGGACCGCGCCCAGTGCCAGGACCCCTGGCCCCCACCGATGCAAGACGACCCGACAGACCTACGACGCCGCCGCCCTCAACGCACTCAATGCCGGCCCGAACCCCGCCTGCTGCCGGGCCGCCCCGAAACGCTTCCACGGACCCTTCACCTGCAAAACCTGCAAGTTCACCTGCCTCCGAACCTGCACCGCACCCGCTAAGCCAAGCACCAGCAACAACCACCTCAAGTGCATCCTGCTTAACACCCGCTCCGTCCACAGACACGCCGTGGAACTCTGGAACCTCCTCGACACAACATCACCAGACATCGCCTTCCTCACGGAAACCTGGATGAACGTCTCCTCAGCCCCCGACATCGCCATCGCCATCCGGGACGGGTACAAGATCATCAGGAGGGACCACGTCAACCAGTCCGGAGGAGGCATCGTCATCGTCCACAAGAACACCATCCGCATCACGACCGACACCTTCGCCGCCGCCGAGCACCTCCACTTTCAGGTTCACACCGACCCAAAGACGACCCTCGGAGGCACCCTCTTCTACAGACCCCTGGGACCACGCACACAATTCAGAGAAGACATCACGGACTTCATCAGCCCACACGCCATCCACTCCGCCGACTACATCCTCCTAGGGGACCTCAACTTCCACCCGGAGAACAACAAGGACCGCAACACCGCCGCCCTGCTGGACAACCTCGCCAACCTCGGACTCAAGCAACTGGTCAACACCCCCACCCACTACGCCGGCCACACGCTTGATCCCGTCTTCTCATCCAGCAAGCACATCACCTTCAGCCCCTCCACCGGACTCCACTGGACCGACCACCGCTGCGTCCACTTCAGCTTCAGAAGCACCACAGCCCACCACCACCCGCAACAGGTTCCTCACAGGAGCTGGAGCAAGATCACCGCCGACCAGCTCACCACCTCCCTCAGCCAGAACCCACCCGCCAGCACAACAGACCCCAACGAAGCAGCCCGCAACTTCACGCTGTGGCTGACCGCCTGCGCCAACGACCTTGCACCACTGAAGAACCCTCTCAGCAGACCCAGAAGCAAGAAGGCCTCCTGGTTCACCGACGAACTCAAGGACTCCAAGAAGACCTGCCACACCCTCGAGAAAGCCTGGCTCCTCGACCAGACCACCGACAACATGACCGCCCCCAAACACGCCACCCGCAAGCACCACCAGCTCATCCGCACCACCAAGAAGAAATCACTGAAGGAACGACTGGACAACAACGCCCACGACAGCAAGGAACTCTTCAGCATCGTCAAGGAGTTCTCCAACCCCAGCACCGGCAACAACGACATCACTCCCTCACAAGATCTCTGCGACTCTCTCGCCTCGTTCTTCCACCGCAAGATCGCCGACATCCACAACAGCTTCGGCGCACCATCCACGCACCCAACCGTCTAACCAACGCCCCCCACCGCCACCCTCCGCACCTGGACCACGGTGACCACCGAAGACACAGCCCGCACGATGAACACCATCCACTCCGGATCTCCAACCGACCCCTGCCCCCACCACGTCTTCAACAAGGCCGACTCCACCATCGCACCCCAACTCCGGAACATCATCAACACCTCCTTCAACACCGCCACCTTCCCGGAGAGCTGGAAGAATGCCGAGCTCAGCTCCCTACTGAAGAAACCAACAGCGGACTCCACCGACCTCAAAAACTTCCGCCCGATCTCGCTCCTCCATTTTCCTGCCAAAGTCATCGAGAAGATCGTCAACAGACAGATTGCCGCCTTCCTCGAGACGAACGGATCCCTCGACCCCTCGCAGTCCGGTTTCAGAGCCAACCACAGCACCGAGACCGCCCTCATCGCAGCCACTGACGACATCCGAGCCCTGCTCGACAACTGGAAAACAGCGGCACTCATCCTCCTGGTCCTCTCTGCTGCGTTCGACACTGTCTGCCACCGCACCCTAGTCCAACGCCTCAGCGACATCGGCATCCAAGAAAGAGAAGGCACTGGAGTGGATCATCTCGTTCCTCGCCGGAAGAACACAGAGAGTCCGCCTCCCCCCGTTTCGATCAGAGGCCACCGAAGTCATCTGCGGCGTACCGCAGGGATCATCACTCAGCCCCACCCTCTTCAACGTCTACATGAGACCTCTTGCAGCCATCGCACGCCAACACAACCTCAACATCATCTCCTACGCCGACGACACCCAGCTGATCCTCTCCCTCACCAGAGACCCCGACACCGCCAGAACCAGCCTACACGAAGGGATGAAAGACGTCGCCGAGTGGATGAAGAACAGCCGCCTGAAACTGAACTCAGACAAGACGGAAGTCCTCATCCTGGGACCATCGCCCTCCGCCTGGGACGACTCCTGGTGGCCCCCAGCCCTGGACACCACTCCCAAGCCAACAGACCACGCACGCAACCTGGACTCCTCCCTCTCCATGACCAGACAAGTCCACGCCGTCTCCTCATCATGCTTTCACACCCTACACATGCTTCGCAAGATCTTCTGATGGATCCCGACCGAAACCAGGAAGACGGTCACCCAGGCCCTCCTCACCAGCCGACTGGACTACGGAAACACCCTCTACGCCGGAACCACAGCCAAGCTACAGAAAAGACTCCAACGCATCCAGAACGCCTCCGCCCGACTCATCCTGGACATCCCCCGACGCAGCCACATCTCCGGCCACCTGAGGGACCTGCACTGGCTCCCCGTCAACAAGAGGATCACGTTCAGGTTCCTCACCCACGCACACAAGTCTCTCCACGACCTGGGCCCCAAGTACCTCAACAACCGCCTGACCTTCTACACGCCCACCCGCCAGCTACGGTCTACTAGCCTCGCCCTTGCCGCCGTACCACGCATCCGAAGAGCCACCACCGGAGGCAGATCCTTCTACCTGGCGGCCAAGACATGGAACACCCTCCCCATCCACCTTCGGCTGACCCAGGACCATCTCGCCTTCAGGAGACAACTCAAGACCTGGCTGTTCGAGCAGTAGCGGACCCCTTCCCCCAAGCGCCTTGAGACCCTTCCGGGTGAGTAGTGCGCTATACAAGTTTTATAATTGATTGATTGATTGGTCTTCTTACCTTGAAGACTGCTTTACTGGTTGCCATCACCTCTGCCAGGAGAGGGAGTGAGAGGGAGTGAGCTCCAGGCTTTTTCTTCTTCACCTCCTTTCCTCTCTGTTCATCCGGACAAGGTTGTGTTGCGGACAAGACCCTCTTTCATGCCCAAGGTTGTCACGGCCTTCCAAATCGGGCAGTCCATTACCTTGCCCACCTTCTTTCCGCCTCCGCATCCCTCGAAAGAAGAAGAGAGGCTCCACCGTCTGGACCCAATTGTGCGCTCTCTTACTATCTGAATCGCACACGCCAGTTCCGGGTGGATGGCCAACTCTTTGTTGGTTACGTGGGCCCTAAGAAGGGAAAGGCGGTACACAAGCGGACCATCTCGCGGTGGATCATCTTGTGTATCCAGGCGTGTTACTCCTTGGCTAAGAAGGAATGTTGGACTGAGGGCTCATTCCACTCGGGCCACGGTGACTACCACTGCCCTGGGCCGAGGAGTGCCCTTGCAGGACATTTGCCAGGCAGCTACGTGGGCCTCGCTGCACACGTTTGCAAGACACTATTGCCTGGACAGCCAAGTCCGGAGGGATGGCTTCTTTGACCGTACCGTCCTCCAGGACTTTCTGGTGTGATTATTGGTTCGCAGACCCACCACCGGGGTTGGTTTTGCTGGGGTATCTATTCTAAGGTAAGGAATCTATCACATGTCTCTTTCAGATGCACAAGTTACTACTTGTGTAACGATATATCTGTAAGAGACATTAGTTAGTGATAGATTCCTTACCGACCCACCCATCCTCCCCGTTCTGCGAACCGATATCTAGGGTTAAGGTCATTCCCTTTCAGGGCCCTAGTTTCATGGCACCAGTGTTGGTTCTATCATGGCTCTGCTTATCTGGCGCGGAAAAGCTGTGTATCAGAACTGACGTCAGCGTGCATGGGCGGCGTCGAAGTACTCCAAAGTCATTCCGGCGCTAACTACGACGGCGCGCAGGGGTATTGCTACGCAAAATTTTCTGGATCCAGTCTGACGCCTGGGGATATTCTAAGGTAACAAATCTATCACTAATAATGTCTCTTACAGATATATTGTTACACAAGTAGTAACTTGTGCCTTTAGGGCATGAATGTTGCATGGGAGATGGGTCTCAACACAACTTCAGAGCATATAGTTCAGTTAAGCCTGCTCTTTGGTCAGTGTAATTATGTGTAATTCATTGAAGTTTGAAGTGTGATTTATTGTTAAGGCTACTTTGGTTGACATGCTGGATTTTATACACTGCGAAATCCAATGAAAAAAATGTATTGAAGCATAAAAAACAAAGGGGCTGATTACGATGGCGGAAGGTCTGCTAGCCATGCGGCGGCGGGCCTTCCGCCATCGGACCGCGATTTTGTCCCTGCCAAATTAGGATGGCGGAGGGAGCTAGCAGCACCCGCTGCAATGTAACAGATGGTGGATGCGACCGCCACAGTGGCGATGGCATCGTAATACCACCGGTGGGACTGCCGCCTTGTAGGTGGGCGATCCCACTCACCGACACGATGGCGGACCGACTGAAGTTCGCCCGCCATCGTAATCACCCCCAAAGTCTGCTTACCACCAAATTTGCATTCATGTGTTTATTACTGGCCAGAATGAGTCTTGTTGGCGGTATTATCAGGTCAGTGAGCTCACACCAGTGGGTGATCTTGTTACAGAAATGAGGCATGGTTGAGAGGAAGTTGAGAAAGATTACGTCTGAACCCTCAGAGGTAGAAGCTAAACTTCACACAGGGGCCGAACTATAAAAACCTGCATGATTTTCCATCCTATTGCTTCCCATCATGATTAATGTGAATGCCCTATGGAATTCTCTCGATTAAATACACGTGATAAGGGGCTCTTCATTTTTTAATTAAATGGTGGTGTAAGTATTGACTCCTATACACTAAAAGGTGGAATATTGTGTTTGATGATATATTTTAGTTTATAGTATCCAATTGAACTGACTTGATTTGGGGCAGCTGCTATATGTTCTGTTGTTCATAACATAGAAAATCGATAACTTTATAATGGAAAAAATAAGGCATCCAGTATTTTAATGAAGGGTTCCATTATGTTATGTTATGTTATAGCGGTATTTGTAGCGCACACTGTTACTCATGAGTGTCCTGGCGCGGAATGAGTCAGAGGAGGGCAGCAGAGAGTTTTAGAAAGACATGCTGAAGAGGTGTGTTTTTAGCTGCTTCTTGAAGATCCGGAACTCCGTGATGTGTTGGAGAGCAGCGGGAAGTGAGTTCCAGGCAACTGCCGCTTTTGACCGAGAGAGAGGTGCCACCCAGTCGGACTCTGCAGAAGCGAGGAATCGCCATCCGGCGTTGGGCCGCTGAACGCAAGAGGCGTTTGGGGACATGGAAGGCAAAGCGCTTCCTAAGGTAGAGAGGGCCTACACCATGCAGCGCTCTGTGGGCCAGTATAAGCGCTTTAAATTGCACCCTCTGAACTACTGGAAGCCAATGTAGCTCCTGCAGATATGTGCGCGCACTAGAGCGCCCAGGGGCATTGAACAGGAGCCTAGCTGCCGCATTTTGAATAATTTGAAGCCTGTGCAGCAGATAGGCTGGCAGCCCCAGAAACCGAGCATTAGCATAATCTAATCTGGAAACAATCAGGGCGCGGGTTACCATCTCTTTTGCTGCCCTCGGGAGCAGAGGGAAAAACTTCCTGAGCATTTTGAGGGTCCCGAAACATGTGCCGTGAGCTTTTTTATATGGTCGGAGAAGCCAAGATCCTCACTAAACCAAATGCCCAGGTTCTTTGCTGGCCCAGGTTTAGCAACCGGCCAAGGGAAGCCTGGAGGCCACAAATGAGTCCTAAAGTCCTCCGGAAACTGGCCGTAGAGAAGGACTTCCGACTTATCCTCATTGCATTTATGGGAAGCCTCGGCTATCCATTGAAAGATCGAGACTAAGCACCGTTGAGCCGTGCCGGTGTTCAGGGCGGCATCATTCCAGGTAAAGAGTAATTGCATATTATCTGCGTACGCAATTACCTTGGCCCCCAATTCCTCAGCCAGGTAGCCAAGTGGTGTCGGGTAGATATTAAAAAGAAGGGGGCTGAGGGTCGAGCCCTGTGGCACCCCTGTCTCCAGATTCCTGACTAAAGAGGAGCATGGGGCTAAGCAGACCTGTTGAGAGCGGGAGTCCAAAAAGGATTTAATCCATTGCCAGACCAGACCCGAAACTCCTATAGCGGAGAGTCTTTCGAGCAGCCACTGGTGGGGTACCGTGTCGAAGGCGGCAGAGAGGTCCAGTAAAATCATGGCCGCTCTGCCGCCCCCGTCCAGGCACTCTCTAATAGCCAGGACGGTCTCCGTACTATAGGAGGCTCTAAAGCCTGACTGCGCTGGGTGGAGAGCTCCCGAAGTCTCAACAAAAGCCTCAAGCTGCGGGAAGACCACCTTTTCACATACCTTAGCAAGTGCCGGCAGCAGTGATATTGGTCGATAGTTAACCAGCTGCAGGGGGTCAAGGGTAGGTTTCTTCAGGAGGGGCAGAAGTTTAGCACGTTTCCATTTAGAGGGAACGTGACCTGAAGTGAGGAATTGACCAGATTCACTACTATTGGGCAGACTACATCAGCTACACCCGCTAGGACCCGCGCCGGGCAAGGGTCCGCCGGGGAGCCCGACTTGAGGGCCTGTAATAGGGCCAGTATATCTGCCTCAGTGGTAGGTAAAAAAGATGAAAGCACCTCCGAGCCGACTCGGGGAGTTGACAGGGGATTCAGGGGGGAGATCACTTTGGGCCTCGCCACCGAACCTACACTCTCTTGAATCTTAGCAATTTTGTCGATAAAAAGGATGAGAGCTCTTCACACCACTCGTTCGATAATGGTAGTGTGCTTTGTTCCGCACAGGGGGAGAGAAAGCTCCGCACAATTGCAAAGATTTCCTTGCTATTGTTCCGGGCCATCATAATCCTCCCGGTGAAGTACTCGCTTTTAGCCTTTCGAATGGCTGTGTAGTATTCAGTCTGTGCTGATCGTAGGGCCATCTTAGCAGAAGCACCATAGTTCTGTCGCCAGCAGCATTCCAACCTTTTGCAGCCCAGTTTCAGATCCCTAAGAGTGGAGGAGTACCATGGCTGCGAGGGAAGGGAGCGCTGAGTGCCGCTCCTTTTACCATTGGCACAGGACTTTAACTCCCTGGCTAATCCAGTGGTCAAAGCTAGCCACAGCCGCCTCTAGATCTGTAGTATGAGAGGGGCGGGACTGACCCAGGAACTCAGAGAAAGCAGGGAGATTAACCTTCTTGGCCAATAGGCCAGAAGGCAGTGTAGCATCTCTATCAGATCGAGTATCCTCCCAGGAGAACCTGATCAGGAAGTGGTCCGTCAAAGGGTGTGGGCTCAGGGTCTAAGATTGAAATAGGGAAATTGGAACAAACCAGATCGATGAGATGGCCTCCCGAATGGGTCGGGAGTGACACATGTTGGGTAAGCTGGGTGAGGAGCAGGGCCTCAGCAAGGGACCTGGTCTCCGGGGTAGACGGCGTGTTAAGGTGAATGTTAAAATCGCCTAATAAAAGGTATTTGGGGTAACGGAGGGAACGTGGTACAATAATGTCCTCCAGGGTTTTTAGGAAAGTTCCCGGAGGACCTGGGGGGCGATACACCAGAGTTCCCCCTAATGTACAGTGGGGAGAGATGGTTAACACGAAATCGAGGGCCTCTCCTCCCGTCCCCTCTCTAATGGCTTCACTAGTGAAGCGCCACGATTCCCTGAGCACCACTGCAATCCCACCACCTCTGCCATCGCCCCTGTACGCCCTTGTGATTTTATAACCTCTGGGTATGGAAAGTTCCACTACTGGGGCGCTCTATTCACTGAGCCAAGTCTCTGTGATGAACAGAACATCCAGCGTATCATCCGCTAGAAGCTCAAAAATATCAGCTGAATGTTTGGCCATGGACCGAGCGTTAATAAGAGCCGCCTGAATTCTTAAGACTCTCTTGGTTTTGGTTGAGGGAGGGGCAGTGGAGCTGCTAGACAGAAGTCACAAATGGGACATTTCGAGACTCGATTATCAAAATCCACCCCATGCCCACTCGCCGTATCACCAGGCTTACCTACAGCCAGTAAGGCCTCCCGTGAGTAGGTAAGCTTTCTCTTGGTCCTATCTGGCAACAATTGGGCAGCATGACTGGCACTGGGTGCTACCGGGGCGCAGACGAGCTTGCCTTAGGCACGCCCGCTGCGCGACCGGCCAGCCATTTGCAATAAGTAGCTTAGCCCCACCCCCAGCTAGACCGCAGCGAAGGGCCCCACCTGGATCCGGGTCCTCACTCAAGAGGGCGCCCGCCCTCCACTCAATCGGCACGACAGCCGTGGTGGAACGGGGCAGGACAGCACACCTCGGCACAGGTACAGGTTGTCAGTCACCACAGCTCCTTTAAAATTTAGCCAGAATAGCAAAGTTATTAAAAATTGTTAAAACGAGGTTAAAAAATATTCACAGTGTGGCAGGAGGCAAAAGAGCTACACACCTCCAGTAAGGCTCGCAGTCTGCCCCCAAATACTCAAGTGGGACATCGTAAGTGCTCCCACCAACCTACGAGTGCCGCCATTCCTACTGTAAGGCAGGAAGGCCACCACTATGCCCCCAGCCCGATCTATGTTAGTGGTGTTTCTACTGCACTGACTAAATAACTGTGGTTACCCCAGTGAGCACATTGTGCAGGCAGCGGGCCCCATTCTTCTAATGATGCATTTAATTTGCCCAAAACGACTACCATGATAAAAGGGCTTGTAATTCCAATATTTGTCCTCTTCATGCCAGTGTTCCTCCTTTATATTGGAAGAGATGCTTACAGTAAGACACTATGATGCCAGGGAGGTACCCCATCATACTAGGGTTGGCTAGTGTATGTATGTCTGGATGTTGGTGTTGTGTACCAGAAGCTGTAGGTGAAAATAAAAAATACATCAATAATTGATGCACGCACTCACACCTTCAAATAGTCACGTACACTAAAGTTAATTCACATATATGCTCATACATTTACACTCACCTTTACCTCTAATTCACGCAAATGTACTCATTTGGCCATGGTGCTCTGCTCTGTATCTTCATCTCAATCTCCTCTGTGTTGATCCCAGATCACTAGCAGTATCAGGTCCAGGCGGCAACATTGCACTAGCATCCTGAGGCCTAATCCCTTGCAAACCTTGCACTTGTACATTTGTGTGTCATTGACAGCATAGGACTTACAATTTATATGGACAATCGCCATACAACATTTTAGTAATCGGTATGGGAACTGGTCATATATTGCAAGGTTATATATACATATATATTAAAGTTACGATGTTTCACAAGTAGGAAAGCATTATAGTTTGTGCACAGCTCACTGTGTCTCGGACGTTTATAGAGACATAGTGCTAGTGGACTCGGGAGGGGGGGGGGGGTGTCACGTAGTACAGTTCGTAAGTTTCCTTTCAGGGTGGCAATTAAGAGTTCTGTAAAACTCCCAGATGGTGGGATACATCTAAAAGTATATGTATCTTGCGAGGATATCTCGCTACACAGAACTTCATTTTGCATTTTTAAATATGTCTGAGTCCATGAAAGGCTTTTCCTTAGAAAAATAGGCATATATAAACTAGAACAACCAACTGGTATGCTTCAGCTCCAAGAGGAAATCTGTTAGGCCCCAGAGAAGAGGACCCTTTGTTTTCAAGCTGGGCTCACAGTGCCGGCGTTTTTAAATTGATCTTTTTTGAGTTCCACAGTGTTGTTGTTAGAAAAACATTAATTGACAGTCTTGTGCCTGTCGTTTTTCCAGCAAATCTACCTTGGTGTAATAACAGACATAACGTTTGTAACAATAAAAACATCAACTCAACTCTTAGGTGAAAATGAAGGACTCCTAAGGGTAAAATCTTGTTCAGTGTTCTCCAAGAAAGTTTGTGGATTTCTCCCATTCCGAAGTTTACATTCAACATGATTCATAAGGATTCATAAAATGATATATATTTTTTATATATTTTCCTCCTTATTGACTGTTGTGTGTGTGGTCTAAATTGTAATGTCTGTTCTGTAAGATTCTTATGTGTTTCATTCCTAGGAAGGAAAAGTAATGAACTACAATCCAGTAACCCAAGATTTGGACCTTGAGTTATCTTCAGCTTCAGGAGGCAAGTACGATTCGATGTGACAGTTTCTCAGTGCTAGACTAGTCTTCTAAAGTTGCAGTCCCTGATTTCAGAAATTTCAAAGGAAAGTTGCATTTTTTGTTAGATTTAAGGCGTGTTGGACTTGACTCAACATAACATTTATGTAATACCGTACGTGACCTGGTAGAACTAAATAAATTAGATTGTTAAATTAAATTTTCTATGAAGTTATGTGCAGGACTGATCAATAAAATAGGCAAATCATAGACTACATTGGTAAATGTTTTCTGTAGAATTAATGTCTGGGTACCAACATCTAGCAGTCTTTTTCCTACTACATCGCGCCCAGCATTTTCTGTGATTTTCTCCACGCTTGTTTGAAATCTAATCGAGGTCCTCCAGAGTTAAAAAGGTGAAAAATCGCAGCTAACTATGGCTTGTGAATACATAGAACTGGGTAGGCAACTTTATTTCTTTACCTGCCAACTGCTATAACAGTGGTGAAGTGTCCTCTGAAGGCATGAACAGAGGACTGGGTACACCAAGCTCTCTAATATCATTTGTTAAAAATTGTGATATCCTTTCACTGTCAACCCTAGTTTTAAAGTGGTTAACCACACAATATTTATATGAAAAATAAACTGGGTGTTAGATCTTTCAGCCTTGGAGTGATCTTCCCCCTAACATTTTGCCTTACTGTTTCATTTTTAGGTCGAGCTGGAGATAGCAACGCGAAGCATTGCGTCCAGCTCGACAACTATAGTTGCCCTTCTCCTGGGAATCTGAGGCAGGGGTCGGGCATGCGCGGCGATTGGTGTCTGTGGACGCGCACATCCAGGCCGGCGCCGTGCCCATCGACTCCTTCCCAGCTTTGTCAATTTTACGAAGCGATGCTTGCCATCTTTGGGCGGCCCGACTCCGCCGGCGCGCTTTCAGGCCCCGCGGACTAGGCTGGGGACCTTAGTCCTTCGACGCCAGCACCTCTGGCCTCGGCATCGCAGGGCCCCCTTGGATACAGGCCTGGATTCAGATCTGCGCTGGTCGACCCCGTGACACCTCCACCGGCGCTGATTCGCCGGCTTCGACCCCGGCTTCCAGCCCGACATGGACCCGGACTGGTGTCTGCCAACGCTGGATGCGGCGATGGGTGCTTTTGCCCCTGTGTTCCAAACTGGGCATTTTTAGCCAGCTTGGCAGCCAGAGGAGGATGAGGAAGACTGGGAGGAGTCTAGGGACCCTTTGTCAGACCAGTTGGAGTACGATCTGGACTGGAGAGAGGAACAGGGGGATGCCAGTGGTCTGGATACCTCCCCAGACTTTATCATGTTGTCTCCTCCTACCGTGGCTACGGAGGAGGAAGCGTCCTACAAGTGCGGCCGAGGCTCTCGACCTAGAGCTTCCTACGGTGGCAGTCAGGACTAACCTCCTGACAGAGGTGCTTCAGCCGGCTGCGAGCTCTTTGGATCCCCTGCTTGCATACAGTGAGGCCCTCACGGACATCCTTTTGGGCACCTGGTCCAGGCCCAACACAGGGGCTCCTTTGGATAGGATGATTGCCAGACGTCACCGCCTGGCCCCAGGTGACCTAACTTTCTTCTCCCAACACCCAACCTTGGAGCAAGCCTCCACTTCCAAAGGCGCCTTCCCTACCGCACCACCGGAAAGGGAACCCAAACAGCTGGACCACCTTGGGAAGAAAATGTTTTTTTTCCGCCAGCTTGGGACTGCGGTTGGTAAATATTGCATGTTTGCTGGGCCGTTATACCCACTCTGTGTGGGATACGGTGGCGCAGGTGCTGCCTCAGTGCCCGGAGGAGGCCCGGCCCATACTCTCCTGTACAGTTGCCAAGGGAAGAGACGTATCGAAGTTTACCATCCACTATGGGCTGGATACCGCTGACGCACTTGGCAGGACGATTTCAATGCCAGTAGTAGCCCTTCAATGCTAAGCCTGGTAGCGTTCGACTGGTTTTTCCGGGGATGTCCAATCCACCCTTATAGACATGCCTTTTGATGACTGTCGCCTTTTCTGCAACAAAGCGGACAATGCGCTAGAGCGCTTTAAAGACTCTCTGGCTATGGCCAGGTCCTTGGGTCCCTCCACCACCTGCCCTGCGCAGTCTGCCTTTCGCCCCTTTCGTGGCTACGAAATGGGTGCCCTGCTACGTTCCGTCCAGGGCCACAGGCCAGCACAAGCTGTTCAGCCACAGCGCGGCAGGGGACATGGGAACCACTGGCGTGGTTCAGGGGGTCAGCGAATGGGCCTGTCCACCACAGCCCCCTCTGCAGCAGCCTCCAAACCTCCCTAGTCTTACCTTTCAGGGCCACCAAACGCCAGTGGGCTGTAGGCTCCACTATCCTCTCCCCCACTGGCACACCATCATGTCGGACAGGTTGATTTTGCAAATAGTCCGAAGGGGCTACTCCCTCCCCTTCGAAACTACCCCTTCCTCCATACCACCTCAGTACCATCTCATGTCAGAATATTACCTGACCCTTCTCCAACAGGAAGTTTCGGCACTCTTGGCCAAGGGTGCCATTGAGCGTGTTCCTGCCCCAGAAGTGGGTAGTGGTTACTTTCTGGTACCCAAGAAGGACCAAGGCCTGCGTCCTATCTTGGAGCTCAGGAACGTCAACCGCTTCGTCCTGAAGAAGTTGTTCATGATGTTGACGCTTGCTCAGGTCTTGTGTGCTCTTGACCCTGGAGACTGAATGGTAGTGTTGGACTTGCAGGATGCTTACTTTCACATCACTGTCCTGCCGGCCCACTGGCGTTACCTGCCGTTCCTGGTAGGCCACAAGCACTTTCAGTTTACCGTGCTCCCATTTGGCCTTACCAATGCCGCTCGGGTGATAACGAAAGTGATGGCGGTGGTCGCAGCTCATCTGCACAGATCAGGGGTTCCAGTCTTCCCCTATCTCGACGACTGGCTGTTTAAGGCAGGCTTGCCACAGTCGGTCGTCTCCCACCTCTAGACTACAGCGACGTCCTGCATTCGCTGGGGTTATCCATCAACGTGCTGAAGTCAAACCTGACCCCCTCTCAGAAGCTCCTCTTCATCGAAGTGGTTTTGGACATGACGTAGTTTCGGGTTTAGCCTCTCGAACAGCGAGTCCGAGATGTTCGGGCTCTGATTCTGATCTTTCAGCCCCGTCCCGGGTTTCGGTCAGGATGACCCGGAGACTGCTGATCCTCATGGCCACCTGCATCCTGCTGGTCGATCATGCCAGGTGGCATTTGCAGGCTCTGCAGTGGTACCTGAAGTTCCAGTGGGCGCAGCATCAGGGGAATCTGTCCGATTGCATCCAGATCTCAGAGGGCACTTCACGACAATTGCAGTGGTGGCTCACGAACCAGAATTGGGTCAACAGCAGTTCCCTCTCCCTTCCCAATCAGAACACACAGTGGTGACCTCTGACCCTGCTCGCCGGCAGGTCGCTCCCCACGCCACCACACGGCTGCCAGCTGCCTCGTACCTGCTCCCTGCCGCCCATCTGTTTTCCTGCCCTTTCCCGCTCCTTCCCGCGCTGCGTCCCTGCGGCCCTGCTCCCCTTCTCCCCATTGGCCACCCGCTCCCACCTCCCAGCTGCTATCCCCCTCTTATGGAGGCCGCGCAGTAGGCGCGCCGAAGGCAAGCCCGTCTGTGCCCGTCCGCGCCCAGCGCCATAACCCCTGGTCTCCTCGAACGCCACAACACCAGACTCTGCTATGACGCCAGCCAAAACCACACCTGCTTCCAAGCCGCCCCGAAACGGACTCACGGACCTTTCTCCAGCCTCACCTGCAGCTTCACCCGCGACATCGCCACCAAACCTCCAAGGACTGGACCCAACCACCTTCGCTGCATACTTCTCAACACCCGCTCCACACGTAAACACGCCGTTGAGCTCTGGGATCTGCTCGACACTTCCGCCCCAGACGTGGCCTTCCTGGCCGAGACCTGGTGGACCAACTCCTCAGCGCCCGACAGCGCCATAGCCATCCCGGACGGCTACAAGATCACCCGCAGGGAATGCACCAACAGAATCGGAGGAGGAATAGCCATCGTCCACAATTCCCCCCTCAAGGTCGCCACCCACGCAGACGACAGCCTCAACACCGCTGAACACCTGCACTTCCGGATCCACACTGACCCCCCCCCAACAGCACCCTCATCTACAGACCCTGAGCTCAATTCAGCGACTCCATCGCCGACCTCGCCAGCACCCACGCACTCGCCTCCACAAACTACATCGTCCTCGGGGACCTGAATTTTCACCTCTAGAAAAACGACAACGCCAACTCCGCCACCCTGATCGACAACCTCGCCAACATTGGCCTCAGATAACTCATCACAGCACCCTCCCACGCCGCTGGCCACACAGTGGACCCCGTCTTCTCCACAGGCACCCACGTCCCCTTCGACCACACCACCAAACTCCACTGGACCGACCACCGCTGCATCCATTTCACCTTCAATAAACCAACCATGCACCACCGCACCTAACAGCTACCTCGCCGCTGCTGGAGCAAAGTCACCGAAGACCAGCTGATCACCACCTTCGCCCAAAACCCAACCACCGACCCCACCAACCCAGGCACCACAGCCCACAACCTCAGACAGTGGATCGACGACTGCGCCAACACCCTCGCCCCACTCAAGAAACCCTCAAACAACCACGCCAGCAAGAGAGCCACCTGGTTCACCTACAAGCTGCAGACCTCCAAACGCGCATTCCGGAAACTGGAGAAGATATGGCTCCACGAATGCACTGCGGACAACCACGCAGCCCACAACGCGCCACCCGCAGACATCACCATCTCATCATATTAGCCAAGAGATCCTCCTTCAAAGACCACCTGGATAACAACACACACAAAAGCAAAGAGCTTTTCAGCATCGTAAAGGAACTCTCCAACCCCAGCGCCAATGATATACTGCCCTCACAAGAACTGTGCAACTCACTGGCCATCTTCTTCCACAGCAAGATCGCTGACATCCATGACGGCTTCAACACCATGACCACCCTACTAAGCCAGACTCCACCTCCCCTGTGAACAGGGCCAACCGCCTGACCTCCTGGTCCAACGTCAACGACGAGACACGCAAGGTCATAAACTCCATCCACTCAGGATCTCCGTCAGACCCGTGCCCACACCACGTATTCAAGAAAGCAGACCCTGCCATCCACCCCAATTACGGAAGGTCATCTACATCTCCTTCGAAACAGCGACATTCCCGGAAAGCTGGAAACACACCAAAATCAACGCCCTCCTCAAAAAGCCCAAGGCGGACCCCAAGAACCTCAAGAACTTTCGGCCCATCTCCCTGCTCCCGTTCCAGGCGAAGGTCATCGAGAAAATCGTCAACATGCAACTGGCCCGCCACCTGGAAGACAACAACATCTTGGACCCGTCCCAGTCCGGGTTCAGACGAAACCACAGCACAGAGACAGCCCTCAACGCCGCCACAGACGACTTCAGGTGCAAACTAGGCAACGGCGAAACATCAGCCCTCATCCTCCTGGACCTGTCAGCCGCCTTCGACACGGTCTGCCATCGCACTTTAAAGACACGCCTCCTAGAAGCCGGAATCCAAGAGAAGGCCCTTGACTGGACCACGTCCTTCCTCTCCGGCAGAACCCAGAGCGTCCACCTCCCGCCCTTCCGATCCGTGGCCAATGACATCATCTGCGGTGTCCCACAGGGCTCCTCCCTCAGCCCGACGCTGTTAAACGTCTACATGGCCCCCGTCGCACAAGTGGCCCGCCAACATGACTTCAATATCATCTCCTACGCTGACGACACCCAGCTCATCCTCTCCCTCACCAAGGACCCGCACATCGCCAAAACCAACCTCCAAGAGGGAATGAAGGCCGTCGCCGACTGGATGAGGAACAGCTGTCTGAAGCTGAACTCGGACAAGACAGAGGTACTCATCCTCGGACCCACAACCTCAGCCTGGGATGACTCCTGGTGGCCGACCACACTGGGAACAGCACCAACACCCACTGACCATGCACGCAACCTAGGATTCATCCTTGCCTCCTCCCGCTCCATATCTAAACAGGACAATGCCGTCTCCTCCTCCTGCTACAACACCCTCCGCATGCTCCGCAGGATCTACAAGTGGTTCTCGACCGAAACAAGAAGAACGGTGACAAAGGCCCTCGTCAGCAGCAGACTGGACTACGGCAACGCACCCTACGCAGGAATCCCAGCCAAACACCTATGACCACTACAACGCATTCAAAACACCTCCGCCCGACTGATAGTTAACGTCCCCCGCCGCAGCCACATCACCCACCACCTGAGACCTACACTGGCTCCCCGTCGACAAGAGGATCACCTTCAAGCTCCTCACCCACGCACACAAAGCACTCCACAACGCCAGACCAGCCTACCTGAACAGCAGACGCAGCTTCTACACCCCCACCCGCCAGCTCCACTCCGCCAGCCTTGCCCTCGCCGCTGTTCCCCGCATCCAACGAAAAACCTCTGCGGCAGATCCTTCTCCCACCTTGCCGCCAAGAGCTGGACCATCCTCCCTACCCACCTACGGCAGACCCAAGACTTACTCGCCTTCAGAAGTCTCCTCAAGACCTGGCTCTTCCAGCAGTAGCGGTACCCCCTCCCCTCAGCACCTTGAGACCCTCACGGGTAAGTAGCGTGCTTTACAAGTACTCTGATTGATTGACAAACGCATCCCTTCTGGAATGGGGCGGCAACATGGGAGAGGCGGAGGAATCGCTTCTTATGGTTAACCCTACTTTTTGCTCCCACTGTTTTGACTAGACTGCCTGGGATCCTGCTATTCAGGACCCCTGCCTACCTGCTTTCTCCTCTAAATTGACATATATGTACTTTGGTACAACTCCAGATTGGATACTGGGGTACCCTTATCAGTCCCTACTATATATATATATATGTACCCAGGGCATAGGTACCCCAGAGGCCTCTTCTTGGCTGAAGCATTCCACTATGTCACTCATGAGAGACCATGCAAAATGGTACCTCAGGTCTGCAACTGCAGCCTGTGTAAGCTAGTGCTTGTACCACTTACGAGAGATATAAATATATATATATATCACACCACAAACGTTCCAAGAATTGATAGAACTGGAGAGACACAGCGGGGATTCCAGGTGAGTGCTTTAATTCAAAATAGCATAGGCATGACGCGTTTCAACATAATGTCTTCCTCAGATGCCTGCTTAGATATTGCTTTTCACGCCAGGGCACTTTAAATACCTCCCCTCGTTCTGTCAGCAGTGGACAAACCAGGTGCATCGGTTTAAGTCAGTATAGCTCCCTGTAGCTGCATCGGCAAACTACAGTGCCCAGAATGCTCCTCTCACGGCAAGCTGGGAACGTGACATAGACCTGTTGCAAGTGTCCTTCATTGGGTCCTGGATTCAAGTAGGAACGGGGTTCTTGTGCTCTGGAAAGCGCAATCTCTGAAGAAAAGTTCCTCACCTCTGGCCCCCATTACGCCTCAAACGAAATAATCCTTTTCCTCTCGAGCCTGGAATTTAACAGAAACAGTGTCCTGAAACTCCTCCGTGCAGTCACGGACTGTATGTACAGCAGCTGCTACTGGACAGGGATACGATGGGTTGGAGTTTCCAATACCTTGGACGAAAAACAGATGCCGAAGCTGTCCCTGTTACTCCTTCCACTTTGCGAGGCGGGTCTCTTCCTAGCGCGCCCAGGACACAGCACGCATTTTATGCCACAAACGTTCCAAGAATTGATAGAACTGGAGAGACACAGCGGGGATTCCAGGTGAGTGCTTTAATTCCAAATAGCATAGGCATGACGCGTTTCAACATAATGTCTTCCTCAGATGCCTGCTTAGATATTGCTTTTCACGCCAGGGCACTTTAAATACCTCCCCTCGTTCTGTCAGCAGTGGACAAACCAGGTGCATCGGTTTAAGTCAGTATAGCTCCCTGTAGCTGCATCGGCAAACTACAGTGCCCAGAATGCTCCTCTCACGGCAAGCTGGGAACGTGACATAGACCTGTTGCAAGTGTCCTTCATTGGGTCCTGGATTCAAGTAGGAACGGGGTTCTTGTGCTCTGGAAAGCGCAATCTCTGAAGAAAAGTTCCTCACCTCTGGCCCCCATTACGCCTCAAACAAAATAATCCTTTTCCTCTCGAGCCTGGAATTTAACAGAAACAGTGTCCTGAAACTCCTCCGTGCAGTCACGGACTGTATGTACAGCAGCTGCTACTGGACAGGGATACGATGGGTTGGAGTTTCCAATACCTTGGACGAAAAACAGATGCCGAAGCTGTCCCTGTTACTCCTTCCACTTTGCGAGGCGGGTCTCTTCCTAGCGCGCCCAGGACACAGCACGCATTTTATGCCACAAACGTTCCAAGAATTGATAGAACTGGAGAGACACAGCGGGGATTCCAGGTGAGTGCTTTAATTCAAAATAGCATAGGCATGACGCGTTTCAACATAATGTCTTCCTCAGATGCCTGCTTAGATATTGCTTTTCACGCCAGGGCACTTTAAATACCTCCCCTCGTTCTGTCAGCAGTGGACAAACCAGGTGCATCGGTTTAAGTCAGTATAGCTCCCTGTAGCTGCATCGGCAAACTACAGTGCCCAGAATATATATATATATATTCATTCACTATACTCAAATCTGACATGTCACCCCTATAGTGGGCCTTAACAATCCTGAAGGCAGGGTGCTGGGTTTTACGTGAGAGGGTGCTTCTGCATGAGCAGGGCCCCTGTGCAGTCTTCGGAGACCATTCTCCAGGGCTGTATGTGATACTGCCAGACATGTAGGTAGAGGTGCATATAACCTCGCGGTAAATGCTATCTTGAAAACAACTGCAACGAAGTATGTCGTGTTTGGTGTCAAACACCTTGGAATCATACCTCCAACCAGTAACTAGTGTGGGAGGTATGATCCCTCCCCTCAGAACCGAGGTTCTGGGGATACCCAAGTCTACCGGTACCAACTTTCTCGAGCCTTACAGCACAAAATGGATGCTGCCAGCCACAGGCACGAGTCTGCCCTACTGATGTTGAGCCAAGCTCTCTCAGAGGAAGGTCGGACAATAGGTATCCTGTTATAGGGAGGTGAGGCCACATCCCAGACAGGATTTAGTGTATTGGGCCAGAAAGTCTGCACAAGGGGAACATTTGGTGTCCCTGTGCATATTCCAACTCAAACCAGTTCTGGGAGCCATTTGCTCCTGTTCTGGCTTGAAACTGGACAAAGAACATGGGTGTAGCTACCCCTCTCCCCTGCCACTCCCCTAGGAGGGTCCCTAGAATCTGTCCAACCCTTTCCCTTGGGTATAAAATGGGTTACCTGGCTACAGGACTTTAGATTTTACGTTGACAAGATTCTGCAAGAAGATAAGACTACACTTCCACCGTCTGGACACGCTGGACCTCCCTTGGGCTTGACTTCATCTTCCCTTGCCGTCCCCAGTCTTGCCACTGTCCGTGATACACACTGGCTCTGTGCTGGTCCCTGTGGACCTCCAAGACAACAGAAGAATCTCCCTTGGGGTGAAGGAGTCACTCCCCTGCTAACGCAGGAACCGTAACGCATCTGACTGGTTTGCTGCTCCAGATCTCCTGCGGTCTCCAAAGTCTGCAGCAACACAGGAGGTGGGTTTCTAAAGGTCTGCAAGGTTCAGCTGCCCTCTCACTGAGCTTGAGGCAGATATCCCTCGTGGGAACTGTATAACTGTACCCTTGTGCACCTCGTTCATTTCCAGCTGCACATGCTTGTTGTTGTGGAACAATTCCGTGCATTGGGCCATTTGTAGCCCTGATACCAGTGCATCTTTTCCCGGAAGGACTCAGTCATCCTCTTGTTGGTACTCCTGCCGGACACTGACCCCCTCAGCACTCAACATCTTCGTGGGACACCTCGCCTCCGGCTCCTGGTCATCCTAGACGTCTCCAGGTCCTCGCAACTGAAGAGTCAAGATCACCGTCAACGAACTTGAAGCACCCGACATTGGTAGACATTCGTCTACCAAACCCCCTAGTGAATCCAAAGTGACCCAGATTCTATCCCCTCTGCTTTCAGGTTCTTCTCATCTAGAAACCACGTTTGGATTCGACCGGACACTTTTCGTACTTCAAGCAGCAGCATTTCATTGTCGACATCCATAGAAAACGACGAGGGTTTCTCACGCCACTTCGTACCTATGCACAGGCTCCTCTTGGGAAAGGTAACTCTGGTACAAAGGTATCCATGGGTGGGGTGGCTCTTCAAACTCTTAATTTCCAAGGGTTGACTTCGTAATCTGCTGGGAAGGGTCCCTAATCTCTGATTTTCCAACCGCTACTTTTTCCCATTGAATTGTATGTAGCACGCGGTTGTGTTCTCTCACTGCACCCGTCATCCGTGAGGTCCCTAGTCACTCACCTTGGGTGGTTCCTTGGGGTCCCAGCAATTCTATACCTCCTAGACCAAGTCTAGTCCCGAGTCGTGATTCTTATACCATTTATTTAGTATATGGTTTGGTCTCCCCCTGGAGCCCACTGTGTATTGTGTGCTTCAGTTTGATTCTTTGCAACTGTATTATTTGATTTGTGTTCTATCCTCTTGTAGAGGATACTAGTGTTGTAGATAATAAATACATATTTTTATAACTACTGTGTGGTTTCCCTTTCTTTTAACCAATAATATAAGGTTGCATTCTGGTAAAACAAGGTGCTTAACATTCCTTCAAGACTTAGCCTGAAGGCTGCTCTCCATAGCTACCACTAGGATAGCTTTCAATAAAGGTTATCTTTGATCTATTCACCATGAGGGTTGTTTGGACTGGTAAAGGGTGCCCACTTTAATTAGTGGACCACATATGCCAGGCCAACTTCTCACACTATATGTCTGCAGATGTAATACATTTGTGGTATGGTGCACAGCAAAGGTTGTGAATCCCCTTTCTACCCCTCTTTCTGAGGTTCTTCTGTTCCTCCTTTCGCTGGCACAGCAGGGCTCTCCTCTGGGCACTCTAAAGGGCTACCTCTCAGCCATTTCAGCCTTTCTCAGGCTACCTGATCAGTCTTCTCTTTTCAAGTCCCCTGTTGTAAATAGATTTCTTAACGGAATTACTCATCTCTTTACTCCTGTTCCCTTCGTAATGCCCCAGTAGGACTTGAACTTGGTCCTGACGTATCGTATGTGCGCTCCCTTTGAGCTGCTCTATTAGGCTTCTCACTTTGAAAACTGCTTTTCTGGTGGCCATCACCTCTGCGCGTAGGGTGAGCTCTGTCTTTCAAGCCTCCTTTTCTGTCTGTCCATCCGGACAAGGTCATCCTTAGAACTAAACCCTGCTTTCTTCCCAAGGTGGTTACTTCTTTCCACATTGCCCAAATCATTACTCTATTCTAAGGTAAGGAATCTATAACTAACTATTTCTTTCAGATGAACAAGTTACTTACCTTCAGTAACGATATATCTGTAAGATTATAGATTCCATACCGCCCCACTCATCCTCCCCGTTCTGCGAACTGACTTCTAGGGTTAAGGAAATCCTTTCAGGGTCCTAGTTTTGTGCACCAGTGGTCAGTGGCTCTGCGCTTCTGGCATGGAGAGTCGTGTACAGAACTGACATCAGCATGCGAGGGTGGCATGGAGAGTCGTGTACAGAACTGACATCAGCATGCGAGGGTGGTGTCTATGTAGATACCAAATATAACAACAGGGGAGAAGAGAGAAAAAGTGGATTCGTTCTCCCTCTACAGATTTAGTTAAACAAAAAGAATCCACATCAAGATGTTTTTAGAGTGGTCCCTACGAAGGTGGGGAGCACACAGTGTTCTTTCAATACCCCTCACACACTAAAAGGACCCTTGGTGTCATGCTTCATCATTGGGGTCTTCGCACCCCTCTACGGGATGCGGCGTGCTGCTAACCGACGACTACGTGGGAGCACTTTTATTATTTGGCTATGTGTGGTGCATGTGAGGTTTTTTGTGTATAAGTGAGTCGTGGATTCCGAAGAGTGACCAAGTGAGGTTAAAAAAGTACCTGGCACATGAGGTCTGTGTAGATACCGCAACGTCATCCCGGCGACCTGGAGACAACCGACGCCACCTTCCGACGCGTAGGGGTACTGCTGACGGAAAACTTTCCGGATCCAGTCTGACGCCTGGGGGTAATTCTTAGGTAAGGAATCTATAACTAACCTATGTTTCTTACAGATATATCTTTACTGTTATACATTTTTCTCTACTCCAAGGCCTGCCTTTCCAATTGGATAATATTGGGTTTACTTATTACAATTAATAAGTGATAACTTTCATTTGGGAGCAGATGGGAATACTGAGTTTTGTGTCTAAAGAATTGTAATGTAACACCCTCTTTAATGATTTTAAGTCCCAATTCTGAAAATACCAGTTTCAGAATTTTGCCATTTTCTTGTCCCAAACATTTGATGCTGGCAGCCTGTAACCTGGGTCACATGGCTGTCTGTAGCTGGCAGTTGGTCTTTGTGTATTGCTCCCAGACAGCAAGACTATTGGTAATAGGTGTTTGCAAGATGGGCCATCTCTGACTTGATGAGGGGGAGAAGATGTCACCTACCACACTTCCACATCTCAAAGGCTCTGCCTTAGCACACTCAAAAAGAGTTTTAATACTAGTCTTTTGTGACTAGACAAGCTGGGGCCAGGGCAGGGAGGCAGCAAATTTCAGACACAGCTTGGAGTGGAACCCTCCAGAACATTTTCCTACTTCAAAGTGAGTACCAGGTGTAAATATTGGACCCTCATAGCCAGCTCTTTAGCACACCTCTGAACTTGAGGAGGACTCCAATGGACTGCTGTGCTGTTCTGCAAGAAGGACTGCTACTCTTTTGCCTTGCTGCTTGAGTGAAAGAACTGGACCTGCAATTTGATCCCAGAACCACCAGAGTGCTAGTTGGCTGCCCCGCTGATTAGAGCCTCTGGGACAGAAAAGGCTCCAACCATCTTGGACTCTACTTGATGTGAGTCTTGCCCTCCCATTGGTGCCACCCCAGTCTTTGAAGTGGCTTGAAGTGCTCTGCTAGCACAGCTGAGGCCTTGTAAGCGGAACCACCGCAGCACAACTTATCTCCTCACAGCCACTTGAGAACCGCCGCAGTGCAACGCATCCCCAGCACCAGACCTTGCATCGCAGCCAACTTTCTCCTCAAAATCGCTGATGTGTGACGCATACGCAACACAGGTTTTTTTCACCGCAAAGCCCTCATCAATGCCATTCTCGACAGCAACGCAGGATTCTGGATTGCAGCCCCACAGTTTCTTCGTAACTTCCGGAGCGCAATGCATCTTCGACGCAGGACTTTGCATCGCAAGCCGCTGATTGACAGCGACCTCTCTGACTGTGCAAGACGCTGCATCGCAGACCTACAGCATTCTTGGAACTGCCTTTACGTGACACATCGTTGACATGGGATCTCGCGATGCTCTACAGACCAGGATTTAAGGTACTTTGTTCAGCCGGCCTAACTTGATGCCTGTGTCTGACTCATGCACCATAGTGGTTGACCTGAACTTGTGACTTTGTCCTGGTTTGGTGCGACCAGGTAACCACAGTTGACCCTTTGTGCCTCCTAGGCACTATTTTCACTTAAATGTTTTAAATTGCTTATCTCTAGTTGTACTGAGTGGATTTTTGTTGTTTTAATATAAAATACTTTGTGTGGTATTTTTTCGGGTTGTATTTAAACTTTATTACAGTTTGTGCTGCATAAATACTTTACACGTTGTCTCGAAGTTAAGTCTGGCTGCTTTTGTACTAAGACTACCAGATGGTTAAGCACTGGTTAATTTAGGTTTTGCGTGTGTGTCACCCTGACAGAGATTGTGGTTGGTGCTGGAGTAGGGTCTCACCCCTGTCAACCAGTAATCCGATTTTCAACACAGGGTACATGGAACTTACTTTGTTGTATTCTTGAACTGACATCGGTTACCATTCAGCGCACAACAAATGGTCAAGTGAGCTTGACCACAACAGAAACAGTATTTAGCATCCTGTGTTCTGTACACAGGAAAGAAGATTGGGCTCACATGAGCCAACACAATGCAAAAAATATGTTCAATTGCTTGTTGGTTCCATAATCTTTAGACCGCTATAAACAAGTTTTGTTTTGTTGCTTTTCTTTTCAAAAGAACCTAATTGAAAAGAGAAAAACTTTCAAAGTGTAATCACACTGCTAATCCTACAAAAAATATTTTTTTTTAAAGGAAAATGTAACAGAACTGATGCCAAAAGGGACCAGCTGAAAATTATCTGCAGCCACTTTAAAACTGAGCCTCAATTGCCATATCATGTACTCCTCTGACACCTTTTTGTTTCTCGCCCGGGTCATTAGTGTCTGGAGTACCTGGCTCTTACCTTAATATTTTTTCCTGCTTGGGGTTTTCTCTTATCACTCATCATATTTCGTTTTTCCCTGTTAACTTTTGGCATTCTTGTTTTGAGCGTTGCTGACCACCATTTGGTGCCAGGTACGTCCCTGTGTGACGTCAGACCGCACCCTGGAGGTCGTTGTCCGTGGTAGCCATATTCAGATTCTTTTTTCCGCCGTTGGATCTGGAAGCAAGACTGGTGGCTCTGGAAAATATTTCAGGAAAGACTCCGAAAAGAGGAGGAAAAAAACAAGAACTCAAGTAAACTCCACCGTCCATCAACATCGCTGCCAGAGAGAAGAACAGAACTCCGAGATCGACATCAAAAGTTATCAACGGTCAACAAATGGCGAGGTAGGGGTCATGGAAAATACCCCCCATCAAATTTTGCCCCGAATGCCACCACAAGTTCACACAACACGACCCACACAACGTGTGCGACCTCTGCCTGCCCAAAGACCATAAGGACAAAGACTGTGAGGCCAGCGCGGTGTTCTAGCCGGAAAAACTCAGAACACGCCGAAAGCAGAGCGAGGCCCACTACGCAACGATGTCACAGACTTCGAAGAAGATTTCACTGAAGGACCTGGGATTCTCCAGTGATAAAGAAAAGCAAGGAGTTCCGGCGGAATAGACACATGAAGGATGACATCAAAATCCTAGGAGACTCCGAATATCCACTCAACCACAAGAAGACGTGTGATACAGTGATGAAGACTGGTAAGGTAAGAAACCATACACATCCGTCGGAACCAAAGGGCCACGAGAGCAAGGCGCAGCCTAAGGCAGGCCTGACGCAGAAGAAAAAGGCGATCGAAGGCCAGCCGCGATTAAAAGAACCTCACAGTACCCTACCAAGGTAGACAGTCAATGGAAAATCGCACAAGACGCTGAAGACGAGGATCGTATACGACACCCCTAAAGGAAGCGCAAAGCCGTCGAAAGCAAAGGCAAGCACAAACAAGAAAAGAAAGTCTCCGGCCTCGGATGCCAAGAGAGCTCTCGAGGTCAAGAAGAAGAGACAACGACTCGAAGCCGAAATGGGAACGCTTCTCCAGAAAAAGGAGTCTGACACTTCGCTGAAAGACTTTCGAATTCCATAGGTTCCAGCCATGAGGCAGACAACGTTGATGCCGAAGGGGCGGAGGAAGCCGAAGGGGATGAAGGGGAGATTTTCAATTCACCCCCAAACCTTGCGAGGAAGATCCTGAGGAATACATGGACTCTCCTGAAGTGGAGGTTGCATCAGAAAATTTCGACGACACATGGAATGACCTCGACACAGAAAGTCCTGAAGAGGAAATCTACTGCTATCCTTCGAAGGCATCACCACCAGATGATATAGCCTTCTACAATGGACTAGTTTAGAGGGCACCAAACACTTTCGGTGTCCCCCTCGAATAGGAGAAAAGTGACCTGTTTCCTTCCAGAAACATTAGCCCCAGCCAACAAAGAGACTCAGTACTTGCCAAAGCTGCCACGCATTCTAGACCAAGGCAAGGAGGCCTTTAAAGAACCTGCCTCAAGCAATTGTGTAACACCTAGGGTCGAGAAAAAGTACAAAGCCTCTTCCAAGGACCCTAAATATATTCAAGGCAACACTGTACCTGATTCCATCATCTTTACCGTGACCAGGAGAAGGGCAAATGACATCTCTAACAGTGGATCACCACCAGAAAAGGAAAGCAAACAGAGGGACATGGTGGGCAGGAAGATGGAAAAGGAGGCAGCGACGCAGTGGCGCATCGCAAACTCTAATGCACTACTAAACAGGTACGGACACCAGGATTGGGATGAGATCGAAGAGCTCCTCAATAAGCTCCCGAGGCGGACAAGAAAAGAGGTAAAGCTATTGTCCAGGAAGGCAAGAACATCTCAAACACATGCCTTAAATCTGCACTAGATGCAGTAGACACTGCCAGCAGGCAGATGTTCACAGGAACCACCTTGAGAAGGCATGCCTGGCTGAGAATTTCGGGTTTTAAACAGGAGGTTCAAACTTCCATCATTAACAGGCCTTTCACAGGGTAGGCACTATTTGGAAAGGAGGTGGATGAATTACTCCAACAAATCAAAAAAGATAATGAGACTGCAAGAGTAATGGGAACCCTGCAGCAAAGAAGAACCTTCAAAAGAGGGTGGTTTAACAGCAGAAAGCCCACATGAAGGGGAGCATTTGTGCAGGGACAGCAAATGTCACACCAACAACAAGACCAAGGGAATGGCCAACAAACAAGCCAACAAACAGGATACCAAGGTTAGCAACAACAGCCAAAGCAGTCCTTGCAAGGTAGAGGCAGAGACCAAACCTCAAGAGGAAATGGCTCTAATTTACTCCTATATGGACAGGGATCCACACACACCACCAGTGGGAGGACGGCTAGCACAATACCAACAACCGTAGAGAAAAATCACCACAGAGAAGTGGATTTTGAATTTGGTAAAATACGGGTATTGCATAGAACTAACAAAAACACCACCTGCAAACCCACCACGAAATATAGACATCTAAGACCTTCTTCAAAAAAAGCAATAGAATTGGTACCAAGAGAGGAATTATTCAACAGAAATGAACATGTTTCCATGTTCCAAAATAGAACTTCTCACTAAGACCAACCCTGGACCTAAGGTCCATAAACAAATTCATTTTAACACAACATTTCAAGATGACTACTCTTCAACAGATAATCCCACAAATTCAAAAGGGTGAGTGCATAGCAACAATAGACTTCAAGGAAGTCTATTTACACATACCTTTGAACAAGAAACAGAAAATATCTCACATTTCTGCACAACTGAACACACTACCAGTTCAAAGACCTACATTTTAGATTAAAATCTGCACTACGTGTCTTTACCAAGTGCCTAGCTGCAGTCCCAGCACACCTGCGAAGGAATGGAATGCACCTCTACCCCTACTTGGACGACTGGCTCATAAAAGCAAGCACTAGACAAAAATGTCTCTGCCACATTCAAACAGCAATCCACACGCTACAAAAGCTAGGATTCTCCTTAAATCACAAAAAATCATCCATGCAAAAGAGGATACAAGCTCTCAAACAAGAGACCTCCCTCTACCAGAAGGGTCAATCTCTGACTGTGAGGAGAGTCCTGAAACTCATGGGCATGATGGCATCATGCATCCCACTCATCCCTGATGCCTGCTTACTTATGCGCCCTTTTGTAGGAATGACTTACCAACAACTGGTCTCAAGCCACAGGGAGTTGGGAGGATCTAGTGGCTGTTACGCACAAGCTGCTTGCACAGACACAATGGTGGGCATCCAACAACATAGCACAGGGGATACCTTTCAAGAACCCAACTCCTTCTGTGACAATAACGGACTCCTCACTCAAAGGATGGAGAGCGCACTTATAGCAACTAAAGGTACGAGGTCAATGGCACAAACAAGATTCCATAAAACACATCAATTAATTGGAAATTAAGACCGTATTCCTAGCATTGAAAGCGTTCCAGGAACACTTTAAAAAAAAGGACTGTCCTGATTCAAACTGACAACACTGCCACAATGTTCTACCTCAACAAACAGGGGGGTGCAAACTTGTTTTTGCTAAACAAGCTAGCACAACAGATCTAGCATTGGGCAGTACCTCAAAGTATCAGTCTGCAAACAATACACCTACCGGGGTATGCAACACACCAGCAGACCTACTAAGCATGCAGAACAGCTGCTCCCACAAGTGGGAATTGAAGAGCAAAACAGTACAATACATCTTCAAAATTTAGTAAACACCAGTGATAGATCTGTTTGCAGCAATACATAACAAAAAATGCCAGTTCTTTGCCTCGAGGCTTCCTCACCACCTGTCAAAAGGATATGTCCTCACTAAATTGGTCAGGGACATTTGCATACACCTTTCCACCAATACCCCTAATCCAAAGAGTACTAGAAAAGGCAAGATAATCAGGAACCAACCTAATGCTCATCTTCCCGCAATGGCCAAGACAGACATGGTATTCCACACTGCTAGAACTGTCCAAAGGAGAAATAATCAAGATCCGAGCAGACTAGGACATATTGACAATGGAACATGGCCAAATCTTTCATCCGAAACTAGCAACACTACACTTAGCGGCTTGGCACCTGAATATGTAGAGTTTGGTCACCTCAACGAACAATGGAAATTCTAAAGTAGGCAAGAAAACGGACTGCAAGAAAAAGGGAGCCTCTTGTTTTGCTGTGCCGGGAAGACTTCCACTCTCAGCATCTCTGCGGCCGAGCGCCGCCAGCGTGACGTGTTGCCCGTACCTGGAGGCGCAGAAAAGGAGCCGTGGCTTCCCGCAGCATAGGGGGCTGTTGTTTTGTTGTGCTGGTCGTTGCGGGGGAGGACTTCCACTAACAGCATCTCTGCAGCCGAGCGCCGCCAGTGCGACGTTTTGCCCGTGCCTGGAGGTGCAGAAAAGGAGCTGGGGTTTCCCGCAGCACAGGACGCGCGTGGGCGTGCCCGTGCCGTGCTCTGACGAAACTCGGCGGAACGAGGCTCGGCTCAGCTAGGCTGGGCTCACCCTCTTGACTGGTCACTTTTGTATCAAAGACAGTCTACACGCCACAGCAGATCAGTTTTTATCGTACTGGAGCCTGATCCCAAACGATTCAAGCCAGAGAAACTCCAACAGTGTGGTAAGCAGTTTGGTGAGAGCTTGTCAATTGCACAACTGATTTAAGGTTGGATGCACCAGGTTCTGACAGGCACCTGTGGTAGCCAGCATTTATCGATCATGGGGAAGAGAAAAGCAGCTAACTTGGACCATCTGTCTGATAATAAAAGGGCTACTATTGACTCTTATTTAGCTGAAGAGGTGGGGCCAATACCCCAAGGGCCAAGAGATTATCCATGGGCTTTACCGATCCCCTAGTGCCTGAACTCCTACGGGCTGACTCAGGAGAATTAATTACCCAGAGCCCTACGGTTAGTGTGACGGATAGCGCATGGGCTACCACCACAGGGGCGGTGGCGCCAAAGAGAGGTGAGCCATGTACAAATGTTTTATCTCTAGGCAAGGCGGGAGAGGGTCGAGGGGTAACCCCAGTCATCATCAATAAGGGCACAGAGGTAGAGGTATCACCAGCACCCAGAAGATTGAGTAAAACAAAGAAGAAAAACGAGCCTTGGAGGCACCAAAAGCTCTGTTTAGCCCGACAGACATGGGGGAGTTTGGGAACACTTTGAGGGGATTAATCACGAACTTGATGACCGACCTGTTCTCTAAGCTATGGGACAAATTGGACACAGGGTTATCATTTTCCAGAGAGACACTTGGGAAAGTAGAGAATATGTTGAATACCATCTCTAAAGCTCGCCCCCGAGTAGGGCCCTTTCACAGGTAGCGGCCCCAGTCCGCGAGGGCAAAATGTGCAAGAAAACCAACCACCAAATTCTAACAGATTACTGGGGAATGGGCCCCTGAGCGAATTAGGGGCCTAGGGGAAGGAGAGTGGTAATAGGTTTCATTCTCAAACACATGGTATGGAGAGAGGAGGCTTTGGCATAAGGGACTGATATTCTCAATCATGTGATCCCGAGAAATGGGGGGTAAGTTCTAAGAACATTTATAGACCAGGTCTGCCAGTAATTGATCTGCACCGGCATGTTGCTCCTATACTGTAGTTCCGGTGAGAATTCCTAGTTAGGGAGTAGGCACTGAGGAAGCCACAGATAATCTTATCAATAAAGTGTCTCATTCATTAGGGAAACATAGCAGATTTAACACAAGGGATCATTCTCATTTCCTGATGGCAGGAAGGGTCTCTTGTATTGGGAAATCCAAGAAATCCTTAAAAGGCGATGCCATGATTGTCGCCTTTAGATTCCCAGAACTGGCACATAACATTTTGAGACACTCTGCAGAGTTCCCTTTCTATGCTTCAGAAATGAAACCTCTCCCACTAAGATTTTTTTACAGGCCGGTATCTATTGCTCCAGTAACTAATAATGCTGTGGAGTTGGAGGGGGGCGCACACACATGGGAGGGAATGGAGTTGTCATCGAATACTTATGCCCCTTTGTTGGATCTTAATGACCTGAATTGACAGGTGGCGGGCATTGAACACAGCCTAGCACAGGCAACAGTGACTGACCCGCCAATGCAGGGTGTAATGCTTGGGGAGAATCGGCAAATAGAGATCGTATACCGCCCCACAAAGCACTCTAACCGGAACTACGGATAGGCCATCAGGGGGACAAGACAATATCAGTCATTTTACCAGCACCCGGGGAGGGAGAGAGGTCAATTTTATCTAGTGGAATGTGGCAGGACTAGCCACAAAATTTGATGATGATAGATTGATTTAATTTATAATAACTTATAAGATCATTTGCCTGCAGGAGACTTGGGAGGTGGAAAATACATACTTCTTGTAGGGCTATAAGTTGTTCTTCCTCCCAGCAGAAGGTTCAACATATGGGCGAGCTATGGGTGGTTTAATTATATTTATTGCCCTTGAGCTTTGTGGGTCAGTGAAACCACTAAACTCTACAGTGGCACAAGGTTTAGAGTTGGTGATGGGTAAAACGAAACGGTTCATAATAATTAACTTGTATAATACCAAAAATAGGAATCTGGGTTCATCAAGTCTGAAGGAGTTAGTCCGTCTCCTAGATCACTTGCAAGGGGACGATTTTTCACTGAGCAATCTTACTTGTTAGGCGATTTTAATTGTCAACTACGGTCAGACATTGGACAAAGAACTAGGGCTAGTTCCTCGTGCAAGACATCAGAAGAAGGCACATCCAGCACTCTGTAGATAGTCACAAATTAAATGCTCTTTTAAACACCTGTGACCTAACGTTTACTCTACAAAAAGCAGTAATGCCTCCCAATAGTCTCTATCCTCCTACCTATAATGGAAGGGGTTGCGCTGCCACCATCGATTTTATTTTTTGTCGTCATCATCTCTGACCTATACCATATTGTTCTTTAGTACTATAAAAAGCCCTTACAGCGATCATAACCCTCTGACTCTGGGGATGTGGATACAGGGCCCGAAGCTAGTACAAGTTAGCAGGATGGGATGGACAATAAGGTCAACTGACCAGTGGAGGTACCTGCGGTGGTGCATAGCAACGCTTTTTATGTATCCCTTTTTAAATAGATGCAATAGGAGAATCTGAAGTGCCTAGATATTTCACCATCAGAGGAAGATGAACTCCGATCCTTTGATGCTATTGCAAAGTCAGTGAATGCTTTTCTAATTATACCAGTGGTCACTGCCCATTTGGATAGCCCAAGGTGGTTAGACGGAGTGTTCTCAAGCACTGAGGAAACTTAAAATGGCTCTGAAAGAGATTCCTCGCAATAGATCTATGGTAGCCAGTTGTTGCATTAACTATAAAAAAGCACTTAAGAAACTGAGGTCTATATTACAAAAACAAGCTTGGGATGATCTGGTCGAGGCTTTTGCATTAAAAGATAGCTCCTTATTTTGGAGAGTCATTAACAGACCTTGTTTCTCTGCACATGACAAACCAACCATATTTCATCATATTACACCGGACCAATGGAAGAATCCTTTCCAGGCAGTTTACAATTACGGGGATGGAGATCACTATAATAATGCCTAAAAGCTCCTCCCATGTGATTATCATATTAATTTTCAGCTAGACAAGGTAATAAGAGGTATAGTGGGACAGACAATAATAAGGCTCTGGGTCCAGACTGGATCCCCCCCTGACCTGTTTAGAAGTAATATTGAGGTGTGGGCCCCCAATTTTAACCAAGGATCTGAATGCTGCAGTGTCCACTCATATGCCCTAATCTGGGTCTATTGCCTCTATCGTCCCTATCTATAAGAAGGGGGATAGGGATAATTCCAATTGCTACCGACCCATATCGTTGATAGATTCGACCTTCAAGGTTATGGGTCAGGTCATACTAAATGAGTTAGTGGACTGGGCAGACAAAACCAAATTATCTTGGAGGTCCAATGTGGCTTCCGAGCAGGCAAATTCTTAGTGGGTTAATGTCTGAACCTCTATTTACTGATAGCAAAATATGCAATCGCCAAAGCGGGATCCATTTATCTAGGTTTCATGGCTCTCACTTCAGCGGTTGATAGGGTGAACCGCAGTAAATTGTGGTCTCTGCTAGACGAATTAGGAGTAGATTGAACAATAATAAATGCCCTGATGACTTTATATGCCCATACCACAGCTGCGGTACGCTTTACACAAGAGGGGGATATCGCCAATAATTTTAAATGCTCAAAAGGCATGCTCAAGGCTGTATTCAAGCTTCTTTTTTATTTACGCTGCATGTTAATGGGCTAGAATCTGCCTTGATATCTCTGCAGGCTGATACCTCGAAAATAGGCAGCAGACCAGTACCAGTATTGCTGTACACAGACAATGCTGTGCTTACAGAACACACTACAAGAGCATTGCAAGTCTTAAGTGACGGGTTTATCTACTTTATGAAGGGGCTGAATTGGTCCCCTAACTAAGCCAAGTCGTTTGTGATGGAAGTGGGCTGCCGAGGGAATAGTACAGAATCCTATAAGGCAGGCTTTTTTAGCATATCCAAAGTTCCAGCTTTTAAATACATCAGGGTTTTATTTGACGCTAAATTAAACTGGAATAATATGAAAGAAGAGTAGGTGATGGACACGAAGAAAGCAATGGGACCCATAGCAAACTGTAAACATAGATTAGCTATATGGCCGCCTGTGGTGATTTTAAAATTATATCAATCAATTTGTATCTCTAAGGCTGTGTACGGGAGTGAGGTCTTGGGTTACAAGGCAGTAGTGGTACTACAGTCGGCACACAATAAATATCTGATACAGCAGTTAAAAGTCCCTTAGGGTACCCCCGCTTACTCCGTTCACAAAGAACTTGGCGTGAGGCATGCGACTGACTTAGTCAGAGTCAAGCCACTAATTTGTTGGGTGAATATATGGACCAATGAGGAGGCCTCCTTTAATCAAGCTGTAATTTTGCATTGCCCCTCATTGGTCGATGCCCTAAAAATCCTGGATAGGATACATTAAAGAAACACTATACGCTAGGAAGAATCGCTATTTTTACTAATTTTAGAACAGTGAAGAAAGAGGATAAAAAACGAATTCATTAGCTATTCTCTAAGAAAGTTAGCGCAGAGCGGGAAGGAAAGGAACTGTCTAAGCCGACAGAGCACATGCCCTAGTTAAATAAGTGCTGGAAATAGAGCATTACCTCACTATTTTAACCAGCTTCTAGGATCGTTGTTTAATTACTCGTTATAGATTTAATATGTTTCATCATTTAGTGGCTTCTCCTCTCTGCTTCGTAGCACGAGCTGAGATAGAGGGCCCTGTGACTGCGGCAGTAGGTCACCACAGGATATTTTACATTTTGTCTTTTTATGTAAATATTTTACGTATCCCCGGTGAATCTATTTTAAACCCTACCTAAAAGATCTGCATTTTAGACTGGCTCTAATTGCACTTTGCACATGCAACGTTTGCAGAATGAACGCACTTTATTCGTGGTTACCCACTTTTTAAAAGAAATGGTGAGATCTAGGAAAGCCAGATATGACCAAGACTGAGAGGTGTATCTATGAAAAGCGACATGTTGATATAGGACTTCTGGGAAAACAGTTAGCACTTACAGTCATGTATAAGTTAGTGGTCTCGCATGGGGAGAGTATATTGTGATGCCATTTTAAAGTTGTTTAAATATGAAATATGCTTTTTAATGAATGTCATATTGTTTTAATGTATTGTATCTTTTATGGCTGTGTGCTCTGCCGAATAAAGACTGTTTAATAGAAATACAAGAAAATGCTATGCTGCAAAAATGGAATCGATACACCACTTGGTGCACAGCTATCATATGAACTCTATCAAAAAAACACGGGGTCATTATATGTCTAACTCATCTCCAAGACAGTCACAACAACTACTCAAACATAAAGGTACACCTCCCTGCCATCATAACGTACACAAGGGGAACAACATGCAAAAGTTTCTTCCAAAGACCTGTCATAAAAAGATTCCTAGAAGGATCTAAAAGAATTGCACCACCTAGAACAGCTCCAGTTCCCATGTGGAGTCTAAATACCGTGCTCAAGCAACTTATGACAAAACAAATTGAGCCCATGCATAAAGCAGAGCTCAAACACATCACTTTGAAGAGAGCCTTTCTCATTGCCAGTTCATCCTTGTGAAGAGTAAGTGTCTTACAGGCGTTAACAATACAGGAACGAACCATACATGAAAATCCACAAGGACTAAGTAATTTTAAAAACAAACAAGCCATGCCTCCCAAAAGTGATATCCAAATATCACTTAGATCAAAGTATTCTTCTGGTTTTCTTCAAAAACCCACAAACAAAGGTGGAAAAAAATATCCATACCCTGGATGTAAGGAAAACATTACTATTTCCTACAAAAAAAACAGAACAAACCAGCAAGACAAAAGTTGTTTTTTACCTATGCGCATACAAACACAGAAGCGCCAGTCACAAAGGCAACAATCTCACGATGGATGGTGCAAACCATCCGACTATGCTATACCACCGCTAACAAAGAATAAACGGTACAGCCAACAGATCTCTCCACTAGAAAGACAGGAGCGACTCTAGCATTTATGGCCAACATGCCCATAGACACTATTTGTGCAGCAGCTACAGAGGCATCACCACACACATTCACAAAGCATTATTTTGTGTACATACAAATGAATAAGGATGCGCAAATAGGACAGAAAGTACTTCAACACCTGTTCGCAAAGTGTTCCTCTCACCACTGCCTCCCCAAGATGGGAGAACCAGCTACATTATCTGATGCACAGCATGTGAAACCAGAAAAGGATTCATGCTGCAAAACGAAATAGTTACTTATCAGTAGGAGTAGTTTTGCAGCTTGAAGAATTTTCGGGACTCACATGTGACCCACCCGACCTCCCCTACAAAGAATACAAAGAGGTGGGGGAAGAAATCTATAATAATTAACCATCGAAAGGACTATAGAGTAAAACACATAGAGAAAAAAAGAATCTGAAGATGGCTACCACGCACAGCGACCTCCTGGGTGCAGTCTGACTTTACACAGGGTACGTACCTGGCACCAAACGGTGGTCGAAATCGCCCACAACAAGAAAAGAACAAGCATTAAAAATGCGATAGACCCCGCCTTTTATTAAGTTAAAGCCATTTGCTTTGCTGTACAATACCATTAGCAAAGCAAATGGCTTTAACCTAATCAAAGGGGAGACCTATTGCATTTTCAATGCTTAACAGTAGAATAATGTATTCCAAGGAGAAGCTTTAGTTTTAGTTTTTCTCACATATTTATATTAGCAGGACTTTGAATTATGGTATAACCTACTGCAAAACGAACGACTGCAACTCACACTCGTTGCACTCAGTTTATAACTTGCTTAATGGAGTACTGCTTGCACTTAAAACATCACTGGTAGCTAAAGCATGCATCATGTAATGTTACCAATCTGAATAAGACTTGTCTCTGGTACTAGACGGTTTCTTTTTGCACAGCAGTAGCTTGGATAATGTCATCAATGAGGTTTTCAGTGATGTCATTAATGAGGTCATTTAACATGTCATGAATGATATATTATGCAATTCTTCCACTGCTGCGTTTTTTACATAATTGTGAATTTGCCACGTTTGCCACATACCACTTCATCTGCTGCATAATCTCCAGATTTTAACAAAAAGATGCTTGTACCTCAAATGGATCAAAAGTGTCTGTAAACATGTTGACGTGATCCTGCACATTGGAAGGCCTTTCCTAAAGATTAACTGATCATCTTTCAGATGCTTGCTTATTACTGGCATATGCTAAATTGATACTAATATAGTATTCAATTAATTTCGAGTGGATTCAACCTCTCGGGAACTGTTTCCTTGAACCATTTCTATCTCTCGAATTTCAGTTAATCCTTTGTCAATCTCAAGAATTCAGAACTTGTGCCCTGCAGTGCCTCGAATTGGTGTTATCGACCTCAGAAGCATGATGGCTTGAGTCTTCACAAGGAATTCTGCAGCAAGTACATTATATGCCTGAGCAACTTACACAGTTCTGAATGCATGGTTCTGTTAGTGCCAACTACTAAAGTTTCCAAGGAAAAGAGCTTTGATTTAGAAATGTGTCAGGGACAGAAACTTCATAACAGGAAACTAAGGTTTGAGGTACTAAAAAAAGGTCTACATATTGTTGTTGACGGATCCAGGTAGCACTAAGAAGTGTTTGAAAGAGGGCAAAGACAACGTAAAGTTATAACCAGCATACCTATAGTAGCGTGGGGACCCATGCTAAATGAATAGTGCCCTGTGAGCTAGGGGTGCTTTAAGGTGCGATGTAATTTGGATCTGCTTGAACAAGAGTTTCAAACTGCTGTCAAATAGTAAGCTCTATATAAATTCAATTTCAATATAGCAGAGCAAACCGGCTCCAATATTGTGATATGTTTTTGTGTGGAGTGTGTTTGCCTTTCTAAATTGCAGAAGCGAGACAGTGGGTTCAACTCTGATTCCCCCACTCGATAATTCTGTGTGATCCTGAGCAAATGACTTCTGTTTCTTGATTGATATGTGCCAATCGTAAGAGGGCGCTTAGATGCGGGTTAGCTAGCACTATGCGCTGCAAAGGGACATGCCTTTTTTATGAAGCATTTCAAACAGAGTAGTTTGTAAATTTTGGCAGTTCGAAATAAAGGTCTGTTATAACTTGTGTTTGGTTTGCTGTGGTTAAAGTGACCGCAACTCCGATGGAAGGGGTTAAAAGTGTAAATGTTGTGTTTACTGGCATGTTAGTTAGCTGTCAGATTCGTTTTTGTCTGTTCACCCTGCACTTCGGCAGAGACCTGTATCTCACATTTAAGGTTTAAAAAAAGACATGTTTATAAGCGTAGGGTCACTACCTGATTTATCAGTTCTGGTTTCCTGCAGATTTCTGTTTTTCTAGCATAGAAATGCAGCGAGCTCAGCCCTTGGGTCTGTCATATGTTCAGACGTGAACTGTTTATCCTGCCTCCGATTGACACCTTCCAGGTGCTTCTAGCCGCCCATACCCTGTCAAAACTTCAGAAACATTAACCATCACTACAGCCTCAGTTAGAAAAAAGTACCCAAAGTAAAAGTCTAGGGGAGACAAGGTGGATCTACGGCCAGAGCTTCGAGTTTAGGACTAGGGAACCAGAATCGAGTCGCCGTGTCAGTTCAACTTCCTGAGATTCTAAGCAAATCGCTTAATGTCCCCGTCCCTTAAAAAAAAAAGTGTCCTTGTGTAATGGAACTGGTGCTCATATAAAGCGGTCTAATACAGTTGTGTCCAATTGTGCAATATAAAACGACGAGAAAAAAAAACTGTTTTCATTTAGGGGACTTAACCGGAGTGAAGGCGGGAGATTTCCTTGACTGTTCTTAAATGAAGCGATTGCCGTTTCACATTTTACTGCAGCAGAAATAATCTGGGCATATTTAATGTTTTTTTAAATAACATTCTTTTGAAAATGTGCTTAAAGTCAGCAATGCAAACGCTAACATCTGCGGGTAGCAAGTTTGTGCAAGGAATTCGATGCCGATTTGCAAGTGACAGTTTTGTAGAGAGAAGAAATATACATGAATTTATAACATTACTCGAGGAAATGAAATGTTGCATTTTTCACTTGGAACAGGCGCAGCCATTAACCATAAAATGTGATAAAAAAAAATAAAACATAAAAAACGACTAATATGAACATTCGTTATATGCAGCGCTTTGAAATGGTAAACCTGGCATAGAAAGCGTTGTATAAAATCAGAATGGTTTAAATACGATTTAATTAAAGCATTAAAAGTCTATTTGTGAAAACTGAAACCAATCACTAAACAAGCGTGGCCGCAATCACAAGCTGTGGGTGTTATGTGATAAATATAGTGCAACCCTGCTAATGAAGGAGACTGTGTAACGGTGCAAGTGAGAGATGCACTCCCGGTGGGCGAGGCCAAAAGTGGACAGGGCGGTAACAAGGAGGGACTAAGAAGCCTTCTATTCATTATTGAGCCAGCGTTTAGCATGGAGGATGATGACGGTGAATGGAAAAGATGGGCAGGGCTTCAAGTCCGCCTCTGAAAGCTTCGGAATCCGTATTGATTCCAAGAAGCCCTCGCATGGCAAAGCAGCGCATGGGCGCAGCTAACACCAGGCGAGTCCTAAAAAACAGAAAGCTAAGACTATTCCAGACCCAACCACTAGATGGTAGAATGATGCACAGCATATGAATCGAGAAAATTCTTCAAGCTGCAAAACTACTACTACTGATAAGTAACCATTTAGTTCTTCCCCAAAAGGCTTTTCAAGCGGGAGATCTGAAATGTGTACAAGAGATCAGATCACCATTTCTATTCTATTCCATTTGTAAAGTGCATGGCTATCCAGTGGGCCCCCTGGCGCTAAATGACCAACTAACACTAATCCAACACAGAGTCAGGACTTCACTCCCAAAGGTCAATCCAACTGATGAACAGCCAGTCTTTTAACATCTTCCTGAAAGTCGGTTTATTGTCAATTTTATGCAACCTAGTCTGAGGAGAATACTATAGCTTAGGAGCCAAATAAGGAAAGGAGCACCCCCCACATCTCATCCTACTAATTTTTAGGATGATCATTAGTTGAGTTTTCTGACCTCAAAGCCCTACCAGATGTGTAAGGTTGCACTAGAGATTGTAACAGCTGAGGACCTTTTTTGTGATAAGCCCTCTGAGCAATGCACAGAGCCTTCAGCTGTATCCGTTGTTCAATCAGGAGCTAGTGTAGCACTGCCAGCGAAGTCCATACTGGCCGATGTCTTGGAATGTTCAGTAAGAGGTGAGCCACCTCATTTTGTACTATCTGTAGCCTCTTGACTACTTAGCAAGGGAAGCCTAGGTAGAGGGAGTTGCCATAATCAAGGTGTGACAAAATCAACATCTGTAAAATAAGCCATCCGGAGGGGAGAGGATAAATATCTGATACTTTCCTAAGCATTTTAAGTAACCATTAGCAACTAGCTGTGGGTGTAATAGCTTGAGAATTCATGGTGTGTGTGTTGTCTAGCCAGACACTGAGGTTTTTGTATAGGTGTTTTAGGAGTAGGAGAATTTCCTAAGCAATCTGGCCAGACAAACCAAGGCAGGTTATTGAGGTTGTTACCCGCCATCTTGATTTCATTTTTGTCACCATTAAGTTTAAGACATCACTTAGACCTCCATTCTGCCACTTCTTCAGGCAGAGTGCAAGTTGTTGTCCTTTAGAACAGTTTTCTAGAGAGATGGACAATACTATTTGGGTATTGTCTGCATATGTGACTGTAGAAAGGCTGAATGCTTGTACATTCTCCGCCAGAGGCAACATATAGAGATTGAAAAAAGTTGGGCTCAATGAGGAGCCCTTAGGTACTCCACATTTCAAGGAATATGGATTAGAGTAGCATGTTTTTCTAGTACTTGGAAATGCCTATCCTTGAGAAATGTCAATAGTGAGGTGCTTGGCATTCTGGCATAGCTCCCTTGCTCTTTGCTAGCAGTTATTGTCTGCATTAACATTGATGAAGGCTTGGCACAGAAACCATGACATTAAAAAAATATTTAATGCCAAAGAGCTTCTGAAGTTAAGAACTCCACCACTGTTGAATGCCTAGGCATCATTATTCCTCTGATTGGGATCTATTTAGTGGAGATTTCCACCACACAACCCCCCAAAATCATAGATGCTAGACAGATCTGATGGATACTTCCTTTCATCGATATTTCCCCACCTTATGAATAAAGCCAGGCGCCAGACTGGATTCAGAACTTTGCACCCAATAGCTTGCCAGCTCTGCCAGGTGAAACCTAGTGATTGTCATCTAGTTGCTTCTCAACCCACCCAGGGAAATGACGACACCACAGTGCAAAGTGAAGCACCTTCGCTAAGATGTCAGTTCAAATTGTTTGGTGGGAAGCTGCTCAAAGTGAGAAGTAACTTGCTGACATTAATTCTGTAAATTTCATAAAATATATTCAATTTCGTAGGGTCCAGCTCATGATTGCCCTTTAATTACTGATGCCCCCATATCAGTAACTCTGGTTGTGAAATTACCACTTTAGAACTTTAATGCAATTGTAACGAAGGACATAGTTGGTATGACTTAAATAAACAACCTCCTGGTGGAGAACTAGGATTGCAAATAAGTAACATTTTCTTGCGCTACTTACCATCATTTACTTTGATATTATTTGTACTGCTATGTGATGCTTCCCAAAGGCTGTCTATTCTGTTGACAAAATGAAAAGAAACCAGGTTTTTTTTTTACATATACGTGCTTTACCAGCAAACACCTACAATTTGAACTCCAGAATTTCCCTTTATTGTATCCTTCAATCCACCCCTCACTGTGGTTATAGGATGATATCACTTTTGCAGACTTGAGACATAAGGTCCAAACATGCATGTATACTAAAATTATTATGACTTGGGGCCCAATTACGAGTCCTGGTGGTCCATGGGGACGCGACGGTGGCAGTCTACCGACCGCCCTATTCGGGGACGGGCAGTCATACTTCCACAGCCACCAGGGAACCGATGTTGCAGAGGCATAAATATGCTTTGCGGGATCACGACGGTCCCTCCAAGCAGATTATGAGTTTCCTGTCCTTCAGGTTTTTCATGATGGGTCCTCCTCCATGAAAACCCTGGTGGAGAGGAAACAAAGGAGGCCCTACAGGGCCCCCTGGTGCTTCTGCGCCCTGTGAATGCATGCATACCAGTTCCTGCACAGCATGGCCTTTTTAGCCCATGCTGTGCAGGAACAGTTTTTGGTGTTTACATTGCGGTGCCCGTTTTTAGAAGCATCGCCGGGGGTACGCCAAAAAAAGCCCACCAGACAGGAGGAAACTCCTAATCTGGCAGAAGGCCCGAACACCGCTTTTGCGGGGCTCGAACCAGCGCCGCACCAGCAAAATCGTAATCAGCCCTTAGTATATACAAAAACCATTGCCATAACTTTACTTTTTTGTGACTCACATTAATATCTTAAAATAATGAATAAACCTGAAGAAAATGTCTCCTAGTGTCTAAATCGTATTTGCAGTTCTCCTCTTCCCTTCTTTGAGTTGTTCAGAAGAGCATGTTTGAGCAAGTCGTTCTGAAGTACTAACCTCTTGATTCTTCCAGTCCCCTTATCTAGGAGATGTGCAGCATGGAATTATGATTATTGGAGTGTGACGAACATGGGTTCATCAGATTCGCTTTAGTTTAGATTTTATTACATTAATTTCGTATGTCGATAAACTATGCTTACATAGCACACATGACCTATTAGCATTTTTATTTGCTGACTAACCAGGTAAATCCTGTTTTTGATTTTAGCAGTGAAAATACCAGGAAAGTTTGATCTAGTCTACGAGTCCGAAGGCGGAGGACGTACGATTGAGTATACTATACCTCCCGACACAATGGTAATGTAAAACATTGAATTGCTCGTTTACACAACATGTTTGCTGTGCATCCATCATAGCTTTCCACTAACTTGTTCTGATTTTTGTAACAAACGCACAAGTTACTAGTGTGAGGGGAGGTAAATCTATTGTGCACACCACCTGTTGTGCTGATACAAGACCAAGCTTTTCTTGTACCTCCTGCCGGGCTGTATCTCTTTAGATCTGCTTTTGGAAGTGCCTGGTGCAAAACTGCTGGAAGACGCAGTACAAAAAGGTTGCTGATTCTGGGTTAATGAAATTCTTGGTATACTGTTTTTATCAACATATTACTATTCTTATGTTTTGCAGTCAGTATTTCATTTTCAAAATGTGACTGTATGACATTGTTGGAACTTTTTCAGAAGTCCCATGGCAGTCGGGGATTATTGGACTCAGATTGTGAAAATCAGGGCCTTTAACATCTGATTTCCTGGGCTTGACCTTACTTTTGAACCCAAAACTGGGCCCCAATTACCCCCGTTTAGCAGGTGACTCTTAGGATAGAAAAGTGCCACAGCCCAGGAAGGAGGCACGGTGTTCGAGTCTCGGAACTTCATAAGCAATGCCAGTTAATAATTCAGTGAGTTGAACTGTGATCCTTCCCTGTCCCTGCTCACTGTTGTGTGAGAGGCCTCTCTGCTGCCGGAAGAAGGTGAGCTGAGGCCACATCAGTCAAGTAGGGTGTGGTGGAATTGCGCTGCTCACATCTCGAACATCTTGCAGCATGGGTTCTTCTGCACAAAACCCACAACCTAAAATAAGCTGCCCACCTCTTGTAGCTTATGTGAGTACTTAGTACTAGATGCAAGCTTGTTTTTGTCGGCATGATTCTCCACCATTACTCTTCATTGTTCTCGGTGGAGACTGTCGACTACAGTTTAATTTTCATTAGCACCTCCTGGCTTCATGCCCCCATAGTTCTGAAACGGAACTCAACTCTCCGTCCACGGAGGTACATGGCTCCGCTCACACTGAAAGATCACTTCAGGATCCCTTGCCCTCACCCTCAGAGCAATGCAGGTTCTCCCTGATGTGACTATGGCAGCTTCGGCTCGGTCACTGCCCTTTCCTTCACTTCTGAAAAGTTACTTCCTTGTCCACTACCCCTCATGAGCAGTCAGTACGTTCTCTGCCCCGCTCTTCGTGCCATTCTACCCCTCTGTTTATGCCACTCTACCCTGCTCTTTGCGCCACGCCACTCTTCTCTACAACAGTAAATGTAACCATGCTGAACAGCAGCCACGCTGGTGTACAACATGGTTAAAACACTTTGGCAAAGTTGGCAATAGCTCTTGCATAGGCGATAGATGCCACTTTTCACTGCCCCCATCACTTCCATGAAAAGCGTGGGTCATTTTATTTATTTTCCCTCTCTGGGCTTCTCTTTAAAAAAAAGAAAAAGTTCTTTTGAGTCTCACTCATGTTGACAGAGCCGTCCGTCACACTTACAATGCATTTTCAGTAACCTCCGTGACAAGGGTTCCTGGAAATGCAAGAGATGTCAGCTGCAGACTCCTCTAAATACGACGAACTAAGGACCGTCCCCATGGCAGCGGTAATTACCTCGTCTGCCACGATTTACATCAACCCCTATGTTTCGTAGATTGGTACTTATATCCTCCTATACAATCCATTGACACGTTGTGATTATTCTTGTGAAATATAATACCGGGGCTTCGTCGGGCCCAGGGACTAGTGTGAGTATGTTACCTGTAAGAGTATCTACTTGTATTACTATTCTACATTGTCAGTGGCTCTGCAAATGTGAATGATTCACCTTTGTCTGCTGTCTCAGTTTTTAGTCAAGCTTAGTCTTCTGTGGTGCTGTTAACTATCCTCTTTGTGGAATTAAATAGGTAGATTAATCTGTATCGACTGTGTAGGACAGAGAACTCTTTGTAGTTAAACAGGTTAGAACATACTAGCATTTACTTTCTACCTGAGCTTCTTTAGGGGGAATAATTAGCCCATCTCTGGTGTGGCTTTCTATGTCTCACCTTTACTTGGATCAAGATTTCACGTTGAGCATGATTTCTTGCCTTGCTGTTTAAAATTGTTGCTCTACGGCCTGGTGTTTTGCGGATACATTTCTTGTGCTAGGATTGCAAATATCATGTACGTTTTTATTAGTGAGGGTGGTAGTACCTCGTTGGAATGCAAGTTCTGTCGTCTTAGCTTGTACTAATGAGAAAGCTCTGGAACTTGTGCTTGTATCTTTCATTTATCTTCCTCCCAGAGGTTGGAGTGGGTGCATCAACAGTATGGTCACAGATTGTCTAATTGGCCACGTGCTTGGAAGCCGAGGAGACGTAGGACGCTACTCCTTTGGGTGCATGAGTGGCTTTTTGGGATTGGCCAAGTTGTAAATTTGAATTTGAGTCTGCATTAGTGAGAGGAGACATTGCAATTGGTGTCTTTGATGAATTGTTATGCCTCTTCTTCTGATTCCGAATAGCCGTGGTTTTCAGAGTTTTTAATGCTTTTACCCCTCATTTAAATTATATTTCATATCTGGCGCCTTGAATGATAAACCTATTTTCTCACAATTCTATAAAATTTTAAATAAGGCAAGCAAGCTTAATATTTTAAGTGGTGATTGTGGGCACACCCACTATTTAGAATAAAAAACCACATTGATTTGCAGTAATGCTTTATCATACTAAATACATGCAGTATAAACATAACAAGAAAGCCAAACCTTTCAAGTGAGGTCACAAGATAAAGGAAAAATTGTCCAAAACCTAATTTTCTAGCTTTTTTTTTTTTTAATAATCCCATCAAATTTAGGCAAAATAATTTTGACAAAAATTATGCTGAGTCTTGCTTTTTATTATGCCACATTACCAGTCTAAACTGTAGTTGGCCCCGTGACTTGCAACACTTTCTGCCAGTCCGGGCATCTTTACCAAAAGCACTTTGTATCCCTCATTTTTTAAACCCTTACTTTCAATATTAAAGACAAAACCACAAGTCCCAAAAACCAATGCTGTGTTGGCCGAAATACCAGGACTGGCTAATGCTGCATAAGACATGGAGCCATTTGGCAGCTCTCAACTTAATTAACAAAACGAACATTGCAGTTATGTTTAGTTATCCTCAATATAAACACAAATACTTTATTGCCAAAATTCTATTGGCAGACCTATCACCCTTGTCACCTACTCATGGCCAGCACACAAATGACAGAAGACGTTTCTGATGACCGATTACCCAGTGGCTTATGATCACAGGCTTTCTTTCACTACAACCACAGCAGGGTTATTTTCTATATGCTGTCTCTACATTCATGGATGTACTAAATGCTCCTCTTAGCCAGAACCTGCCACCCTACCCCGCTCATGTCCGTTTAGAGCACTCACTGGTACTGCATGAGCAAGTGACGCTCTACAGGCACAGAAATAGAACTATACGTCACATGAGCGAAGGATGTCTTCGAGCTACAGATTTTTAGAAGTCAAAAGCAAAGCCAAAGTTGGAATTCAGACCATTGGTGAAAATGTAAGGATGGGAGGAGTCTACAACCACCCAGTCCTACAGGACCCGGGCAGTCCGCCCTGCCCCATTTCTTGATTTTCTATGAATTTTTGGGGATCCCACCCTCGGCCACATAACCACATAAGCGTGTCCTACGAGGTAGACAAGATTTATTTATTTCTTTATTTGAACACACTCTTTTGACTAACTTAAAATAGAACAGCAAGTCACTGAGATGTGGAGCTTCTGTATTGCTACCTATCTTCTCTCTCTCTCTCTCTCTCTCTCTCTCGCTCTATCTCTAACTCTATCTTTCTCTCACACGCTCTCTCTCTCTCATTAAGTGGAACCACGCCCCTCAAGCCCTTATACAGCAGCTGCCAGAACCGGAAGGCACAGCGCTGGGTTTACAAGCTGAAACGGGGTAACAAGTTTCCAATCGAATAAAGATATAAAAACTGGTGCCAGATACAAATTTAAAAGCCGGCGCCATGCTAAAACGTAAAGCATTGCGCTCAAGCACAATGATTATGATTATAACATAATGATGAAAGTGGTGCCATGCTAAAATATGAAGCTCTGCGCCCTTGCAATTTAACTTGTGTATAGCGGCCTGTGAAGCGGGAGCCATGGTCAGATAATAAATAAAAAAAACATGAAACCGGGCGCAGTGCTATGCGCTGTGCTGAGACACAATAAAACAAGTAGACCCTTAACACTACATATAAACACTTGGGGCATAATAAAATTGTAGTTGATCGGTGCCCCTTCCGATATAAACGGAAGTGATTTATCCGAGCACCAACCAACAAGGAGCCAGGCAATAAGAGTAGCACAGGAGTTAACCAATGGCAAGCAGCAGGCGGGATTACACTTGTTATGCTGCTTACAACAGGTCTTGCAGACAGCGCATGCGCTGCCTAGACATTTACCTAAAAATGTCAAGTCAAAGTGAATTTTTGACTTCTAAACAGACTCCCTCCTTCCCCCAAGCCCCTGCCCCCTCCCCCCGCCCACACACACAATGACCCTACTCTGGAAGGGTACACCCATGTGCAGGAAAAATGCCTAACAATCATAGCATTATGTCTTCCTGAAAATAGGGACTGAACCATGAACTTGTTAGTAATTAATGCACTTACTGCAGTGAAGCACTTTTTAACAGTACAATCGCGTAAATGATTTCTGTTGGACGCTGGGTGATAGGTCTCTTTCTAACAGCAATTTGCTCGAATTTATTTGTCTTTTGAGTGTTGAATATATTATGTAAAGTATGAATGTAATCATATCATCCAAGAATACAAACACTTGTGCTATATTGTGAGAAGTTTGTAAAATTAGAGTACTTGAGAATTTCATTAAACTAGAAGAATGTTGAGCAGCCACTAGTCTGCAAATTTTACTTTACTCCGGCCCACTGGAATTATGTGGCAGAGAAGCACCAAATTATGCAGCAGGGTTGAATAAATAATGGGACAAGAAAAGGGAAATTATGCGGCATAGTGCTGCGCATTCTTTGATAGTATTCATTCATTGTAATACTAATGAGGTGAAATCTTTGCCCAGACAGTATCAGTTTAACAACCAAATACAGAAATTACCAAATGAAAGCCGGCCAGTTAACCTTTGTGAAAAGCCTTCTGCTGGGCACGAACGTCGTTGGCAGGGGTTTAGTAACTTTTGATCCGTTTGAACTAGAAATAAAATTTAGTTTTTTATTTAAATCTTAAGATTATGCATCAGATGATGAGTAGTGTGCCAAATCGATCATTATAAAGGAGAGTGGGGGAGCCACAGCCGCAGAATCACATTGTTACAGTGTCCCTGACTTTAATGACTTGACTTTGAAAACTCTTTGCGGAAATGCCTAAACAAAGAAGGACATTTTTTTTATAGTTATTTCTATACAGTGGTATAGAATCCTTAAAATAACTTCTCTAGTTGCCTTTCCCTCGAGGGGAAGAAAAGCTCAAACCCTGTTAAATTGAATAAGCGAATGCATATAACATCACAGCTGCTCACGAAGTACTATGCCTATATAGAGAACATCATATATTAATGTAGTATTTGTATGTATAGCACTAAGCTAGCAAAAGGCAGTGAATCGCTTTACAGTCTCAAAGGAAAAGGTACGGTCACAAACTGATTGGTGAGGTAGCTGGTGTCTTGTAGCAGAATGTTCTGTTCCTGCCTGTTTTTTACAGAGGTGTGTCCACTCTTTCTTAAATGGGGGCAGTCCTGAGGGATATAGGGATCTTGTCTTGTTTTTGATCCTGGGTGCATAGATGTAAAATATTTTTCTTATGTTTTGCACTTCTTTGCCACAGTTTTATGTTTTCAGTTGCATTTGTGTCAAGAGCCTCCGGAGATAGTGACCTTCTGAGCCAGATATGTTGGGGCGGTGACTTTGTAAATGATACAGTGAAGAGTAGTGTGGGTCTGCGAGAGTACCAGTGGACTTCTGGCTAATATAGAGTGTGGGAGGCCAAGGAGCAGGTTGTTGCCACCGTCCAGATGCATAGGTGCAACTCAGCCCAAAGAAAACACTGCACTGTTATTTTGCAGTCCTGTGCATGCACTTCCGGTACTACACAAATATTTACCTAGGTCATCTAGTTTACTTCAGTATTAATCTACACCTGAAGCGTCCTTAACCACGCTGTCTGAACCACGTGTGCCGTTACAACGCAAGGGTTACTACGCTTGCCTTTACCACTCATATGCCTTTACCACGCATATTACTCAACCATGCATGCCTTTACAACAATTTTAATTGTAAAGGCGTTAAAGGCATATGCGTGGTAAACGCAAACCGTGCTCTAGATTCAGAGCGAATGGGCAGCGAATGGGAGGTGTTGGAGACTTGGAGGAACTTCCTGCCCAGATGAGATTGTGAGGAACAGGACATGGCTTGGTGAGTAGTTTTTTCTGTTTTCAGGACTGAGTCGCAGTAGTTTTCAGGGCTTGGAGACCGTTTTGGGGCTCAGGGCGAAGGCTGGGTTTTTTTTAGGGCTGGGGTCGGGGTCGTTTTCAAGGCTGGGGCTAGATTTTAGGGCTCAGGACGGGAGGCTGTGGTGTAACCTTTACCATGCATATGCCTTTACCAATCATGCCTTTACAACGAAGCTCGTTGTAAAGGCATGCATGGTAAAGGCCCGCGTGGTAAAGACCACGTTGTTAAGGCATGCGATATAATTTCCTGTGTGGTTCCGTCCTTCAACCAATCTACACAAACTACTGCAAAACTTCAAAATAAACAAACCCTCTTTGAATCCACACAAATGCAACTACATAACAACATAAACACAACAACATTCTGGGTACTTTCAGAACAGTTCAAAAGGGTGCCTAGGTAATATAGCGCTAGTGCCAACTAATAGCTGGTGGCTCTATACATAAATGGAAATAGCATGATCCTTTTAAAAATAAAGTATACTTCGACTTGTTATTGACGAAGAAGTAGTGGAAACAAACAAATAGTTTTGGAAGCAACATTATGTGTTACTTTTGCAAGTGATTTTTTTCACAGCACAAGTTTCATAGGGCTGTTGGATTGAGGGAAACAGTCCATGGTCTCCTTCTGCATGAAACGGAGTCATTAGGTTTAATATTGTGATAAAGAGTCCAGGGATGGACAGAATATATTTATATTTCTTTAACACACACAGTCTAGAGTAGCATTTTAAGATGATAACCGGATGAGCTAACATGACATTCTACCTACTATCCACTATAATTGTCCTGCAAACAAAATGAAGAGAAAGATACTTCTGGGAATATGGGAGACTGATTTTCCTTCCCTTGTACTATATGTGTAGGATGAGGAATAATGTAAGGCACATTGTTAAAGCAGTATATAAGGTCCTTTGTCCTCTGTTGGTCTTCAGGCGCTCGCATAACGCTTTTCTGTCCGGGGTCATATAAATACGTTAGCTACTCCAGCGTACTAGAATCTGCCTGAAATGTAAATGTTAAACTAATGTATGGCAGAGAGTGGGTACGAGGCGTGTGTATATAACTGCACCTTTATTTGTCTTTAGATAACCAAGAGCTGGCGTTCGCTGATTGAGCCCAGGCTAATAGTGGAAACACTACCTGTTTCAGAAGCCGCTAAGAACCAGTCAAATGGTGGCCCTGTGGTGTTGCCGCAGCAAAAAGTGTAATTTGATGGACTGCTTCAATTGTCTGGTGTACATAAGTCAACATTTTTTCTACTTTCCCCGATCCTCGTTCAGTTTTTCAGTGAACTGCGTAGCTTATCATGCATATTTTATAAATTTTAAATAAAAATATAAAAGTTGTTCATAGTCTTATTTGTGTGTATGCGCCTGTATTTTGTTTGCTGTCCGGTTGTGTATATTTTCTAATAAGCCCCACAAACCTTTCCTGTAAACATTTCCACTTTCTATGATGGAATGTCCACGCAGAAGTGTTTCCCGTGTGTCACTGTGTTGAGCGATAAGGCAGGTGCGTCTTGAAGAGGGTTATCTTGAAATGTGTTTTTCTGCACATATTTAGGTCTCGCCTAGAGGCCGCTTAAGCTGGCTGGTGAGTTCTCATACCGACACGCAAAACACACACACATTTACAGACTAAAGGGCTTTTGGACAGCGCGTACCAACCATTGGCTACTGCGGTTCAGCTGGGTTTACCCGTGCGCTGACAGGGTGGAACATCTGCCTTGATATCAGTCCACAGCATATTGTGGATGTGAAGTGTGTAAAAAGTAGTTTGTATCTAAAATATGTAACTTTCACACTCTCAGTTGGTCCCGCGAACTCCAACTCCATCCAACCCGACTTGCTCTGTGCACCTCCATCCCCTTGTTTTTTAGGTCTCGCCTGTTGTCGATGCGCATGCGCATCGAGCAAAGCGAGACTATTGCGAGTTATCCACTCTTTATCCACACTGCAAGGAATCGTGGCGATTCCTTGCAGTGCACGATAAATTTAAGGTCAATGCGCATGCGCATTGAGCTTATGCGCATGCGCATTGACCTTAAAAGTCACGGGCGCGTGCACGTCCGTCTTTGTTTACCCCTCCGCCCCCTCCCGCCGTGTCGCATTTCTCCTCCCCCTCCCCTCTCTTCCTTTCGTCTTCCTGCCGTGTCGCACCTCTCCCCTCTCCGCCCCCTCCCCTGCCCGCCCCCTCCCGCCGTGTCGCATTTCTCCTCCCCCTCCCCTCTCTTCCTTGCGTCTTCCGGGCCGTGTCGCACCTCGCCTGCACGTTTTCGGCAAGGAACTTTGTCAGCGCTTGTCTCTTTTTGCCCACTGAAATAACCGTGTTTTATGTTCATCAGGCTACGTATGTGAGCGGAAAGAGCTGCTGGCAAATGGCTGCTGCAACATCAATGTGCCAAGTTCGCAGTTGCACAGCTGCAAGAGCTGCCTGCCAAATGGTTGTTGCAGTGTATATGAGTACTGTGTCTCCTGCTGTCTTCAACCCAATAAGGTTTGTGGGCTCCCGGCTTTTGATTGTTTTTCCCCTTTTCAAGGAGTTAGCTTGAATTAACTTGTGAGCACCTCTGCTCTTTGCCAGCAGGTTAGGTTGGAACAACATCTGAACCGGACATTTGTCATTCAGGTAGGTTAGGACTGGTTATGGCAGACTCTTCAGTAGGTTAAGTTAAAAATGTGTGTTCTTCCGACCAGCCTCAAGAGAAAGTGAGTCTACCATAGTTCTCTTTTGTCATCTAAGGGATTACTTTAGAAACGTGTCTTGCTTTCTTTGTAACCGGCTAACTAGACCTGTGACTCTTTTATATATAAGATCTCACTGCACATAAGGAGAAAATCTCTTTTCTTTAAAATAAGGTTGGTGCAAACCCTTCTGCTGGCAATTATTAGTGTTCAGTTCTCTTTTCTCTTAATTGTTTTGTTTAAACAAAGTCTGATACAACACAGAGTAACTATTTCTCAATACCGACTAACGAATACTGAAAATTAATTTACGCCCGGGGAAAGTGGTGGCAGACCTCTCCGACTTACGTTTTCTCGATCTCCAGCTCCACTCAAGCTTCTGCTGCTACCTGTACTTCCCAGTAGGATAAACAGACAAAAGTCCGTGCGGTGCTGTCAATGCCGGTTCCGCTTATTGGCAATGACGGCATCCCAGAGCACTGAGCGTTGCCCTTTTGCAAAGAACCCTTTTTTTATCTACTTTATTTTCCATTAAATTCTGAATGGAAACTAGCCTTTTTGGTTCTTATTACCTCACTGTAATATATGCACTTTTTGTGAAGTGCCCCTCTTGTGTGAACATGTAAAGGATAGATTTTGGACTGAGAAGGACCCACATTTTAAAGGACGTTCAGTACCTGGACTGTGAATTTACCTGTAAAAAGCAAACTATAGGTTTTCTTAGAAACTGTTTTATGGTATTTTGTGGTCTTTCTCCAGGCACCAAGAGGCTTAAATTAATATGGCTGGGAGGACAGGTGCTTGCAGGTCGTGGACTAATAACCTTAGATGAGTTCGAGCTCCTCAGAGGGTTCATATTCATTCCTACAGAACAAAGACCTCACTGGTCACTTTCCTAAGACGTGCTTCCATTTCAAATATTTGTAAACCGCAAAGTATGCCACTTACATTTCTTGAAATGATTACTCTCAGGATACACTATTCAGGGCAGATGCTGCATTCATCCAGGATGTGTTTTGCTCAGTTTATTTGTTTGAAGGCTAGGCAAACATATGCGGTCTTGCTTTTTCCCAGTTTTTAAGTAGGAGTTGTCAGTTGTGAATTTCAACAAGTTAGAAGGAGAATGATCCATTCTTCCAGCCATCTCCGCCTACTGACACTGGAGCGCTTCAAAAAGCAGAGCAAAACCTCCAAATACAAGTTAATTTTTTCTTTCTTTTTGTGTTTTTCCACAAAATGCATGAAGCATTGCCGTCTGTTTAGACTGGGTAATATATCCCCCGCCCCCATCATAATCCTAATCAGCCCTTACTGTAAAATTGTACTGGTAACCAGCCCACGTTCAAATTTAGAATGAATTATTGGCAGTCTGGATTGTCTGCCTCTGAGGTGTTCTTCCTTTCACTCTCCCGTTCATGTAAAAGAGGCCTGTCTGGCAACAGTAAACATCCAAATACAGGTGTTAATTGTATAATATTTTGACCTGTGTGTAATTTAAATGTTATATTATTGGCGGTCATATAATCTAATTAAATATCTGAGTACAAAACAGCGGCTATGATTAAGATTCCTAGTTTTCCATATTTTGTCACAAAAAGTGTAAATTCTAAAACTTTTTAAAGCTGAGATGGTAATTCATAGCCTGGCATGCCACGGTTCAATGCTAGAAGTGTTTGCAGTTCTAGCTTTGAATCGGGGTTATTCATCTAGCTTTGAATCGGGTTTAGCACAAGGGTTGTGCTTGCCAATGGCACTCTGTTCTGTGTTGGGATTACAAATGTGCAGCAGTTCACCAGTTGTTTCCCACGTCGAGTCTCTTTTCTGCCAGTGATCCATGCAGACTACACAGCCACACCATCAGTCCGATCCAGAACAGAAGGGTGCTCTGGGCTGACCTTGCCTTTACTCACAAGTCTTTAGTCTTCTGTCTTAGCGTGCAAGAGTAGATGGTGAATGTTTGGCCATGCCCTTGTAATCTTCCACTTAGTGTTCCATTTTTGTAATTCTAGAGGTGGAGGTAATCTGTGTGTGCGACAGTAAATCACTGCTAATAATCTTGGTAATATTCCCATACAGCAGTTGCGTATGTAAATCTGTTGTACACCTTTTAGACTTAGTGCCTCAGTGCCATTGGATGAGTTATCTCCTTTTATTAAAATCGAACACAGCTAGATATCAATGTTGTGCAGAAACTTTGCCTCACTCACCCTCACTCACCCTCACTCACCCTCACTCACCCTCACTCACTCACCCTCACTCACCCTCACTCACTCACCCTCACCCTCACCCACCCTCACTCACCCTCACTCACCCTCACTCACCCTCACTCACCCTCACTCACCCTCACACAGTGCAATAGGTCTCGCAGGATTTTTAGTTAAAGCTTTTACATTTGCTTATTGCTTTTTTGATTTGTAATTCTTTTGCATTGCCTACAAAAAAATAAAATGCAAAAGATTTACAACAAAAAACCTATAAACAATTCTAAAAGCACTAACTCTAATGCTGCGAGACCTATTGCATTTCTAATGCTTGTTTCTTTTTCTCCTTATCCACCCCGTATCTCTCTTCTCATCTCTCACTGTGCCCCCGCGCTCTGTCTTACCACCTCATGACAACTGCCTGTGATACCCATTGGAGTCAGCGAAGCTCACACTAATAAAAGAAGTGTCTGCACTGTGTGAGGGGTTCAGACCATTGCCAACAAAATGGCAGCTGGCTGTCTCCACTTTCTGTAATGTGCGCGGTTAACGAGACAGAGCACGTCAACCTACCGTAGCAAAGTCCACGAATCAGATCAAGTTCAAGCTAAAAAGCAATTCAGGTATCTTGGCCGCACCAGTGAAAGGCAGGGACGAAGCATTGGGAGGTGGCGGGGGTGTTAGGGGTGTGACACTCACCCCCTCAAATAAATGCATTTTTGACATTGTAGTTGGGTCTGAGAGCCCTGAGTTGGGTCTGACCTTTGATGTAAAAGAGGAGAGGGAAGAAGAGGGTGGTATAAATCTGGTGCCTGAATTTCAAAATGTGAAATCAGATAACCTCAATACCGGCTTCCCTGCTTGAACAAACTGTGTGATCCTAGACAAACATTTTAGTTCACACAGCCTTCTCTATCTTTATTAACGCATATGAAAGCACTTTTAAATACTTGAGTTCAAGATGTGTGCTGTACAAGTACCCCAAGTTTCATTTAATATACCATAATGTTACTCCATCTACAATAAGAATCTAGGCCACATTTAGGGTTTACATGACTACTGACTTGCATCTTACTACACTAATAGCGCTGTCAGTGGGGGTGAGCCATTAATGTTTCTAAGTTTGTGTTTAAAAACTATCACTTTCAATAAATGTTTCTCTATGCAGTGATATAATCTGATGTACTAAGGTGCAGCACTACCTCAAGTTAAAAAAATACACTTTTTTGAATTTTGAAGACAGTGTATCACATTTTTGCATTATGTTTGCAGCAGGATATACATGCCAAATATTTTCATGGCTTAGCTTGTGCGTGGAGTCTTAAAGAGTCCAGCCAGACCTATGGATCAGCTCGCTCTATTAATTGACCTGTGTACCCTCCAGCTGTGCCCCACTAGGCAGATGCCAGCGCAATGCAAATCAGTAATGACCCTACTTCTCATGGGAACAGCTATTCCAATAGGGAAGTTTTGTGCATGTCTGGCAAGGTGTAATAAGAAATCCATTTTCACTTGCCTGTGTGGCAACCTAAGATGGTGGATGACTTTTGTGCAAGACTATCTAGCAGCCTGCATTCTTTATATTTATTCTTTGCCTAACCCCAGGCCATACTGAAGATGGTTATTGTCCCCTTAGGTCGGGGGGTTTCAGATTCCTCCTTTTAGAGCTGCCTCTACTCCTACCTCCGCCCTCTCTTCCGGCCAGGTCTACTCCACAAATAATTCGGCCTACTGTCTGGACCATCGCCTATTCCTGTCTCTGAGCTGCCCGGATCCAGCTCAGGAAGGCTCTTGCTGTTCACTATCATGGCATGAGCAGGTCATGCTGCGGCCATTCAGTTTGTGAGTAGAGGAGCTGCTAAAAATGTCAACTATGCCTGAGAGCAGATGGGTCATCTCTGGGATTAACTACTAAGGGGTTTCACTGGTACTATCTTCCAGATGCTCCATGGACACCAGAAGGAGGGGCACATCAGCAAAAACGTATTTGCAGCGCTGGAATCCACTGACTGCTGTTCTCCTGCCAGTCTAAGGCCTGAATCTATGTCAAGATGTCTACTGGAAGCCCTGCTGGATGTCCAGGAGAAGGAGAGCTGATACTAGATTGCACCCAACAGAGGAGAGCTTGCCTGGGAGTAAATCTTCAGCCGACAGCTTCGGGATCTTCGAAGGCTGATGGAGGCCTTACTCGCCCCAAGATAAGAGGTTTCTGAGCTGCTGGGCAAAAAGAATGTCCATCAACTGCATTATGCGGTGTCCAGGGGAAGGACAGTTGCTTGTGTGTTTGGCGAGCCTCTTTTGCCACTGACAACGCCAGTGCAATGCAGAAACGTGAGTGTGCCCCAAATTGCATCCATGAAACTTCGAGGATTGCCTTAGTCAAGTGGCCTGGCCTGGAGATGTCACACAGGTAGAAAGGGGAGGCTTTGCAGATCCCAATCCCTCATTCTGTGTTCAAATATGTTGCTCAGTGGTGGGGATATCAGTGAACTCCATAACTGTCCCCTGCCATCAGATCTGTAACCCTGGAGCTGTGGCCCCCGATCAGTGTGGGGAAATCAATCTATGATTCGTTGATGTTTCAGTGATGACCCCGCATAGATTGCACATTCAATGTCTCGACTATAGGTTTTGGGAAGGACATGAGGAGTTAATATTCACAATGGGATTCCTGCAACTACAAGTTAAACTTCACTGAATGACAAATAACTGTGCCAATTTACCAGATGTATAGAAACATTTAACACTAGTTTAACAACACAGACATTTACTACCTGCTCTGAGCAGGTGACAAATGGCTGCAAGGCGTTTACTTTAGGTTGGAGGGAGGAGGAAGGCTTGGGGTGATGTATGGGATGTTGGAAGAGGGGAGATGTCTCTTCCATGGGGGACCAGAGGTCTAGGCTGTAAGCCTTTTGAAAACAATTTTACTGTCTAATGTTCACATACCTACAGGTTGCAGGTGCACGGACACTGGTCATTTCATTCATTCATGTGCAATTCCACTTCTACCCTTCATAACCAGTGCTTAATGAATCAGACACCTTCTCTAAGTAAGTGATTGATTCAGATCCAACCCCTCTGAGTGTGGGGGGGCAATATATTGAAGCCTGTTATTTGTTTTCCCTTGAGGATCCCTTTTTGTAAGTTATTCCATTATCCAGGACAAACATATCTTGCACTATATCCCGCCCTAGCTGCAGAAAGCAGTATTTATGTTATGTCTTCAATTTAGCACAAAAATAGCAATGAGCATCTTAAACACAAAGGTTGGAGTATTTTTTTGTTATGTTAGAGTATTTGTAAAGCGCATGGCTGCCCCAACATTGGGGCGTCCCAGCTCTAAGTTGAACACAGAGTAAGAAGACAAAGAGAGAAAAGATTAACAGTTGGAGAAAATCCAAGTCTTCATCAACCTTTTGAAGGTCAGGTGATCAGGGCTGCTGCGTATGTGAAGAGGGAGGTCGTTCCAAAGGGCCGAAGCCAGCAGCTTGAAGAAACAGCCATTCGCTCTGGCCCTCCGTATCCGAGAGACTCAAGCCAGAAGCAGATCTGCTGAGCATAGCGCTCGTCTGGGTGTGTAGTAAGAACATAGTTCACTCAAGATTCTTGGGCCGATGCCCAAAAGGATTTTATGGGTGATACACAACGTTTTAAAGCACACTCTCTGTTCTAGGGGAGGCCAATGTAGGCGGCAGAAGAGATTGGAGACATGGCAGTGTTTAGGAAGGGCGAAGGAGAGATTGGAGACATGGCAGGGTTTAGGAAGGGCGAAGGAAGCTCGAGCATCAGCATTCTGAATGGGGTGCAGCCTTTTGATCACAGATTTGTAGGTACCCAGAAGTAACACATTACAACAGTCCAATCTGGCAAGGATTGATGATTGGATGTTCATCTACAGAGTTTGAGAGTCAAAGAGACCTAGCATTGGCTTTAAGCCACACAACAGTCCGAAACATTTCCCTGCCACATATTTGGCGTGGGCCTCAAAGGCGAGATCCTTGTCCATCATTACTCCTAGGTTCTTCCCCACAGGTTTAGTTATGGGGGCACCGTAAGAGCAGGAGGCCACCACTCATTGCCCCAGAGATGGGAATCCCTGCCCAGTACCTACCAGAAGGATCTCGGATTTGGCTGAATTTGGCTGCAAATAATTAGCTGTCATCCACTCCGAGATGGCTGTTAAATCGTGTTTGAATTTAGCTGTGTCCTGGTTGGGATTGTTGGAGAAGGCGATCACCAACTGAGTGTCATCTGTGTATGACATCAGGGAGATGCCCCGTGCTTTGGCCAGCAGAGCCTCACGTTGGCGTTGAATAAGGCAGAGCTCAATGCTGACCCCTGGGGCACCCCACAGCGTAATGTGTGAGTGCAAGAGAGGAAGGGAGGGGCAGTAACTTGAAAATTCTGACTGTCAAGGAAGGACGAAAGCCAGGAGAGGGCTTTGCCCTTGGGCCCGATCTCCTCCAGACGTTGGGGCAGGATCTCATGGGAGACCGTGTCAAAGGCAGCGCTCAGATCTAGTAGAATTAATGCTGTAGTTCTGCCTGCATCCAAGAAGGTCCGTAGCTGTTCTATGATCGCCAGCAAAGCGGACTCTGTACTATGCCGAGGCCGGAACCCCTTTTGTGAAGTGTCTAGTTTTGAGTTTGCTTCTAGGTAATGAGTTAGGATCGAATTAACATGTAATTCCGGGATTTTGAACAGGTACGGGAGCAGCGAGATTGGCCGGACGTTTTCTGACTTAGACACGTCTAGTGTTGATTTTTTCAGTAGGGGGACTACCTTGGCATGCTTCCAGGGCGTAGGGACCACTGCTGAGGACAGGGATACATTTATTAGCTCCCAACATACAGGCAGGAGACACTGTTGGAGTTTCCTGAACCTGTCAGGTTTCATGGAGTCATCTGGGGACCCTGATTTTACTATAACAAACAGCGCTTCGATAGCTTGATGGAAGATAGGGTGGAGCAAAGCGAGCGAGAATGTCTCAGAGCCCGCAGACATAATTCTCCCCATGCCATGAGGGGTATCGCCTGAGTGGAAGCTACTATAGATACGTTACACCTTCTCCACAAAGAATTTGGCCAGAGCTTCGCATTGCAGATTAGAAGATATAATACTGTCTGAGGCAGAAGGGAACTTTACCAGGTCCTTCGAGAAAGAGAAGATGGTTTTAGTAGGGTTATTGCTTGTGGTGATCAGGTTGGCGTAGTATGCTACCCTAGTCTTGCGGACCAATTTGTAGTAAGACTTAATCACACTTCTGTAGTGTGCTTTAGCCAAAGGGTCATAAGATTGCCTCCAGGCTCGTTCTAAGACCTTGCAGTTCTTCCTGGCTAGGGTCAGAGCCTCATTATACCAGACATTAGCCCATACATCTTTAGCATGAGTGAGTTTAAACGGGATACAGGTGTCCAGGGCTTGGGTGACCCACCCCCGAAAGTGCACATCGGCCTCTTCAATATTGATGGACCTTTCAGGAAGCTCACTGCTTAAGGCAGCCTGAAAGTCGTCATGGTCCAGGTTATGCCAGGAGCGTTTGAGTGAGGTGTTGCGATGAAGCTGTGGTATGGTGCGGGCTAGCGATAGCCACATAGAGATGAGAGAGTGATCTGCCCAGGGCATAGGGAGGGGTGCTTGCACCTCCAGGGACTGGAGGTTTGAGAAAATCGGGTCAAGAAGATGACCTGCAATGTGTGTTGCCAATTGGACCAGTTGGCAAGCTGCCATGTCCCCAAGAAGGCTAAGAATGTCAGGGGCCTCATGCAGCTCTAGATGGAGATTCAGATCACCGATGACATTGAAGTTGGCTGTCTGAAGAGCTAATGTGGCGATAGCATTAGCCAAGGCTTCTCTAAAGGATTTTGATGGGCCGGGTGGACGGTAAATCAGAAACGCCCAGAGAGCGTGAAATTTGCTGTCAGCGTGATGGTAAAGAGTGCGCTATCACAGTCAGGGATGCCTTTGGGGACGAGGCTACAGGTATAGACTGCTTTGTGTATAATTGCAATACCTCCCCCTTCCCCCGTCACTCTATTTAGGCATCTTATTTCACATCCAGTGGGGAGGGCCAAGGCAGGTATGGTCACAGAATCCTCAGAGAGCCAGGTCTCTGTTAAAAATACGACCTTAGGGGACCGTTCCTGATGGAGATCAAACACCTCCGCGTGATGTTTAGTCAGGGAGCAGCAGTTTAGGCTGAGAATGGTGTAGGTCTTGGGGTTAGGTTCAGCGTCTGTGGAGCGCAAGCAAAAGCTAGTCCCAAAGATGCAATGACTACAAAGAGTTGGGCAGACCTCCGGGGCCCAACTGTGATCCCCACATGCTGCCTCACCTTGCATAGCGACCAGAGCTTCCAGTGAATCAGTGAATAGACTCTTCTTTGGGACAAGGGTGGAGTAGAGTTCCTGGCTCCTGGCGACGTCCTGGTGCGGACAGGTGCAGACTGGCTTGCCTTTGGCTCACCTGCGCCACGGCGGCGCTGCTGCATGCATTAAATGCCTGGAGGCATAGCTGGCTCCTCCCGGGCTGGTCAATGATTGGCTGGGGACTGGCCAATCAGAGCGCAGTACCGCCAAATCTACAAACTAGGTGAGCGCTACCAGACATGCCAACCCTCCCGATTCAGGCGTGAGACTACCAATTTCAAGGATAGTCTCCCGCCTCCCGATTCCTGCAAGAAAAAACCTGATTCCTCAGGGTTTCAGCTGACAGGGCTTGGTATTGTGTAAAGTGCCAATTCTTCCAGCAATAGTCAGAGTGCCCATGCAGGGGCTCTCAAAGGGGTGAAAAACCAACAAAGCGTCAATAACGAGGGAATAGTCTTTTAAAGACCTGTGAAGTATGGGGGGGGGGCTGTGTGTGTGCACAGGAAGCTGTTTTAGCCACAGGGGTGGTGTGGGGTGGGGTGGGGTGGGGAACATGCACTGCCATCAACCTGCCAGGCCAGTGCACAATACTTGCATCACACTCTCTCTACCTGCCATTGCGCTCCATGGTTCTGAAAGGTATGAAAAAACGTGCATTTGTGTTTCAAATGTCAAATCCTGTAGCAGCACACTTCAAAAGCCCATACATGCCAGTAACCCGATTCAAGGCCCCCAGGCCCGGACTGGCTGTTGAGGGCACCGGGCAATTCCCCGGTGGGCCGCATGGTTGGGGGCCGGTTTTGGGCCCCTGGGGCCGTTTTTGTTACAGGGCCGTTATGCTGCAAAAACGGCCCTGTAACAAAAACGGCCGAAAACCGTCCCTGTCACAGAGCGCGGTCGCACCTCTCCCCCCTCCCCTCTCCTCCCGGAGGGGGCAGGGGGGCCGGCCGAGCACTTTGCCAGGGCCGGTTCTGGTTCCCAGTCCGGCCCTGAAGGCCCCATTCTCCCGATTTATTTTTGAAATCTCCCTCTTTGCTCTTCTGAAATGTTGGCATGTATGCGCTACGTAGCAGCAAGTACAAACAAGAACAAGTAGCGTTTTTAGTGCAAATAGCCTAGTGCAAGTTAAAAGTTAAAAAACATCCACAGATTCAAGAACAGTGTCTCGTACTCAGTTTTAGCCTAAACTGAACCCTGTAGGCAGTGACCATGAGATCCATCTTCAAGGTAAAAAAAAATCAAAGGAAATATGTAAAATTATTTAGAATCTGTGCTTCTACATGTAATATTCATTATTTTTTTTTATCCACATCTACAACATAACATCCACGCCCACACAGCTTTAGATGTCGTAGGTAATCATTGCCAAAATGCACTCTGCAAGGAAGTAGCCATAAATTTGAAGAAAGGGGCATCTTGGTTTAGGAAGAGGGACAAGAGACAATGGCACCTTCATCCTGCATAGAGCAGAATGGGATTTTGGAGGAACAAAGAAAAAAGATGCACACAAAGGGCTTGTTTTGCTTCTCATAAACTGGAGGCCCTATCCCCACCACCCCAGAGAGGAACCTAAGGGAGATATACCATGCCAAGAGCATCATCATCTCCCTGATCGTTGGTCATGAGAGAGATCAGCTGGTCTGGTATTCCATATGTAGCAATGTGCCTATACAGCTTATAGGCGATACGTTCAAAATTAGGGTCTCTCCTAACATTTATCCTCTTCAGGTCGCTAAAATAAGTGCACCTACATTACGTGTGAGTAACACCGACATTTTGCAAAGGATATTCATTTGTTGAAGACCGCCATATGATTGGTTGGTGATTTTACAAATATAAGCGTCTTTATTACAGCCAAACCCCACTGGTCTCATGGAAATACACTATAGAAAACATATGAGTGGATAAACAATAAGCCGCAAATAAGAACTTTAAAAGAAACTGAATTAATCAACAGTAATGAATTCTACCTCATGATGTAATCATACATTGTTTCATAGATGTATTCGTGAAAGCCCCAGCGACCAGTCTGGGCTCTTCTGCTTCAGCTCGCTGTGCTTAAAATGGAAGTGACATCAAGTTTTGATTTTAAACACATCATACACTTTCAAAGTCGTGTTCGCCAAATAGACAACCATGGGCCTATTACCCATGATTAATATGTGGGTGGGGGGGGGGGGGGGGTGCATTACACAGGGTCACCGGAAGGTTCCATATCATGTGAACGCAATTGGCCTGCTGTATGAAAACTGGCGTAACTTAATCGTGCTTACGTCTGTCTATAACTTGTGCCTAAGTCTGCCTGCTCATAAATTGCACCTTTTAAGGGAATTTGCTAACCTTTCCTTCATAAACAGGGAATCTTATGACTCACCAAAGAAAAAGACCTAAGTATGTGGACTTCACTGATGTAGTTTAAGAAATGTTTGCACAATTTTCGATTAATTTTCAAGATACTTTTTTTCTCTGATTTTATAAACATTATGCTTCCATTCTTCCCACTCGGAAACATTTGTGATTGATGCTACTGCCAACCCTTTCTGCAGCAGTTAGATCTTCAGCCTCCAGCTGTAAATTATGTCTGCAGATAAATGTGGGAAACACACTTAATGTGTTTGTAACTACCAAAAAGGTTATAGGGCATGATCATCAAATGTGCAAGAAATTTTGCTTAGCAGCTTCTCTGGAGCAGCCTGATGGATGCTGACTAACACTAGACAAACATGTTAAGAGCATGTGCACAAATGAGTAATTTATGCACTCTTAGTACGACAGTTTTTTAATGTACCCAGTTCGTCGATTTCTTTTCATATAACATTGTACGCTGCCACCACAATCCAATGGACTGATTAAAGGAAACAAGATTACAAGAATTACGTTTGGTTTCTGAGAAGTTGTAATTTAAAACCCTCTTTAATGGTAAAGTTGGATTTTAAGTCACAATTCTGGAAATGCCACTTTTAGAAAGTTGGTGTTTTCTTATCCTAACAATTTGGTGCCAGCAGCCTCTTTCCTGGGTTACATGACTAGGTGGACTTGGCAGTTCACCTTCGTGTATTCCTCCGAAACAGTCACACAATAGAGGGCCTCGGTGTTGGCAGGATAGGCCATCCTGATTTGATGGGAGGGGCAGAGCTGTGATCCGTCACACTTTGCACTTCAAAGACACTAATGCAGCTCATATGCAAAAATCTTCACCTTAGCCTGTTGTGTCAGCAGACAGACTGGGAAATGCAAAAAGAACAATTGATGGATAGAATGCAGAAAAATGTCATACATTTACCCCAGTACAGAGATCTGGGCCCAAATCCATCGTTTTTTGCTCACCATGCCATTCCAATTTAGACCCAGCCATATGCAAATCAGTCTTGGGAACAGTCCAGCCCAAACTGCCAGGCCAGGTCCTCCCTGTACTGGAAACAAGCATCCTAGGACCGGTTTTGGGCTTTCAGACCTCATCAGCCAGGATAGCTTGACTCCAGTGGCATGAAGAGCACGGGACTCACGTCTGAGCATACCCGTCCCACTAGGGGGGAGACAAATGCAAAAAGAACAATTGATGGAAAGAATGCAGAACAATGTCATACATTCACCCCAGTACAGAGATCTGGGCCGAAATCCATCACTTTTTGTTCACCATGCCATTCCAGTTTAGACCCAGCCATATGCAAATCAGCCTTGACCTTGCGCCTTGACCTTGTGCCAGGCCAGGTGCTCCCTGGACCGGAAACAAGCATCCTAGGACTGGTTTCGGGCTTTCAGCCCTCATCAGCCAGGACAGCTTGACTCCAGTGGCATGGAGAGCACGGGACTCACGTCTGAGCAAACCCCTCCCACTCGGGGTGACAAATGTAAAAAGAACAATTGATGGCTAGAATGCAGTATACTGTCATACATTCACCCCAGTACAGAGATCTGGGCCCAAATCCATCGTTTTTTGCTCACCATGCCATTCCAGTTTGACCCAGTCATATGAAAATCAGCCTTGACCTTGCACCCAATGGGAACAGTCCAGCCCGAACTGCCAGGCCAGGTGCTCCCTGGACCGGAAACAAGCACCCTAGGACCCGTTTCGGGCTTTCAGCCCTCATCAGCCAGGACAGCTTGACTCTAGTGGCATGGAGAGTACGGGACTCACGTCTGAGCATACCCATCCCACTCGGTGTGACAAATGCAAAAAGAACAATTTATGGATAGAATGCAGAATATTGTCATGCGTTCACCCCAGTACAGAGATCTGGGCCCAAATCTATTGTTTTCTGCTCACCATGCCATTCCAGTTTGGACCCAGCCATATGCAAATCAGTCTTGACCCTGTGCCCAATGGGAACAGTCCAGCCCAACCTGCCAGGCCAGGTCCTCCCTGGGCTGGAAACAAGCATCCTAGGACCGGTTTTGGTCTTTCAGCCTTCATCAGCCAGGATAGCTTGACTTCAGTGGCATTGAGAGCACGGGACTCACGTCCGAGCATACCCGTCCCACTCGGGTGACAAATGCAAAAAGAAGAAATGATGGATAGAATGCAGAACAATGTCATACATTCACCCCAGTACAGAGATCTGGGCCCAAATCCATCGTTTTTTGCTCACCATGCCATTCCAGTTTGGACCCAGTCATATGAAAATCAGCCTTGACCTTGCGCCCAATCGAAACAGTCCAGCCCGAACTGCCAGGCCAGGTGCTCCCTGGACCGGAAACAAGCATCCTAGGACCCGTTTCGGGCTTTCAGCCCTCATCAGCCAGGACAGCTTGACTCCAGTGGCATGGAGTGTACGGGACTCACGTCTGCGCATACCCGTCCCACTCGGGGTGACAAATGCAAAAAGAACAATTGATGGATAGAATGCAGAACAATGTCATACATTCACCCCAGTACAGAGATCTGGGCCCAAATCCATCATTTTTTGCTCACCATGCCATTCCAGTTTGGACCCAGCCATATGCAAATCAGTCTTGATCCTGCGCCCAATGGGAACAGTCCAGCCCGAACTGCCAGGCCAGGTCCTCACTGGACTGGAAACAAGCATTCTAGGACCTGTTCCGGGCTTTCAGTCCTCATCAGTTAGGATAGCTTGACTCCAGTGGCATGGAGAGCACGGGACTCACGTCTGAGCAAACCCATCCCACTCGGGGTGACAAAAGCAAAAAGAACAATTGATGGATAGAATGCAGAATAATGTCATACATTCACCCCAGTACAGAGATCTGGGCCCAAATCCATTGTTTTTTGCTCGCCATTCCAGTTTGAACCCAGCCATATGCAAATCAGCCTTGACCTTGCGCCCAATGGGAACAGTCTAGCCCAAACTGCTAGGCCAGGTCCTCCCTGGGCTGGAAACAAGCATTCTAGGACCGGTTTCAGGCTTTCAGCACTCATCAGCCAGGATAGCTTGACTCCAGTGGCATGGAGAGCACTGGACTCACGTCTGAGCATGCCCGTCCCACTCGGGGTGACAAATGCAAAAAGAACAATTAATGGATAGAATGCAGAACAATGTCAAATATTCACCCGAGTACAGAGATCTGGGACCAAATCCAGCGTTTTTTGCTTACCGTGCCATTTCAGTTTGGACCCAGCCATATGCAAATCAGTCTTCACCCTGTGCCCAAAGGAAACATTCCAGCCTGACTGCCAGGCCAGGTCCTCCCTGGACTGGAAGCAAGCATCCTAGGACCGGTATCGGGCTTTCAGCCCTCATCAGCCAGGATAGCTCAACTCCAGTGGCATGGAGAGCACAGGACTCACGTCTGAGCATACCCGTCCCACTTGGGGTGACAAATGCAAAAAGAACAATTGACGGATAGAATGTAGAACAATGTCATACATTCACCCCAGTACAAAGATCTGGGCCTAAATCAATTGTTTTTTGCTCACCATGCCATTCCAGTTTGGACCCAGACATATGCAAATCAGTCTTGACCCTGTGCCCAATGTGAACAATCCAGCCCGAACTGCCAGGCCAGGTCCTCCCTGGACAGGAAACAAACATCCTAGGACCGGTTTCGGGCTTTCGGCCCTCATCAGCCAGTATAGCTTGACTCCAGTGGCATGGAGAGCATGGGACCCACGTCTGAGCATACCCATCCCATCTGTTGAAGACAGACTGGGAAAAGGACAGAGAGACAAGAATTTCCAAACACATCTCTGGGAGGAAAACTCCAGAAGCTTCTTCCATTTCAAAACTAGCACCAGGAATGAAAATGGGATGCTCAGAAGCTAGCACCAGGAATAAAAATGGGACCCTCTGACCCACTTTTCAGTACACTCCTAAGCTTGTGGGCAAGCCGCTGAGGTCTCTCTGCAACTGTTCAGCTGACTTAATACACTGGACTTGCAACTGCACCAGCCTGATACCTGTAGGCCTTTGCTGGAATGAGTTCCTGATCTCCAAGAGGTGCTGCCCAGGTCTTGGACCCTTAGTGTTTCATCTGTTGAGCTCCTCCTAGAAGAAAAGTAGAAATCCTGAGGTTTTAGGCTCTTTGCAACTACAAACGGGCATGTTTGCATCAAGAACTGCAGGGCCGGACTGAGAACAGAAACCGGCCCTGGCAAACTGCTCAGCTGGGGTCAGGGGGAGTGCAGGTGAGCAGTTTGCGACGGCCGGTTTCGGCCGATTTTGTTACCGGGGGCCGACATTGCCGACCCCGGTAACAAAACCGGCCCCCACCCTAGCGGCCTACCGGGGAAATGCCCGGTGCCCGCTATTGCCAGTCCGGCCCTGAAGAACTGGACGCGCACCCGACCACCAATGTGAAGCTCCTTTGAAGCTGTCTCTTAATGCTACTGTGACCACCAGTGGTGACAGACAATGCAAGATTGGCACTTCACGCTAAAGCATTGACAGTCCACGGTGACTCGCAAAGCAAATCTCCATGAATGACCTTCCGCGATTCATGACAGTATCTACGCGCTACAGAGATGATCGTTCCAATGCCTGGCCGGCTCATCATGCTACAGCGACGACCATCCATGACACTCTCCCTGCAACGCGCTGCCTCTTGCACCGCAAACATAAATATTCGTGCTGGACTTTAGAGGGTTACTTTATCAGCAGAACTAACCTGGTCTCTGTATTCGACCCTCCCTCCATCGCGTTGGTATGAAGTTTTGACTTTCACCAGGTCTTGTATGACCAGATAACCATGAGTTTTACCCTGTGCTTTTAGGTGCTATACTTACCCTAAATCTTTGAAAAATAATATCCACAGTTCTACTAATTGAATTCTTGTTGTTTTGATGTAATATAATTTATTAAATTCTGCTTTTATTTTTCTAAACTAGTGTGGGTTTTTTCTTGTGTTGTGTTTTTGCTTTGTTACTGTTTGTGTGCTGCATAAATACTTTACACATTGCTTCTAAGTTAAGCCTAACTGCCTTTGGGCAAGCCACCAGAGGGTTACGCACATGTTAATTTATTGACTGTTTGTGATTCACCCTAACACTCTGAATAACCTGTCCTCAGGGTGCTTTAAACACTCTTTTCTACTAGTAGCACCTCCTCTATTTGTGAGAAAGTCCCCGGGGTTATCACCGAGTGGCTTATCTGAGAAGTAGCAGGTAACTTCACCCTTCTGTTGCCTAAAAAACTGAAAATGTGCACCGCTTTTGTGCTTTCAAGCTGGACAAACAAAACCAAAAGAAAGCAAACATACATGAACTGTTTGAACATACATGAAATGACTGTTTGAACAAGCACACCAAGGCACATGTTGTTTACTCTCTAAACACATTTTAAAATGTAATCCAGAGTTTCACAAGTTTGTTTAAAAATAGTTTCCATTCCAACTCAATTATAAATTAGAATGTGGAAAACATTCATCATAATTAAACAAAAAAGTAAAACAAACCGAAACATGTTCTTTTCACATTTTTGCATAAGTACATTAACTTGTCTTATTGTTATATAAGCCCGTTCCATTTTATAAGTGAGAAATATTTTGAGGGCATGGCATTACTTACTGCAACATCTCTTCTTGTGATGCCATTGTGATTTACACGTGATAATTAGTACTTCACACAATTTGTCTTATGACTTGTGCCCTTAATGGATTGTTAAACAAAGAGAAATTACATGGGCAATGGATCCTTTTCGGCATGCAGTTAAGTGGTAACATATTGAAGTGAACTATGAGCATCACAGAACATCAAGGTGTAACCATTGTGATGTTTGGTGCACCTATGTTAAATCCATGCCTTGGTCATGGAGGGACAGGCGCTGGAGTTGATCCCAAATTATATTCACAATGGTGGTGTTAAGCCAAATGCAACAGCTTACTTAGCCCTTAAACAGCCCAATATAGATATCAAATCTTAATTATAAAATGCCTTTGCTAATCGTTTTACAATATTCTGCATGCTTTCAAAGCACAGAAATGTAAAAACTATAGCTGTGCCATGTTCAGCCAAAATATGATTTTTATATCGCATCTTCAGGAAAAAGTCTTAATTATGTTGCTGCCAATTATCCAGTGGCGGCTCGCACAAGTAATGCTGTGAGGTGGTGAGGCGGGGCTGGGTGGGGGGTAGTGGTGTACGACATACGACGGGAAAGGTAAATGGAAATAAATTAATAAACACAACGACTTACCTTGCGCTGGACGCATCGAGTCGGCGATGTGTCCAGCGCAAGGTAAGTTGTTTTATTTCTTTCTTTTCCATTTTACCATCGTATGTCGTACTCCACTACACCTCCACCCGGCCCCGCCCTGCCTCACCGCCCCACAGTGTTACCTGTGCGAGCTGCCACTGCAATTATCTATATGTAAATCAAAACGATAAAAGGGCACTCACGTTTATATCTAACTAGATCTGTTGAGCGCTCCCCATACAATTTACTGAGACTACTTTTCTGGCCTTTTGTAGGAATTACATGTCACCACAAGATGGCGCTGTAATGCTAATGCCTAACCTCGCCTTGTAACAGACCGGCCCCGGTTCGATCAGCTGAAATGAATAAAAAAGAATAAATGTATCAAAGCAATGCAATCAGAAACGTCTGCCTTCTACTTAAACGTGAAGTCAAAAAAGAAAGTCTTTATTTCTCTTCAAAATGTTTTTAGATCTCATGAACGCTTTGATGTCACTTAGCTTTATCGCCTTATGAATGCATGTGACTTCACTGAGTAAACTTAACAGTCCAGAATGTAAAACCCTGGACATGAAGGGACCTCCCACCGATGGTCAGTTCGTTCATTGATCCTCTGATGCCCCTATGTTTAGCGACCTATTAGTTTAACATGTAACTTCACTGACTAGACTTGACTTTCTAGAAGTCAAACCTTGGACGGGCAGGGACCTCAATAATGGCATGGTCAGTAAGCTCATGGTAGTTGGTAGAAAGGGGGAAAGAAAACCTTGGACAGGTTATCAAGAGGGAGGGTCACTGAGTCTGGATGAACAACACCGCATGGCATCTGTATGGCACCGCAAGACCCCTGGGAGTGGTTTAGCAGGATGGAAAGAGCAGTGCTTAATTAAAAAAGGTCCAGAGGCCTTCATTAGGAGGCCACTGAAGCTTGCCCCACCCACTGTCCTAGGCCAACGCTGCCGATGACAGCATAATCATAGCTACTAACCATGACACTCCTCCTACAAATGTGACATTTCTTACTATTCCAGGCCCACATGCGTACAAGAATGCATTGGCATCAGGTATTAGTATTGTTTAATGTACATTTAATTGATAAACAACTAACTGTTATTGTGCCAATCTGGAAATTAGACAAACAACGCCACCATGTGCCAGACTGTCATAAGTGCTAGTGTTGACAATTAAGTGCGGGTACCCAGAAACAGAAGCCACCGGCTCAAATTAGGCACTGGGAAAGCGGCAGATTCAGTACGGATGGTATTTGAGATGTTTCTTATTGAGGTGGGAGATAATTAATGGAACTCTTCGAATCATATGACTAATGAGAGTCTTGCATTGTTTGATCAGGAGTCGGTTGAAGGCCTCCAGGGAGGGAACAGTGTTGCTTACCACACAGCATGGTTCTGGATTCTTTGGACCGGAAAATACCCCTACTTGGCAGCCCAGTGTATAAAGGTTTGCAGAAAATCTGAACGGAAAGTAAAATATGGCAAAACTATGTTAGCCGAGTCTGACGGCTCAAGTGGACTACTGCAACCAATAATGGAATATGTATTCGAATACATACTCTCATGTTTGAATACTGGTGGACTCACTCAGACTTTCACCCTTCCTATGTGGATACAATGAGTGCCATTGATCGGCAGTAAACAGCTACATTTCAGCCCCATGATACCCAGTGTGGTGTACGTGTTCTTTAAAAAGGGCTTGCTATGCCATCACAGGAACTGAACCTTTATGAGTCATTGTAAAGAACATAATCATAATTCAAATAACACCTCAAACACAAATTTCTTTGAAAAATAATTGAAAGCAAAAATAATCATCAGCGCCTGATATACCCTGCTTTCCCTATTTCCATATTGCAAGAAGTCATTTATTTGCAAAAAGGATATCTAAGCCTCACAAAAGCAACAACTAATCATTTCCCCTGAAGTGAATCAATTTATAATTGACCCCCCTCCGTTAAGCCGGAGGTGAGACAGGATAAAAAGTAATTAAGCACTTCAATTATTCACAGAAGATTGTCAGAGTATGGAAAAATGCAAATTTTCAGGACATGGAAAATGGGTACCTTGTTTCCGGTATCTCGTGCCCAGAGAAGGGAAGCCATTTTGCCACTATTAGTGTCATGCAGATGCATGGTTTTGAATCCTCAGAGAATATATAGTTCTGTGCTGCTGCACTCACCCCTTCGCTGCCCCAAAGAAGCCCCACAGGAGGGACGTATAGCGGATTGGCACCAAAAGGTTACCTTTCAGGTGCCTCTTTCCCCATATTCAGTGTTCAGGTCGCTCTCTTCTAGCCAGATTCACACTTGAGAAATACTATTACAAGTATAAAAACGTAGAGCCCCTTGCGACACATTTACGCTGCTGTTGAGCCACTTCTGGGAAGCAGCGGCTGCGTAAATCATGCGCCATGTTGCGCCATATCTACAACGTGACGCATCTAGGGAGATTTGGCACGTTGTAAACCCCTGCACCACATGAAACCTGCGTCAGGTTTCATGTGGGCGGTCCAACACAGGGTGGGCGTTCCCTCGCAGGTACACCTCGTAAAAGTGATGCAGTGAAATCTATAAGATTTCACTGAGTCACTTTTACAGCCATGCTGCGTGAAAACCCTGCGCCTGCTTGAAGCAGGCGTAAGGATTGAAGCAGCATGTTAGGCATAGGGCACCCCCGAGCCTTGCTGGAGCCTCGTCTCGCTTGCGACGCAACTCCAGCACTGCGCTGCATTTCCACCGGGGGATGAGACACGCATCTGCCTATCCATGCGCCACGGCGCGCCGCATTGCAAATGTGGCGCATCAGTGGTGACGCATGGGTGGTTTTGCGGGTGTCAAGTGTTCTGGTGCATCCCTGCTGATTTGCAGAGATGCGCCAGACCTTGTAAATCTGCCACGTACATTTTGGCAGAAAAATGATGACCGCCAGGTGTGAGATGCCATTAAGGCAGATAGTTCCACGTAGGCTGGTCAAGTGTGATCCACTGATGCCTGCTAACAGGGAAGTTCCTTTCTCCTCTATAGGGTCCTTTAGAGGCTGATCAATATAGTAATGGAACAGCCAGTACTGATCTTCCCTCATGCCCTTTGGGGCCATTAAGGACACCTGAGATTGAGATCCCTTAGAGAACAGGGACCCATTGAGGATGCTCAGGAGCCGTAAACCATTATAGTTTATTGGGCATCTGACCCGATCCTGAAACAATAGTCTTATGAGCCAGGGCCGCTGGAGTTATATGACTGAAGCTGCAGTAGGTCTACATAATTAGGGATTTACCACGCTTGCCACACAATCCGCATCTGCTACATAATTCGCAGATTTCTATCTGGAATGGGCCAAACATTACTAGATAAAAGTGTAACAAGCGGAGGCGTGCAGATACTTACCCTTTTCATAGGTTGACTGGTCAACTTAAAGTTAGTAATTGATGTATTGAAATGCTAAAGTGGTAGTAGTAAGGTGAAACTTTTACCCATGTAGTAATAATATCGAAAAATCTGTGGTTGGCCTGATGGTCACAGCCGGTTCGAATCCTGATACATTTGCTCATGCTTTTGAGGAAAAGAAAATGGCTGCCACGGAGCTGGGTAACAGTAAACATCTATTATAGAAAGTAAGAAACACCACTACTATACCACCTCAACTCCTTTATGAGTCAATTAATATGCCCTGCAGTAACATTTCACCATTCTTTGTGGAACCATTAGGCGCTGCACAGGAGTTAGGCGCCATTGGCATCTACCAGGCCACTGAGGTTTTCTTGAGGTGGGATGTTGTAATGGAGTATAGGGGCAGTGAAGCTGGTTTCGAGCCAGACTCAAATATAGTTTGTGGAACCCTCAATAAGGAACTGCTTTCCAGTGCATAGACGTACTGGGAGTGGCCAGTGAGCCTCTGTCATACTCTATGGGAGCATTGGGACTGGGCCAGGGTGAGACCCTGCTATAATCAGTGCGAGTGCTGAGCGAGGGCATGAGTGAGTTTTGATCATATTCTGTGAATGCAATGAGAGTAGCCCTCAGTGACACTCCATTGTAATCTGTCGGAGCACTGAGACTTGCCCTGAGTAACTCTCCATTATAATCCACAGGAGCACGGAGAGTGACACCCATTATAATCTGTAGGTACACAGAGAACGGTCCTGAGTGAACCCCGTTATGATCTGTAGCAGCATGGAGAACGGTCCTGAGTGACAACCGTTATAATCTGTAGGAGCATGGAGAACGGTCCTGAGTGACACCGTTATACTCTGTAGGAGCACTGAGAATGGTCATAAGTGACCCCCTTTTTAATCTGTAGGAGCACTGAGAATGGTCATAAGTGACCCCCTTTTTAATCTGTAGGAGCATGGAGAAATGCCCTGAGTGACACTGTTATAATCTGCAGGAGCATGGAGAATAGTCCTATGTGACCCCTTTTTAATCTGTAGGAGCATGGAGAATAGCCCTGAGTGACACCTGTTATAATCTGTAGGAGCACTGAGAACGGTCTTGATTGACACCCGATTCAATCTGTAGCAGCACGGAGAAGGGTCCCGAGTGACACCCTTTAAAATCTGTAGCAGCACGGATAAGGGTCCCGAGTGACACCCTTTAAAATCTGTAGGAGCACGGAGAAGGGTCCTGAGTGACACCTGTTATAGTCTGTAGGAGCACAGAGACTCGTCTGGGGGAAGACTCTATTGCAATGTATGGAATTTCCGCAGTGAGAACAGATCAGAGTGAGTCTAGATTGTAATATTTGGCAGCACAGGATAGAGCCCTGGGTGAAACCAAACTTGGCGCCCTTCGTGTAACCCCTTCATTTTGCTCCCACCTGGCATTTTCCAAGTACTGTGTATAATAGGAGCTACTACTTCAGAGAAAATAATAAAGCTGCTGCACTGTTCTTTCTCTGCCTGACACAGTTGTACCTGTTATGTGAGAATTACTTCAATAAATATTAACTATTTCTATCCTGACAGTTGATACCATTATGGTTATCACTGGGTTAAGAGCATACACGTTCCCCTTGCTCTGATGGAGAACTAGAAGCTGTCCATCAGTGGAGTGCACGTGATGTCTGCTGTCTTCAACCTTCACTGCCACTTACCTGATCTTCCCTCTTTTTTCTGCTGGGCCCAGCTCGCCAATGCCAAAAGTCTGCCCTTGCCACAAAGATCATTCCAGGAAGAAACAGGTACAGGTCTCACTGTGATCCCTATGCAACGTCACACAGAGTAATTCAGAACTGTTTTGGGAATAATTACACCCCCTCCCCCCCCCCCCCCCCCCCCCCACACACACACACTTACTCCCCACCCGCCCACACAATTACGAGTTTTAATGGATGTGGGAACGTCCAGGGTAAAATCAACTGCGTTCCCCCACATTTTATCCATTTGCTCAAACCAGGTCAATGTAAGCGCAAAAAAAGAGCCCGAAGTTAACCTGTCCCCCACACTGATGGCTTGGTATGTGGGCTCCATTCCAGGCTTTCAGAGGCAGCGGCAATTTCCTCAGGGCCGCATGTCCCCCACAATACAACTCAACAACATTGCATCCCTGCACTGTACTGCGCTGTGGTGTGAATGAAGCCACCCGGTGGTCGTACGCGCATGTGCGTCATAATAAAGACCCTCGGCCCCCATTGAGAGAGAATCCGAAACTGCAGTCACGGGCTCGTCAAACACTGCCCTTTCTGCTTTGCCCACAGGCACTGCTGACAGGTAATCCGTCATCTGTGAAGCCCCTGGGCATGCCGCCTTCCGAGACTTGAAGTTTGTGTTTAAAGTTGTACGCACGCGGAATTCTACAGTGGGGCACGAATCCAGTAAACAACCGCATACAAACGGCATCGTGAGCCTCGCCAGCAGTCCTCGAACCTGCGACACACACATTACACACGGATCTCTGCTACAGAGCTCTCACACTCGGCACTCGCCGGCCACCAAGGAACACCGCGCCAAAATATGCACAGTATCAGCTGTTGAACTGCAGTGTTTAACGAGGTTGACGTGTGGCTGACTCCACGGACTTCTTAGAAAAGGTTTCCGACAGGCGTAATAAGGGGTGCAGTGGGCCCCTCAAACCCCTGAGTTTCTCAGCACCTGCTGCTCTAACGATAGCCGCGCTCTCGTTCCCGCAGAGGCAGCATTTGCAAGCCCTATTGCTGCTGCTGGCGCTCTGCGGTCAATGTGCTGTTGCACGAGCCCCCCTAGTGTCAGCTGGTGCACAACGCATGCACTGCAAGGAAGCCACCGCACTGTCAACTCCCGCAGAAACGCAGCCTGCCCCAGCTGCTTCCAGAATGTTCCACAGACTCTGGATGATGCAGCATTCAAGGTAGGATAGACGGCACTTTAACTCATAACCAATTACGCGAACCTTGTCAATTGGCAAAGCCCATGAAGTGAGTTGTCATAAAAGTACTGGAGAGGGATTTATGGTGTTGCTGTCAGATGTATTACAGGCAGTGATTTAAAGAGTGCAACCTGGCATCAAGTTCAGATTTAGACATTTGTTAATTTCTTGGAATTGCAAAAAACATAAATTATGGGTTTGGGACACAAAGACTAGATGATAGTTGGATCTTAACCCAACGAGCTACCTAGCTGGCAGACTGAGACCTGTTCATGTGTCCCCTGTTACGTACCCAGTGCTTAAATTGTGCAGGTGTTTGAAGGTGCCAAGCACTAGCATTAGTTCTATGGGACCAGGACTTATTTTCATCATTAGAAATTCACCAAGAGCAGGACAAACGCGGAAAGTGCGAACGAAACGGAAAGTGAAAGGTATGAAAACAATGATTAAGGAAGAATGAAGGGATGAAAAAGAGCCTGAAAGAGTGAGAAAAAAACAGGATGTGGAGGATGGAGGAAGAAAGAGGTATGAGGTATGGTCAAGACTAGGCAGCGTATTCACAAGCCTCTACAGAAGTCTCCTAAGAAAAACTTTGGGTGCCTGCACTTATCTTTTTTTGAAAATTAAACAGTGACCGTCAGTGTAGAACACTCCTCTTACCTTTACAGGTGTTGCCTCTATCTGTGTCTCCAAGATAGGGTAATAGGGTTGCCACCTTACTCCATGCCCTCAGAACAGCATGATTCTGGCCTGTGAGAGAAAAGCCCAGGATTGGACGTCCAACTAATCTACAAAGCTGTTTGAGCGTGTCATTTGGTTTACAAGCGCAAAGAACCATTTTTATAATTGCAAATCACTTTTAAAATTCACAGAAACTGGTATCACAATTGTAAAATAATGTTCTCCCATTCATTTTTTTAATATGAATATATCAAGGGTCAGAAAGTGAAGTTGAGGCGATGGAATGCGCTATGAGTTTCCACAAACTCCTATCCAACCCTGTCACACCCAACAAACGTACTCCTGACAAGGGCAGAAGTACATGTTTTTCGGTGTGGGGAGAAGGAACACTCCCAACATTGGCATGAAGCAGGGAATGAATGGTGTGTCTACACAGAGGAAAATTCTGTGGAAAAATGTAATATATATATTTGCTCATGTGAAAAAGAAAGTCACAAAATATGCAGGCTTTAAAGCTAACCTGGCAAACATTTGTGAATTTCAAAAAGAGTAAGGGTCATATTACCAAGATGTGCGTTAAAAAACGCACATCTCAGATTTCCCTATCGCCGGCTATCGCCGGATTTGATCGCCGTGTTAGCACGTCATTATCAACGCGCAACACGTAGGCGATATTAAATCCGGCGACAGCCGGTGATAGGGAACATTAGCGCGTGAAAACAAATGTTGTTGTCACGCGCTAATGTGTGCCTTGATAATATGGGGGGGTGGATTCAGCTATATGATCCACACCCCCATGTTATCAATGCCTAACACCTGATCTAAGCAGGCGTTGGGAGTCCTGCGATAAACAAGTTTATCGCAGGTCTCCTTCTCCCAAAGCTTGCCTTGGTAATAGGGTGTTACCACCTCCAACCACATTTACATGTGGTCGGAAGTGGGAACGCCCACTTTGCATGTCATTAGCGATGTTTCTTGCTGACAGGCGTTAGCATGCCCTTGTTAATAGGGAGCTAGAAGTATCGCCGCTTTCTCGGCACAATTCGCTGAAAAACGGCGATACTTCACCTTGGTAATATGGCCCGAATCCTTACTCATACTAAGTTAGAAGCTATAGTCGTGTAGATTTACTAATATTTTTAAGATCCGGTCCATTTTGTCCTGACAGTATGGTCGAAGGAGGCAAAGAAGTACAAAGGAACAGATAATTACTGTAGTATGTGGCATATGCTTAATTTTTTTTAACCTGCCCTCACCCACAAATTGTGGCATGCTTCATCATTGGACTTGCTACCAACACCCCTGCGCCGACCAATGCCTGGGGTGGAGCGAAAGGAGGGAAGCCCATACAAACACACATTTTCAGGGATCAGAAAAGAATAATGGTGCAAAAATAAGAGTTTAAAACCGGCTCACGAATATCCACTATCAATTTTATTCCTGGACTTCCTAGTCAGGATAAAAAATGTATATAGGATGGTGGTGTCAGAGAGAGTTAGTAATCCCACACCCCGCCTATCTACATGTCTGTCAACATGTTTTAGCCGAGTTGTATCGGCGGTGGTCTCACCTGCATAAATGTTTAACTTTAGGGAGCCGCTGTCGCTCTTACACCTTTTCGAGCAGCTACTACAGTGAAACTCTATATTACCGCAGTGTCAATACAAGCCCCCTGATTGCGTCAAATCTCTAACTTCCAACCTATATAGATTTGTAATCCTGACCTGGAAGTCCAGGAATAATATTGTCAGTAGATGTTCCTAAGCCGGTTTTAAACTCCCACTTCTGCACCATTATTCTTTTCTGTTTCCTGAAAATGTGTGTTTTGTAATGACTTCTCCTCCCGTTTGCTCCACCCCAGCCGTTGGTCTGCGCAAGGGTGTTGATAGCAAGCCCGATGCTGAAGCATGTCACAATCTGTGAGCGAGGGCAGGTTTAAAACAATGAAGCATGTGCCACATACTACATTAATTATCTGTTCCTTTGTACTTCTATTCCTCTTTTGTGTGTATGGATATTTGTTGGGGAGGTTTGTGTAGGAGTAAAACTGCTTCCCCTTTAGTGTGTGTGATTTATCATTAATGATGTTTCCCAGGATATAGACATTTTATACATTGGGTACACTATCTCTGTAAATTAAATTTTTTTATAGTCTTTTTTGGCATTTTAAAAACCAAACGTGGCACAAGTAGATAACATCACACAATACAGTATCAGCCAGTGTGCGCTATAAGGCCGAGTATGGCAGCCTAACGTTACAGACGTAAATGAGCTGCCTCGGTTGAAAGTACAACGCACAAGTTGATGGGCGGAATGTTGCACAATGGCAAAACATTCACCCCCAGTCACAGATCTGGGTTTAATCCATCGTTATTTTGCTCACCAAGCCACCCCAGTTCAGACATGGCCATATGCAAATCAGTCTTGACCCTGTGCCTCATGGGAACAGTCCAGCCCGAACTGCCAAGCCTTGTTTTCCCCGGAACAGAATCAAGCATCCTAGGACCGGTTTCTGGCTATCAGCCGTCTTCAGCCAGGATAGCTTGACTCCAGTGGCTTAGTGAGCTCCGTTGAAAGTACTACATTTAAAAGTTTGTAGTTGCTGCCGTGAGGTGTCCGATAACCTTAGACTTATATGTGAAGTATAAGAGCTACTAGCTTAACCAAACAAAGGTTTTCATGCATAGGTCAGATCCAGACAAGGGTGTGAGGTGGGGAAGCCCCCCTACCTTCAAGATATGAATGGGGGAACTGGTGGGGGCCAACTGGCCAGTATGGGGGCAGGGTAATATGCAGCAAAAGGGCAAAGGTGAGACGGGGAGAGCCAGAACAGGACTGGAAAAGGGTACTAACCAAGAGGTGGGAGCTGGGTCCACTCCCTGAGTGGAAGAAGTCCTAATCATAACACACCGCACCTCGCGGAGCCAACAAGCACCCGTTCACAGTGTAAGGACAGATCAAGGGCCCAAGAGTTCAGGGTGGTAGTTCATCAGATTTGGTCTCCTCTACAGACATGTACCATTCCCAGCTTGGGGGTGTGGACGGTTCGCCATGACCTGTGGTAAGCATATGCAACACACCTCGCTCGCCTTGTATTCCAAAGCACAGGTCAGAGAGCCATACCTACATAGGGGAGGCAAGGGGAGACTTTCAACCCAGGGCTATTCACTGCTTGGCGACAATGAGAGCCACGTCTATGAACTTATTGGGAGGTTTATGTTCAGCGGTGAGTGTGGTAAGCTCCAGTAAGCAATGTAGTGCATCCTTTGGCAGGCGGAAACCCAGCACCTCAGGAATATGAGTGAGTATCCTTCCCGATGACGATTTCTGAAGCCGTGACCTTATCACAGGTGCGGCACTTTTCTGTCTTTATTTGGTTTTGGTCACCACCTGACCTGTAGCTGCTACGATAGCGGGAAACGAATCTGGGGTTAATTATTACCGGATCGCCGCTTTATAACGAGAAACTCTGATGAAGACGTAATGGTCCATTTCGATTCATTTTCTACGTCTCCTAACTTGGGGTTCTGAATAGCGCTTGCACTAGAAACGATTCTACCGCACCGACTGGGATTATTTGAGTACATTTCAACTAGGGCTGACATTTTCCAAGCCAAGGAGACCTTAATTGGTCAAGCTAAAACGCCCTCACCCCGGTTCGCATACTGTGTTGGTTTACGATTGCCGACCCTGATATTACTAGTTTGCCCTGACGAAGTTCCTAAGGCAAAAAGGGAACGAAACGCGTTGGCTGTGCCTTTGCTAACAGAATACTCTGAATAAAGAAGAAGATACTTACAAACTACTTTCTCTATTGACTTCATTTGAGTGCACCTTCCATTTTTGTTTCTTTGTACTGTGGTAACTTGTACATCCCTAGGCAGCGGATGTCGGAAGCGATTGCACCACCTAATATCAAGAACATATAGAACTGTTGTGCTTGACCTTGTCTGCTGCTTTAGGTCTTTTGGTTACAGTATCAACACCATGTTCCAATTTGTACGGATGGTGGGACAATCCCATACCATGTGTATAAAATCTGCCTCAGCAGTTGCGGGGTGGGACTAGAATGATTCATCCTCGCTATCTATTTGTGGGTGAGAAAAGTATGATGCAGATAATCAAACTGGGTATACTTAAGTGTAGCATTAGTGGAGATAGTTTTAGTCATCCCTATTCATGGCACCCATTGCCCCTCTGCAAGTGGTGTGCCCAGCGTTGTCTCCTAATAAGATGTCAGCGTCTGTAGTGGTGTGGTACTGTCCATGCACAAGGTGGCCCACAAGAAAGCGATGGCCCGCCTGCCCCCCTCCATGTGTAAGTAATGGTTGCAAAAAGTGTGCTGTCTCAGGTTCATCGTGTGTCCTATGCCATATCTGGTGTAATGTGAGGGCTGCAGAAATCAAGAAAGAACCGGGGAGATGCCATAGGGCTCCATCATGTCTTCAAACGTGTACAGAACCTTGTCATTGAAAAGATCTCCCATGTAGTGAGGCCCACCTTCGCCCATTGGGTCACTTCTTGCCATAGATGAGGTGTAGCACAACCTGGCAGATGGACAGGTCCGGTGCATAGGGTTTACATGTGTGACGCCCGGTGCTGTAGCTGCTCCAGCAGGCTCTGGCCACCCACATAAGGATGTTACCGTCCCCTCTGGAAACCACCTCATCAGAGCCCAGCAGTTACCTCAACACCTCTGGCATGTATGAACCCCTGAGGCAGTGCCTCCGACATACCAGAGCAAGGCAGCCAGCTCGCCAGCCACTGCAGTTGGGCCGCAGCATAAGAGTGTTCGTAATTATGACCTACAGTCAGTGAGGCCTACAGTTTGGAGATCGCCACCTGGCGTCTCCCTTTGCCCCATATCAGTGCGATCAAAAGTGAATGGAGCCCCACAAAGTACCCCATGGTCAACAGGGCAGGGATGACGGGAAAGAAATAGAGCAGTCTTGGGAACACTAACATTTTGGAGAGAGCAATGCGGCCCATAGGAGAGAGTGAGAGGCCAGTCCAAAAGGGCATGAAGCTTCTTACCACCATCAGTGCTGTCTCTATTTTACTGTCTATAAAATCTTTGTATGATACACTCAAACCCCCAAGTATTTAAAAGTGTCGCAACTCCAAGGGAGAGGAGTGCTGGGGAGCCTCTGTCGTTGTTCGTCCTTAGTCACTATCAGGGGGGAGAGCTGAGATTTTTCCCAGTTTACCTTGAGACCAGATGCTTCTCCAAAAGGAATAGGAGGTCTGTGGGGTGTTGGATGTTGCCTGAATCATTCTGGAGGTATACAAGTGATTGTCTGCATATACAGAGATTATGTGGCCATCTGTCCTCAACCCGGATACCCCAGTCCGGTGCCTCCGCACGGAATGCACAATCCAGGGGTTCCATGGCCAGTGTGAAGATGACTGGTGATGTTAGACTGCCTTGTTGAGTGCCCCACTCATTGTGGAATGGAGCCGATATAGTAGCCCCGTCTACACCCTGGCCAGCGGTATGTTATAGAGCAGTGAGACTCAGGTCAAGAACTGAGGTCAAAGACCCAGCTTTCTGAGGACCTCCTTTAGGTAAGCCCACCCCAGGTTGTCGAATGCTTTTTCAATATCAAGAGAAGCAACCTTGGGAATTGCTCGCAGATCCTCTCCCAGTTTATTAACATGAAACGGCATAGTGGTTTAAGAAGGTGTTCCTACCAGGTAAGAAAACGTTTTGATCGGGGTCAATTAAATGTTGGGCTTCAGGTATCACCCTATTGGCCAGCACCTTTCCAAGGAACTTATAGCCTGTGTTTAGAAGGACAGAGAGCGATAGGACTCTACCAGCAGAGCATATCTTTCCTGCTTTGGGAGGACCACCAGCACTACCTCCCTCAGAGATTGAGGAAGTATTCCCATATCGCATGCCAATTCATAGATTTGGAGGAGGTGCTAGGTGAGCTGTGATGCAAAGGCGGTGTAGAATTCCACAGGCCAGCCATCTGTTCCTAAAGTCTTATCAAGTACCAATTGCTTAATCACCTGAGAGATTTCATAACCTAAATGTGGGGCTTCTAGTTCTGCACAGTGCGATGCAGGCTTCCACGAAAGCTGCAGCGCATCATGGAACGTTCGGGGTGCCGAACTGTCATCCGTGACCAGAGCTGAATGCAGCATGCAGTAATATTTGTGTAAAGCAAGGTTGATCACTTCCTGTGAGCTGACTATGATGCCAGCCATATCCTGGATGACTGTGATGGGTGCTTTAGAGGAGTTTGAGCAGAAACCCCAAGCCAGGAGTCTGCCCGCCTTGACACCAGGCCGTGTATTCCCTGTAGACCAGGGCACCCAGGTTTTTTAAAGCGGGAGCGGGTGCAAGCCTCGCCTGTGCCAACAGGAGAGCAACTGCCTGGTCCGTGGGCAGCAATAATTTGTGTGCCCTAATTTCTGCCTTAAAGCGATGTAGCTCATGACACAGTACCAACTTGGAGCCACATACCGCTTTGAAACTAGACCTCTGAGGACCACTTTAAATGCATCACATTCGATCTGGGCCTCCAAGGCTGAGACCTTGTTCTCCGCAAAGTACAAGTATATGTGTTCGGAGAGAGTTGCTCGAAATGCAGCATCCTGTAGGGCATCCACAGGCAGGCGCCATGGAGAGAAGAATGACCGCCCCAGCCCCAAGACAAGGAGAGCTGAAGCGGTTTATGGTCAGATGATGTCTGTCCAAGGTATTTAGCCCATGCCACCTTGGAAAAAGTGTCCAGGCTGCAATACACCAGGTCAGATCTGGTGTGGAGAGCGTGGAAATTTGAATAGTATGAGTATTTCCTACTCACCGGGTGTAAGCAGAGCAAGGCTGTAGATGTTTGATTAGGTAAAGGTACTGTGTACCAGGGATCAGTAAATGGAAACGGTCTAACTCCACTTCTGGGACACAGTTGTAATCCTATCCCAATTAACACAGAGCCAGTGTGTCATTCAGTTAAGCAGGAGTTAATGAAATAAGAAAAGGTGCCTGGTTGGAGTTGGGGGGGATACAATATGATAGAGACTAAAAACCCATCCAGTAATCCCTCCAGTATTGCATATCTCACGTCCGGGTTGATTTTTGTATTCAATACCAAAAGACGCACCCCCAGGGAAACCCATATCAAGACCCCCGTGGAATATCTTGAATACGTTGTTCCTATCACTATACCTCACCATTGTCTGCATACCCCTTCCAGAGTAGCGGAAGAGAGGTGGGCCTCTGAAGGTGGGCAATGTGCACCCTATATTGATAAATATGATACCTCTAGATATAGCTGGCCTTGCCCCTGATATTCCAAGTCACAAGCTGGTATTACGTCTCAGCTAAATGATCAGTGACCGGCAAAGGTAATATATTACAATTCTAACCATGGCTCCCCCCTCCGCCTAAGTCACCCCCCCTCCCACTCCCCCCATAGTCACTCCTAATGGCTCGCACATGCACATCATGTACATGAACATGAAAGAATGGAAGAAATAAAGCAAAGCATTTTCAACTTCCCAACTCCCTCTACCAGACCAGTGTGCCAAGGGATGTTCAGCCAGCAGCTCAAGAATGCAGAAGAACATGTTCTTATAGCAGTCAAAAAAAGGGGAGTTACCAATGGCACCATTGAGGACTTAGGGTGGTGCAATAGTGGTGGGTCATCTATTATAGGAGCCCTTGTTGCCAGTCCATCGCCAAAATTGAGGGCCTCCCAGTCGAACCTACAAGACAATATCAATACTAACAGCTCTTCCAGCAAGTATGGCCTTTCCCTCATTGGGGGCAAACGTTGTGATGTAAAGCTCTCCACTCGGCAATTATCCGGCATGGGCAGCTCAAAGCAAGTCCTCTGACATCATGGGGTGGCAGCTGGTCGCCCTTGTAGCAGAGTATCTGCCAGGCTATGTCATTATCTGATGCAATATGATCCAGTTGTTCAGCCTTGACCAAGGGAGCGGGATGGGACACGTTGTGTCGTTCTGCCATGGCTACCACATGAACCCTCTCTCTGGCTGCCTGTTCCTTCGTGGAGCCAGTCCTCTGGTTTCTGCCTTAGGGGTAATGGTGCCTCCACTTCTGCCAACCTCCATTGTCCTTTTCCACCATGGGCGGTGCAGCGACACCATGGCTCTCAAGCCAGGCCATGCACCACCCGGAGTTGTGCAGAAGGTGGTGTGACCATCATGTATGATCTTTAAACTGGCAAGGAACTGCAAGGCATATTTTATATCCAGGTTATAGTGTTGCAGCTTCACTTCCACAAACGAGGCCTGGAGTCTTTGCACTTTTGCGGTGTAATCAGGAAAAACTCCATCCAACCATCCAGGGCATCTTTGCACGTGCCACGTATAATATATGATCTCTGTCCCTATAGTGAAAGAGGCAGGCAACCACCGGTGTTGGAGGTGCGCAGAGGGAAGGCGACCCACCCAGGACTCGGGGCACCTGTTCCACTAAGAAGAAGGTTAATAGTTTACTCCCTAGCACCTTCTGCAAAAGCCACTCCTCAAGGTAGAGTTTCATGCAGTGGCTCCGGCCCTCTTCTATAGCTCCAGGTTCTTTACATTGTTTCGGCAGGATTTGCCTTTGGGATCCTCAACCCATTTCTTGAGGTAGCTTACCTCTTCCTGGAGGGCCTTGATATGAGTGTTCGTTTGGGTGGCCACTGGTCTTAGCATGGCCAATGTATTTTCGGATTCCTCTACCCCGGACCTTCAACTTCTTGTGGTCTTTGCATATGAGGCACATATCAATCCCCAAGGCATCAATTTTCGGATCCAGGAAGGATTTAATGTCCAGGACTGCTTGTAGGATTTCTTCAAGCCATTGAGAGTGGTATGACAATTTAAGCTCCACCGTTGCATCTGAAGTAGGAGATCCCCCTCCATTTGAGCCCCCAGTTTCAGATGTGGAAGCAGCGGGCTTGTCGTGCTTGGGGCGAACAATGTGATCAACCAGAGGGGCAGGCGCACCTACAGACAGGAAAGTCTTAGATATACAGCCGCTCACTGAGGCTTGGAATCCCGTTCACGACTGGGGTATAGTAACATATTGCCAGAATGGTCCGCAAAAGTTCTCTGGGAAGCAAGGTAGGCTGGTGACTCAACAGAGGTGGGAGGAGGGGGTATGTGAAGCAGACCATGAATTCGGATGAGAATAATGAGGGGGTCGAAAGATCCTTGCCGTAGACGGTGTCGTAAGGAAGTCCGCAGTAAGCAGAAGAGGGGCAGAAGGGCTCCACCGCTCGTCATGAAGAGACTTTTACAGGTAGCACTGGCAATCAAAGTGGCACAGGTTAAGGAGGAGGGGGAGCAGTCAATCTTGCAACCCCCGTATGGGGTGTCCAGGACATCAAAAGATGTAGGCAAGGAGTGGGGGCTAACTTATGCCCCATTATTCAGGGTAGGGCGCCCATTGCTTCCATTGTGTCAGGAAGCAGTGGCTGCGGGTCCTTCAACAGTTGTGGTGGCGGGCCTCTGCCTCCCCCAGGCTCCCCCCTAATGGCAGTCTCTAGCAGTTGCTGAGATCTCTGTGCACTGGGCAGCAAAAAGCAGTATTGGGGACGGGCAGTGGGGAGGGAAAGTGCAGCGGGAATCCCCAAAATCACGCTCAGTGGGGCTTGGCCAGGCAGACGCAATCACCTCGAACGCCGCCGGTCAAACTGTGTATCTCACTGCGGGCGGGTTTCCCGTGGCTCCCTCCAAGCCAGGATCCCAGGCTGCCAAGCAGTGTAGCACAATCGGTCACCAGCCTCCTGTCAGCTCCCAGGGGCAGCAGCATTGCGCCGTCTTCTGGGGCCACAAATAATGGTCCTATCCATCGTCCGGCCACCCGGCAGAATGAAACAAGGAGCCCAGTGAAGTTCTAGGCCCCACTCCCACTTAAGTGCACGGCTCCGTAAATGACTGCAGGTTTCACTCCGAACACCCCGTTTGCCCGCACGGCTGAGGTCCCTGGTATGTCACACCAATCAATGAGGGCACTCTGTCTGCGGGGCAGGCATCACCAGGGGTCGAGAGCCCCGCAGGATGATGAGCAATCGACTGGATTTATGGATCTCGGTTCATCACGACTCACCCGGTCGCCATCTTGGCCACGCTCCCACAATATCTCAGTAAGTTAACCTGTGGCAGATGGCATGGCTCGCTGGTGGTGGGGCCTGTGCAGTAGGGGCGGGTCACGCATGGTGCAAACATATTAAAAGAATAATTAAAATAAACGTACCTTGTCACCGGGTCCCTGCTCCTGCTCTCCTTGTGGAACTCGAGGAACAGGAAGCAGGCCCAACTGACCAATCACAACATTGCAATGCAGCATTGTGATTGGTAAGCACCCAGGCTCCCCTGACCAATCACAGTGCTGCAATGCAGCGTTGTGATTGGTTTTGAGCGTCCTGGTTCTACGCTCAACCAGGGAATGGGGGCCTGGGCATGTTCCCCATGCATCCTGTAATGCAGACTGCATGGAGAATGAGGAAAGTGCGCATGACTGTTTTGGGCGGCCCGAGAGAGCCTACCAAACAGTCATTGCACACTTAGGAGTGGGCAAACCACTCCTCCCCTGCTCTGCTCTGCTCTGAGAGCAGAGCAGCCCCGCTCACCGCCCCACCCGCCTGCAAAGCAGCACCGCCCACCCTCAAAGCAACACGAGCAGCATAAAATGATGATAACTCAAAGTTATCTTTTTATGTTTCAGCTTCACACTGCTTAAAAGCAGTTTTGCAACGCTCCTCCGCCATAGCGGAGGAGCCGCCACTGAAGTTAACGTTCATAACCAAGGCACTGTTTAGTGATTACGTTTCCCAAATTGGAATATGAAAATGAATGCTCTCCCGCCATGCCCTGGTTCCATACTATAGATAATTTGCCCAAAGCCATTTTGCTATTCTGTAATACGAAAAGGAGCAAACAGCTTTGTTCAGTCCATATTGCAGGAAGGTTTTTGCACCAGAGAATACAGTGAATAAAAATTTGAGAAAATGTTGTTAAACATATAAAACACACTTTTCTGCCTATTAATTGTTTTTCTTGGTCACTACTGATTTTAACAGACATCCTAGTCCATTGATATCAAAAAGTGTCAACTGGTTTTACATTATGCTACTCATGTAATAAAAATGGACCAACTGAACTTGCTTCATTCGCAGTCCAATTTTTACATTTGAAAAGTAGGGAAAACATTCAATTTCGTATTATACAATCAAAGCAAAAAGGAGTGAAATCAGTTTGTTCCTTGCCATGATTCAAAATAGAACTTGCTCAATTATGTGTTACAAAAGCAGCAATAATTAAATGTATTATGGAAATAATTAAAAAGTATGCTTTGTGTTCTGACTCCACAAGTGGGCTTTAGATGTTCCGATTAAAGATGTGGCTATATGAAATAAATTTAAGAAATGGCGAAATGAGTGAGGAACTTGAAGGTTTCAGGATCAACTCGGGGTGAAATGTCATGTGAATAATGTTGCATAAATAAATAACCCTACTGACCTTGAAAGCAATTTGTATTCTTCTAAATAATTGTCCCTGTCCCCAACACTCCCACTGTCCTAGCTGAACATACATGTAGGTGGTCCAGCCCATGAGCTAGCACTACAAAAATGTATCGCTATTGAATCGTCCATATCCTGACCCACAAATATTGCCCAAGCAGCTAAAGCTGATGGCACAATTGCATGCTATTTGTTTTATTTTTCGCTTTATTAAGCACGCTCTGAAAAAACGTTCTCTAGGCACCAGTGCGTTTGAAGCAAAGAAATGCCCTTTCCAACTAAATACTGTTCACCTACTAAGTTGTTACCTACACAAAGAGCCCTTATAGACTGAACAAGAACTGCATTCCTACTTACGCAGGCAATCAGGGGCACCAGTAGAGCACTACTTGAGCCTCCTCTTACTGGTACTTGTGAGATCCCACAATGTTCAGCCTTTGCTCTCATTTGCCTCAATAGGGTGTATGAGACCAATCTTCAACGGTATATGGGATAACATGTATACGCACATACCACCCAACGCTATGTGGAGTTATCAAATAGTAAGGAATAGCCAACTCTGCCTGGAAGTTAAAGAACAGACACTCTTCCCACTGCTTCCCTATCCACTAACATAAAAAAAATAGGGGCAGATTTACAAGAAACTTACGAGGCGCGGTGCCGTAAGTCATTTTGCTGCATCGCGCTGCATTAGTTTCGAAGCACAGGGAAGCAACATATTTACAACAAAATGTCCCATCTCTGTGCTTCCCCCTGCGCAGGCGCACAAACGGCTACCATGGTGAGATTTGTTTGGACTTTTGGGAACCTTCATAGAAAAACCATAAGAGGGCTCCACAAGGACTTTCACCCACTGGGGCGAGAGACAAGTTACGTACACCACACTGGCCACTTCCTTTACGAAGGTTTCACTATAAGAACGACCCTTTCTTGTCCTCTATACAACTATAAGGAAGCCCCATAAGGGATGCCAACCTGGCTTAATCCATTGGGAGCATATGTATGCTGTGTGTGCATGTTTGAATGCAATTTCGCTCACAAATGTATTACAATTGAATTCAGAGCAACAAAAGATTTGGTATGGATCGTTTGGTCGTGAGCAAGACCAGCGACTGTATGTGTGTGAGGAAACACAAAGCGCAGAACAGTGTATTGGCGGCTCTTAAAGACTTGAAAAAACTTTTAATCGTAATCATTTTTATCTTCCTTTGCATATTTTGCACTTTGTATTTTGGCAGTTCCCGTCTGTCAGAATGGGACTACCATTTTTAGGTCTCGTGGCGTTTACAGCGCGAAGCGCTGTCTCGCCAGAGAGACCTATTGTCAGCGACTCAGCTGTCCAGGAGACAAGAGAAGGCAACGCGCTTCTTCAAAAATCGGATCGGAGCGGGCCGCGCATGCGCGAACGCACACGTTGTGGCCTTTTCCTGTCTCCTGGGAAGCAGAAACACACACACAGCCACACCTCCCCCTGCATGCATGCGCACACACAGAGACACACACACGAGTGCACATACACGCACACATACAGAGCACCCCCCGCCGTCGCACTCATACACACACACGCGATCGCACACACGCACACACAAGAGCACCAAGAGCACCCCCCCACCACCCTCCTTACAACTAAGGCCCACTTACCGCCACTCCGGATATCTGCAGCCTCCGTGGGACTCTCCCTTGGGCATGGGAGCCCCAAGTCATCACTGCTCCTCCAGGCACTCCGAGACCATTCCCCCCCTCCGCCACCCCCCCTCCAACTAAGCCCCACTCACCGCCAGTCCGGACTTCCTCAGTCTCCTCTGCGGGGTGAGCTCCACGCGGGGCTCCCTCAGCTCACGGAAGACACGGACTGCCGCGCACTCCATCCCCGCCCATGGCCCAGCCAAGGTGGCAGCACGCATGCTCAGTGCATAAGCGTGTGTGCACGAGCAGCTATTGTGCCGCGCACTTTCAGTTTCCCTTCACAGGCTCTGGGCTGCTCCCGAAGTCGGATCCCTCATTCCTAGGTGGTGTGTACCTGAGGCTGGAGAGGAAGGGGAGACAAACAGAGTTCGAGAGGCAGGAGGCGGTGCGAAAGGGCAATGGGGGAGCCAAAGGCAAGGGGTGAGAGTGAGGCCCCACAGGCGCGAGAAACCGGGATTATGGGATGAGAGACACGTCAGTGGCAGTTTGTCAAAGTACGCGAGAAGAGAGGATATAATATAAGACTGGATGGATGGACAACAGGTAAGGTTCAAAGGAAAGAGTGGCGGGCGATGGGGCAAAAGGAGGGCAAGGTCGGCAAAATCAATAAAGCAGCAGGTGCGTTGGTAAGGGAGCCCAGGGGCATAAGGGAGCCTCTGTATGCGATTATGGTTGAATAGCGCTGCTTCAACAGATGGGACGGTGTTCCTCAGATAGGGCGATGTTCCTTGCCTGCAATGGATAGCATCCTTGACACCCATGAACGAGGGTGGGTGGCCGCTGGTGAAGTACTAAGATAATGAATACGGTAAATGCCAGTGTACGGCACGAGAGAGGTGGTGAAAGGGCAACGGGCAGAATGTGCTGAGAGGTTCGAGTCGGGAAGAGCGGGAAAGTAACAATTGCCCTCACGGATGTGAAAGGGCACGACCCCAAGAAATCTGTGTCAGCCCCGTGCGTGAGGTGCATCAGAGCTGTGTGAATAATAACAGCTGTGAGCCCGTGCGTGAGGTGCATTACTTATTTGCCTCTCTTTCAAGTTTCAAGGGAGGCTCAGAAATACAGACACTTTCAGGAGGCGTCAGCCCCGTGCGTGAGGTGCATCATCAGAGCTGTGTGAATAATAACTGCGTCAGCCCTGTGCGTGAGGTGCATCATCAGAGCTGTGTGAATAATAACAGCTGTGAGCCCGTGCGTGAGGTGCATCATCAGAGCTGTGTGAATAATAACAGCTGTGAGCCCGTGGCTGAGGTGCATCATCAGAGCTGTGTGAATAATAACTGTGTCAGCCCCGTGCGTGAGGTGCATCATCAGAGCTGTGTGAATACTAACAGCTGTGAGCCCGTGCGTGAGGTGCATCATCAGGGCTGTGTGAATAATAACAGCTGTGAGCCCCGTGCCTGAGGTGCATCATCAAAGCTGTGTGAATAATAACTGTGTCAGCCCCGTGACAGAGGTGCATCATCAGAGCTGTGTGAATAATACCAGCTGTGAGCCCTGTGCTGAGGTGCATCATCAGAGCTGTTTGGATAATAACTGCGTCAGCCCCGTGCCTGAGGTGCATCATAAGAGCTGTGTGAATAATAACAGCTGTGAGCACCATGCCTGAGGTGCATCATCAGAGCTGTGTGAATAATAACTGCCGGTAGCCCGTGCTGAGGTGCATCATCAGAGCTGTGTGAATAATAACTGCGTCAGCCCAGTGCTGCGGTGCATCATCAGAGCTGTGTGAATAATAACTGCGTCAGCCCCGTGCTCAGGTGCATCATCAGAGCTGTGTGAATAATAACAGCTGTGAGCCCGTGCGTGAGGTGCATCATCAGAGCTGTGTGAATAATAACTGTGTCAGCCCTGTGCGTGAGGTGCATCATCAGAGCTGTGTGAATAAGAACAGCTGTGAGCAACAGCATACTCTTGCACACACTCTCACTGCTCACCAATTCAAAGTTTGCTAAAAATTTTATGCAACGCATTGTCATACACAATGCAAATAACTCAAACTTTAATGCTGCGAGACCTATTGCATTGTAAATGCTTGTTTCTTTTTTCTTTGTCTGGCTGGTAGCTGCGAAATACTACCAGGTCACTCATCACTGCTTCGTTTCCTGCCGGGCTACTCCAGGTAGGTCACATTGTCTGCTCCCAGTTCTTCCCTTCCTCCTGTTGGACTGATCCTATCATGCACTTGGGGTACAATATTCCAGCCCCACCAGCTTCCCTTCCTGCCACGGGACAACTCCTTTCATGCACTCCTTTTAGGGTTAATTTGTACAGCTCCTGCTGCTGTCATTACCTGCTACCACGTACCTTTGCCAATGCTTGTCGTATTTTTTCCCTATAATATACGAATTACAGGTAAGATGCATTGCTCAGGACTGCCACCCAGGAATATTTAACACTGGTGAAACTTATCGTTTTTCAAAGGAGAAACTCTGGATTGGTTAAGCACTAGAGCTGAATGTGCCAATCACTTCAGAGGAAGGTAATCCTCCTAGGATGACTTGTTCTTCTTGGCTTTACCATTAGCCTGGACCAGTGGTTCTTAACCTGTGATCTTGGGGTCTGCAATGCCTACTTGGGGGCAATTGGGGGGAGGGATGGGAGGTTGGCGCAACTTCTATGAAAATTAAGTAATGTTAATAGATTAATAAAGAGTTTTTAAAGGTAAACATCCATTTGTACGTGGTCATTACACCGCATACCATTACTACGCAAGCCTTACAACGCATGCGCTGTAATAACGCGAGCGTTGTAATGCGAACCACGTCGTTGTGAGGAAACTGAGGCGTTTCCTCACAACGACTTGCAACAATCACCGCCCCTCTGACGACGCAGGAAGGAGAACAGAAGACATGAGGAGAGAGAGGTAAGAGGGGCTGTTTTTAAGGGTTTAGTGTAGGGTGAGGGTCGTTCAGGGGGTAGTCTTTTAGGATTAAGGGTAGTGTTGTGTTTGAGGAGTAGTGTTTTGGGGTTTAGAGTAGTGTTGGGGAGTCGTGCAGGGGAGTGAATGGGTGTAGGGACAGGACTGGTGGTCACTGGAGGGTTGTGCAGGGGGTAGTGTTTTAGGGTTTAGTGTTGTGATGTTTGTGTAGGGTAGTGTTTTGGGGTTTAGGGTAGTGTTGGGGGTCGTACAGGGTAGTGTTGTAGTGTAGGGAGTGGACTGGAGTCGGAGTAGGGTTATGCAGGGGGTAGTGTTTTAGGGTGTATTGGTGTAGTATTAGTGTAGGGTAGTGTTTTAGGGTTTAGGGTAGTGTCTGGGTGTCGTGCAGGGTAGTGTTTGGGTGTAGGGAAAGGACTGGGGGTCGGGGGAGGGTTGTGCAGGGGGTAGTGTTTTAGGTTTTATGGTAGTGTTGTGTAGTCTAGGGTAGTGGTTTAGGGTAGTGTTGGGGGTCATGAAGGGTAGTGTTTGGGAGTAGGGACAGGACTGGGGGTAGGGTCAGGGTCGTGCTGGGGGTAGTGATTTAGGGTATAGGGTAGTGGGGTTTGAGTAGTGTAGGGTAGTGTAGTGTTTGGGTAGTGTTTTAGAGTTTATGTGTAGGGTAGTGTATTTAGTATTTAGTATAGTGTTGGGGTAAATGTCTGTTTTTTTTACTAGGCAAAATTTTAGTTTGCATACATTAACACTTGCAATGTAAAGGTATGCGAACTAAAATCTTGCGTAGTAATGGTATTTGCTAAGAAAAAAAGTAGTAAAATGCAGCGAAGTAATGGTATGCGAAATAACAAGTCATATTCGTTTTTAAATAAAGAAGCAAATGTTAAAACATGGTTTAATGTGAAGGAATTTGAAACTACAGTCTAACAATTAAGTTGGTACCCTCAGATTGATTTGTGGGAGAAGTGCAAGTCCATCAAAGAGAACATAGTATGGACAATGGGTGGCCTCAATCGAATTGATTGATTGAAGAAAAGCTCCAATCTTCAGATTACAATTAAAATGTTTTTTTTGTTTTTGTGTGAATTAAATCACATATTTCATCATTTGTGTATTTGTTTGATGAATGTTTGTTTCTGTATTTTTTGTGTTTTGTTTTGCGGCTCAAATCATCACAATGATTTAGACCAGGATCCCCAACTTCCGGTAAAGTCTCTATTGAAGTCTCTGAACTTTAAGCAAGTCCAACCGGCTCTGATGATTCTTCAGTTATTATTGGATGGTTACTTTATTTTTAAAGTGCCATGCTTTTTATGTGCTGCAATGAGAGTATGGGATTCATGCTTGATTTACCCTGCTGCTGTCTCTCACTCTATCTACCTTTGTAATCTGAGGGTGTATGCTGTAGGATTTTAACTGTGGCTTTTATTTATTTATGAAATATATATTTTATTCACTGTGTATGTTGTATTAATGAAATGTTTTAGAGTGGATTATCTGTGATTTTATGGTCCTAGTATAACAGAAAAAAGATTATGTGATCTCTTGATCAGTAATGACTCCGTGTGCTTCCCCAGATTCCATTGATGATTTAGTGGGGGTAACCGGGTTCTGGTAATGACTAAATGGGTGTCCACAGAAGTCCAAAGGTTAAGAACCACTGACCTCGAATTTTTGTTTTTGGTAAACATTTTAATAGTTACCAAGAGAATCTTTCAGCAAACCCGTATATTCCATTGGGCTAATCATTTGTCATTTCATTTTAAAACTTTATAAATAAATAATAAATATGTTCGTTTTTGTCAATTGAACATTAACACCCTCTACTTAGATTGCTAACGGCAGCTAATGGCTGCTCATGTTGTTGATTAATGGTAATTGGCCACACTGAATTGAAGAAGAACCTTTAGAGCACAGACTCTGGACCAATTATGTCAGTGTGATGGACAAATGCTACATATCTCCTTGTCCGCTACAACCTAAATGTCTATTAACAATCCTAATCACTGCTCTCCCATCCTCATACAACTGCCACTTTAATCATTATCTATTCCTGTTCAAAAATTAATCACCCGTACCATACCTACCAATTTCCTCACACTACCCCCACTTTCATCATTCCACACACTACAAATGGCTAGTGTCTCTTCCTTCGCATCTTTCTACCCAAACTCTCTGTCCTATTCTGAAACTGACTAATCCCTCTGACAGTTTACAAATGTGTACTATCAACATAAATCATAAATACGTTGGAAAGTTATGTCAACCCCACTAGTTTATCATTTCATGGAAAACAGTATTTAGAAAAAGATTGGATTGTTTTGACAGTCGTACAATCAGGTCCCAGAAGAGGTCACTTGGAATACTTGTGATGCAAAAGAAGCCTACTTTATAATGTGCTTAAACACAGTAAACCATGGCCTTAATGAAGAGGAATTGCATAACTTGTGAGATTTAGAAGCACCTGTCTCGTCGTCCCTCAGGAACAGAGACGAATATAGCATAAAGCCTAACAGTTTAGATTGGCTAAATCCATGACTAACAGCATTGACTACAATCCAGTCTACTCATTCAGTTAGAGCGTGTTTCATTGGGCAGAAGATGGCTTATTTTACAGTCTCCACTGTATCTCTACATGCGAATAACATGGTTGCTGCTATTCTTTGTCAAGGAGAGACAGTCAGCTCCCACCGTGCCGCCTACAGTCAACACAAACACTCCCCTCAAACTACATGCCCCACAATGCCTTTGAGGAACCCATCAGAGCTCCAGGCAGCGATTCATAGTCTACAACCCTTTCCATTGGTCGACCGTTTAAACTCCCAAACCTCGGCGTGTGACATCACTACCAGATACAAAGAATGGCTTAATAGCAGATGAGACACGTACAGCAATACCAGGACGTGTGCCAGTAACCGGAGGATCAGGACTACCTACCACCGATAATGAAGAAGTAGGCTGTACCCTGAGTTCTTTGCACCATAATGGCATTGTGCAGAGTTGATGCGAGCACAATTGGGAGCCCAAATTCATTCTAGAAATGACGAGAGCCCGCACTTAGCTCAAATGATACGAACCGCAAACAAACCATGGTTTGGTTGGTGCTGCGCGTGAGGGCGCGAAGGCGTCAGGTACTTTGTATCAAGGACACTGCTTTCAACCTAGCCAGCATTCATCCAAGACGCATGCAGTCTTAACCTCCAATCCGCCGCGGCCTGCAGCACTATCTTTTTAAATAAATCATTCGTCTCTGTGCACTCTAGAACTTCCTACAATCCCGGCCAGTAAATAGTTTCGATCAGTGGCTGTTTTTTGTATTTGCAGGACGAGTAAGATTCTTGGGAAGAAAATACACAGCAGACTTCAAACATGATGTGAATCATACAGGAAAACTGCTGCTCGTACTTCAAACAACTGAGTTGAGGTTATTCTAGTTCTCAGCAGGGTGTGCTTTCTCTCAATACTCTTATTTGTGACACCGAATCTTCATGGTTTCATTCAGCCACAACTACCGCACAGACACTGATGAAGAATAGAAGCAAGCAGAATCTACTAGTCTGAAGTTGATGTAAGTGTATGTAGTGGAGTTCGATTCACGATTTATCTCAAGCCCACAATGCCATTAATTGAGAACATTTACAAAGCATTTCCTTTTCGAATTTTTTCCATGTAGTGTACAGCAGTTCTGGGTCCTGAGTAGAACCCCCATAATCTTGGTGTGTACGAAACGCGTCAACAGTGGAAAGTACCCAGGGAGTGTTTTGAAAAAGAAACAGAGCCATGCAGGGAATTTTGTAGTCTAACATTTCACATTCTGATACCCTGATTCCTGCCTTCGATTATGTATTTAACTTGCACCCCCTGGTTATGGCCCAATAAGTAGGGGCATTTATTGGTATTGATTTTACACATAGATTCAATTTGGGAACTGGGACATTTTTGTGTATGCATATTTATATTGTTTGATGTCCGGTATTTGTAGTTATTCACTGTTTTGTTATAGTGATGCTGGATTATATGTGACATGGGCAATCTAAAGAAGTGTGACTTGATGTAATTCTTGCTGGTTGTTGTTCCACTGTCTATGATAGTTTTAAAAAAAAGTATATAAATGTTTTCATAATGATGAAAATATATGGTGATCACAGTAATTGAATTTTGTGATCACAATATGAATCATTGACATGAGATAAGGTCAGTACTGGCACCTGTATGTTTGATATTGACACTTTCTAAAAGTGGCATTTAAAAAAATGGTAATGTTAAATCCAACTTCACCAGTAAGTAAGATTTATCAATACCATTCCAAACATATGAAACATGAAAAAGCTTAAAAAGGTATTAAGGAATTACCAATGTTAACCTATGAGAGAGTAGGCATCACAGTAGTGAAAAACTAAATGAACTGTTTGTCACTACAAGGACATGCAGATCCTACCTTTTACTTACATAGCACCCTGCCTTTAGGGCCTACCTTAGGGATGACCTATATGTAATAAACGGGGAGTTTAAGGCTTAGCAATGTCGACATGGCAGTAAACTTCACACACAGGCACTGCAGTGGAAGGGCTGAGGTAGGCTTGAAAGGCTTCCTCTGTGGGTGTCCCAATCACTGCTACAGTCCACAAGTAGTAGGATTTAATTTACATGCCCTGGGTTCATGATATACCACTTTACAAGGGACTTAGAAGTAAATTAAATATGTGAATAAGGTATACACTAATTACACTAATGTTTTGCAAAGAAGCACATGCCCTTTAGCACTGATTAGCAGTGGTAAAATGCTCAGAGTCCTACGGTCAACAAATAGATTCAGCAAAAAGATTGGGAGAATACCACCCTAAGGCTGGCAGTTCTATCTCCATTCTAGTGACTTGCTGTTTGCACATTGCAATAATGCACAATTTATACTGGCGGGATCTGTTCAAATATTGCGTACAAGATATGCTAAAGTTCAACTGTACCTCTAGCTACCTTCTAATGTCATAGCTATCATAATTAATTGCACATGGTGTTTTCTTTCTAATGTGAGCAATGTGGGAATTACCTAAATGGGGCAGACATTAGTGCTCACAGTGCAACTGTCTGTGGGTTTGTCCATGCTGCACTAGTCTTGTGCCATTGTTTTGATTTGAAAGACCCCTTTCCCGCCCTAATATGTGTTAATCAAGTTAGGAGCTATGACTCACCAATGACGAGATACTTACATTTTGGGGGGGTGTTTTAAGACATTGATTGTTGTAGTCTACAAGAAATGGTTTGGGGATGGATGATATTGTTTGCTTGAGCATTAATTCTATTTTGTGAGCCAGTGTATTTCTCAAATTGCTTTCCAAAGTAGTTCAAGTTCAAATTATTTTAATTTGCTCGTTTACTTAAAACCCATGTAATGAAGTGAAACAATCAATAAAAAAACATAAAGACCCATTAATATAAAAGAAGATAACCGCTTGTAATAGATACATGCAGTGACAGTGAGCAGGTTTAAAAGGCATCAATAAATCTACATCATCAGTGAGGGCCAAAAAGATCCATAACTCGCATCGTGGGGGAAGAGCTGGGATGGCCATAGATTTGTGAGGATTTGACATCTTGCAAAAACCCTTGTCGGCTAAAAGCAAGCAAGGTTGCTATAAAAGCTTTAGGCATGTTAAGAGTTCTGATAGAACCCACAACGTCTGCTATGGAGTAAGCAGGTCATTAAAGTGCGAGCTGAGCAGATGCGGACCTTTTTGTCTGGCCTTCCCTCAGTGTGCAGATGGATAGTGCTTTTGGCCGTTAGCCACTAGTAAGACCCAATTGATTGTATAGCCCCCCTGAGAGTGAGTCGGTGGATTCCAGCAGAGTGGTACTGCAGTCCGGCTGTGTGGCTTATGATGTGTACATCACATAAGCCACATGCTTAATCAAGCTGCAACCGTCAGATGGCGATTACAGACTAGCCAGAGGCGCTCACTGAGACTTGATGGTAATCCAGGAGATAGCCACCAAACTGGTCTGTATTGCCATTTTCTTTTCTACTTTTGAAAGGAATTTTACCAGCTCGCAATTCATCTGTGGGTCCCTTGGAGGCCAGCACAGCTTGTCTACGCGTGTGTATTCCTCTTTGGCTGAAGGGTACTCTTAGCAGCTGCCTCAGTTCCCCCAACAGCTCCTTGCAAGAGCAAATGAAATGTGGCATGTCTTCCTTGCCATTGCTGCATGGATAGCAAACGTTCAGTGTGCTCTTTCGCTGGCAAGGAGAGACATGAAAAAACAGAAGGGAGTAAGTCTAAATTATACTTCAGGAAGTTCTCCTTAACTGTTTTTGTGTACCTTGTATTAAAATATTGTTGAGGTGTGATTGTTCTGTAATTATGTAAAGACATGCAGGCGTGTGGACTCTGTGTGCTAAGGTATTTTTATCTTCAGTGAAAGGGAATTTATTGTTTTCCTGGCCAGTTTTTTTTTTTTTTTAGGCCAAGTGGCTGATGGGAGTTTCCTTGAGCTAGGTTAACCCGGTAACGAGCAGTGATTCCTGGAAATTTGAGAGATTGAACATTATTTTGTACACTCTTGTCACTGTGCTGTCCAGAATTCTGGCGTCTCCCTCTGAGAGGTTCGCTCCCATAAGTTATGGTCGGCAGCAGTTTAGCTTGCACTACCATTTCCATTATATTCGCTCTTTCTTTGAGGCAAATGAGCCATTCTTGTCGATGATTATCTCCAAGTACTTATATTCATCAATCCGTGTTTTGGCCTAGTACCAGGACACTGTTCTTTTCTTATTGCTGCTGATCAGCATACTTTTAGTTTCCCTAAGTTGTTAGTCCGGCCACTTTCAATTGAATATTCTTATGTTACATTGAGCAGACATTGCAGCCCACCTGGGTGTGGCTCAGCAAGACCGCATTAGCTGCATAAAAGAAGTTGGCAAGTGTCATTCTGCCTACTTTCGGGGGCATGGGAGTTGCAGGAATGTAAATTTTTTTCAGGTCGGCAAGAAAGAGGATGAATAATGTAGGACACACTCCTGTGTCAGCCCTTTTAGTTGTTTGTATTAGCTTACACCAAAGTCAACATGATCGAAGGCTACTAGTCGATGATGCAAAGATGCAGAGGCATCCTAGAGGCTTGCTGCATCAGTAAGGAGATAGGGCAAGGTTGTTTCTTGAGGTTTAGAGAAACTAGTTTAGATGAGCGGGACTATGGCTCTGTCAGAATCCAAGATTGTTATTGATTGAGCAGTGACCCAGCGAAGTATTTAGCCTTGTTGTCAATGATCGCCCCGAAGCTGTATTTTATTCCCTGGGACTTGGCCCTACTCTTGTAGGTGGGTGAGATTATGGAGCCTCTCCATGAGGTTCATAGCGCGCCCTCGAGCCTGACTTGGGAAGTTCTGCTTCGTGCTGGAAGAGGGTAGGGTGGATGCCATTTGTGCCTGCAGTCCCTTTTCTTCTGCCCGTTGCTATTTGACGTCCGATTTGATGGACATGTATCAGTTTAGAAGCAATTGATTGGCCTGCTGTAGGTTCAGATGTGCCTGTTCTTGGGCCGGCTGCCTTCGGATGGGTATCACTGGAGGTTACTGGCTAGAGTGCTGCTGGTGCCTGGCTCAAGGCTCTTCTGGCCGACTGCTGATTAAATTGGTTGTCAAGAAAGTTTGCCCAGGTTTCCTCTGATATATAAGAAGTGACTCATCTTTGGGCTGGACGCAATAGCTTGTTAGCCGTCACCCAGAATCATGCAATATCAATATGCCATATATCGGAGTGAAGTTTGGCCTAGTGCTGGTCTTCCTGGGATCTTTTTATGGCCCTTTACAGCTTCCTGGGCAAGGTTTTTTTGCTGTCCCAGCATAATTTTTAGACGTGTTCTCCAGCCTGCTGCATAGGGTTTTTGGTGTGTTATTTACTACCTTTTTATGTTGTTTTCATTGTGTAAATTGTGCCTGGGATATTTTATAATACCCTTCAGAGACATTTCCAAAATATTCGAAAAATACTTGTTTAACTTATCACAGTAAAATAGAAAAACTTCTATCAAATATACTTAGTACTCACACAGCCAGTGGTGTAGCTAAGGGGGCAGTGGGGGCGGACCTCCCCAAGCAGCACAAGTTTTGGGGGCGGTGGCCGTGCCTCCCACCCGCTCTTATCTGCTACCGTCGCGACCACAAAAATCACCCCCCACTCTTACCTGTGTCGTCACAGCCGCATGACTCTCGTGCCCCTCCCCCGCTCTCCGATCAGGCCACTGTGGGCGGCCATCGCTGGGACCACCACGGGCGGACTAAGGCCTAGCTACGCCACTGCGCACAGCGCAGGTGAAAATAAGTAAAGTGTATATAGAAAATGGACCAATCAGAGGCACATGATAATGTTGATACAAAAGTCCTATGTATCCAACAAGATTAAACTAAGCAAAACATATGTTTGTCTATTTTTCTGCTACGTTGACAACGTTTCAATCCTTAATTATTAGATGGGTCATCATTGGGATGAAATAGATTTGAAAACTTAAGCAAGTATTACAGCTATTTTCCCTGGACTTAGAACTCTGTGCATGATGGCACCTGGTAAAAATAGAGTAAAGTACCTGTGCCCCCCTTAAAATATGATTGAATTGGTTTATCCCTAATGAACTTATTTAACTTGCTTATTAGTCCCTAGTATATGGCATGAAAATGTACCCATGGCCTGTAAGTTTAAGGCCAACTGTGGATTGCCATATCTACAGTATGATGCACAGCGTGGGACTGGAAAACATGGCTTCAGGCCTACTCTGTATTGTCTGACAGCAGCTGCTTGAACCCTGCTGCACAGACCATTCCAAATCACTCTTGAAATGTAGAAAACCTGATTTTTAAATTTTAAATGTCACATCCTAAGTGCACCTTGCTGGCCACAAAGTAGCTGCATACTTCTGAAAAATGAAACACCTGTGACATCAGACATTGCATGTTCTCCAATTGGTGTGGCCCAAAACTACATTGTTACTGGTTGGGCTGTAACTAGATGTTAGAAATGGGGTTTCTGGTTGGCTCCGGTATGCACCTAAGCTGGGCAGAACCCACCAATCAATGTAAGGGAGTTACACATTCAAGGTAACCCCTGCTCACCCCCATGGTAGATTGGCACAGCAGACAGGCTTATCAAAGAGGCAATGTGTAAAGCGTTGCCCCCCCCACCCCCACTCTGCCCCAGTGACACACTAAATACACCACAAAAGAGGCTCCACACAGTAGTATATAAAAATCTCATTGTATATAAAACACACAGACCGCAGTCACATAAACCATAAATCACTATGCCAACTAGGCATTTGTCATGACATCACAGTTAGTGCATTAAAGTAATTACTTATATGTTGCACACGTCATGAAAACCTCTTCACTGTACAGAATATGTAGATCCTGAATTTATATTCGCTGTGCTATCCCGGCAAGGCATGAAACAAACTCAATCATAACCTCTGGGCATGAAATGTCGCAGTCATAACATGGGAATATGTGAATCAGTAATACTGTGCATACCTGACAATGCAAACATAAGAAACATTGTGCATCACTAAAGTAGGGCATGAACTGCAGCAGTAATCCTGTATCACTAAGTATCACCTTAAATACATAGGGTAAATCACCTACACCGGTAAGGAACCCAGTGAGACGGTGCCCTTGTCCTTCTACTATGATCATAAAAGGGAAACGGTCCCCTGAGCGTAGGCCACCTAGCCAGCTGCTCACCTACAACAGTAAAACTAGTATTTAGCGGTTTCAGCAGGAACAGGACCTCCATTGAAGATTCCTTTACATCCTGACGGTGGAGTTGCGACTGTCCTTGTAATGTATGCCACAAGAGCAAGGGCATGCACACTCCCCACGTCAGCAGGGAGAACTCGCTCGGTCTCAAGTGCAGAACTGGAAAGACTGCTGCTCGCTTTCGCGCGGTGCAGGTGCAGTGCAGTGAGCCCAACCTGCCCCTGACACCAGCTGTGTTAGGAGCGGCCCCCACGCCCAGAGGAACCCGCCCCTTACAGCATACAGGGAAGGCAACATCTTTTTTCACCCACGAGGACGCCCTACGCGTTGCCCTTGGCTGAGGGGGATCGCCGCCCTCTCTGTGATGGCAGAGACGGGCTACCGTTGGGGGAAGAGAGCCCAGATTAGAGCCGTCAGCGCGGCTTCCTCTCCCCAGGCACTGGGGCTCTCCCAGGAAGTGCCTCAAGGGGGGAGTGGAAGGGCCTCAAGAAGGGAGGGGGAGGGCCTCAAGAAGGGAGGGAGCTTCAGATGGGTGTCAGCAGGAGTTTGTGCCATGGGTCTGCACTCTTTCTTCCTTCATAGCTCTGCTCACTGCGTCCTTCGTGGTGATGGGGCCCTGCTTGGGGGGTCCTGCAGTGCAGCCGGTGTATCTTTAACAATGAGAGCCCGGCGTTATGCAGGGGAGGAGTACACAGGAGGACTTACTCGGGGCACCAGAAAATAAAGCTCTAACCATGCGCTTCCTCTTGTCCAGGATTGATGGATTATGGAGCGCTCTCCGGGCAATGAATAAAGCGCTCCCCAAATGCTTAGGTCAGGGTTTTTCCCAAAGCGCACAAGCTCTATGAAATAAAATGCTTACCACGTGCATCTTTTTTCAATGTAGAAGAAGAATCCAGTCCTTCCCCTGCTCCAGAAAGACGTATCTGCAGGCCAACCCACCCCACACACAAAGGGACAGCGCTCCTCACACAGCTCTTCCTCCAGACAGGTTCCTTTTGTTCAGCAGGGATTTGGTTTAGTCGTTTATCTCACTGACACTTCCACCAGGAGGCAAGCACACACAAGCTCTTTGAGACCTCATCCAGCAGGATACTACAGCAGGGCAAAAACAGTCAGACATTTTCCTCTGCCACAGATAGAAGTAGAAGCAGCAACTGCAGGCCAACTCACACCTTACGCAGAAAAGGCAGCGCTCCTCACACAGCTCTTCTTGGCATGGTCTGCTTGTTTCCAGAAAAAATCTAAAGTCTTGGGGTTTAGGTCCAATACTTACACCGCATTTTCCCATTGTTCTCTTTGTTTTAAGGGTCACTGAGCCCAGTCCAAACCAGTTGTGACCTCCTTGATCCAACTTGAACGCATGAGGTTGAGACAGCATTGTGCAAAGGAGACAAGGCCTATTCAGGTGCATGTGAAACCCCTCCCACCATTCTAAATGAGGTGTGACACAGAACGAGCCAAACCTGCGCCTCCTATCCTAAACAGCAAGCCCAAGCGGGGGCGACAGAGCGGGCCCATCAGCAGGATGCGGCCTGACCGTGCACACCGCACATGCTGCTGGTGGGAAGGGGAAGCTTAAACCCCCTGGGAAAGCTCGTGCAACTTTTCCAGCAAGATCCGTAAACACCCCTGAGGCGATGGTCCCCCGCCCGCAGTGAGAGAGGCAAGGTTAGGTGCGGAGCTGGGAGCCAAAAACAAGAGCCTCCCTCTGGCTGCAGGAGAGAATGCAGCATGGGGGTACAAAGCGGAAGGCCAAATGGAACTAAACATGACTGGCGAGGATCGAGACTCATTTTGCCTCCCTGCCCCCCCCCCCCGGGCAGAGAAGGAGCGGCATGGCCTAATCAGTGAGGCTGCCAAGACATCTACCCCACGTGGGGTGCCTTAGTCAAGCCCTGCACAGGAAGGCCACGCCGGTGAATCCAAGAGCACAGGACCACAAGAGGGCCAGTGAGGAAGGGGCCCTTCCAGGTACAGAAGGCACCACAGGGCACATCTAGGTCCAGTGTGCCTCGCACATAGCAGGCGGCACTCGAGAGCTGGCAGTCAGAAGCAAGCTGGAGGCAGACACCTGAGCCTCCGAGGAGGCAGCAGCTCGATCTGCACCGGGAGATGCATTGAGTCCCACTGCAAGATTCCGTAACACCCTGAGGCGGAGACACCTGGCCCTCACCTACAGAAACATGGCAAGGCGCAAAGCCAGAAGGCAAATAGGAGTGCTAACCCCCTGGTTGCAGGAGGAGGGCTCACAGCCGGAGGGTGAGAGAAAAGAGGGCGGTTAGGGCCAAACCTGGACTGCGACTGACACAGCAGAGGCCAAATGGGCCAAAAGTTGAGATGCACTCCGGTATCCCTGCGCAGAGAAGGAGGAGCGGCCGGGCCTGACCAGTGAGACATCCTGAAATCCTGACACACGCAAGAGGCCCTAGTCAAAGCTCTGCACAGCGAGGCAGCACTGGTGGATCCGAGTGGACGGGGACTTGCAAGGCCAGCAAAGAAGTGCCCCAAATCAGATACACGAGGCGCGGAGAGGGTTTTCCTGGTCAACTTAGAGAAGGGTGTGGGGAGCCGGTCCTCGAGAGAAGCTGTGCCAGCTGTGTGAGACCAGAGACCCGAGGCCATTGAAAGACTAGCGGGCCAGAGATGATGGGAAACATAGAGCAAACACATTGGAGATTACTCAATACAGATGGTGACACAGCTGGGAACATAACTGCAGAAACTCCCAAAGTCCTTGGAGACTCAGGTAAGAAGGGAACACTTCTGGGACACCCCTGGTCGCTTTGTCTACAGGCTGGAATTCGAGGGAGAAGGCAGAAGTGACAGTGAGACAGTTAGCAAGCGGGCAATCCCTAATGAGATGGTAAAATCCAAGGGGCAGGGACCTCAACAAAATACATAAATATGCAGTCCCTATACTGCACCTGGAGGAATTTGAGCAGAAAGCAGACCCAGCCAACCCTCTGGAGCCTCCCTAGAACCCAAAATAGACGTAGTCACAATAGATGTGGTGTTCTTACGGTCAGACTTTCAGAAGATGTCAGACAAGGTCAAAACGGCGGAGACTCGCATCCAAGAACTCCAAACCACCTCCAAGTCTCTGGAAGAACAGGTAAACAAGCTCTCTAAGCAGCAAAACCTATTAGAAGCGCGAACAGAAGACCAGGGAGGGAGGTCGAGACGCATCAATATACAGATTGGGGGGATGACGGAGGAAGCGGAGGCCCACAGCGAGGACCTGTTTATGGAAGACCTGATGGCTACACACCTCCGCCCCAAACACCTATCAAAATCTTCTTTGTAGAGAGGTCCCTCAGAACTCCGATCCTGCGGCCATGACCCGGGGCTCAACCACTTACCATATTAGCCAGGATCTTTAATCATAGAGACCGCAATGCGATCCAACAGGCAGCCAGAGCCCTGGGAGATATAAAATAGAAAAACATGACGGTCTGCTTCTTCCCAGATTTCACCCTACAAATCAAGAAGCAGAGGAAAAGCTTTGAAGAGGTCAAGGGAGCATTTAGAGAAAAGGCCTTGAAATACGCAGTGATATTACCAACCAAATTGCGAGTCCTGGCAGATGGAAAGTCCTGCTACTTTCACCAGCAGAGGATTGGGACTAGTTGTAGGGGTGGCGCACACAGGAACACCAAAGTCAAAAGGGAGAATCCCCAAGTGGCGACGACGCTCCAAGGAATGACGACTTGACCACCGTCCACTCATAAACGAGAGCGGGCCGATGGCTCTGGATCTGTTACTGGGGAGGGAAGGCGGAAAGCAACTGAGACTACGAGATATTTGAGAACTGGAATTGTTCCTCTTTTACTGGCCTAGCTCTTGGAACAGAGCACACAGTGAAAGGAGGCAGGACCTCAAGGGTCAAGGATGGAGGAGAAAGAGAATCGCTCGTTCACCTGAGGGTCAAAGGGCGGCCGGTCTTACAGGGAAAGCAAGGCAGGTCAGCCATCCCTCCCCTTAAGATGGATATGTTTTAGTTGAGGGCGACATGCGCTCTGCAAGTTGGGGTGCTGGGCAGTTCTAGTCCCACAGTGCTGTGTAGCAGGGAGGGAGGAGTTGAGGGAAAAGTTCAACCTTATACAGTTACAGCAGTAGGTAAAGAGAACATAGTAAGTCAGGCGCTAGCTTGTACCACAGGAAGGGGACATCAGCCTATATCAATCAGGGAGATCCGGAACTGCCTAAGAACAGGGCTTTAATCACCTGAGGATAGGGCCACACAACCATTCCACACAGAAGTTTATGTCCTGAAACGTCAATGGACTGGGATCCTGGATCAAGCGCTCACTTGTGCTGCAATATAAATAAAGGCAAAAGCCTGACCTAGTCTTCCTTCAGGAAACCCACCTAAAAGCACAATCCTGTAAGGCACTAGGTAGGTCGGGATATAACCTAGTGGCACACACTAGCTACTCTTCAGGATTGCGAGACGTAGGTATCCTTTCCAAGTCAGCAACATCATACATCCCAGGGAAGACCTGGAGAGACCTCCTGGGTTGATTCGGGCTCCAGACAGGTAAATGGCAGGGACAGACTTTGAATTTGAGCTCAGTTCATGCCCCACCAGGGATACATGGAGGCACCCTCTCCTCCCTGGGAGCGGCACTCCCTCTACTACCCGTAGGCTTTTTGATACTGGGTGGGGATATGAACGTGATGTCCGTTGGGATGGACAGTTGGCCCGAAAAAAGGAAGACTGGAAAAGACACCCCCTTAAGTCCTTCAGAGAGGCAGTGTGTTGAGCAGAACTATGGACGTCCCATAATACGACGCAACATCAATACACACACCTATCGGCGTGGCACAGTAGCCTCTTTAGACTAGACTACTTGTTCACCCTCAGGGGTAGAACAGCCACTTCCGTGACACCCAACATCTGGCACGGAGCACATCTGACCACTCTCCAATTTCTGGGTCAGGCAGTGGACATGGGTCTACTGCCTCGACTGGCAGTGTGGCACCTGAGAGACAGGAAGCTAAAGGATAAGCTGGTGGAGGGCAGGGTGTGCTCCTTTCAGCATAACAAGAGGTCAGTGACATCAAGCTGCACACTCTGGGAGGCATATAAAGTGGTGATGCAGGGAGAATTCCAGGCTCAAATCGGGGTGAAGACCAAGGAAAGCAGGCTGGGTTACCAAACACTAGAGGGGGACATTAAAGACCTAGAGGTGAGGATACTGGGAGGAGGAGACCTGGTAAGAGACTTAACACACCAACTGCGACTTCAACAGCAAGAGCTGCGAGATATAGCAGAGAACGTAGGTAGCGCTCTCGCTCTGGCAGTTCAAAGAAGGCTATAAAAGGTGGGAGACAAAGCCACCAAGCTAATTGCTTGGCTAGACAAAAGCAGAAGCTGGGTATCGCAAATTTACAATGCAGAGTGGGGAGTGCACATGGGAAGTAGGGTGTCAAGCCCTTGAATACTCGGAGACGTACAATGCTCAAAGGGGTCCACCTCCTGAGAGCCCCTTGGTCTGAGTAGAACTAACAGACTCAAAAGAGTGATCAGGCGAGGGAAGGAAAGGAAGGGAACAGCAGGGAGGGAGATCTGTAACGAAAGTAAACAAGCATAAGTATACCACACTTCCTCTTGTATTGGACAGCAGAATACTTCACGGGCCAATGCTATAAACACAATACCTGTAAAGGAAAATAACTGCCATTGTATCCTAGCTGGGTATCGCAGGAGCCAATGTACTACTGGATCTATGGATAGAACAACATTATTACTACACAAGTATAAAATGCTGTTCTAGATGTTTCCATGAATTTCTACATCAGTTAGCAATATACCCAAAAGCATCATGAAAGCCACTTTAACAGGGGAGTTGGAGCTTTCTTCCGGAAGAGCTCAACAAGCCCCTGCTGTGGAGACAGAGATAAACAGTCCACCATAAACACTAGAACTTGTTGGTTATTTTCCACCATACACATCATTGTAAATGAAGCAAATGATACATATTGTCAGTGTTTATAATCCGGTTCAAAGGAGTTTGTTTTACCAAAACTTGGACCATGAAATGTACTCAAAAGTCGCAGAGAATCACTTAGATAGCCTGCGAGAATGTACCCTCTGTTGGCCGCCTCACCACAATTACAGCATTGTGGCAATCCGGGGACTTACACAGAGTTGAAGACCCAAAGTCAATAAAGAACAAAGCGAACGCGCAGCCGCACGTGTAAAAATAAGCAAGCAATTCCTCGGTACCTCCAGAGATCAGTGAGGGTAAGGAGGATATATATATGAAGCCCCGCAAGAGCCTGATGTTGGCTTGTCCAACGGGGCTAAGTAATCAGAAGAAGCCCCGCAAGAGCCTGATGTCGGCTCGTCCAACTGGGCTAAGGAATCTGATCTGAATGCCCAACAGTTCCAGGTGAGGTGCTGGGCAGGAACAAGTACGGTAAACAAAAAGGATTGATTGGTGCCTTAGCACCCCTACTGTGTCTTCAATCGGCCGGAATGACACCAGGAGAGTCCAGGAATTAACAGTACCGACTGGTGCCCTGGAAGCGCTTACATTCGCTTCAGTGAAATGTCGTGATGTCATCAGCGTCACGTTCCCATGGCTTCATGGGTAATGTAGTTTGGCAGCTGATTTCTGTCCGTTCACGGAGAAGCCTTGCGCTGCAGTGTTCTCCACCTGCTTCCGATAATGCGACGTGACATAGGGCTATAGCAGAGATATTTGCAACTCATTATGAACATACATACGCACCTAAATCCACCAGGTCCGGTGCGGACTGCTCCAAACTCCTGGACGGGGACTTGACGGTGGCAGAAATAGAGGGGGCTCTCTGAGCTCTACAGTCACGGAAAGCCCGTGGGCCAAACAGCCTTCCACTCGAGCTATTTAAAAATGCAGCCAATAAGGTCTCACCCCCACCTCTTAACATTTCCTTCGAAGCCAGAGAGGCAGGAGCCCACCCAAAAGATCAGAGAACAACCACGAGAGTGGTAATCCCAAAAAAAACAATGATGGACTGTAGCTCATATCGTCCCATTTCACTGTTCAACATTGAACCTCAGTTGCTGGCTAAGGTCCTGGCGAGCTGACTGTCGGGAATCATATCGTCAGTGATCCATCCCGATCTATCCGGATTCATACCGAGGCGGAGCACCCCTTGAATTTCGGCGCCTATATGGGGTCCTGCTCCTCACAGCCCAGCAGGGCAGGGAAGACGCAGCTGTACTTTCTCTAGACGCACACATGGCATTAAACAGTGTTGAATGAAACTATATATTTATGGTCTTGTCCTGACTGGGTTTCGGTCCCAACTTTTGCTCCTGAGTCCGCCTATTGTTCGAGTAAATGGTTCCACCTCCTGTGCTTTCCTGCTGGGTAGGGGCAGAAGCAGGGGTGCCTCCTATCTCCTATGATTTTTGTTCTAGCATTGGAACCTTTGGTGGCCTGGGTCCGCGGATATCCCTTAATTCGCCGAATTAGGGTAGGGGAGGAATGGGAAGAAAAAATAACATTATATGCGATGATATCCTGCTATGTGTGACAAAGCCACACTTCTCAATACCAATAATCCTCCATATCTTAGACCTCTTCTGAAGCTAAGAAGGATACCAAATTAATTGGGAGGAGTCCCTGATTTTCCCGCTTTGGACGGGGGAGCTGCTCCTGCCTCGCAGTTGCCCAGCCCCGGTGGAAAGGGACGGATTTAAATTCTTAAGGGTCCACATATTTAGAAGAGACGATGACTTTTTGGAACGCAATCTGTTCCCCCAAATAGACCATTTCCAAGAATATGTAGCCCACTGGCACACACTACCACTATCCATAATGGGAAGGGCCATGCTTTTCAAAATGATGACCCTCCTGAGCATGCTCTACATACTCCAAAATACCCAGCCCAAAGTTCCGGACATTTACTTTCGTAAATTCAATAGCACACTGAGGTCACTGTTATGGGAATGAGGTGCAGCACAAATCTCCGTAATGAAACTGCAGCGTGGAGTCTTTGAGGGAGGCAAAGTGGTCCTGGAACTAAGAGCGTACTTTTGGGCCTCGTAGTTCGTTGTAGTGAACGACCGGGTGCCTGGGAGGGAAGAGATGACCCAGCGTACCGAGTCGTTCATTGGGCCATAGGTGGAGGGTCTCCCGGCATTTCTCTCTGGGAGTGCAAAGAAATTAATGCTCCCGGTCTATACCCAGAGAGTAGTACAAGCTTGGGAGGCAACTAACTGACATTTGGGGTAGAAAGACAAACTAACGGTGGACACCCCTTTGTGGGACAGCAACAGTCTGGGAGAAGTGAAGAAACTGCATAACCACACAAGATGGCAGATAATAGAAATATACAAGTTAGGGGATGTCTGCAGAGGGGTACACTGCTGTCGTTAAAGGAGTTGCAGTCTTAATACGACCTGGGCCAGGGGGAGGTCTTTTGCTCATTTTTCACCTCCCCAAATTCTTCCACGTCACGCCCGTCCTGAAGTCCCTTCACTGGCTTCCTGTACGCTTTCGCACTTCTTTTAAATTAGCCTGCCTAGCCCTTTTAGCCTTCACCCATTCCGCCCCTCTCTTTATCGTTTCTTTGATCACTCCCTATACTCCCTCTCGCACTCTTCGGTCATCTTCTCAACTCCTTCTTCAAGTTCCCCGCTACCGTAAAGCCCGTATCGGTGGCACACGTTTCTCGGTTCTGGCTCCCCAGTATTGGAATAGTCTTCCATTATCTATCCGTTCGATCCCCACTTACCCAGCTTTTCGAAAGGCATTAAAAACCTTTCTTTTTCTTCAGGCCTTCCCCGGTTAGTCCCTTCGGTTGCAGTGTAGAATCCGTCTCCCCCCCCCTCAGCACCAGGAAGCCGCTCGGCCACAGTGCGCTTTATTAAGTTCCTTTTTCATTTCATTTCATTTCATTTGCATTACGCGCTAAAATGCCATCTGCCCAAGGTGGAACAACTTCCAGACTACTCCCCAATGGAGGGCTGATTACTTCTAGATCATATGCCCACCAAGGCGGTTTCATTAATATACAGGAAGATTATAAACAATTACCCAGATGTCCTTATCCAGTTGAGAGAGACCTGGACAGTAGACCTGGGCCTCCTGGAGAAAGACGATGGGCCGAGGCTTTGCAATGCCCTAGAGAGATCACTATAGGGGCACGCTTGCGCCTAATTCAACTCCTTGTGTTGCACAGGTCGTACCTCTCCAGGTCTAGGTTACATGAAATGGGACGCAGCAAGTTGGCTGAGTGTACTAGGGGTTGTGGCAGCGTGGGCACTTTCTACCACACACTCTGGGTCTGTCCGAAAATCCAGGGCTTCTGGAACGGAGTGATAGAGGTTGTGAAGCAAGACACAGGGCGGATCATCCCACTAGAGGCCACGTGGCTGTGGTTGGACCCAGCTGGGGAGTACCAATGGCTAAAAGTATGCACACCTGGCTGAACGCAGCTGTGGTAGTGGCAAAGAACAACTTTGCAAGATTCTGGAGGGGCAGGCAGACCACCCACGGCGAGAGACTGGGAAGAAGATTTAGACTGGTGTGAGCTAGCAGAGAGCGAAACTTACTGGACCCAGATGATACCTAGTGGTACACAGGCCTCCTGCGTGTGGCCTATAATGTTTCCCTTGTTCAATACTCACTATTTTCCTACTGTTCCCAAATAATTGCTTAATAAAAACGGAATTTATAAAAATAAAAAATTACTGCTTAAGACCAAGAATATATTTTATCAGTGTATAAGGAGCCCTCCAGAGTGAAATCGAGTATCTTGCTTTAAGCTCTAAAAATTCTTGCACTGCTGCTGTAGGAAGGATCTACTTACTGGCAGTAGGAGGTGTGGTCCAAAAGCACGAGGTTCAATGTATCGGAAGAGTAGGCACACTGCCCAGAGGGCTTCTAAAGTTAGAGAATGTCAGGTAGCGGGTATCATGAAATGTGACTGGGGCATACCTGTAGGGGTTGTGGCATAATCTTCGCAAGCGTGACTAACTCATTAAAAAGATGTAAAAATGGCAGAGATGTACGGTATGTCATTTGGCTAAAAGAGCTTTTCTCTGTCCCCTTACTCTCCCACCCATTCGGCACACCACTGGCTTATGTTCTGTGGTTATGACTTGTGGGCCCTGTGCAAATGTGGAAACAAACTTGTATTCCTGTTGTCAATGATGCCACTGATTATGCCATTTCTAGTGTCAACAGGGCTTTACGGATACTGAAGGCTGTTGCAATTACCTGTGCTAGCAACACAAACCCTTATGGCCATTTACAGTGGTGGGAAGGCTGGAATGTCACATTAAACATACAAACGTTCAAGCGGCCACGAGGCGACATATCCAGCACAACACAAAACGCTCTAAATGCATATTTATAATGTCCCTTCAATTGATGGATATAGAAATAAATCTGTATTTACACAGCGTCAGATGTGGAAAAAGAACAATCTGCAGTTTTAGAAATGCCACTGATTAGGTCAATGATGATGTAATTTGTGATGTCGCCTGAAATTACATCTAATGCCTTGCCAATGTCATCAGTGTATGCTGGAAATAGTCAGTTGCCATTCCACTTTCTAGAAATACACATTCCATAGACATTAGTTGTAGTTGAAAGGCTGTAATACAATTTTCAGCATCTAGCTGTCCCTGCAGTGACGACTTGTGGAAACGAGGCCACCTCTCTGCTGTCAGAAAACGCATTTGATGAATAGCAATTGTGTGCAGCATCATTGGTGTCACCAGTGATATGAACAGTGATGTGATTTGTTAAGTCACTAGTAATGCCCTTGACATCATTCATGATGTCATCTTTTTATTTAAAAAAAAATAACAGCTATTGCACAATTTGTCCTACACATCAATTGACAGTATAAGGTTGCAGTGTCACCTTCAACATCAGTGTCTCAGCAATAGATAGGCACAAACACAAAGTTGTATTTCCACTGTTCGCTAGCACCTGTATAAAACTGCAATCGCAAGTGTTTTCAGTGATGATGTCACAGATTTTGTAAAAAGTAATGTGATCTGTAATGCCTGCTGTCTTTTGCCCCATTAAAAATGCAAATCCTCTGGTTAAAAAAAAGTCTCTGAGTGTCGCCCGAGAGGTCGGGGAGAGGGATTAGAAGTGTATTCCTGTTGTGACAGATTGCTTTCTAGAGGCAGGGCACTTCAAAACGAGTCAGCTCCCCCCCCCCCCCAACAAAAACTCAGACTTCAGGTCACATTTGGTGTCTGGAAATGGACTGTAAGAAGGGGAGCTTGAGGTCCCCAAAATTGTCAGATCTCAAGGGGCCAGTCGACTGTGCGAGGAGAAGCTCTGCAAAGCTTCTCCCTGTGACCAGGGCTTGGGGCCAAGACCTGCCAGTCTCCCATCTGGGTGAGGGTACATCACCCAGGGGACCCAAGACCACCTGCCCCTGGTGCCCCAGTGCCTGCCTGCTTGCCAATATCAGGTGCCCTATAAGGAAGAGGAGAGGGAGGCCCAGAGGGGGATCCTGGCGATTGGATCCCTGTAGCGAAGAGTGAGGAGATGGCTGCTACACAATTGGGTCATTTCCCATGTGCAGGTTGGAAGTTTGTGACATCATAGGTCAGGTGGGGCTGCAGTGAGGATTGCCGCCATGCCAATGAGGCCACAGCTCATGTGTAAAGTGAAATCGGTGACCCTGTATGTCAGGTGGGGCTTCCTAAAGATTACTGCTGTGCTGAATGGGCCGGAGCCAGTGTACAGGGTGAGGGCGGTAACCACGAATGGCGGGGGGCACTGGGACAAGGCAAGGAGTATGGTCTGGTTTAGACAGGAGAAGGATGTTGTGGTGGTGATCAGTGCGGCCCAGGCAGTGCCAGAAGACCAGCACCAGGAATATCGCACCTCCCATCGGTGGGGAAGATCCCCGGAAACTTTCCAGCGTTGCAAGAGCATAGAGGATCCATCAGGACTGCATGTGAGGAGCTGGAGGACACCCGACTGTTGCCCCTCCTGGGCTTCGAGTGAAGAACTTAGTGGAGACATCCGCTGCATCTTCAGTGCCTGCGAAGTGGATGCATTCGTAGACTTCGATCATTCAGATCTATTGGTGTGGTTAAGGCTGATTTACCAGCCATTGAGCCCTGGGGAACTTGCCTGCCACATAGCGCTTCGGTACTGGAACACCTTTGTCTATTATAAGACTTGCGGTGGGACTACTGGGACTCTGACTACTAGTGGGGCTTAACCTGAATGTCTCCTATAGTGAATGGGGAACACCCGCTAGCGAGAGGGGAGTGGGATTCTGGTACTCGCCTGTTGAAACATCAGGGCCCTGACCGCAGGTGACTTTGTGTATTGTTTGTGAATGTCATAATCTACTTTGTGTTGGAATACAAATACTCCTTTTTTCATAAAGGCAATTATTTGACTAGACAGTCATTTACTAGTGCTGCTGAATGTATTTTTAGTTGTGAGCCTGGGTTCACTTAACACCCCCCCTGCTTTGCCTACGCCAACCCCCAAGATGCCATTTTGTGCTCAGCCTGCACTACCACTGAGGGTCAAGTGCTGAATTGATACTTGGCCCAATTGCTCATGGCCCATAATTGGTCGGGCCACAGGACATCAGGAGTAAAAGGTCTGAACTCACCATGGTTGGGCCCAGTAACTCCTGCTTCGCCCCGTGGCCCTCTGAACGGGGTTTTGACACATGGTATGTTGCCACCACTGCTTTATATGATGTTCCCAGGGCAAGGTTACTAGTCCATTGCTGAATATGGGTGGAACCTTGGTGTGCCCCTCCAGGTCACAGCCCTAGTTCTGGACCTCACATTTAGGCGTAGGCCTCTGTGCCCAAGCCAGTTTAGTGTGGCCCTTTGGCCAAAATAAATGTCGCAATAGAGTCTAACATGCAGGGCCTAGGCATGCCAGTTTACCATGCAGGGGACATTCCTGTCCCAACATTCTTTAAATGTCATATTTACAAATTTGACATATTTATTTATTCTTTATTTCTCTATGTATTTAATGCACCCCTGTCTAGCCTCCCTTCCTGACCTTGTGTATCACGTGCATGTTTTGTACAGAGCACGTTATATTGACCTGTTGACGTCATTTATTGTCATGGGGAGGGCTCCCGGATATGATTTAAAGTTTTTTTTTGTGTTTGCTGCATTGGGCATTGTCACAATAAAAAACAGAGGTACAAAAGGGGGTGGGGATGGACGGAGCATCTGAATCAATCAAACACTCACACCCAGTCAACAGATCTGGGTTTAATCCATCACCGTTCTTTAGCCCACTCTGCCACCCCGTCCATCACCACCCCCTTTTGTACCGCTTTTGGCCGCCATAAGTGTGGCAGGCTATGCTCAGATGTGAGTCCCTTGCTCACTTTGCCACTGGATTCAAGCAAGCCGGGCTGAAGACGGCTGGAATGCCAGAAACCGGTCCTCGGAAGCTTGTTTCCGGTCCAGGGAAGACATGGCCTGGCAGTTCGGGCTGGACTGTTCCCATGAGGCACAGGGTCAGACTGATTTGCATATAGCCATGTCTGAACTGGGGTGGCAGAGTGGGCTAAAGAACGGTGATGGATTAAACCCAGATCTTTTGACTGGGTGTGAGTGTTTGATTGATTCAGATGCTCTGTCCATCAGCACCCCCTTTTGTACGGCTTTTGGCCGCCATAAGTGTGGCAGGGTATGCTCAGACGTGAGTCCTTTGCTCACTTTGCCACTGGATTCAAGCAAGCCGGGCTGAAGACGGCTGGAATGCCAGAAACCGGTCCTCGGAAGCTTGTTTCCAGTCCAGGGAAGACATGGCTTGGCAGTTCGGGCTGGACTGTTCCCATGAGGCACAGGGTCAGACTGATTTGCATATAGCCATGTCTGAACTGGGGTGGCAGAGTGGGCTAAAGAGCGGTGATGTATTAAACCCAGATCTTTTGACTGGGTGTGGGTGTTTGATTGATTCAGATGCTCCGTCCATCACCACCCCTTTTTGTACCGCTTTTGGCCGCCATAAGTGTTGCAGGGTATGTGAGTCCCTTGCTCACTTTGCCACTGGATTCAAGCAAGCCGGGCTGAAGACGGCTGGAATGCCAGAAACCGGTCCTCGGGAGCTTGTTTCCGGTCCAGGGAAGACATGGCTTGGCAGTTCGGGCTGGACTCTTCCCATGAGGCACAGGGTCAGATTGATTTGCATATAGCCATGTCTGAACTCGGGTGGCAGAGTGGGCTAAAGAACGGTGATGGATTAAACCCAGATCTTTTGACTGGGTGTGAGTGTTTGATTGATTCAGATGCTCCGTCCATCACCACCCCCTTTTGTACCACAATGAAAAATAAGCATTTACAATGCAATGGTCTCGGCAGCTTTAAAGGTAGAGCTATTGGCATTGCTCATGATTTTTTTCTCAAATCATAAATACATGGCATTGTCATTTACATTGCCAATAGCTTCATCGCCTTCACTAAATTAGTTGGTTGCAACGCACACCCCCCGCCCCTGTCACGTGCGCATCTCATGAGTCCGAGTGCCTTCAGTAAGTTAGTCAGCTGCTTCAGAGACCCACCAACACACCCGTGTGTCACATGCGTTTCCCTCGGTAGTCCCAAGCCTCGCTGCCTGACATGTATAGCTCACCCAGTCCCTCACTGGTTGCATCAGCGAAAATTGTACATTTGAAGAAGCAGCAAAAATAGAATTAATGTTTTGATTAAGGCTCCAGTGAACTGCAATATTTACAATTCAGATGTTATGGTGCTCTGGGGAATACCAGAGCTCTTGTGATGTTGCGTGTTCAGAGAAAGGGACAGAGAACGGACACAGTTTTGTATATTGGTAACTTTTACACATAATATGTTATTCTGTTGACAAAAGTTGCTAATTAAGGAGGATTGGGAGTAGAAACTCCAAAAATATACTTTACTAAAAACAAATATTTCTAGTAGAGATATTCCAACTCTCTGTAATTATTTTGCGAATTTAAGCCGGAAGCCAAATGACATAGAAACAAAAAAATTTACAAGTGAAAAACTCTTACATACACAAATTGGGCCTCTACTACAAGGCTAATATATTGCAGGTATGCATCCCTCTAGAGTAGTAATTGGGAAGAGTCCAGTTATAGGAGACATGTTTTTCAAACGGGGTTAAGGAAAGTATTTTGGAAGACCTCAAAGTAAAAAAGGCTTTACCCCTAAAACGCATATGACTACTTGTCAAGCTGTAGTGTAGTTCCTATTTTCCCTATAGGCTCTGCGCATTGGAATAACATAAACAGCAGTGTAGACGTAGGACTGAGGTCTTCTAGGTCTCTACTGACCATGTTAGACTTAATTTAGGTTTGCGCCAGCTAGCTCAGAGGTCACTGGAAACTTTCTTGAATGAATAGGAAGGGATCAGCTTCCCTGTCTCAGACAAGAAGGGATTCAGCTTCCGACAACCGCATAAACATGACAACTTTGCTCCCTCAGAATAAGAGTAAATCTCTAGAGTCGTGTGAAAACAATAGACAGCTATTTCACTCAGTCAGTTGTGTGTTCTTAGTTTCACCAGAGTGCAGAGAAGAGAGAGATGAGCGTTTTCAATAAAAGGTATTATTTATTGAACAGTCTTCCTTCTCATACAAGAGAAATGAATTGCCACAATTGCAATACTTAATATAAAGTAAAGTACGTACAGTAAAAGGAGTATTATGAAATAATACTGTAAAAGCATTGATATGGTTTCTTAGCCATAAGATACTTTAAAATGGATAAAATATATACATACATGTATACATAGGCTAACGTGCTCAACTGGTGCTTCTAAAATACGCCTACCCCGGTGTACCTGACCTAAGCCTAATACGTGGGAAGGAGTAAGTGAGTAAGTTTAAGTTAAGTAGGTTTTTTGCCAAGAATCTGATTCAAGAATTCTCTCTAAGGGTTTAGTCAGCACTGTACCTTGGGAATAGAATTTAGGAGGTCTGGTATCTCTCTCTCAGGACTCAATATCCCAGTCACCCGCAAGGGTAGGCTGGAAACGCCGGAGCTGGATTTTCTCGGCAGGAGAAAAGACAGCGTCTTTCTCAGCGCGTCAAAGAGGAGGGGCAGCGTCCGTGGGCTCTCGCATCAGCTGGGCTCTCGGCAAGTAGATTAGCTGCTCTGCTCCAAAACCACCACCGTGTGTTTGCTTAAGGCAACGTTGGTATATTTTTACCTGAAAGGTGCCGAGTTTGACGTAAGGTTTGGACATAAGACGTCAATAAAGATGTCACTAAGAACTGGCCGTTCTTACAGTGCTTGCAGGAGTTCTATTACAAATCAAAACAAAGCAAGTGGGGATTTCCCAGGTTGCTGGAGGTTTGGTGTGTCGAAAGAACTCTGTGTGCTTTCTAGGAATCCAAGGAAGTAGCTTTTGCCATGCCTTGGACTGCAAGAGCGATTTACTGAAATATGGATCTGATTCTTATGCCATTATAGGGATATTATTGATTATAGCCGTACAAGGGCATAAAATCGCAATATTGATTCGGGTTCCTAGATAAAAAAACATCAAAGCATGGGTCAAGGGAGATTACGCTCTCCTCGACAGCCAGCTGCTTCCCCAGAATCCTAAAGTTTGGTCTTATCAGTACGGAACACTGCTACACCTGATCCCAGCCTGGCAGTGTTTCTACTGCTATTTCTTGAACTGCTGGGTACTGCGACACAATAGTAAGCGCTTAATGCAAAATAGCATCTTTTTTTTTTAATGGCGGATTTAGACGCACCTTTAAAATTGGTGTCATTGGTCTATGGGTGATTGATCTTCTGGGTATTGATCCTACATCCCAGTTAGTTTCAGATGAAAAGTGGTTGGATCATGAACAGCACAGGTTTCTTACAAAGCATCAAGATCAGTAGGATTATATACAAACTTCTTTAATTAGGAATTAGGTTCATACTGCTCTCCAACAGTGTGCCTGTTTCATCAAACAACTCTCAACTATTCATGTTACTAACAACACCGTACATAGTACATTAAACAGTGTTAAGCCGACATGTGTTTCGCATGTCATAACATGCGGACTGATTAGAGATTCCGGACTGACTAGAGAATGACAGACTTAGTGACTGACTGTCAACAATATTAAGACCTTACGAAACCGGTGTCTTTCTTACCCCGGACTCGAGAAGAGACACACCGTGTCTGTGTGGCGCAACCTGTCTGGCAGGTATGCGTGTAAACATTATGACGCAGCAGAAAACAAATGTTTTCTAATTCTACTGAAATAAAAAGTGCTGTTGCTCATGCGTATCCCAGTTCCCTTTGAACAAGTTTACAAACAAATACACATGTCCCTACCAGTCGCACACGAGTACGAAAATTAAATAGTGGAAATAATAGCTTTAAAGAGAGTAAGGCAGGGTAACCTGGTGCGTCAAAAATGGTACGCATTTCTTTTTTAGCATCAATTAAGCATTGCCAAAAACCTATTGTACTGCACCCACAACTACGCACCACAAATAAGCTGAAAACACATCGCCCTTGAGATGCTGTTAGATCTGTTTTTCCACTTTAAACCAAACAACCCTGCCAACCCACAGGAGACGCATCCCATCATTTACTCTCAAACAAACAAGCGCAATCTCTTGGTAATCAACCCTTTTGTTTAGGAGACGAAGCGTCCCGCAAGACAGCCCACGCCCGGTCCCTAGATCGAGAGACTATCCCCCCGGGCTCAACCACCAAGCCTGTTCCAGGGCCAATGCACAACAAGGGACAGGGGCGCTGCTATTTACTGGATGTCAACAGAGAAACCTATTGCCCCCTATCCCCGACTGGCATTCACTCTCTCCTCCCCGATGTAAACACTGCTTACCCAAGAGACGCAGCAGGATCTGGTCGGCGATTTCCAGACGACCTGCACTCGGGTCACGGTACGGGTTTAAGATGGCGTCAATTACGAAAATGCAGGGAACCCGCAGCGCCACGTCCAGCACGACGCGGATCCGGTTGCCCAGCGGCACAGTCACCATGGGAGCGGGTAGGATAAGGAGAGCCGCAGCGACACGACTACAAAGGACAAACACGTAAATCCTCAGCATGAGTACTAAAAAAGGCTGCAAGGGGTCACTTCTGCTACCAACTTCCTATGGATGGATCGACGTCCACGTGCCCTGCCTGTCTTTCAATGGCACACATCTTGAACGTCACTGCCCCTTCCCCAGCAGCACAGAGATCTGCCGCCCGCACCCCCTACAGCCACGCCGGCGTCTTCTCTGCGCCGCCCGCGGGCTGCCTTCCACCCTTCTCAGGACCCCTTTTCACGGGGTGTTTGATATTCATGTCACTTCTTCTGGAAACCACTCAGCTCACAAACAAGCGGCCGCTTCACTGCCCTGGCCTCTGCTTATGGACAGCTGGACTCGGATCTTGCTGCGGCGCCAGGAGCAGCAGGAATGAGAGCGCTGGAGAAAATCTTACTCGACGAGCGCTGACCAAGCCAAGCGGTTTTCCTAGTGTACAGTGAAGCTTCTTTGCACAACGTGACTAATAAACAGGGCACTGCAAAAGTGCAGCATGGGCAACAGCAACGAAAGCTTACAGAACAGACAAACAACAAGAATAAGACGATCGATCCTCACCGCAGACGAGAAAGAAAAAAATGGCGGCCGCAAGCTTCCGATCATTTTCGGATTCGGGGGCGTGTTTTGCTGTCCTGAGTGACAGGCAACATCACTGTCTAAAGAACAGCAAAATTTACGCCCCCGAATCCGAAAAAGACGGGGCTAAATCGGAGTGACGCATCTCTCCTCCAATGGCTGGCCTCTGTTTAGGAAGCCAGCCAATGGAGGAGAGACAGGCCAGGGAGGCGGGTTCTAAAGCCCTACTAAGAAACATTAAATCTCCGACCCCAGACTGCGCAAGCTCAGCCTTTAGGTCCTTGACCTAAAAATGGTAGAGTGTGAGCCTTTGCAAAAAGTCTGAAAAACCAAATTGTCACCTCCCTTGATTCTAGAACACTAGAATGAACAGGGTGACACAACAATATTCTGGTAATCGGAATACTACGTTAGGGTGCAAGTAAACCATGCCCGTGTATTGGAATGTATATTCTCTGCAAAGGTAACCCTGACATGGACATAGGTTTCCCTTTTCTGTTTTTAGGCTCAGAGCCATTTTTAAGAAGTGTGTGTAGAAATATACTGATTTCTCTATGTACCCAATAAAAGCTGAGCTGAGGTAAGGTGCAAGTGGCAGGTAACAGTTTTCACTACATATAAGAGAAAACTGAATTGCTCAGGTCCCAATCCTATCAACATCCACAATGGAAATGATTACTTTGCTGGCTACTCAGTATGATATATGCACTGTATATTCATACCTAACATTTGGTTTTCCTTTCTTTTCTTTAGAGAGGCGAAAGGTGATGATTCTAAATGTTGGGCCTGTGCCCCGAGACCACTTCAAACCTTTGGATAATACTCACAAGCTTCTTTCCTGTGTTCCTACCTCATGGCCCAGTGGGGGGGGGGGGGGGGGGGGTTAGGGGGTGGCTTACAAGTGCGTGGGTGATACCAGAATCGAGAGGCAGTCTGAAATGCTTCTTAGTCGATAATTACACAAAAGCCAGGTTCTTCTTTCAGGAAGTACCTGGAGTGACCTGGGAGCTGCATCTGTGAGAGTTTTCAGTCAGTCTGATGGGGAGAGGCTTGACTTGACTGGGGCCACCCATGAGTGTGATGCTGAGACTGAGGAAAAGAGAGGTTTCCAGAATATGTGCCCGGACACACAGTGATGCCTTGATACACAACTAGCATAACAGGGCAGTTGCAATGGCAAACCAGCCAAATTATTTTTCAGTATATCAATTCACTATTGTATTTAATTTTAAATACATGTTTTATTGTTTTTAAATCAAATCGTACATGGTCAGGAGCACGAATAACAGTTGGATTGTCACAGGTATCATTAGAACTAGAATTAGAGTAGTTACAATGCACTTAGAAGCATTCCAGACGATAGAAAGTGGCCCACACACTCTACATAAGAGAGAAATAATCAGACTCAATCAAGAAACCTATTCGACTTAAATGCATTTTCCAGTTATTGGGGTAGAACATCCAACACATTCTGACCCTACAACCTTTGGGATTGTTCTAAACGGGAATGACGTTCTAAGGGAAGCCTTATAGGTCCTGTGGCAACAGGTAATGTTTGGGACAAGTGTCATAGGCTGAGATGTGGGTACACCCTGTGTCTGAAAGTAATGTTGGAAATGTATCAATACTAATCCCAAAGACCCGACTCTAGGCGTGGTTCTTACCAGGGAAAAGTATAATAAGAATGTCTTAGAAGGTAGCAGAAGAAACAGAGGAGTCTACTGATGAAAGCAAGAGCAGGAACAAGGTGGGTGTACGTACAAAGTCTTGCACCAGAGTAGAACACAAGAGCACATACTCAACGTCTCTCACCCGGACAGTTAGGCACTGAAAACTGAAGAACATCTCAAGCCACCTCAGGCATTAATGGAAAACCAATCCAATGATAAGAGAGACACAGACAAACCTGCTGTATCTGTTGGTGGTCTAAGTACCACTTGCACAGTATTGGTAGAGGATTTGCAGATTCTGAGCCGCAGGAGACTGAAAGCAGGGAACCTTGTGTTTTCAAGAAAGACTCCATTGTCAAATGAATGCGACCTCTGTGGTAGCTAGGGTGGAATATTTCGATTAATCAGAAACGACTTGTGTGAAAATATTATCAAAAGCAATTCAACATATGCTCAGTCCGCTAATGGCTGCATTGCACAGTGCTTTCTAAATAGAATTTGAGTTACGCAAAAGATAAGTGTATAGTTTATGGGTTTGAAAATAAATCGAGGTTGGAGCAGTTTATCAAGATATACACTAGGTTCTCTGTTTTTTATGAGAACATTATTCGGCTTTTCCACTAATAGTCAGTGGTATTCGGCAATCTATATGACATTTTCTCAATTATGTTAGCAAAAAGTAGTCCTATTTGTTTGAAAAAAAAGTGGAGATATGCTAACGCAATACACCAACATCATCAGTAGTTATGTAGCATTCATGCAAGGAGTATGAGAGGCAACATGTATAAACAGTAAATGACAAGGTCTATGTTTTGAAAAATGAGTACACGTTTCTGTTTGTAGCCTTGGTGTGTCTTTATTACAGAAATGCATGGTTTTCATAGATACACAGCCCACGTGTTTCGCCCAGACATGGGCTTCTTCAAGGCGATATAAGGGTGCTGTACTCTCACCAGGGGGAAAACATAATGTGAGAAGTTGGCCTGGTATATGATGTTCACTATTCTAGTGAACACCTTGCACCAGTCCAAACAACCCTTATGGTAATGGTTGTAAGTCATAACTTGAGCATGAAACACACTCAACCTCGTAGCACTGTTGCTATATGTGGTTCACAGTTTGAACAACACTACATAATCAACAATTTTCACACAAATAAATAAATAATACTTCAATACTTAGCATAGAACAGTAGTTATCAAGTATTTTTACTTCACAAAGATATCAACACTTTTCTACATTCTGATACAATTTAAAGCAAATTTTTCAAATACATTAGTAAAGCAAACAAACACATTGATGCATCTTCTCTTGAGCCCAATGCATTTCGAGCTTAACAAGCTCTTCATCGGGGGCCTGAAACTGAAATGAACATGGTGTCAACTCGAATGCAGGAAGTACTCTGCTTCAGACTCTACATGGCAAACAGTTAAGGGCATTACATTAACTTATGAGAAATGTGAAAAAAACGTGAAAAAATCATAATGATAGCCTTAGCCCACACCACTGTGCTCAAAGAGAATATTAAGCATACTCACAATCCCAAAGGCGATTGTGCGCAAAAATCCTTAAACGACAAAACCTACAAAACATAATACGACTGTTGGAGAAAAAACCAATGAAACGGAACTGATGGCAAGAAGTCGGTAATCCAAATACCTGGGACACAGGGTGTTGCGCTGAAATCTTGGGATTCGTGACAACTGAAGTAATGGAAGCTATGCCAATAGGTCGCCTTGGTCTGTTGAACAAAAAGCCGATAATAAGCGCCAAACTCTAAGGGCTGGGGAGCTTTGAGAACAAAACTCTATAATACAGAAACCTTACCTCTCTTCACGAAGCGTCACACCGAAGGACTACTCTAGCTCACAGGCTAACCGCGATCAGGTGTTTAACGGAAGCAGCTATACTCGTTAAGATCTCTAGCGGTTATGAACTACGGAAACTGACAACGGACTGGAAAACCTAAACACTGACCCCTGGCAAATTACGACGGACTCACATTACGTAACAGGGATCTAGGCGCGCTGAATGTACAAAACATATTACTACAAGGAACACTCGGGACCGGTCTGGGATAAGTTAACCGAACGGAAAAACTGACGTCATCTTGAAATGGGGAATGTGTAATCACTGAAGGGTGAACAGAAATAGAGTAGGAAAAAGAAAATAGAAATAAATGTAAAGTAGGTTGACAGAAACTGTGAGAAGTGCAAAATAAAAATGAAAATAAAAATTAAAAATAAAAATAAGGAAGGGTAATGCACATATACACTTTATACATACATTGAAAATAAACCACATTTTATGGATAGCAGGCACAGTCATGATTACAGACCACAGAGCTAACAGGGATCACAAGAAACATGAAAGATCTATTTTTTCATTAAGACCAGCGGGTTCTTGTGTTTTGAGAAATGTTATCCAGTGGATCTCTCTCTGGAGGAGGGATCTGGTAAGATCAACCCCCTCATTAATTTTTATAAGTTCCAGTATGGAAAACCTAAGCTGGGAAATGTTGTGACTATTCTCAACCCAGTGTTTTGCAAGATTGCTCTTGAAGTTTTTATTCCTGATCATACTTTTATGTTCAGAGATTCTGGTTTTAAGTTTCCTCTCAGTCTTGCCTGTGTATAATCTACCACAAGGACATTTGATGTAGTAAATCAGATTTCTGGTGTTACAGTCACCGTCATAATGTAAAGAAATTTCTCTGCCATTTAAAGGATGATGTAATTTGTTGCCTACAATCACATTGGAACAATGAACGCAATTATAGCATTTTTTCATTCCTCTATGTTCACCATCAGTTTTTCTTTTTGGTGTGGTCAGGAGTTCCTTGATGTTTTTGGATCTAGTATAAGCGAAAATAGGCTTGTGAATAAAGATGCCATTGAAGTCTGGTTCATTCTGTAATAGTTCCCAGTGTCTTTTGACTATGTTCTTGATTTTCTGTGATGATGTAGAAAATTTAGAGACAAACACGTGCCTCTCATTCAATTTTTTGGGCTTCAGCATAAGCAGATTGTCCCTGTTGGTCGTTTGAATCCTCACTTTGGCTTTATCCAATATTTCATCGGGATACCCTCTTTCTTTGTATCTCTGATGCTGCGTTGTCAAATTAGTTTCTAGTTGTTCGTTCGTAGAACATATTCTCTTGATTCTCATATACTGAGACACAGGTAAGTTGTTCTTTAAATTCAGCGGGTGAAAACTATTGTAGGATAGTGCATTATTGACATCAGTATCTTTTCGATATAGAGTAGTGAAGATTTTTTGATCTTGAATATTGATCTGAACATCCAGGAAAGAGATCTCTTCTTCACTGATGCTATGGGTAAATTCAATCTGTTCTAAACAGTTGTTAAGTTCTCCAATTTCATGCTCTAAACTTTCTTTAGTGCCAGACCAAAGTACAAAAATGTCGTCTATGAAGCGGTGGTAAATGATGGCATGTTTTTTCCAAGGTTCTTTTCCAAAAACAAAATCAGCTTCAAATTTTGCCATGAAGGTGTTTGCATACACGGGGGCCCCCGCAAATCCCATGGATGTTCGATTCTGTTGGAGGAAAAATTTTGAAGACCACTGAAAATAACTGTGATACAGACAAAAATGTAACAACTCAAGGACAAAAACTTTATCTGCTTTAATAGCTGGTTGTTGCAACAATGCCCATTCTACGGCTTCCATGCCGGACTGGTGAGGTATAGAAGTGTACAACGCTTTGACGTCAATTGTACACAAAAGTACTTGATCGCTGATTTGTATTTCCTGAAGTTTTCTCAAAAAGTCATTAGTATCTTTAATGTACGAGGGCCACTGTTGGACAAAAGGCTGGAGAAATGTGTCAATATACTGACCGAGTGGCTCAAAAATAGTGCCACACCCGGTCACTATTGGACGCATAGGAGGGTCTTGTAAATTCTTATGCACCTTGGGGAGCATATAGAGGAGTGGTCTCTTGGGGTACTGCACTGTAAGAAATGCTTTAGTCGTGTTGGAAATATGACCTGACTCAAGTGCTTGTGTCAAGATATCTTGGAGAGTTGCTTTTAGGTCCTCTGTCGGGTCTTTATCAAGTAGATAATAAATGGATGTGTCTGCTACATGCTCATCAACTTTCTGTTTGTACATGGAGGCATCCATGACAATGATTGCTCCTCCTTTATCCGCCTTCTGGATCTGGATTTCAGTGTTCTCTTGTAAACTCTTCAGGATGTTTATATCATAAACCAATAGGTTTTTGTTTTTGGACTTGTTTAAATTCAAACGTTCAAAGTCATTCAGAACCGCTTTTTCAAAAGCATCCAGAATTTTATGAGTGACCGGTGCTTGAAATTTAGATTTTGGTTTGAATTCTAGGAACTCTGGTTCCTCTTTGTTGGACTGAGGAGGAACAATATTTGTGAAAAAGTGTTTGAGTGTCAGGACTCGCATGAATCTGAAGAAGGAGATTTCACATTCCAATTTATTAGTGTCATAAGTAGGCACGAATCCAAGACCTTTATTTAGGACTTTAATCTCATCCTGAGTTAGCTGGGTTTTTGAAATGTTGAGAACTAAGTTTGCCTCTTGCTTCTTGTTCGTGCTCCTTCTGTGTCCTCTGCGGGTTTTTTTGGAGGTTGCTTTCCTGGTGGTTGGCTGAGATCCCCTACCTGGGCTAAAAAAGACTGGTTTGGTCCTGTTGTCCTCGTAGCTTCTGATGTGGTTGCTTGAGCTGGTTGTGAAGCTCCGTCTATATGAGTTTGAGCAGATGGTCTGGTGATGTTTAAATCTGTGTCTGAAACAAGACTCTCCTCTGAGGTAGTGGGAGCTTTTTTCTTTGGGTATACCTTCCTTTGGGCATAAACTTCCGCCCACGTATATACTTCATTAAGTTTATAGTCCAAAGTATCCCTTTTGAACTTCCTCAATTTTCCTTCTTGCAACTCTTTGGAATATTTTTCAAGCTTTATGTTGATATCATTCAAGGTTTTTCCCAGTCTGTTTTATCCATTCTTGATTCAAGGTTGTGTTTAATTTCATCAATTTCATGAGAAAGCTCGTTGATGACTTTGGCTAATTCTTCAATCAATAGTAGAATCAAATCCAAGGAGCATTTATTAAGAATTGAATACCACTTCTCCATAAACTCCTTATTGAGGTGGAATCTATACAACATGGGTTTGATTGACATTCTCAATCCTCGTGGGATCCTTTTCACTCTGTGGTACTGCACCAAAGTTGACGCATGCAGTTTTTGGTTTACTTCTCGTTTTGCCAGGTATTCCAACTGTTTTAATTGTTGTATGATGGTATTGCCTTGTATGTCCAAAGACCTGACGTCCTGGATTAGAGAATAGATATCAGTTGCCTGTTCGCTGGTATATGCTAGAGTGGTAGCTCTATTTTCAGTGATACTCGAAATTTGATCAAAAGACATGGTTGGGTGCTCACTCCGTATAGCCAAAATCTCAAAATGAAGTGGGTGGGTGAGAGGAGCACTCCAGGTGTTTAAATGAGGTTTGAAATTTTAACTAGGCTTAGTTGCTATAAAGTTCAACACAAGCGTGCAACAGAGGTAGCACGTTTGTCCTAACCGTGCCTCAATTGAGCATGAAACACACTCAACCTCGTAGCACTGTTGCTATATGTGGTTCACAGTTTGAACAACACTACATAATCAACAATTTTCACACAAATAAATAAATAATACTTCAATACTTAGCATAGAACAGGAGTTATCAAGTAGTTTTACTTCACAAAGATATCAACACTTTTCTACATTCTGATACAATTTAAAGCAAATTTTTCAAATACATTAGTAAAGCAAACAAACACATTGATGCATCTTCTCTTGAGCCCAATGCATTTCGAGCTTAACAAGCTCTTCATCGGGGGCCTGAAACTGAAATGAACATGGTGTCAACTTGAATGCAGGAAGTACTCTGCTTCAGACTCTACATGGCAAACAGTTAAGGGCATTACATTAACTTATGAGAAATGTGAAAAAACCGTGAAAAAATCATAACGATAGCCTTAGCCCACACCACTGTGCTCAAAGAGAACATTAAGCATACTCACAATCCCAAAGGCGATTGTGCGCAAAAATCCTTAAACGACAAAACCTACAAAACATAATACGACTGTTGGACAAAAAACCAATGAAACGGAACTGATGGCAAGAAGTCGGTAATCCAAATACCTGGGACACAGGGTGTTGCGCTGAAATCTTGGGATTTGTGACAACTGAAGTAATGGAAGCTATGCCAATAGGTCGCCTTGGTCTGTTGAACAAAAAGCCGATAATAAGCGCCAAACTCTAAGGGCTGGGGAGCTTTGAGAACAAAACTCTATAATACAGAAACCTTACCTCTCTTCACGAAGCGTCACACCGAAGGACTACTCTAGCTCACAGGCTAACCGCGATCAGGTGTTTACCGGAAGCAGCTATACTCGTTAAGATCTCTAGCGGTTATGAACTACGGAAACTGACAACGGACTGGACAACCTAAACACTGACTCCTGGCAAATGACGACGGACTCACATTACGTAACAGGGATCTAGGCGCGCTGAATGTACAAAACCTATTACTACAAGGAACACTCGGGACCGGTCTGGGATAAGTTAACCGAACGGAAAAACTGACGCCATCTTGAAATGAGGAATGTGTAATCACTGAAGGGTGAACAGAAATAGAGTAGGAAAAAAGAAAATAGAAATAAATGTAAAGTAGGTTGACAGAAACTGTGAGAAGTGCAAAATAAAAATGAAAATAAAAATTAAAAATAAAAATAAGGAAGGGTAATGCACATATACACTTTATACATACATTGAAAATAAACCACATTTTATGGATAGCAGGCACAGCCATGATTACAGACCACAGAGCTAACAGGGATCACAAGAAACATGAAAGATCTATTTTTTCATTAAGACCAGCGGGTTCTTGTGTTTTGAGAAATGTTATCCAGTGGATCTCTCTCTGGAGGAGGGATCTGGTAAGATCAACCCCCTCATTAATTTTTATAAGTTCCAGTATGGAAAACCTAAGCTGGGAAATGTTGTGACTATTCTCAACCCAGTGTTTTGCAAGATTGCTCTTGAAGTTTTTATTCCTGATCATACTTTTATGTTCAGAGATTCTGGTTTTAAGTTTCCTCTCAGTCTTGCCTGTGTATAATCTACCACAAGGACATTTGATGTAGTAAATCAGATTTTTGGTGTTACAGTCACCGTCATAATGTAAAGAAATTTCTCTGCCATTTAAAGGATGATGTAATTTGTTGCCTACAATCACATTGGAACAATGAATGCAATTATAGCATTTTTTCATTCCTCTATGTTCACCATCAGTTTTTCTTTTTGGTGTGGTCAGGAGTTCCTTGATGTTTTTGGATCTAGTATAAGCGAAAATAGGCTTGTGAATAAAGATGCCATTGAAGTCTGGTTCATTCTGTAATAGTTTCCAGTGTCTTTTGACTATGTTCTTGATTTTCTGTGATGATGTAGAAAATTTAGAGACAAACACGTGCCTCTCATTCAATTTTTTGGGCTTCAGCATAAGCAGATTGTCCCTGTTGGTCGTTTGAATCCTCACTTTGGCTTTATCCAATATTTCATCGGGATACCCTCTTTCTTTGTATCTCTGATGCTGCGTTGTCAAATTAGTTTCTAGTTGTTCGTTCGTAGAACATATTCTCTTGATTCTCATATACTGAGACACAGGTAAGTTGTTCTTTAAATTCAGCGGGTGAAAACTATTGTAGGATAGTGCATTATTGACATCAGTATCTTTTCGATATAGAGTAGTGAAGATTTTTTGATCTTGAATATTGATCTGAACATCCAGGAAAGAGATCTCTTCTTCACTGATGGTATGGGTAAATTCAATCTGTTCTAAACAGTTGTTAAGTTCTCCAATTTCATGCTCTAAACTTTCTTTAGTGCCAGACCAAAGTACAAAAATGTTGTCTATGAAGCGGTGGTAAATGATGGCATGTTTTTTCCAAGGTTCTTTTCCAAAAACAAAATCTGCTTCAAATTTTGCCATGAAGGTGTTTGCATACGCGGGGGCCCCCGCAAATCCCATGGATGTTCGATTCTGTTGGAGGAAAAATTTTGAAGACCGTAGAATGGGCATTGTTGCAACAACCAGCTATTAAAGCAGATAAAGTTTTTGTCCTTGAGTTGTTACATTTTTGTCTGTATCACAGTTATTTTCAGTGGTCTTCAAAATTTGCCTCCAACAGAATGGAACATCCCTGGGATTTGCGGGGGCCCCCGCGTATGCAAACACCTTCATGGCAAAATTTGAAGCTGATTTTGTTTTTGGAAAAGAACCTTGGAAAAAACATGCCATCATTTACCACCGCTTCATAGACGACATTTTTGTACTTTGGTCTGGCACTAAAGAAAGTTTAGAGCATGAAATTGGAGAACTTAACAACTGTTTAGAACAGATTGAATTTACCCATACCATCAGTGAAGAAGAGATCTCTTTCCTGGATGTTCAGATCAATATTCAAGATCAAAAAATCTTCACTACTCTATATCGAAAAGATACTGATGTCAATAATGCACTATCCTACAATAGTTTTCACCCATTGAATTTAAAGCACAACTTACCTGTGTCTCAGTATATGAGAATCAAGAGAATATGTTCTACGAACGAACAACTAGAAACTAATTTGACAACGCAGCATCAGAGATACAAAGAAAGAGGGTATCCCGATGAAATATTGGATAAAGCCAAAGTGAGGATTCAAACGACCAACAGGGACAATCTGCTTATGCTGAAGCCCAAAAAATTGAATGAGAGGCACGTGTTTGTCTCTAAATTTTCTACATCATCACAGAAAATCAAGAACATAGTCAAAAGACACTGGGAACTATTACAGAATGAACCAGACTTCAATGGCATCTTTATTCACAAGCCTATTTTTGCTTGTAATAGATCCAAAAACATCAAGGAACTCCTGACCACACCAAAAAGAAAAACTGATGGTGAATATAGAGGAATGAAAAAATGCTATAATTGCGTTCATTGTTCCAATGTGATTGTAGGCAACAAATTACATCATCCTTTAAATGGCAGAGAAATTTCTTTACATTATGACGGTGACTGTAACACCAAAAATCTGATTTACTACATCAAATGTCCTTGTGGTAGATTATACACAGGCAAGACTGAGAGGAAACTTAAAACCAGAATCTCTGAACATAAAAGTATGATCAGGAATAAAAACTTCAAGAGCAATCTTGCAAAACACTGGGTTGAGAATAGTCACAACATTTCCCAGCTTAGGTTTTCCATACTGGAACTTATAAAAATTAATGAGGGGGTTGATCTTACCAGATCCCTCCTCCAGAGAGAGATCCACTGGATAACATTTCTCAAAGCACAAGAACCCGCTGGTCTTAATGAAAAAATAGATCTTTCATGTTTCTTGTGATCCCTGTTAGCTCTGTGGTCTGTAATCATGGCTGTGCCTGCTATCCATAAAATGTGGTTTATTTTCAATGTATGTATAAAGTGTATATGTGCATTACCCTTCCTTATTTTTTTTTTTAATTTTTATTTTCATTTTTATTTTGCACTTCTCACAGTTTCTGTCAACCTACTTTACATTTATTTCTATTTTCTTTTTCCTACTCTATTTCTGTTCACCCTTCAGTGATTACACATTCCCCATTTCAAGATGGCGTCAGTTTTTCCGTTCGGTTAACTTATCCCAGACCGGTCCCGAGTGTTCCTTGTAGTAATAGGTTTTGTACATTCAGCGCGCCTAGATCCCTGTTACGTAATGTGAGTCCGTCGTCATTTGCCAGGAGTCAGTGTTTAGGTTGTCCAGTCCGTTGTCAGTTTCCGTAGTTCATAACCGCTAGAGATCTTAACGAGTATAGCTGCTTCCGGTAAACACCTGATCGCGGTTAGCCTGTGAGCTAGAGTAGTCCTTCGGTGTGACGCTTCGTGAAGAGAGGTGAGGTTTCTGTATTATAGAGTTTTGTTCTCAAAGCTCCCCAGCCCTTAGAGTTTGGCGCTTATTATCGGCTTTTTGTTCAACAGACCAAGGCGACCTATTGGCATAGCTTCCATTACTTCAGTTGTCACGAATCCCAAGATTTCAGCGCAACACCCTGTGTCCCAGGTATTTGGATTACCGACTTCTTGCCATCAGTTCCGTTTCATTGGTTTTTTCTCCAACAGTCGTATTATGTTTTGTAGGTTTTGTCGTTTAAGGATTTTTGCGCACAATCGCCTTTGGGATTGTGAGTATGCTTAATGTTCTCTTTGAGCACAGTGGTGTGTGCTAAGGCTATCATTATGATTTTTTCACGTTTTTTTCACATTTCTCATAAGTTAATGTAATGCCCTTAACTGTTTGCCATGTAGAGTCTGAAGCAGAGTACTTCCTGCATTCAAGTTGACACCATGTTCATTTCAGTTTCAGGCCCCCGATGAAGAGCTTGTTAAGCTCGAAATGCATTGGGCTCAAGAGAAGATGCATCAATGTGTTTGTTTGCTTTACTAATGTATTTGAAAAATTTGCTTTAAATTGTATCAGAATGTAGAAAAGTGTTGATATCTTTGTGAAGTAAAAATACTTGATAACTACTGTTCTATGCTAAGTATTGAAGTATTATTTATTTATTTGTGTGAAAATTTGAGATTATGTAGTGTTGTTCAAACTGTGAACCACATATAGCAACAGTGCTACGAGGTTGAGTGTGTTTCATGCTCAATTGAGGCACGGTTAGGACAAACGTGCTACCTCTGTTGCACGCTTGTGTTGAACTTTATAGCAACTAAGCCTAGTTAAAATTTCAAACCTCATTTAAACACCTGGAGTGCTCCTCTCACCCACCCACTTCATTTTGAGATTTTGTCTATACGGAGTGAGCACCCAACCATTTCTTTTGATCAAATTTCGAGTATCACTGAAAATAGAGCTACCACTCTAGCATATACCAGCGAACAGGCAACTGATATCTATTCTCTAATCCAGGACGTCAGGTCTTCGGACATACAAGGCAATACCATCATACAACAAATAAAACAGTTGGAATACCTGGCAAAACGAGAAGTAAGCCAAAAACTGCATGCGTCAACTTTGGTGCAGTACCACAGAGTGAAAAGGATCCCACGAGGATTGAGAATGTCAATCTAACCCATGTTGTATAGATTCCACCTCAATAAGGAGTTTATGGAGAAGTGGTATTCAATTCTTAATAAATGCTCCTTGGATTTGATTCTACTATTGATTGAAGAATTAGCCAAAGTCATCAAGGAGCTTTCTCATGAAATTGATGAAATTAAACACAACCTTGAATCAAGAATGGATAAAACAGACTTGGAAAAATCCTTGAATGATATCAACATCAAGCTTGAAAAATATTCTAAAGAGTTGCAAGAAGGAAAATTGAGGAAGTTCAAAAGGGATACTTTGGACTATAAACGTAATCAAGTATATACGTGGGCGGAAGTTTATGCCCAAAGGAAGGTATACCCAAAGAAAAAAGCTCCCACTACCTCAGAGGAGAGTCTTGTTTCAGACACAGATTTAAACATCACCAGACCATCTGCTCAAACTCATATAGACGGAGCTTCACAACCAGCTCAAGCAACCACATCAGAAGCTACGAGGACAACCGGACCAAACCAGTCTTTTTTAACCCAGGTAGGGGATCTCAGCCAACCACCAGGAAAGCAACCTCCAAAAAAACCCGCAGAGGACACAGAAGGAGCACGAACAAGAAGCAAGAGGCAAACTTAGTTCTCAACATTTCAAAAACCCAGCTAACTCAGGATGAGATTAAAGTCCTAAATAAAGATCTTGGATTTGTGCCTACTTATGACACTAATAAATTGGAATGTGAAATCTCCTTCTTCAGATTCATGCGAGTCCTGAAACTCAAACACTTTTTCACAAATATTGTTCCTCCTCAGTCCAACAAAGAGGAACCAGAGTTCCTAGAATTCAAACCAAAATCTAAATTTCAAGCACCGGTCACTCATAAAATTCTGGATACTTTTGAAAAAGCGGTTCTGAATGACTTTGAACGTTTGAATTTAAACAAGTCCAAAAAGAAAAACCTATCGGTTTATGATATAAACATCCTGAAGAGTTTACAAGAGAACACTGAAATCCAGATCCAGAAGGCGGATAAAGGAGGAGCAATCATTGTCATGGATGCCTCCATGTACAAACAGAAAGTTGATGAGCATGTAGCAGACACATCCATTTATTATCTACTTGATAAAGACCCGACAGAGGACCTAAAAGCAACTCTCCAAGATATCTTGACACAAGCACTTGAGTCAGGTCATATTTCCAACACGACTAAAGCATTTCTTACAGTGCAGTACCCCAAGAGACCACTCCTCTATATGCTCCCCAAGGTGCATAAGAATTTACAAGACCCTCCTATGCGTCCAATAGTGACCGGGTGTGGCACTATTTTTGAGCCACTCGGTCAGTATATTGACACATTTCTCCAGCCATTTGTCCAACAGTGGCCCTCGTACATTAAAGATACTAATGACTTTTTGAGAAAACTCCAGGAAATACAAATCAGCGATCAAGTACTTTTGTGTACAATTGACGTCAAAGCGTTGTACACTTCTATACCTCACCAGTCCGGCATGGAAGCCGTAGAATGGGCATTGTTGCAACAACCAGCTATTAAAGCAGATAAAGTTTTTGTCCTTGAGTTGTTACATTTTTGTCTGTATCACAGTTATTTTCAGTGGTCTTCAAAATTTTTCCTCCAACAGAATCGAACATCCATGGGATTTGCGGGGGCCCCCGCGTATGCAAACACCTTCATGGCAAAATTTGAAGCTGATTTTGTTTTTGGAAAAGAACCTTGGAAAAAACATGCCATCATTTACCACCGCTTCATAGACGACATTTTTGTACTTTGGTCTGGCACTAAAGAAAGTTTAGAGCATGAAATTGGAGAACTTAACAACTGTTTAGAACAGATTGAATTTACCCATACCATCAGTGAAGAAGAGATCTCTTTCCTGGATGTTCAGATCAATATTCAAGATCAAAAAATCTTCACTACTCTATATCGAAAAGATACTGATGTCAATAATGCACTATCCTACAATAGTTTTCACCCGCTGAATTTATAGAACAACTTACCTGTGTCTCAGTATATGAGAATCAAGAGAATATGTTCTACGAACGAACAACTAGAAACTAATTTGACAATGCAGCATCAGAGATACAAAGAAAGAGGGTATCCCGATGAAATATTGGATAAAGCCAAAGTGAGGATTCAAACGACCAACAGGGACAATCTGCTTATGCTGAAGCCCAAAAAATTGAATGAGAGGCACGTGTTTGTCTCTAAATTTTCTACATCATCACAGAAAATCAAGAACATAGTCAAAAGACACTGGGAACTATTACAGAATGAACCAGACTTCAATGGCATCTTTATTCACAAGCCTATTTTCGCTGATACTAGATCCAAAAACATCAAGGAACTCCTGACCACACCAAAAAAAAAAACTGATGGTGAACATAGAGGAATGAAAAAATGCTATAATTGCGTTCATTGTTCCAATGTGATTGTAGGCAACAAATTACATCATCCTTTAAATGGCAGAGAAATTTCTTTACATTATGACGGTGACTGTAACACCAAAAATCTGAATTACTACATCAAATGTCCTTGTGGTAGATTATACACAGGCAAGACTGAGAGGAAACTTAAAACCAGAATCTCTGAACATAAAAGTATGATCAGGAATAAAAACTTCAAGAACAATCTTGCAAAACACTGGGTTGAGAATAGTCACAACATTTCCCAGCTTAGGTTTTCCATACTGGAACTTATAAAAATTAATGAGGGGGTTGATCTTACCAGATCCCTCCTCCAGAGAGAGATCCACTGGATAACATTTCTCAAAACACAAGAACCCGCTGGTCTTAATGAAAAAATAGATCTTTCATGTTTCTTGTGATCCCTGTTAGCTCTGTGGTCTGTAATCATGGCTGTGCCTGCTATCCATAAAATGTGGTTTATTTTCAATGTATGTATAAAGTGTATATGTGCATTACCCTTCCTTATTTTTATTTTTAATTTTTATTTTCATTTTTATTTTGCACTTCTCACAGTTTCTGTCAACCTACTTTACATTTATTTCTATTTTCTTTTTCCTACTCTATTTCTGTTCACCCTTCAGTGATTACACATTCCCCATCTCAAGATGGCGTCAGTTTTTCCGTTCGGTTAACTTATCCCAGACCGGTCCCGAGTGTTCCTTGTAGTAATAGGTTTTGTACATTCAGCGCGCCTAGATCCCTGTTACGTAATGTGAGTCCGTCGTCATTTGCCAGGAGTCAGAGTTTAGGTTGTCCAGTCCGTTGTCAGTTTCCGTAGTTCATAACCGCTAGAGATCTTAACGAGTATAGCTGCTTCCGGTAAACACCTGATCGCGGTTAGCCTGTGAGCTAGAGTAGTCCTTCGGTGTGACGCTTCGTGAAGAGAGGTAAGGTTTCTGTATTATAGAGTTTTGTTCTCAAAGCTCCCCAGCCCTTAGAGTTTGGCGCTTATTATCGGCTTTTTGTTCAACAGACCAAGGCGACCTATTGGCATAGCTTCCATTACTTCTGTTGTCACGAATCCCAAGATTTCAGCGCAACACCCTGTGTCCCAGGTATTTGGATTACCGACTTCTTGCCATCAGTTCCGTTTCATTGGTTTTTTCTCCAACAGTCGTATTATGTTTTGTAGGTTTTGTCGTTTAAGGATTTTTGCGCACAATCGCCTTTGGGATTGTGAGTATGCTTAATGTTCTCTTTGAGCACAGTGGTGTGGGCTAAGGCTATCATTATGATTTTTTTTAACGTTTTTTTCACATTTCTCATAAGTTAATGTAATGCCCTTAACTGTTTGCCATGTAGAGTCTTAAGCAGAGTACTTCCTGCATTCGAGTTGACACCATGTTCATTTCAGTTTCAGGCCCCCGATGAAGAGCTTGTTAAGCTCGAAATGCATTGGGCTCAAGAGAAGATGCATCAATGTGTTTGTTTGCTTTACTAATGTATTTGAAAAATTTGCTTTAAATTGTATCAGAATGTAGAAAAGTGTTGATATCTTTGTGAAGTAAAAATACTTGATAACTACTGTTCTATGCTAAGTATTGAAGTATTATTTATTTATTTGTGTAAAAATTGTTGATTATGTAGTGTTGTTCAAACTGTGAACCACATATAGCAACAGTGCTACGAGGTTGAGTGTGTTTCATGCTCAATTGAGGCACGGTTAGGACAAACGTGCTACCTCTGTTGCACGCTTGTGTTGAACTTTATAGCAACTAAGCCTAGTTAAAATTTCAAACCTCATTTAAACACCTGGAGTGCTCCTCTCACCCACCCACTTCAATGGTTGTAAGTCAACCTTATGGACCAGCTATCCTAGTGGTAGCGTGGACAGAACAGTCTTAGGCTATAAGACTCTTGAGGGCATGTAAAGCCAGCTGTTTTACCATATATAACCCCTTGAATATCAAATGAAAGGACACCACACAGGATATATATAAAATATATATGTATTTATTTACTAACACACTCCTCTGAACTCTTTATGAGATCAGAGGCCAAAGCACATCCCAAGATACTTAGTCAGAATACATTAAGTTGCACAATTTACAGTTAGGCCCTATGGGCGAAGCAAACCATATATTAAGAAAGTGGTATAAGTACCATGTCACGAGAAAAGGAAAGGGCTAGGGCCTAGGGAATCGCTGGGACTACACTATCTGAACCTTAGTTTAGAAGCAGGAGGCCCACAGGCGGCGCGTGCAGTGTCTTTACACACATGCAGGAGTCAATGCAAAGTCAATGGGAACTTAAAAGTTAGATAAAGAAGGATTTAGGACACTTCCGGTTGAGCTAGGAGGAAACAGCTAAAAACCTAGACACTTGGATAGTCAATACCCCTGAGAGCACCGAAGTACTCGCGTTACCTCACCCACGGACGGCGGGTGCATAAGTGTGAAGATGTGTCGGCTTTCGTTGTTTAATCCTATGGAGACCTGCAGAAAGATGCTGCAGGTGACCAGGAGGAAGATGTCCGGGTGGATCCAAGGTTGGATCGAGGATGAAGAGGACCTGAAAGCAGAGGGGACAGAGTCTGGGTCACTAGCCAGTGACCGGGTGGAACCAGGAAGGAACCAGACGACGTCGAGGAGCAATTAGGTGCTGTCTTGAAGCTGGTCTCTTCAGCCCCGCAGACCAGGAGGTGTCGAGGACCCTTCACATGCAACTCCTGCAAGTTTGACGGCACAAAACCCAATTCCTCACCCACTAACACCAAACATAGATCTGACGCCAACCACCTAAAATGCATCCTACTCAACACCCGATCGGTCCACAGCCACGCCATCGACCATTGGAATCTACTAGACACCATCTCTCCAGATGTCGCCTTCCTAACAGAAACTTGGATGAACGCCTCTTCAGCCCCAGACATCACCATAGCCATCCCGGAAGGCTACAAGATCATCCGAAAAGATCGCACCATCCAAACAGGAGGAGGCATCGCCATCGTCCATAAGAACTCCATCCGCATCTCAACCAGCTCAGACGTCAACCTCGCTAGCGCCGAACACCTCCACTTCCAGATCCACATCGACCCCAAGACCACACTCAGAGGCACCCTCCTCTACAGGCCACCAGGACCCCGTGCACAATTCACTGAAGACATCACTGATTTTATCACCCAACACGCCCTCTCCTCCGAGGACTACATCCTATTGGGAGACCTCAATTTTCACCTGGAAAAGAGCAACGACAACAACACCACCACCCTTCTGGACAATTTCGCCAACCTCGGACTCAAACAACTTGTTAATACCCCCACACACCACGCAGGTCACACTCTCGACCCTATCTTCACCTCCAGCAAACATATCTCCTTCAGTCACACCACAGTCCTCCATTGGACGGACCACAGCTGCGTTCACTTCGTTTACAATAAGACCACAACCCACAACCATCCTCAACCTACCCTGCGAAGAAACTGGAACAAAATCCCCATCGACCAGATCTCCACATCGCTTCTTCAAAACCCCCCTGCCTACTCATCGAACCCCAACCAAGCAGCCATTAACCTCACTCAATGGCTAAGCAACACTGCCGACAACCTAGCACCTTTGAAAAAACGTCAAATCAAGCTAGGCAGCAAAAACGCCCCCTGGTTCAATGAGGATCTTAAGAAATCCAAGAAACTCTGTCGCTCCCTTGAGAAGGCCTGGAAAAAAGACCCAAACACCAACACCAGGGACGACTTCAAAAACGCCACCCGCATACACCACCAATTGATCCGGACTGCCAAGAAAACCGCATTCAAAGACCGACTAGACAAAAACGCCCACAACAGCAAGGAATTATTCAACATCGTCAAAGAGTTTACCAACCCCACTGCCAACTCCAACGACATCACCCCCTCTCAAACCCTTTGCGACTCACTAGCTCCGTTCTTCCACGACAAAATCGCAGACATCCACAACAGCTTCGAAAACCAACCCGAAGACCAACCCACCCAACCCTCTGCCGTACCTTCACCCCCCTTGAACATCCTTAATGACTGGAACCCAATCTCCACTGAGGACACCATCCGCCTGATGAACTCCATCCACTCAGGATCACCCACAGACCCATGCCCTCACCACATCTTCAACAAAGCAGACTCCATCATAGCACCACACCTCCGAGACGTCATCAACTGCTCCCTCAACTCCGGCACCTTCCCAGAAAGCTGGAAACACGCCAAACTCAGCGCCCTTCTGAAAAAGCCCACAGCTGACCCCACCGAACTCAAAAACTACCGCCCCATCTCGCTCCTTCCATTCCCGGCCAAAGTCATCGAGAAAGCTGTCAACAACCAGCTCGCCGCCTTCCTCGAAGCCAACAAATCCCTCGACTCCTCACAGTCCGGCTTCCGAGCCAAACACAGTACTGAGACCGCACTCATCGCAGCAACAGACGACATCCGAACTCTACTGGACAATGGAGACACAGTCGCCCTCATCCTCCTCGACCTCTCCGCAGCCTTCGACACAGTCTGTCATAACACCCTGTTACAACGACTCAGAAACATCGGAATCCAAGGAAAAGCACTGGAATGGATCACCTCATTCCTTACCGGAAGAACTCAGAGAGTACGCCTCCCACCATTCAAGTCAGAGGCCACTGAAGTCATCTGCGGCGTGCCACAAGGATCTTCACTCAGCCCCACCCTCTTCAACGTATACATGAGCCCCCTCGCGGCCATCGCACGCCAACACAACCTCAACATCATCTCCTACGCTGATGACACTCAACTGATCCTCTCTCTCACCAAAGACCCTAACACCGCCAAAACCAACCTACATAAAGGAATGAAAGAGGTAGCCGAATGGATGAAGCATAGCCATCTGAAACTGAATTCAGATAAAACAGAAGTCCTTATCTTAGGTACCTCCCCCTCCGCCTGGGACGACACTTGGTGGCCAGAGGCCCTTGGAAAAGCACCCATCCCGACGGATCACGCACAGAATCTAGGCGTCATCCTGGATTCCTCACTCTCGATGACCAGACAAGTCAACGCCGTCTCTTCATCTTGCTTCAACACTCTTCGCATGCTCAAAAAAACATTACGCTGGATCTCCACCGAAACTAGAAAAACGGTAACCCACGCACTGGTTACAAGCCGCCTGGACTACGGTAACACCCTCTACGCCGGTACCACCGCAAAACTTCAGAAAAAACTCCAACGCATCCAGAACGCATCAGCCAGACTCATTTTAGACATCCCGCGTAAAGAACACATTTCTGGTCACCTGAAAAACCTCCACTGGCTCCCCATCAATAAGAGGATAACTTTCCGTCTCCTCACCCACGCACACAAAGCTCTTTACGAACTTGGACCTGAATGCCTCAATACACGTCTTTCCTTCTACACCCCCCCCCCCCGCCAGCTGCGCTCCTCCAACCAAGCCCTCGCTGCTGTTCCCCAAACCACCATGGGAGGAAGATCATTCTCCTACCTAGCGGCCAAAACCTGGAACTCACTTCCCATGCACCTTCGCCTCACTCAAAACCCCCTAGCATTCAGAAAGCAACTTAAAACCTGGATTTTCGAGAAGTAATTCCCCACCCCTCTTCAAGCGCCTTGAGACCCTCTGGGTATGTAGCGCGCTATATAAATTTATTGACTTGACTTGACTTGACAGGTGCTGGAGGCGAGCTGTACCACGAACGTTCTCGCAGATGGAGGGGTCGACTGCCAGATTGGAGTCAAAAAGCCTTGGCAAAGGCAACCCACGCAAGATTCAAAGAAGGCTTCTGGACGGTGCAAACCAGCAAGGTCTGAGGTTCCTCACCTTTGCAGGGAGGCAAGGGCCAGTCTGGAGCAACCAGACCAGTGAGGTGGTTCAAAAGGATTGTCGTCACAGAGGCTACTAGCCAACGGGCCAGCAACCGGACAACACGTCGAGCAGAACACAAGCAGAAGGGCCCCATGCAGAACTCGTGGAGTGTGGAGGGCTGATCTTCGGTGCAGGTGGAGCTCGGATTCGGGACTTCTCAATCCCCAGTGCACAGCTTCGAGGATACCCCAGGAGCTGCACAGGTAGAAAGTTGCAGGCTTTTCAAGATGTCCGGTCACACGTGTCTCGTCGCCTCCGCGGATCTCAGCTATTCTGCAGTCGTGAAGAGAGGGTCAGAGAGGTCTGGAAGTCTGGGTCTTATCAGGCTCTGTGCTCGGGTTCCGGCGGGAATGACGACAAAGCAAGCCGTTGATTTGCTGGATAATACCTGGTTGCCCAGGGTGGTCACTCCTTGGCCACAAGGGAGATTCTTCAGTCTTCAGCTTCAGCAGAACGTCAAAGGTCCAGAGTTTCGTGTCAAGTTTCATTTCAAGATTAATCTAAAGTCTCAGGACTCAGCTCCTACCTTTTTACAACTAAAAGGGACTGGATTACTTTCTAGGCCCCTCCTATGGGTGTGACCAGGAAGGGGGGTGGTTACACCCCCTCTCCTTTGTCCAGTTTCGCGCCAGAGCTGGGGCTGGAGTGCCCCAGCAACCGGTTTGAACTGGGGTATGCATGGAGCACCTAGTGTGCCCCAGGCAGTGTCTCAATGTATTCAGCCCTCCCTGTCCCAATACACAAAGTCCTGTCTGGGGTGGTGCTCGCACCTCCCCAGGCAGGAAACCTATTGTCCAAACCTCTGTGACTGGAAGGACTTCCAGCAGCAGGAGGTCAGACTTGTGTCGGTGGCAGCAGCGTCCATTTTGTGACACTGGGGCTCTGGTTAACTTTAACCAGGATAGTCAGCAACAACATGTCTTCTCCCTCTAGAAGGGTGGAATGCTACCCCCTTCGCCAGAATTGGCGAGGGGGTAGTATTCCAAAGCGTATGATACCTTACACGACATGTTTGGATAAAGCCAAACCAAAGTTAGCATCTAACCGCGAGGATTATAATGCACTTAAGAGTATATGGTATGGCGATATCATGGAACAGCTATAAGGACATGGTACAGACAGCTGCAGACCGGCTCAGCTCATGCTAGAGCACCATCTCCCACATAACCAAGCACTCTGCCTCCAGGATTGTAAATATCCAGGATTGTTAAGGCCTGCCACAGTGACTTATAGGTTACTATGGGTCTCTATATTAGTAGGTATAGGAATACTATACCTAAGGAAGGGGTGATTACACGACCTTGCCTCAGCTGAGTGATCAGCCAGTTGTGTCGATTTGAGTGGCCAGCCAGGGGTGGCATAATACATGCTGCAGCCTCTGGTAGGCCTTGGTTACACCTATGCCCTGAGTACCTAGGGTACACTTCTACAGGGGCTGACAAGGTGAACCAATTCCCAATTGTGGATGTACCTAGAATACATGGTGCAAATTTAGAGAGAGTGCATCTGTGCTGTGGGTCTGAGTAGCAGGCCCACAGCCATATCTAAGTCGAAAACCAGTAAAGCAAAGCAAAAAGTGGGGGTGACCGTAGGAAGCAGACCCGACTCTCCTACACATAAGATCTGCAAATGTTCTGGTTCGTGTTAGGACATAGGAAATTGAGAAGTTACCTTATATTGAAAAGGTAACTAATGGTTCATAAAGTGAGCAACCATATTTCTCTTTCTCTGCCACGATGGTCCATGTCATAGGCAAGGTGTTTGTGAAAGCAATTTGTGCGCGATCCGTGTCCAGTGTCGCGCCACCCACGGTCCCGTGTAATGTAGAAGAATCCTCCCCCTTCTTTATTGCCCCGAGGACACCATGGAGCCTGGATTTTGGCAGTACATGAGTCACAGGCTACGTGAGGGATAATAAATGCTTTCACAGTATTTGAATTGTTTTATGTGCAGTTTGCCTATATGTCCGGTTCTCAGTGCACCATTTTGCCCCCCTCCACTTGTATTCCACTAACCTCATCTTTGTAACTTGGCGAGTTGGTCTCGGGTGTGACGCATCTGGAAAATGTCTCCTCACTCCAACCCATTCACAACTATTTTATCTTCTATTGGGCTGTATAATTCGGTGGGTCGATGGAGCTAGTGCATCAAGATTCCAGTGCACGCCTAAAATGCAGTTACTGGTAGAACTGGGATTTGTGTAACTCAAATTCTTCGCTCCGGTGGTCCTCGAATTTTGTGTGTCGTAAGTCTCACAAGTCGTCCAACTTATAGATCCCTATAGGATCCCATGTTTTCAACCCAGAGGTTCAGTTTTTATGCTGACACTGTTCAGCGACAAAATGCAAATAAAAATATTGTATATAAACCATGTGTCTTGTCCGTCTGAGGTGAAGTGCCTAGAAGAGAATAACATCTGGAGGTTCTGCAGTAATGACACATAGGCTGTTTCTAGGTCTGTAAGTGAGTTGAAGGCTCTGGCTCACAACAGCATATGCAAATAAAACTCGCTGACTGGCGTGCTGCTTGAGCCGGGGGCACGAGCACAGGAGGGCAGTGCGCGCGAGGGCCCGGCTTCTGGACAAATGGAGGCCACAAGAAGGTAGGCTTGTGTCAGCCTCAGTGAGACTGTAGAGGGTCACACAAATCCACACTACAGACTTAAACTAAAAGCGCTGATCGCAACAGTAACATCGTTTCATGTAGTGGAGACAAATTCAGATAAATACTGTGTATCTTCTGTGGGGTATTCCGGCTGTGCGTTACCGCAGTTCACGTGTCCCTCGGTTCTGAACCACCCAGAAGGGAATGTAAGCTTGTCAAGATGATTTACAATAAAACAAAGGCTGATTGTGGGCTTGTGAGGGGCACATACTGTTATCTCATAGCCAAGCGACCCACCAAACTTATTAAAACGTGTATCACACGTGCCGACCAAATAACCTAAGAGGAAGGACACCGATTCTTGACAGGTGAAAATCATGGTATAGATTTAGGAAACAAGGTAATGGGTTTACTTGTGGGCTGTCCAAAAGCAGCCAGAGATGACTCAACTGAAATTTTCTGCCATTTTGTCCGACCAATAAGCATCAGTACTCGACCTGCTCCAAATGGGGCTACCCCACCTTCAATCAATCAATCAATCAATCAATCAATACATTTGTAAAGCACGCTACTCACCTGTGAGGGTCTCAAGGCGCTGGGGGAGGAGGGAGGAGTGCCGCTACTGCTCGTAGAGCCAGGTCTTGAGGTGTTTCCTGAATGTGAGGTGGTCCTGGGTGAGTCGTAGGTGGGCGGGGAGGGAGTTCCACGTCTTGGCTGCCAGATAGGAGAATGATCTTCCTCCGGCAGTGGTTCTGCGGATCCGTGGGACGGTGGCGAGGGCGAGGCTGGCGGAGCGGAGTGGAGTTTGCGTGTTGCAGTGTAGAACGTGAGGCGGTTGTTTTTTTATTTTTTTTTTTATTTTTGGTAAACCTTTATTGATACACAAAACAGTTACAATAACGGGCAGCAAATCAATAAAAGCCATAATTACTCAGCATTCCGCCTCCCCATTGCCCCATTGCAACTCAGGATAATGATCGTACCATATAGGTACCAGGATGGATAAGGTTTCTTTTTAAGTTTAGGGAAAACCAGGATAGGATGCCATACAATCGAACGATCATTACATCAAGGGCTGTCTGTAATCAGGATCTTCGCAGCAGGACTAATAAAGACAAGGCGTTGATACTAATGCGTATTAAACAGGATAGACAATGAACAGTACAGTTCGCACGCCAATACAGTACATGCCTGCTGCAACTTAAGTCTGTTTCAAAAAACATCGCCCCTCGTGATTCGGACCAGAGAAACGTACGGTAAACAACCCATCGCTTGGTTACAAAGAAGAAGGGGAAAGAACAAGGGATTAAGGGAAAGCCAAGAATAACAGGTAAGAACAAAGGGGCCCTAGGAACGAAAAAGAAAAAAGAAAAACAGTAATACCCCCCCCCGAACCCCCTACCCTCACCCCTGCCTCCGGCTACGGCCTCCCCCTCAGCAGCGTGCCTGTCGCCCGTTATGGAACCCGAAATGTAGAAGAAAGCAGAATAGAGCTATAGCTCGACTTAAGTTAGAATCTAAAGGAGAGAAACAGAAAAAAGAAAGAAAAAAGGGAAAACGGAGGAGGAAACCAGGACAGACCCCCAGCCCACGCCGCCCCCCCCTCCCCACCACAGAAGACACCCACTCCAAACAGCAAGCCTGAATGCAATACAGTACACATATAATGAGTGGGTACAATCCCTGCCAGTCTGCCGTTAGCGCCATCATAACATAGGTAGAGAGTCCCGCACCGGATCGCACTGAAATAGCATTACAATACTCAACCCAGGCCCGCCCAGTCCAATTTACGATTGCAACCCAATCTCTCCGTCACAGGTGTAGGTGGATCAAAGTACCCGACTGGGAAGAGGATATCTTGCCAAAGACACGATAGTACACAATGATGTCGCTCGAAGGACGTAGCTGTCCGACTGTCCAGGGGTCATCAGTGAGCGTGAGAGATGGTGCTCAATCCTCAACATCCGCCCAGAACAGAGGGAAAAAGGGCTTGCCATAGCGCCACCTCCACCCGCCGCCGTTGATCAGTTAGTCAGTAGAACCGGGTAATGCACCCATAAATGGTACCATCGTCGGATATTCAGCCCCCGCTGTGATGACTGGACAACACCCAGCGCCACCAACCCTCTGTCGAGCGTGGGCCCATAGGACGTCACCATCTAGCCCCGAGACCACCAAGTCCCGGAAGCACCCGTGAGCCGACTGTCAGCAATCAACATGGCACACTACATCCAGCAATCCGCTTATCAGGGCAGAAGTCGTTACGCCTGGAAGACCCCACGCATCACAGCATCCAGGTCTCTCCCCGCGGTCTCCATCTGATCCCGCCGTGTGAATTGCAAGTAAACAATAGCCGCCATGCTATCCCCCAGCTGAAGGTTCTCCATCTCACCCCCAGTAGCGACAATCCTCGTATCCAGCAAGGCTCCAGCGCACCAGGCCATTCCGCCCCAGGTGTCTGATCGCAACATTTCTGTGGCCCTAGCCGATCAGTGAAGGATCAGTATCGGTCCCCTCAGGCGCAATCACGTGCAAAGCGCACCCACATGGAGCGTACACCGTTAGGCGGAGAGTGTCCCGGGGTCGCTAATCAATCAGCGGGCAAACAGTCCCAGCATGGGCAGCAGGAGACACTCACCGCCATCGGGATCGACACAATCTTCGCAGGGCGCACACACCCATAATGACCAGCTGGGGGGGGGGGGTCGTTGCTCCGATAATCAGGGGAAAGCAGCAAATCGAATCTAAACATTGCTGCGGCGTTGCGTGAAAATCGCCGTCATAATCAGGTAAGGCCGGGTCGTCATCCTCCCAGACCGGCACTTCCGCCACGCGCCCTGCCGTTGTTGTTGTGTTAATGGCCGGGCAGTGGAGTACCCCAGACCCCGGCTGCAGGCAGGGGCGGGCCGCAAACTTTAAGGCGGCGCATCTCCGGCTAGGAAGCCGCCAGAGCGCTCGGACGCACATAGATCTGCACCGCTACATCTCCGCAGCACGGGAGCACAAGAAAGGCGCTAGCTAGGGCACTAGATGTGGTGGCAAGAGACCGCGGCCGGCGGAGCCGGGAGCCCCAGCGGCCATCTTGGTCCGCGACCTGGCTCCTCCCCCCGTGAGGCGGTTGTTGAGGTATTCGGGACCTGTGTCGTGGAGTGCTTTGTGTGCGTGGGTGGGGAGCCTGAACGCGATCCTTTTGTTGATGGGGAGCCAGTGCAGGTCTCTCAGGTGGGCTGATATGTGGCTGTGGCGGGGGATGTTGAGGATGAGTCTTGCGGATGCGTTCTGTATGCGTTGAAGGCTTTTCTGAAGTTTGACTGTGGTTCCTGCGTATAGGGCGTTCCCGTAGTCTAGTTGGCTGGTGACGAGGGCCTGGGTGACCGTCTTTCTCGTTCCGGTAGGGATCCACCGGAAGATCTTGTGGAGCATGCGCAGGGTGTTGAAGCATGAAGATGAGATGGCGTTGACTTGCTTGGTCATCGTGAGAGAGGAGTCCTGGATGAATCCCAGGTTGCGTGTTTGGTCAGTGGGTGTCGGTGCGGTGCCCAGTTCTGTGGGCCACCAGGAGTCGTCCCAGGCGGAAGGGGGTGGTCCAAGGATGAGGACCTCCGTCTTGTCTGAGTTCAGTTTCAGACGGCTGAGTTTCATCCATTCAGCGAAGTTTTTCCTTCCTGGAGGTTGAGCTTGGTGGCGGCTGGGTCTTTGGTGAGTGAGAGTATTAGCTGGGTGTCGTCAGCGTATAAGATGATGTTGAGGTTGTGTTTGTGTGCAAGGGTGGCGAGGGGGCTCATGTAGATATTGAAGAGGTTTGGGCTGAGTGATGAGCCTTGTGGTACACCGCAGATGATTTCGGTGGCCGCGGAAGGGAGGGAGGCAGACTCTCTGGGTTCTGTCGGAGAGGAACAAGGTGATCCAGTCCAGGGCTTTACCTTGGATCCCGGGGTTGTGGAGGCGGGTTATTAGGGTATGCGTTGGTGTCTTTTCTGAAGTTTGACTGTGGTTCCTACCTTAGTCTAGGGGAACATAGCTCCCACCAAATCCTTTTGACACTCGAGCAATGTACCTGCCCACAACATCCATATCCACTTGGATGGTGAAGGCCCAGTTGCAGAAGAGTTGCAAAACAAGTGTACCCATGTACTGGAGGCCTGCGTGTCACTCTTCCGAGCCGGCGACAGGTAAAAAGGCATGTCTGTCTGTCCTGCTTCAGCATGGCTGTCACCACTCTTGGTCCGGTGAGGTAGCCATAGTCACTCTAATCCTAAGGAGGCAGCACATAGAGTGGGCACTGAGCAGTCCTACCACCGCAGCTAGCATGAGTTTTAATCTGTGTTGAAAAAGTCTACTTAAAGTACACACACACATGTCATGTGTGCTGAGGTAGGGGCCAAACAGCTGCAGTTTGCCATGAAGAATCCAGGGCACGGGCACACGCTCTGCAGCACAACCCTCTCGCACAGAAGACTGGCCGAGAGAGAGATTGGCTGCATCTAAATTGTATCTAAGTGGTCTAAATCAAGGGGAAGTGGGAGCAGTACAAGAAGCAAGTAATAAGGACATTGTAAGAAAATGAAGACACACTATGAGAGAAAGGCAGTTGCTAGAATGGCGGCATCAATCCGTGTGACTATGTCAGAATTAAACAGACAGGTACCACATCGAAGGGTGGTGTGTACAGTAAAGCAGTTCACGTCATGAGAGTCCGAGGAACTGCACTGCTGCTGGAATATGGTCAGAGGTGAAATGGTGGCTGTACTGTGAAAGTGACTGCAAATGTGATGGGCTCTACTGGTAGGAATGGAAATGCACTGGTGTTGTCTGTGCATCAAGATGAAAGCAGTTCAGATAGGGTAGAGATGAGGTGCAGCTCACCAAGGACGCCAGGCTGGAGGCCGCAGATTGGAATATTACTGGAAGGGGGAGGGATAAAAGACGGTAGATGTGGTGCGATAGATTCTCCTCACAATGTGTGCACAACAAACACGTTTAACGGTTATGTAATGGAATAACTTTAGTTGATACATGGGAAAAGATGCCATGTTCTTGAAATGTCACGGTTACGTTGTTGTCATTTTGTTTTTCAAGTCTCTAGTTTTTATATGCGGCTTTGTGTAGCAGGGACCTCATGTATGCAATGGTTTATTCATGCCATTACATCACCCAAGACCTGCTTTGTGCACAGAAGAGCTCTCAAAGAGTTCGCATTTCATTTCTGGCCCCTGTCCTCATTTGTGATATTTAGCCTGCTGTTACCTTGAGTTGTGCTTCACCTCCCAATGAGTGAGACCTGAGCTATCTGATTGTGCCCCTCGTATCAAAAAGAGAAACAAACCAAAGGTTTCTTCTAAAAGTTTCATGAGAGCATTCAACAAACAGTGAGGGTACATTGCCCTCTTGTGGCTATTAAATGAAACACCGCCGTACCATGTTATGCTGAAATAAATTGTTTTTTTCCAGCTGCTCCAGAATCCAAAAGCCAAGCTGTCAAGACATGTTGTTGCTCTATTTTAATGCAGCCACCGCAGATGTTTTGTTTGTAATCAGACAGAACAGAAACTGAACTGAGTCCTGGTTGGCGCAGTGGGGAATAGTGACTTCTGTGTTATAGTGCTACAAGTTTCCGGCCAGCTACTGGAAGCATGTCAATATGCACACTGGGGCATATTATCAAGCCTGTGCGCTAAAATTATCGCCGCTTTATCGGCCTAAAGCGGCCGATAAAGCGGCGATAATGGGCTTGATAATATGCTCTGTGGAATTCCAATCGAAGCCCATGTTAGATGTCTTCACATCTAACATGTGCTTCGATTGGAATTCCATAGAGCATATTATCAAGCCCATTATCGCCGATTTATCGGCCGTTTTCGGCCGATAAAGCGGCGATAATTTTAGCGCACAGGCTTGATAATATGCCCCACTGTTTTTAAATGGTATTGCATGTAGTACACTCTAGGCTGGTGTAAAATGTGGAGATATTTAGTGTTCATTATAAAGCAAGTGTTAACCGTCCATTTTAGGGGTTTTGCAGTAGGTTCAAGATGTTGTTTGAGCTTTTCATTGCTCAAAAAGGTGTAATTTCTAATCTTTATCTCTTTCCATTGCTTGGTTTTAATCGTGAGGAAGTGTCGCTCTTGGTGTCACACATTTGGCAGCTGAATGTCACTTGTCAGACGACTGAAACCTTGGAAATGTCACACATGCAATCTGAAAACTTAGCAGCGATAGGAGATATTTTACACAAAGTATAGTCCAATAAGCTGCATCCCTTTATCAGATTTCCTGGAAACTTCACACTTTTAAAAGCTGCATTTTCTTTATCCATGAATAATTTTACTTGATGCAGCAGCCTCTTTTCATTTTGGTCTCGATCATCTTTAATTTTCGGTTTTACAAAAAAACAAAGCTTCTGCTGCTTTAGAGTCTCTTCTGAAATTATGGGAATTTAATACCTCATTTTACACAGTTAATGTATGAAATTGTAATAATTTCAGAGGCTCTAGGAACCCAACCAATTATGTTGTTTCTTCTCAAAATCTCTTGACTGAAGCCTCTACTTGCAGCCACAGCGGTTGAAGTGGGTGGAGTGGTGGGGCAGCGCACAGTCCACAAACTCACACCTGGTAGACTGTGGTGGTGTCTGATTCTGGTGCAAAGCCCGCCTGAACCCTTTTATTAAGTCTGCCTATGCGTATGCACCTTACATAGTGCTGGGTAGCACACTGCTACCATATAGAGGTATACAAAATAAGCGTATCAAACACAATCTTTAGTCTCTTATCCTTTGTAATGGTCTCAGAATGTCTCAAAGTACATATAGTCCTCTGTCATTACAAAATGCACCTCTGGTGACTCCTTTTCTCACCTCGGGCATGGCCTCGCCGGTGTCATTAGTTGTTCTGGATGCTGGAGTCACAGGGAGCCCCACTGCTGATTGTCTTGAATGCATGAATCTATTATCACTCCCTCAGGGCACCACCTTTTTAAACATGGGCACATTCCAAGCAACTATCTTGTCTCCTCGTTCGACAGAGACCAGTGTCCCCTTTGTGTCATCCATGGCCTCTTTTCATATGGGAACCTGAATTTGCTGCCCGGGTGTCGGTCTTTGACTAGCACTTGATCTCCATGTGTATGTCTGGAGACACAGCTCTTCTCTTCCTGTTTGCTTTATCATTATTTAGCATCCTTCTCAGCTGCCTGCGTTCATGTTCAATCACACCGGACACCATTCAGGGACAGTAGCTACTGAGTCTCGAGGAGGCCTATTGAATGGAACAGTTGCCGGGGTGCAGCTCATGGTGCATTGAGGGGTGTTTCTGTAGGCAAGCAGTAAGTTCTGTTGCGCCCACTCTACCCAATGCCCCCTATCCAAAGCTGTTCCCATCATTTTGTTCAGAGTTTGCATGAGCTGCTCCACCTCACATTCACCTGCGGCCACGAGGCATATTTTGCGACGTTGTCTGTAGTTTTCGCGTGTATGTTGGAAATCTTGTCCCCAGAACATAAGCTTGTCCATCAATGGGAATCATACCTTTTCCCTCAGCTGAGCCTTGCTTTTGCAATTCCCTCATGCCTTTGATGGGCTCGAGAGATGTTATGATCCTGCAGGCTTTTGGAATGATGATCTTGTTTCCTCTCAGAAGAGTAGCATCTGTTAGGCTTAGCTCCTCATCTCTCATCTCTCGCCTCATGACCTTGGGGGAAGGTCTTCCACCTGCTGTTTTCGTCAATGCTTGTGGCCTGATTGATCTCCTCTGCTTAGATTGGTCTGGTGCTGGCTCCCTGTGAGTGAGTCCCACAAGTGTTCCATGCCCTGCGTCAGGCAGGTGTCTTCCTCTGTACCATTTGTGGGGTGTCTGGAGAAGAAATGAGTGGGGTTGTGGCCCCTAGTCTGTACTTAACTTTGAAACTCTATAGTGTGAGTGAGAGGGGGCACTTTTCGAAGCTTGGTGGGGAAAGTTTTGAGGTCATCTTAATAGCAGTACAAGTGCTACTTGCATGCAACTAAGGGTGCTTCGGCATGCAACCATTTTCACCTCTAACTCTCCTTGAAATCTCCTCTCGAAGAGGTAGAGGTGAAAATGGTTGCATGCCCAGCGGACCGCTGGAGCCTTATGTTCGCTTTGGGAACGCAATGGGATTCCTGCGTTCTCTCTTGTGCTCCTGTGGAAAAATGGTTGCAAGCCCTACAGGGCTAGCGTCAGCAACCACTCCAGTGCTCGCGCGGATGTCAAAGTAGTGCATTGTGGTGTTTTCCAGAATAGTTTCTGTGCTATTGTTAAAAGCTGCTCTGTGTTCTTGTTGCCCAACCCACGTAGTTGTCGACGTGATAAGGCTGCGGAAGGGTTGAGACCTGGTGGCTAAGTTTGGAATGAAGCAGCAGCAGTAATTTACCCTGCCAAGAAAGCTCCTGACATCCGTTGCTGACTTGGGTGCTGGTGCCTGCCGGGCACCAGCACCCAAGTCTGAAAGTCTGTTGTAATTCCTCAAATGACCCAGTGTGGTCAAATCTCCAGACATCTCCCAGTTTTTGGATCCCAATAATATCCTATTTTCTATATTCAAGTGCTCTAGTATTACTGGGGAGCCTGTCACCCAGCCACAGGGGGCTCTCTGTGTCAGCTCGCAGTCCTATTTAATTTATCTAAGGGCAGTGTGCCAAACAGTCAGTGTCATAGTTGTCACCGTAGGGAAGTGTGATGGGTTTTGATGTGATAAAAGTGGTGTAGTGGGTTTGTATGTTGGAGGATGCTGAGTTTTAATCTGTATGCCAGGTCTTCTCTATCACCGAGTATCCAGTCAATTGGGCCACCCAGCAGTAAAATTGTATATTGGCCATGCCCAGTCCTCTATTGTATGTGGATTGTCTGCATTTGGCCATGGATTTTCCTGGTTCTCCTCCTCCCCACAGCACGTTACGGAAGGGAGCATTAAGAGTGCCGAAAAAGGATCTGCTGTTGCCTGTCTGATATTTTTGACTTTCTTTGGGTAAACACTAAGACCTTTATCGAGAAGACGTAGCCAAAACATTTGATGCTTTTAAAAAAAACAAAAGCATGAATTTATCCTTTTGGAGAGTCAGACCTGCCTTTTGGAGTCGTTGCTGGCAGAGACATTTTAAGGCATGGGCAAAGTAGGCAATTGCCCAGGGCCCCCATCTTACAAGGGCACACTGACCTCTGTTCGTTTCTGTGTGTCTCCTTTCTCCCCTCAGCCTACTTCTACCTCTGTCTTTCTTTGCTTATTGTCATCTTATTGATATTTGGGGCCTCGGGCAAGGTATAATTCAGATGGTTTGAGTGACTCCCATTTCTAAAAGATTGTTTGGCATCACGCAGGCTTGAATGAGCTGAAAATTGGTAATAAACTTCAAAGTTGTCCTGATCAGAGCCCCAAAAATATATTTTGCCCGAGGCCCAAAAAATGTGTAAGACAATATTGATTGGTAGGTGTTGTGAAGTTGTTTGTTGTGTTATGCCAGAGAATGTACGTGGATGAGGATGTAGTCACTCCGATTTTTGACACCCTTCAATGCGCCTAGGGCTTTGTGGATGACAATTTTGGAAGACCGTGGAGGTTGATGACATGCCACACCTCAGTCTTTTATAGCACCTCAGCCCAATGTTGGTGGAAAATGCCATTATGTATCAACTGTCTTTGTCCAGCATGAGCTGGTAGTATCCAGCATTAAGGCCCAGCTTGGAGAACTCTTTTGCTCCATTTAGGTCTGCTAGGATATTGTCAAGGGTTGGCACAATTAAGTTTTCTCTCTAAAGAGCCATGTTGGGCAACCTCACATTGATACAAAGTCGTAAGGCTTCCGGTTGATTATGTTTTGTGGTAACTACCAAGGGAGAAACTCACAGCGGGGTTCTTCACCTTCTTGTACCTCAGGGTGATAGGCTTGATACTTTCTTCAAAGTGGAGCCTAAGTAGCTTCCCTTTCAAGCACCATAATCCCATAAAGAGTTCTGAGAATTCATGGATGATCCTTTGCCAATGCATACAGCATATGAAATCAGGCCCAGTGTCTCTGCATTGGTGCAGCTGATAAGAATGCCAGTGCTATTGTTGACTATGAAGAACTTTGTTGTCACCATTCGATAGCCATACCAAATGAGGGTGCTGATAATGATAATGGATCTTGTTGCCATAGACTATGCCGGGCATGGGATGGGGTTGGAGCTGGTCAAATTAGGTTTTGTTCATCACATTACAGTTGCCCCAAGTCAATGAGTGTTAAAAATTCTATCCCAATGATGACAACTACACATTGAGTGTTTGTTTCTTGACCTTTGGTCGGCGGCAGGGATGAGAAACGCATCTTTATCACTTTCTCCATCCGGTTGTTGATATCGAGCACCTTTGCTCCAACCCTTGGGATGCGACCATTGTGGTGCTCCATCTTGCACAGAGTCTGTTTCTCACGGTCGCAGTGAAGGACCCTCTCCTTCCAGCATGTCTTCCGTGCCCAGCTCTGCATACTCGTGTAGGCTGAGTTCAAGAGTTGCTTCTACCTTGGGCTGGAGGGGTCTTGTGTAGTGGTTGGGTGAGGACTGCATCAGCGGTTTCCATTTTGATCTGTCGGGTGACGTCCTCACTCTCACCAAACACCATTTTTGTCTTGGCTGCTTCCATTGTGATGGCACAGAAATCAGTATGTTCATGTGACCTGCACACTGTAAGAATCTCATTGAGGCTTATTTTTTCCTTTTGGAGGATCCAACGTCATAGGCCTGCAGACGGGCATCCTTGAATTATTTGATTGCTGTTGCAAAATCACCCTCAGTTTTGAATTTTTTGGGGGAACACACCTACCGGTAATTTTGAAATCTAACATAGGGATGCTGATATCCAGTGTCTAGTGTATGTGCTCTGACACCGAAAACAAAGTGGAAATTGGCTTAAACCCCCTTTTGGCATTATTTAATTTAAAAATAGGCCATTGTATATGGTGTCTGGTCACTTGCAGACTGCTGGTGCTCATTGTCATTGTTGCAGATAGGCCTGTAAAAATAATCACTTTTGCAGGCCCAAAAACTCGCTTCTCATCTCTAAACAACTCACCCCTGAAATGATCTAATCCCCATAAGGTATTGTGGGTGGTGCCAAGAAGTAGTAAATGCCTAAATTAATGTTAGCATGTACCTACAGTGAATAAATCACCAAGTTCAGCTGTTCCAATAGGAAATACTGATAACACAGATTAAATCACTATTACTAAATTATCCAACAGGAAAGAAAATGTCGATTCCCATCTGACAAGGCGTAGCCCATGCCCTCACCCATGAAATAGAGTTCCCAATGATGACAGTGCCGGCCTAAAATTAGCTTCCTGGAACATTGCGGGGGTTGTAAACAAAACAGCCTCTACTGAATGGTCTTCATTTATTGAGGAGCAAGACATTCTATTTTTTCAAGAGACATGGGCTGTGGATCAGGTTTTTCGCCCAGGCTACATTAATGTTTCTAAAACTGCGGAACAGGGCAGGGTGTGCAGGGTAGACCCAAAGGGGGCTTGACAGTTTGGGTTAGGCAGTGTCATCAATATAAGTTAGAGGAGATTTACATTGACTCTAGGGATATTCTCATTATTAGGTTATACCAGGGAAATTCTCAAGATCGCCTACTTATTAATGTTTATTCTAGGGGCTTGCAAGGTGGGAAGGCCTCACATACTGTAGCACTTCTTGACGCTTTATTAATGAATCAAAGAGGTCAAAACAATACATTAATAGCTGGAGATTTTAATTGTACTTTCGAACCCCTGCATTTCCAAGACATGAATTTTTAGTGTAGAGGAGGACGAACAGTGGTTGATCCCTTCCTTGGATCTTCCTCCAATAAAAAGGTGGTCTAGCGCAGCACTTCAACTAAAAGTATTTTGTCTGGAACATGGGGTGAGAGCAGTCAACGGGCGAACCAGATCAGATAAAATTGGGATGCCAACATATATTAGTGAAATAAAAATCATGGGGGAAGGATCACTTGTCCTGCATAACCAGGGTATGCAGGTAGGTACGTGGTGTCTCACAATTTAAAAGACCCTCATGCACGTGTATTATGAGTGCTCGTAGCGGTATATGTTGTCTCCCCGCTCTTTTATACACGTGTGTGTATAATCCTTGGGTCAGTATTTATGAACCCTCCGCCTGGAGGATTTACCCTTGGTTAAAATAGTAGTGATCGTGGATGGTGAGGTGCTAGGGAAGTGAGTTAAAATACCCGGACAGCCAGATGCATGACTTTATTGGGTCTGTATTCGGGTAGCCCAAAAATGGGGGACGATTGGCTGGTGTGCCGCTTTGGAATGGTTAGGAATTCGAGCGCACTGTATGGTGTGTATTAAAAAACGGTCGACATGTTTCAGCCTCGTTGCCTATACAGGTCGGTGGGCTTTCTTCAGGACCAGTGCAAAAAAGGGAAAGAAAAGGTGAAAATAAGTGAAAAAATGACCTGTTTTCAGTCAGTCCAAGGTCGCATTGTACCTGGCGAAATGCGTGAGCGCACTTCTTCGGGTCAGGGGCTAAGAGAAGATGCCTAACTGCCTAACTATCGCTGCCTCTTCTAACCCGGATATGACATATATTAGTTGGCAACGCACCAGTCGTATACACTATTTTATCATAACTAAGGAGTTCTGGCCCAACCTGCTAGACATGATGGTCTGCGATCGACCAGAAAGTGATCATAACCCTTTGCTACTCTCTTTGCGGCACCTGCATTCAAACTATGAAGAAGGGTTGATATCACTTGTAGACTTCATAGAAGCACATTTGACAAACGACGCACGACACCTTAAATGGGCTAATGTGGCCAACAATGTAGAGCACGTGAATCAAATGAGTATACTGGTAGCTAACGCCATAGTTACTCTCCAGGCTGATGCTGTGCATGAAGTATACATCCACAGAGCCGTTCATGCACACAAGCACCTTTTTACTGAACGTAAAAGTTTTTTATCACTAAAAACAAAAGGTTAAACCCCTATGTCACAAGGCTGCCGTCTGGTACAATTTGATATTCAGCATGAACCCAAATATGAGGGGTATTGGGATTTAATTACATCAACTCGAGACAGGAAATGATTCCACCAGTTTAGGGTGGGAACATTACCTAGACATCCTTTCCCCTCTAAATGGTGTAATACACATACAAACACAAGTAATTGCTCTTTCTGTCCGGATAGGATTGAAACACTGGGTCATATCTTTTTTGTCTGTCCAGCTTACAGTAAACCCAGAAGTAGTTCATTGAAACCCATATGTTCTAGCCTGGGTACTAGGTCCAGTAATGAGGCTTTCAGAATCCTCAAAACAGCAGTGGAAGGTCCTACTGTGATTGCTACAGCAAAGTTCCTGGGCTGGGTGTGGGTGATCCGATGGATTGAAAGGAGGCACAGGTAACTGTCTATGTTTTGTCCTCTACCTCTGTTGTCTCAAAACAGCACTATGCACTTTATTGTACTGTTGTGATGCTCCCTTAAAAATGTAAAACCAAACGCCGATTCTTTATGTAGGCCGCCTACCATGGGTGTGTTTTAAAGTCTATTTTACCTTATTTATTGTTTTATGAAGAATACTCAGGGTGCCAGTTTTTAACGAAGCTAATTAACAAGTTTCTTGTTTTAGAAACATGTTGAATTGTTTTTTTGGCCTCCACGTTTATGTTGTTTTAACTTTTGTGATTTTTTACAAATCGAAATAAAGTTTATGAACTGAACTGAACTGCTATAGAAAATGTTAAAGAACCTTTCCTTACTGTTTTTAAAAATCCATTTCCTGGGTAAAATACGATTTGTGCTATCTAACTAGGAAATATAACTTTCAGAAAAGCTAAGTTTACTTTCATTAGTCACCGTAGGCTAATTAGCCTTAGTCTGAAGGTGCTGTCCTGCGTGGGTGTTTACCTCCTTCCAGGAGTCAGACAATAGACCAATTTGATTGACAGGTCCACCTAAATGGGCATGGGCAGGGATGACTCATCTGAGCTCAACAGAATATTCAGGGTAGGGCTGTTTCTCCTCCTGTTGCCACAACAACTGTGTCAAATCCTGTATGACAGGCCTGTCTAATGCACATGTAAAACTTTTGTGCCTTTGAAAGCGTTCAAATAGGAACAGATCACATTTCTTGTGCATCCCCTGTCTTATTAATGAAGAGCCCTGCTTTTTCTTATTAGACTTCTGTCTCATTTCATTTTGTGTTGAAGCCATTATTAATTTCTGTAGTACACTCCTGTACCCACCCACATTTAGTGTGGTTGAATCACTTGCCCATCTTGATTTTGTCATCCACATTGCATTTTGAGTATATTTGCAGTAAGACAAACAGCAACAAGAGAAATAGTAGGTAGGCCAGGGTCTTCAAACATTTACTCCATTGGGCAGAAATAGACTATGAGTGTCCTAGGGTGCCCTCCACTTCCAGGCTGGTAAACCCTGCAAAGCTGGCCCCTCACTCAGCTTTCCTCAGAACACTGCTGGGCTTGTGAAAGGATGAGCGGCAATCCGAACCTGCTGCACTTGCCATCTGTGACCTCTGAGAAGGACCTGAGGTGGATGGACCCACTTCCACATTAAATTTAAAGAGAGAAAGATCTCCAAGAATCGTTAGGCTGATGCCTTGGGCACGCTAGAAACATTAAAAAAACAAAGAGGACATTCTTGTGAAACATCCCAGGGGACCAATACCAACTGTAACTGGATTGGACTTTGCTGTTGGTCACTGTTTGACACCTTTAAATGCTTTAAGCGCCTTTCCCTGACGTCCTGCGGGCATTAGAAGTGTACTCATGTGGCTATTTCGGCACCCTAAGAAAGCTTGGAAACTTAGAAAACTTCCTCCACAGCATTAGAGGTACCTGACAGAAAACATATCTGAAAGGCAGTTGCACTGTGTCAGATTGGATTTCAGCGTATTCCCACGCGTAATTCCCTGTGCCTTCAAAAATGGACTAAGTCCCATTCTGAGTTCAAAAAATGTTCAGCTCAAAAGCTCCAGAGCGACCAACCTGCTTTAGGTATTCTGCCTTTGGTCCCATGGTGCCTACTACAGTTTAAGCGGTATCCAGCACAGAAAGGATTTTTCCTCGCAAAAAGTGACAAAGTCCCTTTCTGGCTTGGTACTAAGAAACGGTTTTTAACTTTTTGACTTTTTGACTCCTAGACTTTCACCAGGACCAATCTTCTTTGTGTATCCCAATCGCTCAGTCTGAAATTACACCTTGGTCCCGGCCTACCAACACCATTGTCTGATAAAGAGCACTTTATTTTTCTGGCGCTTTTTTACTTGTTTTAAAATTGATATATTTGGTTCCCCATATTTGATTTTTGCCATAATGTACGCAGAATTGTTTCTCTTTAATTTAAAATTAGCATGGAGTTTTATTGTATTTTGTTAGACTTTTTCTATTGTTTATACACTGCTTAAATACTTTTACTCATTGCATTTGATTTAAGACTGACTGCTGTTTGTCATGTTACTAGGGATTTGGCACAGGTTAATTTGATTTCATTTATGCGACATCTAGCAGGTTATCCTTTGAGGTTGACACTTGTCCACCCAAAATAATTATTCCCTTTCCTATACGCGCGTATTTCTTTGTTGGCCTCTTCAATGTACATGCTTGCCAGCCAGGGGCGTAGCTTGGTAAGTAAGATTGGAGGGGTGTGAGCTTCAATTTTCTGACATTCATGCTAGTCTATAATGTTTAAATACATTATAGGACAAGCAGGGTGCATGAGACGGGCTTAATGGGCAGTGGAAAGGGAGAGGAATGGGGATTAGTGGGGCTACCAAGAGAGAATAAACAATATTTCTGTAAAATAACCAATATTCTGGGGACTTTCAAAACAAAGAGGGACGAGTGTGTGTTCATTTTTGCCTGTTTGTATGTAAAAATCCTTGGTGAAATCCAACTGACTTCTCACAATATCCAACTGAAAGCACCTGTACCCAAATATTTTTCAGGAAATACATTTATTAGGGTTGTGTAACACCCGAAACATCCCTTTGAAGCTTCACCCCTGCTTGCCAGTTCCCTCAAATATTTGTATAAAGTGTTAGTTGATTCTCCTTTTTGTTTTGCTTGTCTGAGGACAAAACGCATAATCTGGGTTGTTCTGCGGGTTAAGATGTGTCTCTAGTGCTGCGACTATGCTGCAACATTCTTGTTGTCATTTCCACTGCCTGGTAGATTTTAATAACCTGGTGAGGTACACAAACAGATCTATCCGTGCCTGTGCTTAGGCACTTCATGCAGTGACACACTACAGACAGGATCTATTGGGAATAACATTCCCATTCTTTATTCATTTTATAAAAAGTGCACCCCTACTTTTTGCTTTAAAAAATACCACCATTCAGAATGGTAAATGCCAACCATTAGGTTCCTCTGAATGGAAGGGAGGGAGCGGTCTCCTGTGCTGTGAAGCCACGGGAGAGGTAGAGAATGAAAGAAGAAACAAGCCTTGCCAGGATGCCAGCAACCTGTAAGAAATGTAAATGTATGGATTTGGTCAATTGGTAAAGCTGAAGGCAACCTGTGAGCCAGTATATGTCATTGGTTGATGGATTATTCAGGGCTTTGTGGTGTCAAGTTTCAAGTTTAGAATTTGTATAGCGCACTACTCACCCAGAGGGTCTCAAGGCGCTTGAGGGAGGGGGGTACTTTACTTATCGAATATCCACGTTTTAGTTGTTTTCTGAAGGAGAGGTGGTTCTGTGTAAGGCGGAGGTAGGTGGGGAGAGAATTCCAGGTCTTGGCTGCTAAGTAGGAGAAGGATCTTCCCCCCATGGTGGATCTTTGGATTCGTGGAATTGCGGCGAGGGCTTGGTTGGACGATCATAGTTGGCGGGTGGGGGTGTAAAAGGACAGGCGCGTGTTGAGGTATTCGGGTCCTAGGTCGTAGAGGGCTTTGTGTGCGTGGGTGAGGAGACAGAACGTTATTCTCTTGTTGACGGGGAGCCAGTGGAGGTCTTTCAGGTGACCGGAAATGTGAGCTTGGCGGGGGATGTCTAGGATGAGTCTGGCTGAGGCGTTTTAGATGCGTTGGAGTTTTTTCTGTAGTTTGGCTGTGGTTCCGGCGTAAAGAGTGTTACCGTAGTCCAGTCGGCTTGTGACCAGTGCATGGGTGACCGTCTTTCTTGTTTCGGTGGGGATCCAACAGAAGATTTTTTTGAGCATACGTAGGATGTTGAAGCATGATGATGAGACGGCGTTGACTTGTCTGGTCATCGAGAGGGAGGAGTCCAGGATGAAGCCCAGGTTACGTGCGTGGTCCGTTGGTATGGGTGCGTTTCCCAGGGCCGGTGGCCACCACGAGTCGTCCCAGGTGGAGGGGGATGATCCTAAGAAGAGGACTTCCATTTTGTCCGAGTTCAGTTTTAAACGGCTGTTCTTCATCCACTCGGCTACTTCTTTCATCCCTTCGTGTAGATTGGTTTTTGCGGTGTTTTGGTTTTTGGTGAGGGAGAGGATCAGCTGGGTGTCGTCTGCGTAGGAGATGATGTTGAGGTTGTGTTGGCGCGTGATGGATGCAAGGGGACTCATGTATACGTTGAAGAGGGTGGGACTGAGTGATGATCCTTGTGGTACGCCGCAGATGACTTCGGTGGCCTCTGATCTAAAAGGGGGGAGGCGGTCTCTCTGGGTTCTTCCGGCGAGGAACGAGATGATCCAGTCCAATGCTTTTCCTTGTATTCCGACGTTGCTGAGGCGTTGTATAAGGGTGCTATGACAGACTGTGTTGAAGGCTGCGTAGAGGTCAAGTAGGATGAGGGCAGCTGTTTCTCCGTTGTCCAGTAGAGTTCGAATGTCTTCTGTGGCTGCGATGAGGGCGGTTTCAATGCTGTGTTTGGCTTGGAAGTCGGACTGTGAAGGGTCAAGGGATTTGTTGGATTCGAGGAAGGCGGCGAGCTGACTGTTGACGGTTTTCTCAATGACTTTGGCAGGGAAGGGGAGGAGCGAGATGGGGCGGTAGTTCTTAAGTTCAGTGGGGTCTGCTGTGGGTTTCTTCAGGAGGGCGCTGAGTTCGGCATGTTTCCAGCTTTCCGGGAATGACGCGGCATTAAGGGAGCAGTTGATGACGTCTCGGAGATGGGGTGCGATAATGGAGTCTGCTTTGTTGAAAATGTGGTCGGGACATGGGTCGGTTGGCGATCCTGAGTGGAGGAAGTTCATCAGGTGGATGGTGTCTTCAGTGGTGATTGGGTTCCAGGCGCAAAGGATGTTGGAGGGGGGTTTAACTTCGGAGGTGGGTGGGGTGGACTAGTCTCCAAAGCTGGTATGTATGTCAGCGATTTTGTTGTGGAAGAACGAGGCTAGAGAGTCGCAGAGGTCTTGGGAGGGAGTGATGTTGTTGATGCCGGCGGTGGGGTTGGTACATTCTTTGACGATGTTGAATAGTTCCTTGCTGTTGTGGGCGTTGTTGTCGAGTCGATCCTTGAATGCTGATTTCTTGGTGGATCGGATCAGTTGGTGGTGTTTGCGGGTGGCGTTCTGGAAGGTGGCCAGGTTGTCAGTGGTTGGGTTTTTTCTCGAGGGTGCAACAGATCTTCTTGGATTTCTTAAGGTCATCATTGAACCAGGGAGATTTTTTGCTACCTTGCTTGATTTGATGGTTCTTCAAGGGTGCTAATTTGTCTGCGCTGTGGGTGATCCATTGAGTGAGGTTGGTGGCTGCTTGGTTTGGGTCAGATGATTTGGCAGGAGGGTTTTGGTGAAGCAATGTGAAGAGCTGGTCGGTGGTAATTTTGTTCCAGTTTCTGCGGGGAATTGGTTGTGGGTGGTTGTGGGTCGTAGTCTTTTTGTAGTTGAAGTGAACGCAGCTGTGGTCCGTCCAATGGAGAGCTGTAGTGTGATTGAAGGAGATGTGCTTGCTGGAGGTGAAGATTGGGTCGAACGTGTGCCCAGCATAGTGGGTGGGGGTGTCAACGAGTTGTTTGAGTCCGAGATTGGCGAGGTTTCCCAGAAGGGTGGTGGTGTTGCTGTCGTTGTTCTTTTCCAGGTGGAAGTTGAGGTCTCCCACTAGAATGTAGTCCTCAGAGGGGAGGGCGTGGGGGCTGATTAAGTCGGTGATGTCTTCGCTGAATTGTGTGCGGGGTCCTGGTGGCCTGTAGATGAGGGTGCCTCTGAGTGTGGTCTTGGGGTCGGTGTGGATCTGGAAGTGAAGGTGTTCGGCGGCTGTGAGGTTATCATCGGAACTGGTCGTGATGCGGATGGTGTTCTTGTGGACGATGGCGATGCCTCCTCATGTTTGGTTGATGCGGTCCTTTCGGATGATCTTTCAGCCATCCGGGATGGCTATGGCGATGTCGGGCGTTGATGAGGCCTTCATCCATGTTTCTGTAAGAAATGCGACGTCCGGTGATGTGGTGTCGAGTAGGTTCCAAAGTTCAATGGCGTGTCTGTGGACCGAGCGGGTGTTGAGCAGGATGCATTTCAGGTGGTTAGTGCGGCTTGGTAGCAGTTTGGGAGTCGGCCGGTGTTGAGTGTTGAGAGGGTAGCGGTGTCGTACGTTATGTGGTTGGAGTGGGTTGTGTGGGGACCTGGGGGTCTGGCGCTGGGCGCGGTCCAGGCACGGACGGGCGTAGACGGGCTTACCTTTGGCGCACCTTCGGCGCGCATGGGGCGCGTCCGCAGCGCGTGAACGCTACGCGCAAGTGCATCTGACATAAGTGGATAGTGGAGGGGGCGGAGCGAGGGAGGAGCAGCTGGGAGGCGGGAGCGGGGTGGAGAGACGGGCTGGAGGCACAACAACAAAATGGCAGCAACAACAAAAGCCAAACAGTACGAGATTGGGGCACGATGTGAAATATAGCTAAGGGCAGTGTCACCGGCACAATCAGGCACTAATTAATATTAGCAAGCAGTGCAGCGCTATGATAATACACAGGCACAACTAATTTCAAAGCAATGCGAGCAGTGCACAATTACTTCTTGGCCGCAGTGAGTGAAAAAGCGCTACAATACTGAGCGGGCACAAAATAATAACAGGCAATTAATTACAAGGCAATGCACAAGATCGTTTTTGGCAGCAGTGGGAAAAGCGCTACGATACCCAGGAGACCAGGGAGGAGCGACCGCTTCTGAACGAGTCAGGACGGTCACAGCACTTCACCGGACGGGACCTTTCCTGACTATCAGTGGGAGGGAGGAGCAGCTGGGAGGCGGGAGCGGGGTGGAGAGACGGGCTGGAGGCACAACAACAAAATGGCAGCAACACCAAAAGCCAAACAGTACGAGATTGGGGCACGATGTGAAATATAGCTAAGGGCAGTGTCACCGGCACAATCAGGCACTAATTAATATTAGCAAGCAGTGCAGCGCTACGATAATACACAGGTACAACTAATTTCAAAGCAGAGTTATGCATTTTCAGAGGTACTGCAAGACTGCTACCAGCTGCATTCTGGAGATCACCTGCCTAATAATTTTTTTTTGCAGTAGTTACATTCCGATTGTATATTCCTATAACTATACATTTTGAAAGCACTTGTTTTATCTTAAACACTAAAGCTTTTTGTGGCAGCCTATCTTATACTGTGTGTGATACAATTATAAAGTAATGACTTACATATTCACTGTACGTTTGGCTGCAAGCTTCCAAGCTTACTCATACTCTAAATGCATGTCACTACTTTCCACTGCACCGACCAGGATTCAATTCAGTGTGCGCTAATACACACAGACATCTGATGCTGCGACTGCATTAACCAACTTAACGTTCTTAATGTAAAAGAGCGCATTTTACACCAATTACTTCAAGCTGCATGTATTTTTATTTTAAGGCATGTGTGTTAGCTTTATTATATACGCATTTACCTGATGGTGAAAGTCCAACAAAATAGTTGCAGAATATCTTGTTCTTTTTAGACACTTCTCTGACCACAACTCCGATTCCACTCTAGAGCGCAGTTCCAATGCTGGTCTTAGGTATGCCAATGTCCCTCTTCAGCAAGGGCTCTTCTCCTGGCATCTCAGTAATTTCCAGGTCCGCATGATGAGGGGAATGAGGGCAAATTAAGGGGAGGGAGGGAGGAAGAACAAGCACACAGGTCGGAGAGCACATAAACAGGCTAGAGAGCTGCTGGCTAGAAGTGGCAGAGTGGGTGAGAGGGAGAAGTGTGCTGGAATAGCTGGAAGTATGGGTGAAATGAGGGGGTGAAGAGGCAGGCAGGAAAGGCAGGCTGAGGGTTGAGCATTCAAGCTCAGGGGAGAATGGGTAGGTTTAGGGCAGTTGCAGAAATCTTTGAAGTGTAGGCAGGTTGAGCAGTAGAGGCTGCTACGGGGCAGTAGTGATGGGGTGCGGAGGGTGAGGGGGAGAGGTGGGGGATTAAGGAAAAAAGAAAATTTCACTTACCTGCCAGCCGCCGCTTATCCTCCATCCTCTCCGGTCAAAGCAGAAAGCCGACTCCCTAAGCCAATCACAACGCTGCTGTCACCAGCATGACAGCAGCATCATGATTGGTCTGAGCGCCGTGGTTCGGTACTCCGACAGGCAGTGGGAGCCTATGCATGTTCTCTACCCGACTGTTTAATACAGCTGGGTGGAGAACATGCTAAGTGCACATGCACCGGCCAAGAAGTCATGCGCACTTAGAGAGTGCTCATCACTCCTCACCCTGCTGTGTGGGCAGACCCGCCCCTTCAGGTTAAGTTTAAAAAAATAAAATAATAATAACATTGTTATCATTTTATTTTTCTTGTGTGGCAACGCTTTTCTGGCTTAGCGGAGGAGCCACTGCTGAAGTTGAGACTAGAGTTAGTTCAGCACGCAGGCTGGATATTGGAAGAGAGCAAGCAGGCAGGCTGAGGGAACAGGTGACTGTCATCAGCAGATTGTTACCAGAGCCCAGAGAGTAGGCTGAGGGGTGAGCGGATGGGCGGAGGCAGTGAGCTGGTGCGTTGAGAGAGATTAGGTATGCTGAGGGGTGAGCAGGTATTCACAGAGGAGAACAGGCAGGCCGAAGGAAGAAATGGCAGATTAACAAAAAGTGGGCATATTGATAGCAGAGATGGGAGTGGGCAGTCTGAGGATATGGGGAAGGGCAGTCAGAAGCAGCGGGAAGGCCGAATAGAGGTTGAGAGTGGTGTGTAGCCTCTAGATGGGTGAGCAGGCAGTTTGGGGAGAGCTTTTAGGATGAGAGGAGAGCATGTAGGCTGAGAGACGTGGGCAGGCTTAAGGGAGAGCCTACCATCTAAGGAGGGGGTACTGGGAGAATAAGCTGGCAGGATAGAGCGCGGGTAAGGTAAGGGGGTGACTGAGGGGCGAGCAGGAAGGCTGAGTGGAAGAATAGGCATGTTGAGTGTGAAAGGAGCAGACTGAGTGGAAATACAGTGAACAAGCAGACATTGGGGACCAAGCATACTGGGAGGAGAGCAGGCAGAGGATGGGGAGAAGATGGAGAGTGGCTAGGCTGAGGAAGAAAGCATGCAGGCTGAGGGGAGACCGAATAGACCAAGGGGAGCGAGGACAAGCTGAGGGAATAAAGGTTGGGGTAGGTAGTGCGAGCAAACTGGAGAGATAGTGGGAGGCAAGACTAAAAAGAACAGTTGCACAGGGAGAAGAAGAGGAATATTAGGATGAGACTGGGCATACTGGGGGCGGAGCGGGCAGGCTGAGCGGAGAGGTGTCAGACAGGAGGAGAAGAGGCACAGTGCTAGCGGACCTGGACAGTGGTCAGGTTGGGGTTGAGTGGGTAGACTGAGGGCATGATTGGGCAAGCTGAGGTGAAAGTGTGTAAGATGAGGCTAGAGCAGGCACAACTGGGAACAGCAGTGAGACAAGTAGATTGGACGCAGACCAGGCATACAGGAAGAAGATTGGGCAGTCTGTAGAGCGAATTTGGCTGCCCAGGGAGAGTGGACAAATTGTTAGAAAACATGGGAATTGGGTAAGCTGAGTACTTGAGTGGACAGACTTAGGGGAGAGCAAGCAGGTGATGGAGCGAGGTACAGAAGATTTTGTGTGTACCCCATTCAGACCAATCACTCCCATAACAAAGAAAATATACTAATTTTGATTGCTGTGTATTTACTATAAACGCACACATTACATGTGGGAAATGCTTTGCACTAACAGGTTTGATTAACATTAATTAATGATGTAAAAGCATGTTTAATCTATTTAGTGCGTTTAAGTGGTGTAATAGTGCATGTCTCTGTTGTAATGTACATTGTGCATTGCATGCTGCTTTTCTGCTTCATTTTTAATGGCTTGCAGTGTTATGCTGTTCCGACAGGTAACAGTTTTAGGGGATAAATATTAGCACTGGCGGGTGGGGGGACAGAAAACACTTATTTTCTGTGTATTTACATTTTCTTTTTGCGTTTATCGTAGTTTTGGCTGGTTGCCAGTTCCAAAATGGCTACGCTTTTCCCGGTTCTGCGCAGTAGAGAATGCTTATATCATCTGGCTGAGAGACACCTCGTGCATGCTCTGTGCTTCACTGAAACTTTGCAACTTCAGCTGACTATTTTCAAGGCCATTTGGTGTGAATGCAGGTGAGTTGCTGAGAGCCAGAATCATAGCACGGGAACAGCTGAATGCCTGCCAAAGAGAAAAGTCAAATACCTGCCAAAGAATGACCACATAGAAACAGCTGAATTCCTGTCAATGAACATTTAAATGCCTGCTAATCAACTGGGACAGTCAAACTTGTACCTATCAGCTTGTCAAACAAGGTGATTCACGGACATTCTGGAAGTTGACAAAATGCATGGACAGTCAAATTTGTATCTGTCAGCTTTTTAATCAGGAAACTATTCTTGGACATCCTGAAAGTTAGAAAAATACATTGTCAATGAACGGACCTCCTGAGAGCTAAGAACTGCAATGTCATGACCAATCAGAGAAAGTGAAATGGCAAGAGTTGAAACATTTGAGGGTAGAGAGCCAGCAAATACAATATAAATATCAGACCAAAATTGGGGTTTAGGGTAAGAGAAGCTGATTGCAGAGTAGTTATATGCGGATGGCTGTTTGCAGAGATGCTGGGAGCCTGAAACTATGCCAGAATGCTCATTGAAGACCCCTGTAGGTTGGAGATCGTTGCAGGACACTAGCTGGGTAAGAGTTGCGCCAAGGAGGCCAGCGTTAATAAGTAAAGTTGGGGTTTTAGTGCAGGGTAGGAAGGTTTTAGTGTAGAACTTTTTAGAATTAATTGCATGTTTTTAACTATGGTTCTTTGATCTTTTCCTGAAGAATTCTCCTCCGGTTACATGACCAAGGATTGATTCATTTTTTATTTAGAGAATAATGGAATTAATGTGAACCTGAATTTTCTCTTCATGACTTTTAGTAACAGTTTCTTTATTTATTTCCTGAATAAATGGCAATGCTCAGTGAGAATTAACAACGACAGAATAAATGATAATTTTCTTTTATGCAAATTAATTATATAAAATCTTTTAAAAGATTTCAGGTGTTTGTGATTCTTTTAGAGTCAATTAATTATGCAAATCAATGTTTTGTTGTAGTGAGGTTAAGCTGTTCTTGACAATCACCATCAACTTGCTCAACTAATTGGTCCATCGACCTAATTGGCGGGGTACATTGATGCATAGATTAGTTGTTAAAATTATTGATGAACACAAATGTTGGTGTTAAAATCTGTGTTTAAAGGTTTCCCGTCATAGGAGAGAATTCAATCAACCCATTTTTAAATATATTTGCAAGGGTCTGGGGTGAAGTGTGTGTGACTAGGTGTGTTGTACTTCGGTGTTATGGACCCCACCGGAGTGACCTGGACCCTGGGTTGGTGATTTTTCTGGGTAAGCGCTGCATCACAGGTTAATGGAATAGCAGGGAATGCGAGGAAAGAGCAAGTAGGCTGGGGAGATTGGGCAAGTTGTGGAGAGCATAGGGAAACCACACAGAAAGGACAGATGACATGCTAGGAGAGGAGACATACTGTGGATGGAGGCAGGCAGGCTGAAGAGCGCATGTGGGCATGCTCATGGGAGGGCAGCTAGTCAGGGAGGAGAGCGGTGTGGCTGGCGAGATTGAGCAGTTGATAGTGTTAGAATAGCTAGGAGAACAGCCTGGCTGGAGAGGCAAGTGGGCAGGCCAAGGAGAGAGCAGACAGTCTGAGGGACAGTCGGTAGTCTGGGATATATGAGGCAAGCTGAGAGACAGCAGCTATAACAAGCAGACTGGGAGGGCAGATTGAGGGGCAGCAGGCAGGTTGATGGAAAAGGCTGGATGAGGGGTAAATAGACAGGGTGAATGGTGAGTAGGAAGGCTGAGGGGGAGAAGGCAGCCTGTGGGAAGAGCAGACTGGCTGAAGGAAGGAGAGCAGGCTGGTAGAGATGGCATGGAGGACAGGAAGATTAGGAGGAGAACTAGAATATTCAGGAGAGATCAATCACAGGCAAAGAGCAGACAGGCTGAGGGAACATTTGTATATCGTCATCAAAAAATTCCCCTCAAGACACACACCAATTGTAATTCCACAAACATCATTTATGCCATCCTATGTCCATTTCTAATGATATACATTGGCCAGACACAGCAAAAAGCCAAAGTGAGGATACTTCAACACATGAGTAGAATCAGATGTCAAGTGCAGGGCGCACCAATGGTTGATCACTTTTCTACAGCTGGGCATTCACCAGAAAGTCTCAAATGGGTAATTATTGAAAAAGCCACACTGGGACCTCGGGGTGGGAACATTGCCAACATCCTCAATACCCGTGAGTTAAAATGGATGTTCACATTTGATTCGATTGAGACCGGTCTCAATGAACAAGATAGCTCCTTCTCTCAATTAGCTACCCTGTCTTGAATACTGTCTCATTTACACTCTATGTGGCCTTTACCCTCATGCGAGTGGTACGCCATAACTCTAATGATGTTACATGACTTTCCCTTTCTTTGAAAAGGGCTTAACAAGTATTACATCATGTTCCCAAATGTATGAACTCTTTGGTAATTACATGCTTAGTACAAGAATCTTCTGTTGGCATTGTGATGTGGCCTTTACCCTTCTGTGAGAGGTACGCCACTCCCGGTGTGAATGTGCTATCCATAGGGAAGTTCGCGCATTGAATGTTTTACTCACCTAATCACGTGATGGTTTTTCAACATTTATTGTTAATGTGTCACGTCTTTTTCGCTATCTGAATTTAACCAACCGCTTACAACAATGAATGTCCATGCCACGCTGTCTTTAGGATTAGATCATGCGTTCAACTCATATGCTGTCCATGGAATTATGAGTCTTGGGCTCTGTCCATTGTTGAATCGCTAGGTCCATTGTAACCTGGCAACGCAAATAGTCTTTCCACCATGTCCATACGGTTGCTTCGCACCACGTGACCACGTTCCCATGGTGATATTACCAAACCCGGAACCCAACCTCGCCATTGCGATTTGGAGCGGTGATCAGGACGTGATTCACTCCGTGCTTGGTAAGCATTATCCCAACTCCGAGGGCGCCCACCTATTAGCCAACGCCGATTAACCTCTCGTGCTGGCTCAGTCTCTAACTCCACCTTGCCCTCTTTTTCAGATACTTCGAGAATAGTTTCCCAACCAGATTATAATTGTACACGATTCCTGTCGAACGTGTTTTCTACACGGCAATTGGGTGAGTGCTCTCCCCTCCAGTGCATCACTATGTCCGATGCCTTGAGGTTTTTTAAGGTTCCCTAAATGTCTACTCCCATTATATTTGATAGATTTCACACTATCGTTGATATACCGGACCACGACTGGCTTCTGAGCAACTATAATCAACGTATGTCCTAAATCACGGTGAGTCATTCACCACTTGCCTTCAATTTAGTCCCGCGACGCGCCCCCCCTTTTACTGAAAATTGTACCTTCTAATTGTCCGTTAACATTCCAACCCTATAGATCCTCCCTCACTATCGGTCTGCTCGACCTTGAATGTATTCAACATCGGGTCCTGTATATACCACCTCAGTGGTAAGTTCAATAGCCTATGACCTTATGACTTGTATTAACCTGCTCTTACACGATAAACACGCGACTCGGTGATTGCACTTTGGTCCTGATCCTTCGGGTTCCAGGTGTATTACCATGTCCCAATTAGCAGTCGTCTTCAGTAATCCATGGCCTTGTCCACCCATGTCGGGTCGGCTCATCCTCAACTGCTCGTGACTTCATGCTTTCCAGTGTGTATTATATTGTTGTGACGTTTCAGCTTAACGTAAGCCATTGCATAATATGCCTCATTGACATTGTCCCAGTAACTTTGTCGGGACCCTGTTAACCTACAACCCCTACCGATCCCACCATGGGCCGATGTGCCTTTTATCTTTGATATATCTAGGGATACTTCTTCCCGTGTCTAAAATATATATTTATATACCTAATAGGTTATGTGTCCCAACCTTCCAGTCCTGATGAAGACCCCGCAGCAAGATTAGTACTACTATCTGCACATATGAGGGTCGAAACGTCGACAACCATCTGCCTTTGAATATCAACTCCACGCCCCATTGTTTTCATTTATTGAACTTTGTGGAGTATGATTTTTGTTCGAGATGAGTGTATGAACCTGACGGTCCTGTTCTTTGTACATAATTTGTAACATTGACAAATGAGTTATATTTGTTGATTATACTGTCACTTAAGAATCTTCCTTCTTTCTTTCACTACATCCTCACATTATGTTATGTTATGTTATGTTATAAAACATTTTATTGCGCGCTCTGCTACTACAGAGTATCCTGGCGCGATATGTAAGCACTAAGCTGACCCAATCCAAAAAGAAAGAAACATCACTCACCACCCTCCCTTTTTCCCGTTTTGGGGCACTGTGAAAACCACTAACTTATTGTTCTGACAAACTGTATATCCAATATACACTCCCATTGTGAATAAAACAATGTGAACTAAATTAATGTTTGGTTGACTTATTTTCATCTGTGTGTTTATTGTTCCTTTGCAACTGGGACCCCTTCCTTCCACTACTGAGGGAAGAAATGGCAGATGTGGCTAGAGCTGGCCTAACGTTAGAAGAGCTGTAAGAGTGTGTGGACTGTTTGAAAGCATGCTGAGAAGGAGAGCATAGCATCCGTTGCCCGGCATACACAAAAATGTGGCAGGAGTCATGCTTTCTCATAGGACAGCCCACGCTCTCCAAAAACCAGGTTTGATGGAGAACAGACCATCACCTGGGCAATGACCGGTGATCTAGATAAACTGAAAACCAATGTGAAATCCTAAAAACAGACCTTTATATTTTTTTTAGTTGTGGAGACAAGGGGAATTAATACCCCATCACCACGGTACTGCCAACATGCTGCCACCTGGTGGCTCAAGTGAGTCCTATCGATAATTAAATATTTTAAACTAACATGTTACAATTATGCAGATAATATCCAGAATGTTCTTAAAACATCCACCTAATTGGGGTTTATCAAATGTACAGAGGCTGCTCCGCCACAAGCAAAAAAACGATGGCTGAAGACGGCTGATAGCCAGAAACCGGTCCTAGGATGCTTGATTTCGGTCTGAGGTACTGGGTTTTTCAGAACCAATATTATTACAATAACCCAGCGGTGTCAGGGCAACACCCAAAGACCCCGGATTCCCCAGTCTTGGCAAACAGAGACACGGGATACTTCTCGATGACGTCAAAGACCAAAGTTTATTGGTTGCAACCAGGGACAGAGGTCTGCGAAGTACACAAGGGTAGTTCGACAGAGACTGCACCACCTCAATGAACAAAACTCGGTCTTTTATGCCGAAAATTACGCCTCTGGCAACATCACAATTTACATTTGGTGCATACAAACTGACCAATGAACAAGTAGCATTTCAAAAAGTAACGAATGACGACAGTCAAAGTTAATCCCACTTTCCGTTGTCCAGCCCACCAAAACGATCGCACACATGCTTGGTTTCCTGTTTGATCAGGCCGGACAAAACCATCATTAAACCTTCAACCCAGATCGATGAACATGTCGTAAAGGAAAGGCAGAAACAGATGGAAAGGAGATAGAGGAGTGGGAACGGTGTGCCATAAAATCGGACACGTCCTGCTCTTTGATCTTTATCAGGCCAGCTGCTGAACAAGGAACCTGCTCAGCGGGATTCGCCCCAGGCGAGGAGTCAGTTCGGCCAGGTCAACCAAAAGTCAACTAAGGCGTACGTGTCAAGGATTCGTTCGGCCACAATCATCGGGCCTATGTTAGGGCAACCACACAAGATGTCTGCCACATAAAAAATGGAACCCGAGGGTTCAGACTAAGTCCTCGAATGCAGAGTGTCCTCCTATATCGATTCATACGAAAACACTCAGACGCGTTATACTCGCCATTTGCGGTCTATTGAGACCAAAATCGTCCATTTCCGACGATCTTTATAAATCGGGTTTCGGAACTATCGAACCCAATTCGGGACCACGGAACCACAGACCCTCCTTTTGCCCTATCATAGGCAATAAACCCAGAGCCATTTTAATCTGAATCCGGATCTATATTCATCAGGTCATCGATATGCTGCTGTAGCATCATCTTATTACTATGCATTTCTCTCCGGACAGGTTTCCGTACGCACAAAGTAGCACAAAGGCCACAAACAGCCGGAGAACACTGTACACAAAGACAAAACATGAACAGAATCGCTAAGACCATCCCAATGACCATCAAAATCTTCCAACCCCAAGTGGATATCAATCCCCATAACCATCCCATCAAAGACCAATCCCCTTTGTTCAGATGGACAGAATCAGAGATTTTGTGCAATTTGGAAATGGCCTGGAGGACTGACGGAGCATTGTCGGGAATAAAAATGCAGCAGCTCGATTGAATCAATCTACATACTCCACCTCGATCTGCCAAGATAACGTCTAGGGCAACTCTATTCTGAAGTGTCATAAGTCTATCCGACTGGAGCTCAGCAGTCAAGTTACCAAGGGCGCCGGCGGTCTCAACTATGGTGGACTCAACCACTCTCGTAAGCTGACGAATGTTCCTACTGTTAGCCATAGGTCCCCAGAACTGCAGAAAACCCTTAATGAAATCACCCAATTCTTGTCCTGCAGTGTCTTCTTGACTAAAGACACCTCTAGCAATTCTCGTCTTGTGGTAATCTGCCGCAGCTGTAAAAGTGGGGGGTAACAGAAAGGAAACAAAACATGTGCCCGAGAAGTCGGGGGCAACCATGTATACGCTTTGTCATAGCAAACAAAGTAGGTACCCTTAGCAGCTAAGAACGCTGGAGAAGACTGAGACTGAAACACATAAGTCTCAGCGCAAACGCTCTTCCCTAACTGAGCCTTCGGATTCTTACCGTTGCCCTGTAGACAATAGTAGCCCTTATGGGGCACTATCCAGATCGGTAGAGAACTTTTCGCTCGCTGGTTAATACTCAGACTAACTCCATATCCAGTAACGTTTCAACCACTATATGGTTGCCTTTCATCGTTCGGAATAGTCTCTACTGCATTAGTCCCTTTAATCATATCGACTATGCCTTTAGCTATAGGACAATTCTTCGGATTATCTCTCGGTGAACGTAAGGGGTCAACACTGTGGGCATATATGAACATGGTTCTATAAGCTCGAATCGAACCATTCAAACTAAAGGGCAAGACCAAATAGGGAATACCTTTATCGGTTGTATGAGGCATCAAACTACAAATCCAGCAGTTCGTTGTATTAATCACTAACTGATGCTGGTGCAAAAGCTGTATGAAGGAATTATTAGAGAATTCCTTACGTCTGACTAGCTCATATTCAGGCAAAGGGTGGAAAGAATGAGAGGAAACAGTAGGTGAAGGTGTAGGTTGCACAGTGGAATTAGACGTCATTTTAAAAACAAATGCTACATAACCAACTATGAAAATTACGAAACTCAATGGCAAAAGTATGCAGGGTATCAAAAAGCATTTCTTCGACATTATTTTGCATATACGTTTTCTAAAAGTCAGTGTCTGCACAGGTCTCTCCAACTCAAAGAAATCCATCCTAAACTAAAGTTGCTGCCCGCGGTGGTTGGTTGATTCTGCTTGAGAGTGCCTCTGCTGCACCCAGGAAAACTGCCTCGGACCAACAGAACCCAAGACCTAGTGTCTCAGACTTACACTCCCAAGACTGGTAGCAACCGCGACCCTAGCAGCAAGAACCGGATGGCAGTTCAGAAAAACAAAAATAAGTAGATTCTTGGTGGAGAGTTAACCTGCAAACAGTAAAAAAAATCAACTTTATTAATTTTTTATTTGTCCTTAATTCTCGATCTCAAATTGTATCTGTTTCTTCCAGGTAACTCTCGATCAGCAAACAAAAGATGAGGCTCGGTAGTGTCCAATCGGTCTGCAGAAGGTACTGATGCTTGCAAAAGTCGATCACTTTCCTGTTCTGAGCTAGTCCCAATCAAACGAGCATCACTGAACGTTACAAACTTCGGGATTGTCTCGGTCTCAGAATCTGCGAGACCATCCTGTACCCACTTATCAGACGGCAAAGGTAAGGGTGCTTTCTTCGTGTGGGAGCCGTGTATCCAGTGGTGCTTCCCACGTACTCGCACCGCAGATCTCGTCGACAAAAGGACCTGGAAGGGTCCAGTCCAGCGGGGCTGCTCGTTCTTCGTACACTGGAAGTTCCTAATAAAGACCCAGTTACCAGGTTCGATCGAGTGGCCTGGATCTTCTGTAGCTTGTGGAAGAGTATCATGTACCTGTTGGCGTAAAACACTCATTTTAGTTGTTAATTCACGCAAGTAATCAAGCAAAACAGGGTATTCGAGGTCACTAAACCTCGTCGGTCTTGGTACGCCCCAAATATTCGCCGGGCAACCAAACACAACCTCATACGGACTCAAACCCATTCGTGAGTGCACAGTCATTCGGGTAGACAAAAGTGCTAATGGCAAAGCATCTGGCCATGGTAAACCAGTGCTTTCTTGAATTTTGGCCAACTTAAGCTTTAGAGTGCCATTATAGCACTCTACTAAACCAGCTGATTGGGGATGATTTGCAGCGTGGAACTTCTGCCTAATTCCGAGACCATCACACACTCTCTTCATCACATGACCCACAAATTCACTTCCGTTATCACTCCAAACGATTCTCAGCAATCGGAACCTCGGAAAAAACTCTTTTATCAAAGCTTTCGCAGTGGAAAAAGCAGTGTTGTCCTTAAGGGGGTAAGCTTCTACCCATCTAGAAAAAGAGCAAACAACCACTAACGCATACTTCAAGTTGTTGCATCTTTCCATATGGATAAAATCTAGCTGCAAAGCCTCGAACGGATACGTAGGAGGAGCAAAATGACCAGCTGGTGTTGGAGTTCCCTTACCAGGGTTATGCATCAAACACACCATACAATTATTGACTAAATTCTCTGCACATCTAGGTATTCCCACATTCTGCCAAACCGGAGCCAACAACTTGCAAATCCCTTTCACACTAATGTGTGCCAATCCATGCGCCATTGTAACAACTGGAGGCACATACGCGTTTGGCAACAACCATCTCTGGTGTTCGGACAAATCAGTCCAACAACCATTCGAATCCAACCTACCCTTACTCTCTCCATTCATCCAACTCTTTCTCTGTGGCCTCACTCTGAATAACTTTCACGCTCTCGATGGTGTCTTCGCACATACTCTTCTCTGGAACCCATCTCGCTGGACCCACAACATACATTCGACTCGTCACATTCCTAGCAGTTTCTTTCGCAACTTCAAATGCATTACCACGACCAACATCATCCGTAATCTTCTTATGGGCACTGCATTTCACGATCGCTATTTGCAAAGGTAGCGTAAGAGATTCAAGAAGTTCATTCACCAGCTGCCCATGCTGGATCTTCGTCCCATGTGATGTCAAAAATCCACGTTCACGCCACAATCGTCCAAAGCTATGAGCCACACCAAAAGCATACTGACTATCAGTATACACATTCACTCGTTTCCCTTCCGCCAACACACATGCTCTCGTAAGTGCAATTAATTCAGCCGCTTGCGCGGAATTGTGTGGGATACGTGCAGCTTCGACAACTGTATATAGAGTCGTCACAGCATATGCTGCAGTTGTATCACTGTTTGGTAATTTAAAACACGAACCGTCAACCCACAAAGTATCATTACAATCAGGAAGAGGAGTATGTCTTAAATCTATTCTCCCTTTGGTCTCTTCTTCTGTTCTCAAGAAACAATCGTGTTGCTCTTCGCTATCATCGTTTGTCTCAAGCGAAATCGGCAACAACGTAGCCGAGTTTAGGGTATTGCACCTCTTAATGTGCACATGGCTTGCTAACAATGTAAGTTCATACCCTGACAACGGAGCACTAGTCAAGTGCTGTGTCTTCGTACGATTCAACAAGGTATCCACTGCATGTGGAACCATAACCACTAGCGTATTGTCCATAACCAAACCAGCAGACTGTCGAATCGAAACAGCCGCTGCTGCAGTTGCTCTCAAGCAACTTGGCAACGCTCTAGCTACAGGATCTAATGTTGACGAAAAGTACGCACATGGGCGTTGCTTCCCGCCGAATTGTTGAGTCAGAACCGATAATGCACATCCCTCTCTCTCATGGACATACAATGTGAAAGGCTTGCTGTAGTCGGGAGTACCCAACACAGGAGCCGAACACAACGCATTGCGTAACTCAGAAAAACTCTTTTGGCATTCCTCAGTCCAAGGAATCGGATTTGGAGTATCTTTAACCGTAAGAGCTATCAAAGGTTTCGCTAGAAGGGAAAAATTTGGGATCCACTGTCTACAGTACGACGTAATACCCAAAAACGCACGTACTTCTCTCTGTGTCGTAGGGACACTCATCCTCGCAATAGTCTGAATTCTTTCTGGGGTCAGCTTCCTTCCCTCCTTCGATAAGAGGTGACCTAGATAGGTAACTTCTTGGCGACAGAATTGCAATTTCGAGAGAGAAACTTTATGATGGCATTCAGACAAATGAGACAACAAGGACACAGTGGCATCCTTACATATGTCTTCGGTATCGGCAGCGACCAACAAATCATCGACATACTGAATAAGGGCTGCACCTTCAGGTAAGGTCAGCAAGTCAAGTTGCGTCTTCAGAGGTTGACTATAGATAGATGGACTCTCGCAATAACCTTGAGGAGCGCGCTTAAAGCGGAAACTTCGTCCTCCTAAAGAGAATCCAAAGATATCTCTACTCTCTATGGCAATCGGAATGTTAAAGAAAGCATTCTTCAAATTGATCACCGAAAACCAAGTAGCAGAAGCCGGAATCAATGTCAATAATGCAGTAATGTCGGGTACAACAGGGAACTGTGAAACAACAATTTTGTTCACTTCACAAAGATCGATAACAAACCTATATACAGGAGGCTGTGAAGAATCAGTACTCTTCAGGACAGGCAAAACCGGACTATTACACACATTACCTCGAGTCTCTTCGATAACGCCCGTGTCAATCAGATCATAAATGATCGCCAAAAGCGCTCGTTCACCATCACTTGAAATACGATATTGCGGAATGCGTGGTAACTGAGCATTCGCTTTCAGCGTCACAACATATGGGGGGATGTCTAACAGGCCCACATCATTTGGACCCGTAGCCCATAGCGAATCTGGCAACGAAGACAATTCAGGTGGGAGACAGCCTTTCGAAACATATATCGGAGAGATCACATTCTCACCCAAAGTAAGAAGTTCTCCTGACGGAGAACAGTACAAAGTCGCATACAATCTCTTCAACAGGTCAAGGCCTAGCAAGTTCTCATTACAACCTGTAGTCAAAAGAAGGGGTGCTTCAAACCTACGAGGACCAATAGAAAGAGGCAATGGAACGGAAATCGGATTCATAACGGGGGCGCCAGAAAAACCTATAGAAACATTATTAAAGCTAGACAAAGGTGCGCCAGGGAGTTTGGAATGCATAATAGAACTCTTCGTAGCACCAGTGTCTAGCAGAAAAGGCTCTGACACACCTGATGCAATCACTTCCACGTAAGGTCCACTCTGATCTACCGGAACTGAAACAACTCCCTCTCTTTGTCCATGGCTGTCCTAACAATCATTACCTTGCTCTCCATCGCCTTCAGCATAGTAATCATCTACATAGTACTGTGTAGACCTACCAGACGAATTCTGCTGTTGATCGAAACTGTTCATTGAATCCTGTGGAGGCAAAGGGCGCGCGTTCTGTCCGCGGCCTCTACCTCTAGGCGCTTGTTGAGCACCTCTACCTCTAACACCAGGAGCACTATCTGCACGTTGCAACAAAACCGGACAACTGTTCTTGTAATGACCCTCTTCTCTACAATACGCACACTGATTAGGCCCATACTGAATACGCTGTTGTTGAGGAGTCTCGTCTCTTTGCGAGTTCCTCGAATACTGTGGTGATTGCTGATAATCACGCTGATTATTAACACGCGGTGGATAAGCTTGTTGTAGAAGAACTTTAGTCTTCAATGCCTTAGTCTTCTTATCCGCTCTCTCTAACTCATCCTTACGCCTATTCTCGTAGTACTGAGCCGTAGCAAGAATCTGCGCCGAAGTAGAAACAGGCCAAGCACTCTCGGAATCCTTTAACTTAGTACACAACTCAGGAAGAAGATTGTGCACGAATTTATCAGCAAATAATCTCTGGCCACCCTCGGTAGCCATATCCTGACCACTATGATCGAAACGCGAGAAAAAGTCCGAAACAGACTCGTCTTTCTTCTGCTTACAAGCTGACAATTTGTCCCAATTAACACGGACTTCAGGCATCAAAGTCTTCATGAAAGTGATAATTCTACCAGGAAGTTCAGCAATAACATCTTCAGGCTTAGCACCTCCAACTTGTCTATCGTTCGCTGCAACAAGATTCACTCACAAACTGCCCAATTCATTATCATGATCTGTATGTCGAATGACATTCCAGATGGACTGTGGGACAACATTCCCAAACAACATATCTATATCCGCCAAATTCATAACGCACAAACTCACAGTTTGCGTAAGTTCTTTATAATATCCAGCAGGATTCTTTCCCGGATCTGGTAAAGTCTGCTTAAGCGCTAGAACTTCTGCACGTTTCCATGGGACATGAACCCACACACGCTGAAAGTGCGCTAAAACAGGTGGGTGAGCAGCAGCATCAGCAGGTCTCCATACCGGAGGAACCTCTTGCATCGGATACTGACGCGCATGTCTCCTAACTGATGAATCAGGCTCAAACAGTCGTTCAGTAGGGACATCACTACGAAGTAACAATAACGTCGATACCGCTTTCTCAACATCGAGCAGACTCACAATCGTTCCTTTAGCAAACTCTGAACGTAATCGGGACAATTCTACAGGAACTCTACCCAATTCGTCCATCCATTGTTCATGAGGAACGCACACATAAGCTCAAAAACATAACGTTGCTTTGGTGCTTCCCATTGTCGGAAAACATCCATAATACCTTCTAGATCATACTGGGACTTATACGTCACCCATCTACGCGCCATATGATCCAGGACCACTCTCTCATCTGTATCAGGCAATTGGCTGCGCAACTGTCTACGCTCACTTACAGGAGACATACCCATCTGTCCCAACAGAGGAGTTAGAAAATTAGAAAAGGCAGCGGTCATCCGCTGTCTAGGAGAAGGAGCAGTCGGAAGGACAAGAGAAGACGAAGCAGTAGTAGTAGTAGGATCCACAGTCGGAACAGGCATAGAAGCAGTAGTAGCAGGAAGAGACAAAGTTGGCAACCCTTGAGAAGGCTGTGCATAAGGAACTACAGCCAACGAAGAAGCTGGCTGCGGAGGAATAACAGGAGGCAAAGCAATAGGTGCTTGCGCAGCCACAACCAGTGGTGGTAGTGGTGCCGTAGCATTCTGCACATAAGGTGGTGGTGAATTTAACAAATGCGACATCAAAGGGTCTTTCACAAGATCCTTCTCGTCTTTCTGCTCTTTAGCCGGCAAGACTGGATAGCATCTGTCTACCGCTAACTTCCTCACTCTAAGCATCTGCTCACTATCTTTCTCTTCTTCGTTATCTCTGTATGCAACGGCAGCTTGCACCATTGACATACCCTTTCTATTCTTCTTTGCTAACTTAATTTCTTTCTCTTTGGCTTCTTTGCGCCATATGCGGAAAGAGTCAAACATTGCCGGTCGAGCTTTCTTCTTGAACAACCTCACTTCAAGGTTATCTAAGACTTCTGTCTCAAAACTACCATAACGGGGCCACTGTAGGACACCGTCATTCTTC